>NC_012879.2:23292197-23969456 GCF_000003195.3 Sorghum bicolor
GAGGCTACATAAAACATTTCATGTACTCTGCCTAGGAAAAATATGAAACCTAGAAAACAAATAATTTTTGCTTGTTTTAAAATTATCTCTTTTAATTAATAATGCAACTTTTATGATTTTTTGTAGGCCAAAATAAATATTGAAAAATTATGAAAATTGATTTATAGATGTTTTATGATGATATCAACCTGTACAAAATGTTTAAATAAAACTATCTCAAACAACAAAACGGAGTACACCATTAGAAAGAGTTCGACGAGGCGATTAAAATTGATATATTATTTGATATATTTGGCGCTACGAATAAAAATATATCAATTTCGTAAATTTAAAAAGAAGTGCTGACATCATCACCATAAACGGTGCCATGCATGGCCTACCAAAGGCGGTCACGTGGCAGAACAGTGCCATGCAGTTGGTGTTATTCTCGTTTTGCATGTTCATAGATCAAAGTGGCACGGATCGACAAGTTTAGGGGGCATTTTTTCGCGTTTGCAAGTTCATGAACCAAAGTGGCACAGGGCGACAAGTTAAAGAGCCGCCAGTGTATTTTACTCTATTTTACTAGAAAAACAGGTTGATAAAGGATGTTTGGCAAAGGGCTTAATAAAGGGCGTTTGACAAAGCTTTTGGACTATAACCCTCAAAGATCAATTAAAGCACTTTCTTAATGAATCCTGTCACTCTGTCAGTAAGATATCATCGAGCTAGATGCATGCATTCCTACATCGCTGCACTAGTGACAGTGAAAGCAAACCAGTGCAAATCTTAGGATCTAATTCATTGATCCCATAGACCATATAGAGCTCTTTTAAACTTTAGATCAGTGTGACCTCTCTGCAAAGAATATCTGATGGGATATTCCGGTGCTCATGGAGAGGTGCCCTCGCAGCCAAAAGGGGTGCACCACAATGGTTAACAAGGTGCTGTGATGTCAAATAAACGCAAATATTAGATTTGTTACAGTATGAAATCGATTCATTAAACTACTGGGAGTCTTTGAAAAGATCAATATTTTTCATCAAATGTAGTACGTCGAGTCATATAACAAATCAATCATGTAACAAAAGTTGTTGGTAAATCTTTTTTAGAAGAAAATTAGCACGACTGATAGTGACCTCAGAGTACTTATATCCTCGTGGTGAAGTGATAGTCAAAGTCACATGGACATTACTCGCCTACTTATTATTGGGGGATAGCACATGTGTCCTCAACCTGAAGAGTGATCGACGACGGATTATCAATTGTTTCAGATTAACAGAGGGAGAAAATTCGACACTCATGTCAAAAGGATGTAACTGTATCTTTTCGGACATGTTATGTGTCATATGACGCAATCACTCCCTTGAGCTATTATACAAGTCCCTACTGAATTGTTGTTGCTGGACTGACAAGCATGCCTTTTGTTCTCCCCACTACACCCTTGAAAAGAACATTATCATGGATTTGGTTGTTATCTCGTCTTTATACACCTGCAAGATATTCTTGTCTAAGGCCATGTGCAACTCTACTTTTGGTGCTAGAGATTCTTGTTTTCTTGATGAAGATTAGACGGCCAGTAGATGTCAGATACTTCTTTAGAGTGATGGTGCAATCTTTTGTTACCAAAGAAACACTACTAAAGGATTTGTAGACACGGCTAGTAAGCCTCTATAGTGGCGACTTCTACCTATCCATCTCTACAAAATCGATTTGTAGGAGCAGCTAGAAACACGAGCCACCTCCATAAATTGATTTATAGAGGCAGCTAAAAAACAGTCTTTTTTTATAACGGAAGGATTTTATTAATTCACAGTCATTAGATCGAGTTGATACAGTAAAAGTAAATTCACTTCCGGCTTCTGCCTAAACACAAAGGCCTTGTTTAGTTCACCCCAAAAAGCAAAAAGTTTTCAAGATTCTCCGTCACATCGAATCTTGTGGCACATGCATGAAGTATTAAATATAGACGAAAGCAAAAACTAATTACACAGTTGAGCTGGAAATCGCAAGACGAATCTTTTAATCCTAGTTAGTCTATAATTAGATAATATTTGTCACAAACAAACGAAAGTGCTACAGTATCGAAATTCGAAATCTTTTCGGAACTAAACAAGGCCAAAGCCTAAGAGAAAGAAACCTCACACTCAGTCCTAGAAATCCTTTTCTAGAAATCACAAATCGAACCAAAAAAACAGTATTTTTTTTAATCCGGAGAAGCCCCTACCAGGCAGGCCCGATCATCGTAAGCCACGTGATTTTTTGCACCAAATACACGCACATGTGACCTGGTGGCTTTAACTCGTGACCTCAAGCCTTGAGGATACCTCCTCTGATCACTCCACCCTAATTCTCCAAAGTCACTAGCTTGTGACTAACAAGTAGATACATTCCTTGCACTTAGTGCTTCAAACGAGCAGAACTACATGTTTCAGCTGCTATATTTATCAGCCATGACAAGTACTGCTAGCTAGCTTGTTCTTGTTCTTCAGAAATTTTTGGAGGCAATCTATGACATCACTGACCAGTTGAAGTGTTGATGTGTGGCCACTTTTCCTTTCAACAAAGTATCAGGTTTCCAGAGTTGAGCTCAAATGATGGTGAATGACGCGGCGCAACGTCAAGATGAGTGATACTTCAACTGAGCAGCATTGTGCAAAAATCAAGAGTTCAATTGGCCTAACGAGATGGCATCTGATAGGAAAATAAGAAAAGGAAGGTACTTCTGTATAAATGAAGTATTTCGATAGACGAATTAAAGACCAAGTTTAACCAATCTCTGCCTATTATCTGGTATGAAAATCCAATGATATCAAAGCAAAAACTTCAGATAAGAAGTTGACAGCAAATCAGTAGCTTTCTTTGGTTAGTGTTGTCCTAATAGGCAGCATATCTCTGAACCTGTTCTTCCAAAATGCCACTTTACCTGATGCGAACTGATATGCCTGCTTGTGGGTATCGAACTTGGTCGCCAGGATGTTCCTCAGTTTTCTTAGCCCTTTGACGCCGGCTAATATATTTCTGATTATTTGACAATACTAACATATGGACAGTATGAATTCATCGTCCATGTTGTGTGGTATAGGATTCTCAAAATTGTTTCAGATTCTGACATTGTCTTGTAATGACAAAATGTAGCAATACTATTTAAACAGCTAAGAAAGTGACACAATTTTTTTTTATTTCTTTATCTCACTCTAATCTCCTGTCTTACAAGATCTAGTGCACATAGGCATATCATACTGAAAAGCAAAAATTCTTTTGAAGACCACTAGATACAAGAATCTGTTCCTTGTGAAGATTATACCATACTCTTTCACACAGTTGGATGCAAACCAATTACATTTCATTAGATGCTATTAGATATGTACTACTAAGAACCTTCGACCAGTGTATATCATGTACTGCATGTATTCTTCCAGAACCACCATGGGCTGCTTCCTGTCATGAACGCCATTAGTTACTGGTAGGTGGTTCGACATTCCACGTGAGCTGCCAGTAGTTCCCCATGCTGCATTTGTTCCCTCCGGAGATGCTAACGGGATTACAAGATCAGGTGTAATATACTGAGTATAAACGGATTTATTGTTCCCAGAATTGTTCAGTGCTATTTGAAGGTAATGAATGGGAATTACTGATACTGTTAATGTCCACAAACAAGATATATAGCTACCAGAATGGCGTAGTCTGTTTGAAGTCTGAACAGTTCATCCGATAAATTCCCAGTTCCGATCCATGGACATGATAATTGAGTAAAGTCATGGCCATAATATGCCATAGAATAAACTGTTTTTCCTTTGACAACTAAAAGTCTATTGTCCACATTTCATTTGACTGCTGATTGCTGACCATAAATTCCTTGCTTTTTCTATTTATTTAGATTTAATTTTTTTTTAACAATTCTGTGCATTGGTACTTTACATGATCATTGAAGGATTTGCACAACCCTATTGTGTAAAGGAGATTCGCTTCTCAAATCCCTTGCAGACTACAACACACTAAGTGCAAGAGCAAATGTAATATGCCTAGAATAATCTCAAATATATCACTACTACAGAACAGGCCTTTGGTCACTTGTCCAAAATGAACAATAATCTCGGCCAAAACAGCGTCCGGGACAAAAACATATTTAGTCCCGGTTGGTCAACGGCTATTGTGTCAGACATCGGCAGAGGAGACTTTTAGTCCCGGTTGGTCTCACCAACCGGGACAAAAGCCTAGCCTTTAGTCCCGGTTGGTGGTACCAACCGGGATTAAAAGCTGTTGTCCCGGTCCGTCCCACCGGCCGGGACTAGTGTTGGAATTTAGACCCAGTTTTTAAAAGGAACCGGGACTAAATGTCCCTCTCCATATTTGAACTCTTCTTCCCGTGGCCGAGCCCATCGATCTTCACTCTTTTGCTCTGTTCTTCATTTGGAGTTGCTTGTTCTTGCTCTCATCTCCGGCTATTGATTCATTTCATTGTTTCTACACCGTCATCGACTTGTTAAGAGGTCACTAGCTTCATCTTCTCAACATTTAAAAGCGGCATATGTCATTTCCTAGTGTTATGTATATTGTTTTTTATTTTATGGTTTTTTAAGAGGTTATTAGCTTCATCGCCATTTCAAAAGCGACGCGTTTTTTTAGAGAAATAGTGGTAATATGTTTTTTTATTTTAATTAGTTTAGAAAAAAAATAAAAACATATAATACTTTAATTTGCAATTTTTGACCGATTTAGTTAGTTAACTAGTATGCATACCACATTTCATGATTATTTAGGAAAATAGAGAATTTTTGTGCTTTTTTAATTTCGCTTGTTTAGATAAATTAGAAATAGAGAATTTTAGGTTTTTTGTTACTTTAATTTCTCTATTAAAAATTAGAAACTTATAATACTTTAATTTGCACTTTATGACATGGTTAATTAGTTAATTATAACTAGTATGCATGCCACATTTCATGATTAGTTAGAAAATAGAGAACTTTTATGTCTTTTTAATTTTGTTGGTTTAGAAAAACCAGAAATAAAGAATTTTAGGTTATTTGTTACTTTAATTTCTTTATAAAAAAATAGGAACTTATAATACTTTATATTGCAATGCAGACAATGACACGTCATTGTTTGTACAATGCCGATCGCCGCTCCAAAGAATTCATTGATGGTGTGCATTATTTCTTAAGAGTGGCCGAGGAAAACAAGCGGGATGGATTCATATGTTGCCCATGTGCCTTGTGTCAGAATTTGAAGGAATATTCTAGCTCTAGAAATATTCACTCACATTTGTTGAAGTCGGGTTTTATGCCAAACTATATTTGTTGGACCAAGCATGGAGAAAACGGGATAATGATGGAAGAAGGTGAAGAAGAACAGTTGGAGCCTGACGACATTATTGCTCAATACGGTGACTTCGGTGATACAACAATGGGAGAAGCTGAAGATGAGGCAGGTGCAGAAGGCGCACCTGTTGAAGATGATGCTCTTGGTGATGTCATTCGTGATGCACAAAAAGATTGCGAAAGTGAAAAAGAGAAGACAAAGTTTGACCACATGTTAGAAGATCACAAGAAATTACTATACCCATCTGCCCAGGATGGGCCAAAAAAACTGGGTACAACACTAGAATTGTTAAAATGGAAGGCTGTATCCGATAAGGCATTTGGGCAATTACTGAAGATCCAAAAAAAATGCTGCCGAAGCCTAATGAACTGCCCACTACTACGTACGAAGCAAAACAGATCGTCTGTCCTTTGGGATTAGAAATCAAGAAGATACATGCATGTCCTAACGACTGCATCCTATACCGTGGCAAGGACTACGAGAATTTAGATGAATGCTCCATATGTAAAGCATCACGGTATAAGATCAGGCGAGATGACCCTGGCGATGTTGAGGGGGAAGAACGTCCCAGAAAAAAAAATCCCTGCAAAGGTTATGTGGTATGCTCCTATAATACCACGTCTGAAACGTCTTTTTAGAAATAAGGACCATGCAAAATTGTTACGGTGGCACAAAGAAGACCGTAAAGTAGACAACATGTTGAGATACCCTGCTGATGGGTCCCAGTGGAGAGCAATAGACAGGGAATTTCCAGAGTTTGCAAAAGACACAAACAACTTAAGGTTCGCTTTAAGTACGGACGCTATGAATCCTTTTGGTGAGCAAAGCAGTAGTCATAGCACTTAGCCTGTATCTACAACTGTCACACCCAATTTCAAGGAAGAAATTGAATGCATAAACTTATGTGCGCCCAGAGATCAATCACACACATAAGTCACAAATTAAATACCATCATCGCAGTGTTTACAACAAACGTAGTTATTACATCACAAAGTCTGGCATAACAGCGGAAATATAAATATGATAATCTAAGATAACTATCTCATGGCCCTCACACAGGAAAGGTCGACTGGTGAAGCACAAGCCTAATAGTCCTCAGTGTAGTCCTCATAGCCACCACCATCTGTTACCCATCCGGGATTTTTATCCAAGAAAAGAAATATACAAGCGTGAGTACATCTCGTACTCCACAAGCATAGCATGAGGATTTATGAGGCTCAAACAGGCTAAACTAGGTTCACTGCATCAGCTTTTAGTAGGTCAGTGTTTTATCATTAATTATTATAGTTTATGCTTAAGCTCCCAAATATCCCATATGATCAGTTATTAGAACCATAGAAAGTCATTAAGTCACATTAAAGCATAATTATACATCATCAAGTACCATATAGCCATCAGTAACCAGTTATTCTGTGAGTTTTCCGGGCCGCTCGTGACCGTGAGCACGGCTGTTATAACAGTTATACACTCTGCAGAGGTTGTGCACTTTCACCGTGAGTCGTGTTGCCCATATGCCCGGGATCCGTCGACCCCCAAACACTACCAAGGTGAGCGGGCAGGGTACACTATGAAGCCTTCCATAGGCCTATTCTAACCAGTTAGGGCCGCGAGGTTTCCTCGGCAGGCAGATGTAGAAAACCCCCCTTTCCTATGGCACATTTCCATCGCGGCTATACTCATAGAAACAGGGGCAGCCCTACACCCAAAGTGGTAAGCGCCTCTTGCGCCCTTTCGGGTAACCTCTAACGAGTTAGAAAAGGTCCTATTACTGAGCTAAAGTCAGAGCCATATGACTCTCCCGGTTGCACGGTAAGTCCCAGCTTTTGCCGACAGATAAGTCCTTACGGAGGGTCTAGGACAACCTGACCAACAGTCATTTGTACCATAGCCCTATGTTCCATTTATCATAATCATGTTTAATCAATCAACCATGGTTCCATCACTGATTTCAGATTATATATAATTGGAGTTAGAGCACTAGCACTTCTACCCATATGCAATAAAAACCCTTGGAACAAGGTAATTGTCATCAACAGCTAGGATGTCCTTATAGTTTGCAATATTATACACATGCAGGGTGAAATGCTTAAAAATGAGTAGGACAACAAGGTAGGCCCATGCTATACTTGCCTTGATTCACGTACTCCTGCTGGTCTTGCTGGTCCTGCTGATCCCCAAAGAGCTCCGGACTCCCGAAATACTCCTCACCGTCTGGGCTCGATCAATATATCACAATCATCACGCATACCAAGACAAACATGCAAGAGAACAATTCCTAAAGTTAGAACAGTACACTAGCAGTAAAATAAAAGTTTTCCAAAATCATCTACGTGCTGCTACGATCACGGCGAAATTCATGAAAAACGGAACTAAAATGACCAAATTACGACTTTTCGGCGATTTCCTATAGGCAATTAATTAATTAAACCTAACCCTGAAAATAAAAAGTTTCAACTACAGAAACAGTAGTACTAACATGTAGAGTATTTAATTACAAACCTAACGCAATTCGAACGGGTCAAATCGGAGCTATAACGAATATTTTATGGCCAAAACACTGCAGTGGCAATTCTGTAATTTTCTGAAAACGTAATTTGACCTAACCGACGGGATTTACGCTTTCTAAAAGACAAAACGCATTCATCCGAAGGCGCTAAGGACCGCGGCCGAATTTGGAAATCTGGGAGGGGCTTTTTAAGCAAAATTTCCCCCCGAAGGGGTACGGTGCATCGAGGGCCGTTGATCTCTTGATGAACGCCCGAGATTAGAAGGGGAAAGGAAGGGGGAGAGGATGGGCGGCGCTCCTGGCCGGCGCTGCAGCAGGAGGCGGCGGCGCTCCATGGCCGGCCGGCCCGAGCTCGCTGGAGCTGGCGGTTTGGAGGCTTCGGGCCACGGTTTTCAAATCCGAACGCACACAGAGAGAGAGGAGGGCAACGCGAACCCAACCCGGGGCATCACGCGGCCAGAGGGGCGGCTTGCAAGGGGGCCGACGGTGGCGCCATGGCCGGCCCCGACGGTGCTCCTAGGACGACCGCTAGAGGCGCTAAAAATCAAAGAAAACGGGACGGGGAAGAAGAGGGAGGTGGTACGCGCTCACCACGACGAAGAACGGGAGCTGAGACGGCTCGAGACGACGGCTTCGCGCTGCGGACGGCAAACTCCGGCGGCGGTTTCTCTGTGCAAGGCCGAGCGGAGCGAAGACAGGGAGAAAGAAAATGGGAAGGGGGAAAGGAAGGCTCGGGCGCACGGGGGGGTATTCTCCAACTAAAGCCGAGGCGCGGGGGATGGAACGTGGGGGGAGCGGGGTGGGCGCGGCCTGGCGGTTTCGAGCGAGAGAGATAATCGGGGGTGGGCGGTTGGAGGTAGGGGGAGGTCCTGACGGGTGGGCCCCACCCGTCAGCCACCAGGGGGAAAAAGGGGGAAGGGAGGGGATCGGTTGGCTGGCGGGCCTCGGCCCAGAGAGTGGGACGCGCGCGCAGGGGGGGGTTGGGCCGAAAGGCCGAATGGAGAGAAAGGGGAAAGGAATTCCTTTTTATTTTTCAAACAATTTTTCAAACTCTTTTCCAAATGAGTTTTTGAATTCAAACATCTTTTCTTCAAATCCACTCATCACATAAATAAATGCACCAGCATGTATGCAACAAAGTATTGGCCAAACTTATATTTAATTTTATTTTCTCCAAATTTATTTATTTTCCTATATTGAAAATGCTCACAAAATTATTTAATAAAGCCTCGAGATTGGGTGATGCTTACTCAAACAGATGTGGGTACGACTTTCTCAAGTCCTCTTCTCTTTCCCAAGTGGCTTCATCTTCGGTATAACGATTCCATTGCACTTTACACATCTTTATAATTCTGCTTCTTGTAACTCTGTCTGCAGTTTCCAAAATCTTTATCGGGTACTCTTCATATGTGAGATCTTCTTTAACGGTCAATTCTTCTATAGGAATCTGCTCTTCGGGTACCCGCAAACACTTCTTCAACTGAGAAACATGGAATACATCATGTACACCTGACAAACTCTCAGGAAGTTCTAACTGATAGGCTACTTCTCCACGTCTTGCAAGAATCCTGAAGGGTCCGACGTATCTCGGTGCTAACTTACCCTTCACATTGAATCTCTTCACACTCCTCATTGGAGATACCTTCAGATATACAAAATCACCCTCTTTGAAGCTCAAGTCCCTTCTTCGGGTGGGTGTCGGCATAACTTTTCTGCCTCGATTGTGCCACTCTTAGATTGTCCCTAATCATCCTCACTTGTTCTTCAGCACTTCTTAGGACGTCTGGCCCAAACCCCTGTGTTTCACCAGTTTGATTCCAGAATAAAGGTGTCCTACACTTGCGACCATACAAAGCTTCAAATGGTGCCATCTTGAGACTCTTCTGGTAGCTGTTGTTATAGGAAAACTCAGCATACGGCAGACTTTTGTCCCAACTAGTGCCATACTGCAGAGCACAAGCTCTCAGCATGTCCTCCAAGATTTGATTAATTCTCTCTGTCTGTCCATCAGTCTGGGGATGATAAGCAGAACTGAAGTTCAGCTTAGTTCCCAAGGATCTATGTACTTTGTGCCAAAAGTGCGATGTAAACTGAGTTCCTCGATCGGACACGATCTTCTTTGGAACTCCGTGTAAGCACACAATCCTTTCCATGTATAGCTCGGCTAACCTTGCCCCTTTGTAGTTGGTTTTGACTGGTAAGAAATGTGCAACCTTAGTGAGTCGGTCTACTATTACCCAAATCGAGTCATACCCACGTTGAGTACGTGGCAACCCGGTAATAAAGTCCATACCGACTTCTTCCCGTTTCCATTCGGGTATCTGCATTGGTTGCAGCAACCATGCAGGTCGTTGGTGCTCAGCTTTCACCCTCTGACAGGTGTCACACAAAGCAACATACTCTGCTACATCCCTTTTCAATCCATACCACCAATATCTCTCCTTTAGATCCAAATACATCTTGGTACTTCCAGGGTGTATTGAATAAGCAGAGTCATGCGCCTCACGCAGAATTGTTTCTCGGATAGCCTTCACTTCAGGCACACATATCCTTTTCCCAAACCATAGGGTACCATTCTCATCTATCCTGAAGCCTGGTGCCTTTCCAAGCACTACATTATCCGCTATCTCTTTCAATTTCTCATCCTCCAATTGACTCTTACGTATCTCTTGTTCCAATGTTGGCTCTATCTCTAGACCCATGGTATGATTCACAAAGCCTATGTTGAGGTGTTCTATTTCGGCTCGCAACTCAGCTGGAATAAATGTCAGCTGAAGTCTGTTGACATAGCTTTTCCTACTAAGTGCATCTGCAACTACATTTGCTTTCCCAGGGTGATAATGTACTTCCAGGTCATAATCCTTGATCAACTCTAACCAACGACGTTGCCTCAGATTCAGGTCTGACTGGGTGAAGATATACTTTAGGCTCTTATGGTCTGTGTAAATATCACACTTGTGACCAATCAAGTAATGCCTCCAAATTTTTAAAGCATGGACCACTGCGGCTAGCTCTAGATCATGAGTAGGGTAGTTCAACTCATGTTTTCTCAACTGCCTAGATGCATAGGCCACTACTCTGCCTTCTTGCATGAGCACACAACCTAAACCTAAGCGAGAAGCATCACAATAGATGGAGAAGCTCTTGCTTAAATCAGGTAAGGTCAACACTGGAGCTGTGGTCAACCTCTTCTTTAACTCCTCAAAGTTAGCCTGGCATTTGTCTGACCAAACAAACTTAGCACTCTTCTCTAATAAGGCTGTCATGGGCTTAGCAAGTTTAGAGAATCCTTCAATGAATCTCCTATAATATCCGGCCAATCCCAGAAAACTACGAATTTCACTCACATTGGTCGGGGGTTTCCAATTCAACACATCTTGCACCTTGCTGGGGTCCACGGCTATCCCTCCATTAGAGACCACGTGTCCCAGAAAGGAGACCTCCTTTAGCCAAAACTCACACTTACTTCTTTTGGCATATAGCTTATGTTCTCTAAGCTTCTGCAAGACTAGCCTCCGATGCTCAGCATGCTCCTCTTTAGTTTTGGAAAAGATGAGTATGTCATCAATGAACACCACTACAAACTTATCCAAGAACTCCATGAACACCTTGTTCATGAGATACATGAAATATGCGGGTGCATTGGTTAGCCCAAAAGACATAACTGTGTACTCATACAGGCCATACCTAGTAGTGAAGGCTGTCTTAGGTACATCCGAGGCACGGATTTTCGGTTGGTGATAACCGGATCGAAGGTCTATTTTTGAGAACACACAAGCACCTTTTAACTGATCAAACAGGTCATCAATTCTAGGCAATGGGTACTTGTTTTTGATGGTTACTTCATTTAGTGACCAGTAATCCACACACATTCTCCTGGTACCATCTTTCTTATCGACAAAGATAACGGGTGCTCCCCAAGGTGATGAACTAGGACGAATAAAGACCTTCTCTAGCAACTCCTTAATTTGTTTCTTAAGTTCCTCTAGTTCATTCACTCCCATTCTATAAGGTCGTTTAGCTATAGGTGCAGTTCCAGGTAAAAGTTCAATAAGGAATTTGATGTCTCGGTCAGGTGGCATACCTGGCAATTCATCAGGGAACACATCAGGGAAGTCATCCACCACTTGGTTCTCCTCATTGACCTCATCAGTCAACTGGTTCACGGTAGCAGTTGGAGGTGCTTGCACTGCCACTTCTACACAAATTCTATCCCCTTTAGGTGATGTTACTACCACAGACTTCTCCTGGCACTGAATCACTGCCCGATGTTGCTTCATCCAATCCATCCCAAGGATAAGGTCAATACCAGAAGTTCTTAGCACAATGGGGTTTACTTTAAACTCTACCCCCCTTAGAGAAACACTAGTGGAGGGACTCCAATAGTTCGCTAGCATAGTACCCCCCGGTGAATTCACTAGCATTGAGTTTTTCATGGCACATAAAGCTATGCTATGTACTCTAACAAAAGCTTGCGAGATGAAAGAATGTGAAGCTCCGGAATCAAAAAGTACAGTAGCAGGGATGGAGTTGATACTGAACGTACCCAGCATGACCTCGGGTGCCTCCTGAGCTGATTCAGTAGACACATGGTTCACACTTCCAGTGTGGGGTGGTCGAGCATAGGCCCTCTGATTGTTGTTCTGATTCTGTGGAGCTGAGGGGTTCTGCTTCTTCGGGCACTGATAGGCATAGTGGCCCACTTCACCACAACGGTAGCAAGCATTGGGGTTGTTTGCCACTGCTGTCTTCACTGGAGCATTGTTGGGCACACCTGGACGTGGTGCCTGGAGGTTAGCTTGCTGCTGAGGGCGCTGATTACCAAACTGCTGCTGGTACTGGGGACGCTGCTGGTTCTGGTTTTGGTTGCGCGGAGGGTACTGGCCCTGATTCCACTTACTAGGGGGCCTCTGGTTCCTGGGAGGAAAGCCCTGCTGAGGAAACACGCGCGGACGAGTGTTGCTGCTAGATGCCTGCCCCTGAATCTTCCTCTTCTTAGCATCCATCTCTTTGCGCTTATTGTCAATCACAATAGCGCGGTTCACAAGTTCCTGGAAGCTGGGGTAAACATTGGACATCAACTGCAGTTGCAGGCCATCATACAGTCCTTTCAGGAAGCGACGTTGCTTGTCAGAATCCTTGGCCACTTCATCCGGAGCGTAACGTGACAATTGAGCGAAATTGTCACGGTACTCAGCGACAGTCATGGAGCCTTGCTTGAGAGCACGGAACTCCTCTTGTTTGAGCTCGATGAGCCCCTCTGGAATGTGGTAAGACCGGAAACTCTCTGTGAATTCCCTCCAAGTGACAGGCGGTGCGTTGTCTGGGCGTCCATATTGGCAGGACTCCCACCACTCTTGTGCAGCCCCTTGCAGTTGTCCGGAGGCATACAACACCTTTTCCATGTCATTGCACTGAGCAATGTTCAGCTGCTTCTCCACAGCTCTTAACCAATCATCAGCTTCTAAAGGGTCACTAGCATGTGTAAAAATAGGGGGACGTCCCTTCATGAACTCTCCCCTCTTATCTCGAACCTGGACCGGTGGTGGTACGACGGCGGGCTGGTGATCCAGGCGATCCATCATAGTTTGCATCAATTGAGTTTGCATCAACATGAGCTGCTCCATTGTCACAGGCTGTGGTGGTGGCGGTGGGTCCACCGGTGCGCCACGGCCACGTCCACGGCCACGGCCTCGACCTTGACCATGGCCTCTTCCTCCTTCGTCAGCCATCTGTTTCCAACAAAGGAATAAGCTTTTAGAGGTCTTTCCATAATTCATAACTGATTATAATATCGAAAAGACTGCTGAAATTTTTCTGGACAGGATGCAAAATCAGCAGTGCAGTATTTAACTCATAACTCGAGTTTCTGAGATCCAACAGAGGCGTGCCATACATGTTTGAAAAGCTTATAAAATTTGATACAACTTTTGTTCAGACCACTCTTACAGATTCTGAAATTATCTTGATCAAAAACAGGGGTAAAGCGAATCTGTTCTGTGCTCTAGTCTGCGCAATAGTCCCAGATTGTAACAAGGATATCTCCCAGATCCGAGCAGGTTTTAACGTGGTTCTAGTTGCAAATGAGAGATACAGCAGTCTAGTTTCCTCCACAAAATTTTCAAAGTTTTTGGACGTACCACTTCAGAGATAAAAGTTAAACATCACAGGCTGCTCCAGAAAAACAGCACAGCAACAGCAGAATATACCAACCCAACTAAGCATTCGATAATTAAACTTAAGGTAACAGAAGTTTGTAGATAAATCCACAACCTTCCAGCAGTCATTACAAAGATTCGAATCATGCAAATACACAAACAAATTCAACGGACACATCAATTGTTCACAAGCACTTCAAACTCAACTGACACAACGGGACTACGAAATAAAACAACTATGGCATCCTAGGCCTATGGTGCGTCGCCGGAGATGCTAGGAGGTGCGGTCTTCTTCTTGTAGAGCGGTGGCAACTCAAGCTGCTCTCTAAGGCTGTCCACCATCTCCTGGAAGCGATCTATGGAATCCTGCTGATCACGTAGCTCCTCCTGTAGGTCATCATTGGCCATCTGCAGGACATGCATATGCCTAACAGTTGCATCCAATGGCGTGTCAACCTCCTGCGGGTTCTCAATAGACCAAGTACCAATAGTAGAATCATGGCGAGGGAGAAACTTGTACTGGTCTGCTCTCATGGCCTCATAGTGAAGGCCATGGTAGTGAGTGTAAGCCATCTGGGCGGCGTCCTCCATGCTGTCCTGTGCCTCAGCTCGCCTAGCAACGTGACCATGGATGTTCTCTACCATATAGCTGTCATGTGCCTCATTCCCCACTGTGATGGTAAGATCTGACCTCCAGTATGTGGCCTCATAGGGGTGTGTGTACTCTGCACAGCAGTACCTAATGCCAATCTCCTTATCAGCATAGTAAGTATCCAGCATCTCCCTAAGCAAGTTGTGGAAGTAGGCTGTCATTGAAGGATACTTGTAGTGGATGGTGGTAGTCCATCCTGGGTTTTCTTCCTCAGAACCAGCTGGAGGCACCACCTCTAGTACAGCAGGGGCAGCAGGTGCAACTGGTGGAGCTGGTGGTGCAGGTGCAGCAGGTGGAGCAGGTGCTGTGGGTGGAGCAGGTGCAGCTGCTACAGGGGAGTCCATCCAGTTCTCATCATCATCATCCACCTCTGTCACCATCGCTGGGTCCTCTTCCTCCATGGGGACGGTCTCGTTGTCGGAGATGTCCACCACTGGCTGGGACGACTGGGGCGTGAACTGAGAGATGTAGCTCCTGGTGCTGGCACGGCGAGACCTCGTGACAGGCGGCATCTATAAATTTTATTTTAAGATTAGATCAACATTTTGGCAATAGAATAAGTGATATAAGCATGATAAATTTTATAAAATAACAAAAAGTAAGGTAGAAAGCATTAAATAAATAAAACAAAAACACTATATCGACCATTGCTACCTAGGCTTGCGTCCTACAGTCAACACGGCTTTGATACCAATTTGTCACACCCAATTTCAAGGAAGAAATTGAATGCATAAACTTATGTGCGCCCAGAGATCAATCACACACATAAGTCACAAATTAAATACCATCATCGCAGTGTTTACAACAAACGTAGTTATTACATCACAAAGTCTGGCATAACAGCGGAAATATAAATATGATAATCTAAGATAACTATCTCATGGCCCTCACACAGGGAAGGTCGACTGGTGAAGCACAAGCCTAATAGTCCTCAGGGTAGTCCTCATAGCCACCACCATCTGTTACCCATCCGGGATTTTTATCCAAGAAAAGAAATATACAAGCGTGAGTACATCTCGTACTCCACAAGCATAGCATGAGGATTTATGAGGCTCAAACAGGCTAAACTAGGTTCACTGCATCAGCTTTTAGTAGGTCAGTTTTTTATCATTAATTATTATAGTTTATGCTTAAGCTCCCAAATATCCCATATGATCAGTTATTAGAACCATAGAAAGTCATTAAGTCACATTAAAGCATAATTATACATCATCAAGTACCATATAGCCATCAGTAACCAGTTATTCTGTGAGTTTTCCGGGCCGCTCGTGACCGTGTGCACGGCTGTTATAACAGTTATACACTCTGCAGAGGTTGTCCACTTTCACCGTGAGTCGTGTTGCCCATATGCCCGGGATCCGTCGACCCCCAAACACTACCAAGGTGAGCGGGCAGGGTACACTATGAAGCCTTCCATAGGCCTATTCTAACCAGTTAGGGCCGCGAGGTTTCCTCGGCAGACAGATGTAGAAAACCCCCCTTTCCTATGGCACATTTCCATCGCGGCTATACTCATAGAAACAGGGGCAGCCCTACACCCAAAGTGGCAAGCGCCTCTTGCGCCCTTTCGGGTAACCTCTAACGAGTTAGAAAAGGTCCTATTACTGAGCTAAAGTCAGAGCCATATGACTCTCCCGGTTGCACGGTAAGTCCCAGCTTTTGCCGACACATAAGTCCTTACGGAGGGTCTAGGACAACCTGACCAACAGTCATTTGTACCATAGCCCTATGTTCCATTTATTATAATCATGTTTAATCAATCAACCATGGTTCTATCACTGATTTCAGATTATATATAATTGGAGTTAGAGCACTAGCACTTCTACCCATATGCAATAAAAACCCTTGGGAACAAGGTAATTGTCATCAACAGCTAGGATGTCCTTATAGTTTGCAATATTATACACATGCAGGGTGAAATGCTTAAAAATGAGTAGGACAACAAGGTAGGCCCATGCTATACTTGCCTTGATTCACGTACTCCTGCTGGTCTTGCTGGTCCTGCTGATCCCCAAAGAGCTCCGGACTCCCGAAATACTCCTCACCGTCTGGGCTCGATCAATACATCACAATCATCACGCATACCAAGACAAACATGCAAGAGAACAATTCCTAAAGTTAGAACAGTACACCAGCAGTAAATAAATTAAATAAAAGTTTTCCAAAATCATCTACGTGCTGCTACGATCACGTCAACGCGAAATTCATGAAAAACGGAACTAAAATGACCAAATTACGACTTTTCGGCGATTTCCTATAGGCAATTAATTAATTAAACCTAACCCTGAAAATAAAAAGTTTCAACTACAGAAACAGTAGTACTAACATGTAGAGAATTTAATTACAAACCTAACGCAATTCGAACGGGTCAAATCGGAGCTATAACGAATATTTTATGGCCAAAACACTGCAGTGGCAATTCTGTAATTTTCTGAAAACGTAATTTGACCTAACCGACGGGATTTACGCTTTCTAAAAGACAAAACGCATTCATTCGAAGGCGCTAAGGACCGCGGCCGAATTTGGAAATCTGGGAGGGGCTTTTTAAGCAAAATTTCCCCCCGAAGGGGTACGGTGCATCGAGGGCCGTTGATCTCTTGATGAACGCCCGAGATTAGAAGGGGAAAGGAAGGGGGAGAGGATGGGCGGCGCTCCTGGCCGGCGCTGCAGCAGGAGGCGGCGGCGCTCCATGGCCGGCCGGCCCGAGCTCGCCGGAGCTGGCGGTTTGGAGGCTTCGGGCCACGGTTTTCAAATCCGAACGCACACAGAGAGAGAGAGGAGGGCAACGCGAACCCAACCCGGGGCATCACGCGGCCAGAGGGGCGGCTTGCAAGGGGGCCGACGGTGGCGCCATGGCCGGCCCCGACGGTGCTCCTAGGACGACCGCTAGAGGAGCTAAAAATCAAAGAAAACGGGACGGGGAAGAAGAGGGAGGTGGTACGCGCTCACCACGACGAAGAACGGGAGCTGAGACGGCTCGAGACGACGGCTTCGCGCGGCGGACGGCAAACTCCGGCGGTGGTTTCTCTGTGCAAGGCCGAGCGGAGCGAAGACAGGGAGAAAGAAAATGGGAAGGGGGAAAGGAAGGCTCGGGCGCACGGGGGGGTATTCTCCAACTAAAGCCGAGGCGCGGGGGATGGAACTTGGGGGGAGCGGGGTGGGCGCGGCCTGGCGGTTTCGAGCGAGAGAGATAATCGGGGGTGGGCGGTTGGAGGTAGGGGGAGGTCCTGACGGGTGGGCCCCACCCGTCAGCCACCAGGGGGAAAAAGGGGGAAGGGAGGGGATCGGTTGGCTGGCGGGCCTCGGCCCAGAGAGGGGGACGCGCGCGCATGGGGGGGGGGGTTGGGCCGAAAGGCCGAATGGAGAGAAAGGGGAAAGAAATTCCTTTTTATTTTTCAAACAATTGTTCAAACTCTTTTCCAAATGAGTTTTTGGATTCAAACATCTTTTCTTCAAATCCACTCATCACATAAATAAATGCACCAGCATGTATGCAACAAAGTATTGGCCTAACTTATATTTAATTTTATTTTCTCCAAATTTATTTATTTTCCTATATTGAAAATGCTCACAAAATTATTTAATAAAGCCAAATTCATCTATTTTTAAAAGAGCCAAATTTTGGGTGTTACAACAACCTTCCTCCATGGTTATGCATGAAGCGAAAGTTCATTATGATGCCGGTGCTCATCCAAGGCCCAAAGCAACCGGGCAATGACATTGATGTCTATCTAAGGCCATTAATTGAAGAACTCCTTCTTTTATGGAGTGAAACAGGTGTTCGTGTGTGGGATGAGTACAAATAGGAACACTTCGACCTACGAGCACTGTTGTTTGTGACAATCAATGATTGGCCTGCTCTAAGTAATCTTTCAGGACAGACAAACAATGGATATAATGCATGCACACATTGTTTTGATGACCTTGATAGTATATATTTGAAAAAATGCAGAAAGGTCGTGTACCTTGGGTATCGTCGATTTCTTTCTATGAATCACCCAATTAGAAAGAAAGGAAAGCATTTTAAAGGTAAGGCAGACCACCGATGCAAGCCTCGCAACAGAACTGGAGAAGATGTATTTCAGATGGTTAAGGATGTGAAAGTAGTTTTTGGTAAGGGACAAGGCAGCCAACCAGTTCCAAAAGATGCAGCGGGTCATGCACCCATGTGGAAGAAGAAGTCAATATTTTGGGAGCTACCCTATTGGCAAGTCCTAGAGGTCCGGAATGCGATCGACGTCATGCACCTAACAAAGAATCTTTGTGTGAACCTTCTAGGATTCATGGGTGTATATGGTAAGCCTAAGGATTCACTTGAAGCACGACAAGACTTGCAACGCATGGAAGAACGAGACAACCTGCATCCAGAGAAGACAGATGATGGACGCCAATATTTAAGACCTGCTAGCTACACTCTTAGCAATGAAGAGAAAGAAATCATGTTTGAATGCTTAAGCAGCATCAAGGTCCCATCTGGATTCTCCTCTAATATAAAAGGTATAATTAATGTGCCTGAGAAGAAATTTCTGAACTTAGTCGCATGACTGCCATGTGCTCATGACGCAATTGCTTCCAGTTGCATTAAGAGGAATTCTACCTCCACATGTACGTCTGGCCACCGTAAAGCTATGTGCATTCCTCAATGCAGTTTCTCAGAAGGCAATCAATCCACTGGAACTAGCTGCTCTACAGAATGATGTGGTTCAATGTCTTGTCAGCTTTGAGTTAGTGTTCCCTCCATCCTTCTTTGATATCATGACACACCTCCTAGTTCATCTGGTCAAGGAGATCAATATTCTGGGTCCTGTGTTCCTACATAATATGTTTCCCTTTGAGAGGTTTATGGGAGTTCTGAACAAATATGTTCACCAACGTGCTCGGCCAGAAGGAAGCATCACCGAGGGCTATGGGACAGAGGAGGTCATTGAGTTCTGTGTTGAATTCATTCCTGAACTTGACCCAATTGGTGTTCCTGAATCGCGCCACGAGGGGAGACTGAGTGGAAAGGGAACACTAGGAAAGAAAATATACATCGGTATGGGGGACAATTCTTTCAATAAAGCACACTACACAGTTCTTCAAAACTCATCCGTGGTGGAGCCGTATGTCACAAAACACAAGGACTTCCTACGATCGCAATTCCCAGAGAAGAATGAAGCTTGGTTTATGCGTCAGCACATAGACACTTTCAGTGATTGGTTACGAAAAGAATATCAGGGTAATGACCAGATTGATGAGCAACTGTATTTGTTGGCTAGGCAACCATCATGGCACATCCTCACGTACAAAGGGTATGAGATAAATGGAAATACATTTTACACCCTAGGCCAAGATAAAAGAAGCACGAACCAAAATAGTGGAGTTCGCGTAGACGCCATAGACCCGAATGGAAACAAACAAACATATTATGGTCGTATAGAGGAGATTTGGGAACTAGACTACGCACCTAATTTTAAAATCTCTTTGTTCCGGTGCCAATGGGTGAAGGTTACCGGAGGCGGGGTGACAGTTGACAAAGACTATGGAATGACAACAGTGGACCTCAACAATGTTGGTTACAAAGATGAACCATTCGTCCTTGCTGCTGATGTGAATCAGGTGTTCTATGTGAAAGACATGTCTACAAAACAGAAAAGAGGGAAAAATGACAACAAATCAACAAACGAGCCAAAACGCCATATAGTTCTCTTAGGGAAAAGAAACATTGTGGGAATTGAGGACAAGTCAGATATTTCAGAAGATTATGAAAGGGATGACCGAATCACGCCTTTCAATGTGACCAAAGATCCGAGCATACTGATAAATGCTGAGGACACTCCATGGTTACGTCAAGATCATGACCAAGGAACATACGTCAAAAAGAAGATCACTATTGTGCCCGCCTAATAAATAGATTGCAATATAGTATGTGTATGTGACAATTGTAACTTAAGATGTTTATATTAGTTTTTCTTATTTTATATCATTTCAAATAATAAAATGACATTTAAGTTTGCTATTATAAGAGATGTGTCAATTATTTGTCAAATGCAAAAATAGTCAAACTTGGTCAAACTTGGTCAAATGACAAACTAAATTACTTAAAATGAAAAACTTTTGAATACCAAGTTGTTAGATATCATCAAGATCTAAACTTTTTATATAGACAATTTTTCCATTTGAGAAAGTTTAAGTTCACAATACCCACCAATTCTTGAATCTCACACAAACTATATGAAACTACATGTGTCAATTGTGGATTTTGAACTACACCTTCGCAACACTTTGTCAAATGCAAAAATGGTCTATATATTAAATGTAGATTTTGATGAGTGGAACAATATTGGTATTCATGACGTTTCCGTTCGAGACCATCTAGGGTTTCGAAAACCGATGCGTGTCTATGAATTCCATCAAAATTCAAAATTGAGTGGTTCAAACTTTTCCAAAAGAAAAGTTGAACATTAGACAAAATGTAGAACTTGACGAGTGCAACAAACTTTGTATTCATTACTTTTCCATTTGGGACCATATAGGGTTCGGTCAAAGTGTGTGTTTCTAAAAACCAATGCTTTGACTTTGGTCAAACTTGGTCAAATGACCCATTTGATGACTTAAAATGAAATAAATTTGAATACAAAGTTGTTAGAGATCATCAAGATCTACATTTGATATATTGTCTATTTTTCCATTTGGATAAATTTGAGCCAATCCTAAGCACATTTGTTCAAAATCCAAGACGGGTATTGGTCAAACTTGGTCAAATGACAAACTAAATTACTTAAAATGAAAAAAATTTGAATACCAAGTTGTTAGATATTATCAAGATCTAAACTTTTTATATAGACAATTTTTCCATTTGAGAAAGTTTAAGTTCACAATACCCACCAATTCTTGAATCTCACACAAACTATATGAAACTACATATGTTAATTGTGGATTTTGAACTACACCTTCGCAACACTTTGTCAAATGTAAAAATGGTCTATATATTAAATGTAGATTTTGATGAGTGGAACAATATTGGTATTCATGACTTTTCCGTTCGAGACCATCTAGGGTTCCGAAAACCGATGCGTGGCTATGAATTCTATCAAAATTCAAAATTGAGTGGTTCAAACTTTTCCAAAAGAAAAGTTGACCATTAGACAAAATGTAGAACTTAATGAGTGCAACAAACTTTGTATTCATTACTTTTCCATTTGGGACCATATAGAGTTCGGTCAAAGTGTGTGTTTCTAAAAACCAATGCTTTGACTTTGATCAAACTTGGTCAAATGACCCATTTGATGACTTGAAATGAAAAAAATTTGAATACAAAGTTGTTAGAGATAATCTGATGTAATGGTGAATATTGTTGTAAGCATAAATAAATAAGAAATAGAGAAAAAATTTTAAAAAATAATTCGATGTAATGGTAAATATCACGTATATCATGATTTTGGAGATAAATGATGATAAATAAACAAAATTTACGTTTAAATATTGCACAAACAAATTTTTCTATAAAAAACATCTGCTTTAAGATATTAAAATTAAATAATACATTTTTGCATTAACAAAATACTAATTATTTTTCATATTTAAGTTTGTTAATATAAGTGATGAAAAGATTTTATCTTTCCAAATTTATTATGTAACCAACTAGACAAAAAGAAATGGAACTATTATTTTTTTAACAAATTAATACCTATTATTATATTTACTATGCAATTAACAACATTAATCTAATTATTGTATGCATAAATAAATAAGAAACTGAAAAATACATTTAGTCCCGGTTCTAACCAGGAACCGGGACTAAAGGTCCCCGCATGTATATAAGCAAACTATCGTCTTCATCCTCCAGATCGACGTTGCCCTAGCCGTCTTCACCGTCGCCGCTCCCCGCGCTGCCTCCACATCCTGCCCGAGCCGCCGCTGCCTCCTTCTTCTCCGGCGTAGAGACTCTCCCAGACGAGCGCCGCCGCCGCTTCCTCGCCTCCGGACATCGTCGCGCCGCCTCCTCGTCATCCCCGAGCCGTACGTCGTTGTCGCGCCGCCGTGCGGCCTTCGAGCTTCTCCGGCGCCGCCTCCTCGCCCTCATCGCCCCCGTGGCCACCTCCTCGCCCTCGTCAGAGCGCCCCCGTGGCCGCCTCCTCGCCCTCGTCAAAGCGCCCCCGGCCGTCGCTCTCCTCCCCGGCCAGAGAACGCTCGCGCTGCCGTCGTCGAGGGTGAGCACGTTTAGTGAATTTTATTTGAATGAATGAGGCGGCGCCGGAGAAGAATCTGTTTCCAAACGATTTTAGTGAATTTTATGAATGAGATGATTTTAGTGAATTGTATGAATGAGATGATTTTAGTGAATTGTATGAATGAGATGATTTTAGTGAATTTTATTTGAATGAAAAGAATCTGTTCCCAAACGCATGATAAAAATCATTTTAGTGAATTTTATTTGAATCAAAACTATAATTTAAACTATGAATCTGTTGTGGCCCAAATGCATGATAAAAATCATTTTAGTGAATTTTATTTGAATCAAAACTATGAATCGGTTCCCAAACGCATGCCCACGAGAAATACGTACCTCTCGCCAAAACATACTCCTACATCTACACTTGTTGTACTCCGATCGACGAAACACATGCGCTCACGAAACGTACACTTTTTAGAAATCAAACAATTCAAAATTTTTATGACATTTCTATAAAAGATATAAATATTATTAGATTAATTATTTATATATTTTTATACTATAAATTTACTTGAGACATAATTAAAAACCTTGTTGTGTATAGTTGAACTTGAATATAGAAAGCACAAGTTACTTTAATTTAAACAAAAATTGTAATTTATCCTGTGTTGTAATTAGTTAGTAGGGATAGATATTGAGATGAGATGTATAATTTCTATTTTATAAAATATTTGTTGTATTATATAATTTATATGATATAATTTATCTAGTGTTGTAATTAGTTAGTAGGGATAGATATTGAGATAGATGTATAATTTCTATTTTATAATTTATCTTTTGTATTATATAATTTATATGATATAATTTATCCTATGTTGTAATTAGTTAGTAGGGATAGATATTGAGATGAGATGTATAATTTCTATTTTATAATTTATATTTTGTATTATATAATTTATATGATATAATTTATCATGTGTTGTAATTAGTTAGTAGGGATAGATATTGAGATGAGATGTATAATTTCTATTTTATAATTTATCTTTTGTATTATATAATTTATATGATATAATTTATCCAGTGTTGTAATTAGTTAGTAGGGATAGATATTGAGATGAGATGTATAATTTCTATTTTATAATTTATCTTTTGTATTATATAATTTATATGATATAATTTATCCTGTGTTGTAATTAGTTAGTAGGGATAGATATTGAGATGAGATGTATAATTTCTATTTTATAATTTATCATTTGGATTATATAATTTATATGATATAATTTATCGAGTGTTGTAATTAGTTAGTAGGGATAGATATTGAGATGAGATGTATAATTTCTATTTTATAATTTATCTTTTGTATTATATAATTTATATGATATAATTTATCCTGTGTAGTAATTAGTTAGTAGGGATAGATATTGAGATGAGATGTATAATTTCTATTTTATAATTTATCTTTTGTATTATATAATTTATATGATATAATTTATCATGTGTTGTAATTAGTTAGTGGGGATAGATATTGAGATGAGATGTATAATTTCTATTTTATAACTTATATTTTGTATTATATAATTTATATGATATAATTTATCATGTGTTGTAATTAGTTAGTAGGGATATATATTGAGATGAGATGTATAATTTCTATTTTATAATTTATCTTTTGTATTATATAATTTATATGATATAATTTATCATGTGTTGTAATTAGTTAGTAGGGATAGATATTGAGATGAGATCTATAATTTCTATTTTATAATTTATCATTTGGATTATATAATTTATATGATATAATTTATCGAGTGTTGTAATTAGTTAGTAGGGATAGATATTGAGATGAGATGTATAATTTCTATTTTATAATTTATCTTTTGTATTATATAATTTATATGATATAATTTATCCTGTGTAGTAATTAGTTAGTAGGGATAGATATTGAGATGAGATGTATAATTTCTATTTTATAATTTATCTTTTGTATTATATAATTTATATGATATAATTTATCATGTGTTGTAATTAGTTAGTGGGGATAGATATTGAGATGAGATGTATAATTTCTATTTTATAACTTATATTTTGTATTATATAATTTATATGATATAATTTATCATGTGTTGTAATTAGTTAGTAGGGATATATATTGAGATGAGATGTATAATTTCTATTTTATAATTTATCTTTTGTATTATATAATTTATATGATATAATTTATCATGTGTTGTAATTAGTTAGTAGGGATAGATATTGAGATGAGATCTATAATTTCTATTTTATAATTTATCTTAGTTGTTGTATCGAATATTGTCTAAGTTTAGCCTATCCAAATAATTTTTGTTGATCGCGTCAAAAACTTTTAACACTTGATTAAATTTGCAGAAATGGCCAATCCGAATACAACATGGATGATGCAATGATGGACCTAATCAACAGCGGTGCCAATCCAGATCCCCAAGGCGAAGATGATGGGAGTCAGTACTTTGCTGATTATGAAGAACTTGTGGGAGACAATCCTGATTAGGTCTATATATATATATATGAAATTAAAATAAATGACATTTATACTAATATATTTATACTTGTTTGTGTAGCCCTCTAAATCGGCGACAACTTCTGAGAAGAGTAGAAAAATGCGCGGCCCGAAGAAGCCGTTGGAGGGTCGGTATATTCTGTCGGAATTCGATGAGGGTACAGGACAAGTACTTGGAGCTAATTCTAAAAAATTTGTTGCGCACTGTGGCTAATTTGTTGCGCACCGGGGTCAGTGCTCGTGAATGGAGGCAATGGAAAGATAACCCTAATTTAGTTTTGTCTCAGATCGTGACAAGGAATTCATTTGGCAAGATATCCTTCAACATTTCACGCTCGATACACAGGATGAAGCTTTGAAGGAGAAGGTTAAAATCTGGGCTATGCAGAAGATAGCCAAACAATTTCAGGCTTGGTAGAAGACATTATACAAGACTTTTGTTGTACAAGGCCGGACACCAGATTTCACCAACAAGGCCTACGTCAAGTTGAGGCCTTTTTGGGATGAGTTCGTAGAGTTTAAGAACTCAGAAGAGGGTCAGGCACGGATGATCAAGAATCAAGAAAATGCTAAACAAAAGCAATACTACCATCACTTGGGTTCAGGTGGCTACAGAACTGCTATTCCTAAGTGGCAAAAGCTGGAACAGGAGATTCTTAGGAGAGGGATCGAACCAGAATCAATGCACTGGCCCGAGCGCGCCAAGTATTGGTTCTTTGGTCATGGGGGAACCATAGACCTAGAGACCGGAAAGATAGTGTACGGCGAAAAGCTCGAGAGAGTAGGACAGAGAAAAGGATGAGCTAACATACGCCCTGGAGACTGCTGAACACGGTGGGCGAACCAGAGACTATGGGGAGGTATCATGGGAGCATGGCTTCCCTAAAGATAGACCGACTTATAGAAGCCGCCAACGAAAGAAGGAAGAGGAAGCAGAGCGGTTGCATAGGTTGGAGGCAATGGTGATTGAGTCACGCGAAGCAGCTCGTGAAGCGATAGCGCGAGAGAAAGCGCTTGAAGAGAGAATGAACAAAGAGATCAAAAGACAAGTGCAGATTGCAGTAAGTTCTATACAAGGGCAAACTGCATCAGAGCCTAGAGTCAACATTAGCCCCCCGGTCAGTTGAAAAGTAGTTGTGTTTCCATAGAGATGCCAACTATTCAAGACGACGTGGGGCTGCACTTTCCGGTGGATGACATCACTGAACCTCTGACAACATGTGAGCTGCACATTCCTTAGGGGACTGCCACAGTCATGGTTGCTGTCGCTGTTGTAACTCCTGTCGACTCTACGAGGACACCAAGAATCTATGGGGCGATAGTTCCACCTGGATATGCTAGTGTCTCGGTGGATAGAGTTGTCAAAGGCTTCAGTAATGTGCAGCTTGAGATAAAAGGAGGTGATGGAGAGAAGACTCTAGGAGAAGCAGAGAAGGCTTTTATTTGTTGGCGCAAGCGCTACATCATTATTCCTGGGGCATCACCTAGTAGTCTACCACCACCTCCTCGTCATGAATCTAATCCTAGGTGTGGATGAAAATTGACTATACATTTGTTCACTAAATTTATTTTGCATTCACTTAGTTAGCGGTTTACTCATATACCTTTTGTTTTCACAGGTGGTCACCGACATGTCATAGTGCTGCGGGTGATGACGAGGGAGTGCAAGACACGGCTGCATCGCCTCGGTCTCCAACGCCACCACCTAGGGCTCCAACACCGCCACCTCGGGCTCCAACACCGCCACCTCAGGCTCTGTTGGGTATTTTAAACGCAAACAGAAAAAATCCGCAAGCGCACGGATACCGATGTAGCCTTCACCCGGGAGTATTCCAGAGTATCGATTTTCCACAGGGAACGTGAGTGTACTAATTAAGAATCAAGATCACCCAAGGATAACTATATAAGTATTTTTGGTGGGAAGAGAGGAAGTTTCCTGAGAGTTCTCTAGTTGATCTAAGAATCAAGAATTACTTCAAGATTATCTATATCGGGACATCAGAGCACTAATCACAGAAAGAGATGAGAAGGGGGCTAGGAAGGTCTGACTACGGTCCTACAAACACCGATCCGAACGTGGTGGAATACGTCGACCGTTAGGGCTGTCACTACCCTAAGGCTACCACAACAATCCGCAGGATTGGGTGCAATTCCAGGTAATCGCAAGACTAAACACCACGTCTAATCTATTAATTACTACTCTAGCGTTATAAAGACTAGAGCACTTGATGCAAGCGGGAATCCAATAAATAACTTGAATGTAAATAAAAGTAATTAAAGAACTCCGGAATTATGAGTTGAAGAACCTGGAGAACGATGAAGAACGAACCAGATGCTGCAAAAGTATAATGTTGAGGAAGATTCGACAGATCCGGCTCCTCCTCCTCTCTCCTCTTCTCTCTCCCTATTTTCTAGATTACAACTAGAACTAGAGGAACTAGAACTAGAACTAGATGAACTAGAACTAGATCTAGATGAACTAGAGGTAGAACTAGAAGAACTAGAGGGATCCTCTCTACTTGGATGAAGAATTGAAACCCTAACTTTGATTCTGTAGAAGAGGTATGATCTCCAGGGGCCAGGGGGGTCTGGTTTTATAGTCCCTTCAAGTAAATCTGGGCCGTCGGATCAAACCGACATTGATCGTGTGGTTTTCCTTGAAGTATTAGGGCGGTGGAGCATGATCCCCGAGTTGTACCCTGATTGGGCAGAACAGGTGGGCGGGCGCCCTGTCCCTGAGGCCTCTCGCCTTCCACTTTGTTCCCATGGCTTCTGGAGTCTTCTAGATGATAGTAAATTGCGCGGCACGTTAATATCTCTATGTAAACCCGACGTGTGGGCCTTTCTTCCATAATTCCTGATAACCCCCTGCAGAAATAGACAAACACCAAAACTCGTGGAATTCTATCAGATAAAACCCTAAGTCTAGGTGTTGGTTCCATTTAGATCCTTTTCCATGATTAGTTGATAGTTAAATGTGAGCATTAAGGACCGTCAACAAGCTCCCCCAAGCTTAACCTTTGATCGTCCCTGAGCAACGATGGACTTAAGAGATTCTGCAGTGGTTTCATGCCTTAAAGATACACATGCGTTCAAACAAGATCTCATCTCTAGGATAGGGTAAACTGTTAAGATTTAAAACTTACTCATTTTACCTTCCACCATGGGGCTTGCAACCGTCACATCTGTCTTGAGTAGTTAAAAGATAGAACGGTCTAGTCAAGCACCATGTCTCTTATTCTTGATCAGCTATAGCGCTGGAGTTTTTGCAGATTTTCAAATAAAACTCAGAGATTCCTTGTATGACTCTCTCTAGTCTCTCTTTTGTGGTATTTCTAGATCCTTACCCAGGCAGTAATGGTGTATGCCTTCTCTCAAAGTATGTGGTATTTTTGGTATGAGGCATAGTGACATTGCCTTCTCTCTCACCCTACTCTAATATGGCTTTTGATATCTGGAGCTCATAGGTGGGAGATAGCTAATACATACTTACAAGACATTTATTGCAAAGTCAAACCATGGATCCAGAAGAACAAGTCAATAAGTCAAATCAAGATGTGCATGTGTGACGAATGAATGGTGTATGGTAATGATGGTGATAACAATGGTGAAAGTCTAATTCTACTTTTGCTCTTTTGAGGGGGTACATACCTTTCTTGCTCTTTTGAAACTTTTTGAGGAGAATGAGATGCTCTATATTTTCTTTTTCTATTCTCTCACGTGGGTAACTTGTACCCCTAATTCTACTATCGGACACTTGTCCATTTTTACCTCTCGTCTCACTTTTTCTTTTCTTTCGAGGTTCCGGGCACTTGCCCCTTTTTATTTCCTCGTATCTCTTTTTTTTCTTTTTTTTCTTCTTTTTTTTAGAGAGCACTCATCTCATGAAATAATATAGCAAGTGGTAGTAACAAGATAACTTGAGCATTTATTTCACAGGGAAAACAGAAATGTTTTTGGCTATTCTCTCCCGGATTAGGAGTAGAATATTTTTGGGTGGTTCTGGAGATGGAAACGGATATATGTGGATGGTACTTCTGGAGTAGAAGTAGCATGTGTGAGTGAACGTGCAAGTGAATCTTGATTTAACCACATGACAAGCTCCTAAGGGTCTACATAGCTTGACCACACTCAATGCTGATAAGCAGTAAAAAGTAAATGAGTGGCTCAAAGTCTAGCAAGCATGTATATATATGGCTGTGGTAGGAATTTAAACTCTCATCATACAGGAACTCATCATGTGTTATTTTAAAGATTTTCAAAGATAAAATTCTCCAGAATTCTTGTATCTCTAGGAACAGATAAACAGCAGCTCAACCTTCCCATATCATATTCGTTAACGACTTAGACTTTAGATCAAGTACTCTTCCCACAAGCTCAGGTTTAGAGCAAATCTTAATTAATAACAGTCATGCCTAAACTTAAGGGAGATTTCAATTTTTAGAACTAATCATGGCAGAGCAACTATTCATTATTTATTTATTTGTTTAGCAAGCTAAGCAAAGATATATATATAAGCACAAAATCTTTATTTGGGTTTTTATGATTATGCATCTTTTTATTATTTCAGTAAAGTATAAACGTGAGTAAAATACTTAGCTGGATAAATGGGGGTGCTCTCCCCCAAGCTGGATTTTGACGCAATTTCTTCTGATGTAGCTAGCAGGTGGCGGAGGTGTATTTGAATGTCGGCAGCACCCTGACAGCGATTAGGATGTCCTCCATCTGCTAGTCTTCTTTGATCCTTGAATTCTCTTGGCAAGGCGTTCGGTGTTTTTAAGTCCTCCGAACGGGACTCCCCGTTTTCTCAGTCGTCCTAGGATTCGCTGGATGGCGTAGTCGGTGGTTCCAGCGGTGCTTCTTCTTCATGTATAACTATCTTCTCTCTACACACCTGACTCGGTGCACTTCTTCGTAGTCTGCCCATCCATCCTTGATGATTTACCTCCTCTGGTTGCGGTTGCGTCGTCTTCTTCTTGTCCTGGCCTGCTTAGAGTCTTCAACTATATAGTTAGGGTCAGTAAAATAGCGGCGTACCTTCTCAGAGGGGAAGTGCATGTGGACTTCTCTGGTTCCAATATAGATGATTGCTTTAACGGTGCTGAGGAACGGTCTTCCAAGGATGATGGGTGGATCGTACTCGTCTTCTCCCATGTCAATAACCTTCAATCTTTCAGAATGTCTGATCTGCCATCTAGAGCTGAATGTATGTTGGTTGTAGGGACATAGTTCCATGCAGGAGCTGATAAGTGACTGCAGCCATTATGTTGACGTTAGATCCGGTGTCGTAGAGTGTCTTCTGAAAAGAATATCCGTTGATTGTGCACTCGATGCATGGAACACCAGGGTCTTCCTTCTTGATCAAGAAAGGTAACTTGAGTTGACGATCTTGACCTCCTTGAGCTGCAGTGACCATCTTAGCTGACTCGGTACACATTTGCTTGTTCCTATTCCTCCTGTTGATCCTCTTCCTTGGTTCATGTCGGGATTGCTTTGAGATTTGTGTAGTCTTGTTCTTGAAGGAAAACGTCTCCTTCCTCCCCTTGATGTAGAATCTGATCTTGGCAGCACTAGCGTAGATGATAGCTCTTGAGGTGTTCAGGAACGACCTCCCTAGGATGATGGGTGCCCTCTCATCATTACCAGTCTCTATCACCACGAAGTCTGCTGGGGCATACAAGGTACCAACTCGGACACAGAGGTTCTTCAATATTCCCTTTGGGAAACTTAGTGTCTGATCTGCAAGCTGCAAACACAAGTTTGTTTCTCATAAAGGATGTGTAAAGAATTTTTCATAGAGTACCCTTGGCATAATGTTGACGCTGGAGCCAAGGTCGCAGAGTGCTTCTAGGAAGTCCACCATGCCGATGGAGATCGGTATGACAGGGCGTCCTAGGTTGTCTCTCTTGACCGGCAGAAGGTTAGTAATTACTTCCACAACGGGGTTACTCCAGTAGTTATGTCCTTAAGCATCTCAGGGCAGTGATTGCCTGAGTGTCCAGTATCTCCAGTGTGTTTGTGCTCGTAGATCTAGGTTCTTCACATGGTGGAGTCTAGGAGTTGTAAAAGTCCTTCATATTTTGCTCGAAGTGTACCTGCTCATAGAGACAAGGCAGAGATCAAGTGCATGGGCCCTGATGGTGGAAAACACCAACAGAACCAAAAGTGTATTTGTTCTCTCTAACCTTAAGCATAGTGAGCAAGACAAAGTTGATGGATAATAAGATCATGAGTGTAGCATTTAAAACATTTGTCAGATCAGATCGCTCAACCTAATGGAAAGATAATCTATCTATATTTATGTTGTTTTTTATATATCTTCCAAAGATTGCGTGTGCAACATTTTAGCTCATATGATTAGGATTGTGGGATCACAAAGGTGGAAGGACTAAACATATTGAATCGATTGGGTTGGTTAATCTAGAGTTGTAAATCATATATGTTTCTCTTTTATTCATGTGAACGCTAGAACCAGGGAGAAGCTTTATAAAAGTGATAGTCAAGTACCTTATGATGTTACCTTACTTGAAGAGTGATGGTACAATATCACCTTGTGGAAGCTTTCCTTTCTTAGTGGTTGTGCATCGTGTTTGTGGCACCCTCCATGGATCATCTCTTGTGAGCTATGCCTTCCTTGTGTAAATTGTTAAACTTCATGTGTCTCTCTTTGTCTCCAATGTGAGTTTATCTCAGGACTTCCCAGGTCGATATTAAAAGTTTTCCTGCAGGGGTTAGTCCAACAAAATATCCAATATCTACTATAGCATACTATCGGCTCAAAGATCAACCTAGACACCATGTCTAATTTGATTAGGAGGGCATTTTAACCTAAGCATCATGCTTAATTTAAACTCCCTTGGAAGTAAGATCATCAGGCCTAAACTAAGCACCATGCTTAATTAAGAGATAAATGAAACTACTCCAAACCTATACATATACTAAAGCAAATAAAGGTAGCATGAGAGCATTTATAGAGATCTACTCAAGTGGAGATGAAGTAGTGTGATTAGTCTTTAACAAATTGAGCATGTCTCAAAGGTAGGGACAACCAACATAGCAATATGGCAAAGGATGTTTTTATGTAAAGTACTCCCCCAAGCTTGAATTTTGCAAAATTCAAGTTTGGATGAGTTTAATTCAATGTTGTATGATGATTGGTTGGACATACCTTGTGCTTGTCATTCATCCGATCTTCTTGCTCTAATCCTGGAAAGGTTAGTGACAAGAATACCCGAAGGAATATTTTTACAATTATCCTTATATGCTCAACACACAAGGTAATGTTGCAAATAATTAAAAGCTCATGTTACAATCTGATCAGTGCTTGTTTTAGGACACTAAGCTTGTCCTTTGGGAAACCATCAATTTATGTCAGCGAAGTGGTTTCCCTTCCAACGCTGACCTATATCAAGATCAACTCAACGAGATCTGCAAAATTTATTATAGACATATGCATCGACAACCGCCCTTTTAAAGTTTTTATAAATAGAAAGGAAGAGGGGGTTGGAGATCTCGAATGTGGTAATGTTGGAGAGACCAATAGATTGTGAAGATGTTGCATATGGGCATGGAGTAAATGAAGTGGCTATGAAATAAATTCCATGCTCATTAATGCTTAGAGTGAAATCCATGTGGTATGGTGAAAATGATAAGGTGAGTGTGGTATAAAAGTAAAAGAAAAAGGATACACGGACGACTTGGTTCGAAACTAGCACAGCTACCGTTCCCCGGCAACGGCGCCAGAAAGCTTGTTGGGTATTTTAAACGCAAATAGAAAAAATCCGCAAGCGCACGGATACCGATGTAGCCTTCACCCGGGAGTATTCCAGAGTATCGATTTTCCACAGGGAACGTGAGTGTACTAATTAAGAATCAAGATCACCCAAGGATAACTATATAAGTATTTTTGGTGGGAAGAGAGGAAGTTTCCTGAGAGTTCTCTAGTTGATCTAAGAATCAAGAATTACTTCAAGATTATCTATATCGGGACATCAGAGCACTAACCACAGAAAGAGATGAGAAGGGGGCTAGGAAGGTCTGACTACGGTCCTACAAACACCGATCCGAACGTGGTGGAATACGTCGACCGTTAGGGCTGTCACTACCCTAAGGCTACCACAACAATCCGCAGGATTGGGTGCAATTCCAGGTAATCGCAAGACTAAACACCACGTCTAATCTATTAATTACTACTCTAGCGTTATAAAGACTAGAGCACTTGATGCAAGCGGGAATCCAATAAATAACTTGAATGTAAATAAAAGTAATTAAAGAACTCAGGAATTATGAGTTGAAGAACCTAGAGAACGATGAAGAACGAACCAGATGCTGCAAAAGTATAATGTTGAGGAAGATTCGACAGATCCGGCTCCTCCTCCTCTCTCCTCTTCTCTCTCCCTATTTTCTAGATTACAACTAGAACTAACTAGAACTAGAACTAGAGGAACTAGAACTAGAACTAGATGAACTAGAACTAGATCTAGATGAACTAGAGGTAGAACTAGAAGAACTAGAGGGATCCTCTCTACTTGGATGAAGAATTGAAACCCTAACTTTGATTCTGTAGAAGAGGTATGATCTCTATTGATATTTGGGAACGCAATAAGGAATTGATCCGCAAGCGCACGGATATCGGTGAGCACTTTGTTGGGTATTCTTAACATCATTACCAAAAGTAGACTAAGTTCTCTAAATCTAGTAACGGTGCCAAAAATGCCAAACCTATCCCTCACACCACTTAAACCAAGTTGTCATCCCCAGCATGATATAAGAGACGCGGTATTGAAATATGCAATTGCTCTTCTAAATAAATAATGAATTGGATCTGCAAGCGCACAGATTAATACCGATGTAGCATTTTAACCGGGAAGTATTCCAGGTATCGTTATTTATATTTTTACCACTGGGAAAGGATTAGCAATCATCACTAATGATTACAGAATAGAATATGAGATTGAGCATCTATCATTGCATGTATAATTGAGAACATTATATCTAACTCTTCATACAGGGATAAGTGTCACATAAAAGATATATGAAATAATAATAGTGACAAGGATAACTAATTTGATCTAGCCACATAATAAATATGATAAGCACCTCAATTAGATACTCTAGAAAGTCATTAGCCTGGTATTAGAACGAACTACAAGAATATTCCCTAAGTTATTCTCAACTATATAGTCTAGCATATCATAGTTAGTGCAAGCATACTTAGCAATCATTGCGAGACAAGACTACGCTCATGCATAGTGATATTAGCAAGGAATATGAGAAACATAGCAATCACTCCCCTGTAATAATGTTGCTCTGCCAGCCCAATACACGAGAGGGGGACTATATAAGAATCAATGAAGCTGTCACTATCACGAACCACCCCACGATCTGACATATTGGGTACAATCGCAGATAAATACGGTATAAGCACCACGCCTACACAATATCTATCATTTACCCATGGATCCGATGGATAAACGCTATACGATCCTAAGCATGTATATAGATCCAATCTAACTAAGCCAAGTACATAACTATGATAAACTAAGAACAATATAATCTTGAATATAAGCAAGTAGAGCAAAGTCATAAGCAATATATTGAAGTAGAACAAAGTCATATTCATAATATTGAAGAACAAAGATAATTAGAAACCAATTAGAAACACAATTAGAGAATTACCAAGAATCCTCTTGACAGATCCGGAAACCAATCGAAGATTGACTTCTTCTAGTTCTAATCCTATGTAGCTATGCTAATCTAGATATCTAATTGATGTGGTGGCTCTAATCTTGATCAGAGGCTTCTTCTCCCTTGATGGAACAATGAATTAGGGTTGAGAGGCTCTCTCCTCCAGGGGCCAGGGGGTCTGGTTTTATAGTCCCTTCAAGTGAATATGGGCCCTTGGATCAAACCGACATAGATTGTATGGTTTAGATTCATCCTTTAGGTCGGTGGAGATCTCCCGCAAAGCAGAGTCCTGATTGGACTCCAACAGGGGGCGGGCGCCCAGTAGGACAGGGCGGGCGCCCTGTCTCTGGCCCCGTTTCGTCTCCGCTTCGGTACACATGCTTTTTAAATAAGATCTCATCTCTGAGTTAGAGTAAACTGTCAAGACTTAAAACTTACTTACTTTACCTCCACCATGGGACTTGTAACTGTCACTTCCATCTTGAGTGGTTAAAAGATAGAACAGTCTAGCCAAGTGCCATGTCTCTTATTCTTGATCAGCTATAGCTCTGGGGTTTTTGCAGATTTTCAAATAAAACTCAGAGATTCCTTGTATGATTCTCTCAGGTCTCTCTTTTGTGGTATTTTTGGATCCTTACCAAGGCATTGATGGTATATGCCTTCTCTCAAGATATGTAGTATTTCTGGTATAAGGCATAGTGACATTGCCTTCTCTCTCACCCTACTCTAATAAGGCTTTAATATTTGGAGCTCATAGGTGGGAGATAAAGTATACATACTCACAAGACATTTATTGCATAGTCAAACCATGGATCCAAAGAAACAAATCAATAAGCCAAATCAAGATGTGCATGTGTGGCGAATGAATGGTGTATGGTGATGATGGTGATAACAATGGTGAAAACAATGGTGGTGGAAGTCTAATTCTACTTTGCTCTTTTGAGGGGATACATACCTTCCTTGCTTTTGAAACTTTATGAGGAGAATGAGATGCTCTTCTTTTTCTTGTCTCTCAGGTGGGTATCTTGCACCCCTAATTCTACTGTCGGACACTTGTCCATTTTTACCTCTCGTCTCACTCTTTCTTTTCTTTCGAGGTTCCGAGCACTTGCTCCTTTTTATTTCCTCGTATATTTTTTTATTTTCTTCTTTTTTTTAGAGCACTCAACTCTTGAGATAATATAGCAAGTGGTAGTAACAAGATAACTTGAGCATTTATTTCATAAGGGGAAACAGAAATATTTTTGGTTATTCTCTCCCGGATTAGGAGCAGAATATTTTTGGGTGATTCTGGAGATGGAAATGGATGGATATATGTGGATGGTACTTCCGGAGTAGAAGTAGCATATATGAGTGAACGTGCAAGTGAAATCTTGATTTAACCACATGACAAGCTCCTAAGGGTCTACACAGCTTGACCACACTCAATGCTCATAAGTAGTAAATAATAAATGTGTGGCTCAAAGTCTAGCAAGCATGTATATATGGCTGTGGTAGGAATTTAAGCTCTCATCATACAGGAACTCATCATGCAACATTTTAAAGATTTTCAAAGATAAAATTCTCCAGAATTCTAACATCTCTAGGAACAGATAAACAGCAGCTCAACCTTCCCATATCGTATCCGTTAACAACTTAGACTTCAGATCAAGTTTTCATCCCACAAGTTTAGGTCTAGGGCAAGCTTTAAATTATAAAGTTATATCTAAACTTGAGAGAGAACTTAGAATGTGCAAATTAGGCAGAGCAACTATTCATCATATCCATGCTTAAGTTTTTGTTTAGATACAGATTAGCATAGCCACTTTATTTATTTATTAAACACACTAAGCAAAAGACATATATAAGCATAAAATCTTTATTTGGTTTTCCCATAGTTTAAGTGTATTTTAATATTCTATAATAATATAAGTATAAAAATAGATAGAAATACTTATCGAGGTAAATGGGGGTGCTCTCCCCCAAGCTGAATTTTGACGTAATTTCTCTTGATGTTGCTAGCAGGTGGCAGAGGTGTATTTGAAAGTCAGCAGCATTCTGACAGCGATTAGAATGTCCTCCGTCTGCGAGTCTTCTTGATTCTTAAATTCTGTGGAGCTCAAATAGACAACATAGCTTGTGGAACTGATTAAGTGTTAGCATAAATATCTAGCCTTTATCATGTTGAGACTCCTTAATAATTGTTACTCCCTGTTTTTATATTTTTGTTTTTATAAAGCAGAAAAAATATTTATTTTATTTTTATGCCACCACAGTGAATGTACTTATGGGTTTTATGCCACTCGTCTACTCATATGGGGCTTACTGTTTTTTACATTTTTATTTTCTTTTTAGGATAGCACGAACATAATTAACTAAGTAAACTATTTGAAATAATTGAAATAATTGAAAGGGAAAGGGTAACTACCAAGTTTACCTCTTGGCAGGGCGTTCGGTGTTTTTAAGTCCTCCGAACGGGACTCTCCAACTTCTTAATCGTCCTGAGGTTCGTTGGGTGGCGAAGTCGGTACTTCCGGTAGCGCCTCCTCTTCATGTATAGTTATCTTCATTTTCCATACCTGACTCGGTGCTTCAATCTCCTCTGGATAATTCTGTTTAAACTCTACGTCTTCTGACCTTACAACTTCTCCTTCATAGTCTGCCCATCCGTCCTTGATGATCTGCCTCCTCTGGTTGCGGTTGCGTCTCTTTCTGACCTGCTTAGATTCTTCAATGATATAGTTAGGGTCAGTAAAATAACGGCGTACCTTCTCTGAGGGGAAGTGCATATGGACTTCTCCGGTTCCAATGTAGATAATTGCTTTAACGGTGCTGAGGAACGGTCTTCCAAGGATGATGGGTGGATCATACTCGTCTTCTCCCATGTCAATAACTTGAAAGTCTGTGTAGACAAAGTGATCGTCTATTTTGACTGGGACATTAGATACTATTCCTTGAACTTCTCGAAATGTCTGATCTACCATCTGGAGCTGAATGTATGTTGGTCTTAGTGGCATGGTCCCGAACAAGAGCCGATAAGTGACTGCGGCCATTATGTTGACGCCCGATCCGGTGTCGCAAATCGTCTTGTAGAAGTTATATCCATTTATGGAGCAGTAGATGCTTGGCATTCCTGGGTCGTCCTTCTTGGTCAAAAACGGTGACTTAAGTTGGTGATCTTGGCCTCCATGGACTACAGTGACCATCTTAGCTGACTCGGTCCACACTTGCTTGTTCCTGTTCCTCCTGTTGGTCCTATTCCCTGATTCATGTCTGGATTGATCTGGAATTTGTGTAGTCTTGTTCTTGAAGAAAAATGTCTCCTTCTTCCCTTTGACGTAGAAACTGATCTTGGCAGCACTAGCGTAGATGATAGCTCCCGTGGTGTTCAAAAATGGCCTTCCTAGGATGATAGGTGCTCTCTCATCATTTCCGGTCTCTACCACTACGAAGTCTACTGGGGCATACAAGGTACCAACTTGGACACAAAGGTTCCTCACTATTCCTTTTGGAAAAGTTATCGTCTGATCTGCAAACTGCAAATACATGGTTGTTTCTAATAAAGGATATGTAAAGAATTTCTCATAGAGTACCCTGGGTATAATGTTGACACTAGAGCCAAAGTCACAGAGTGCTTCTGGAACGTCCACCATGCCGATGGAGATCGGGATGACGGGGCGTCCTGGATCGCCTCTCTTGACCGGCAGACGGTCAGTAGAAAATTCAGTGATGGGGTTACTCCAATTACCTGCATCGAACATGTCTACAAGATTTGCAGATTCTAATCCTTCCGGTTGTGATGGTATACCAGGGTTAGTAGTAGGAACAACAGCAGCTATTTGATTTAACTGGGATTCAATCATTTTATTAAAGCTAATTTGATTCTTGATGGCAGTAGAGAAATTATCCATTCTATTATTTATATTTTCTAGCATTTTATCATTAGACGCCAATTTCTTAGATAGATTATCCATTAGCTTTCCTTGATTAGACACTAACTCTCTCAAAGGTGGAAAATTATTATTATTGTTGTAAGAATTGTTACCTTGATAATTACCTGAGTAGTTAGGCCTCTGTTGATTCCAACCTTGATTTTGTTGAGGACGGTTGTAGTTGTTGTTGTTGTTGTTGATGTAGTTCACATCCTCAAGCATCTCAGGGCAGTGGTTGCCTGAGTGTCCAGTGTCTCCACACTCCTCACAAGTCATGTGAGAGTCGTAGATGTGCATAACTTCTTTCTTGTCTCCAGCTCTATCGTCGAGCTTCTTCATGAGCAGGTCTAGCTTTGCAGACAGCATGTCTACCTCCTTCAGCTGATGCATACCTCCACCTCTCTTGCGTGTCTGGGTCCTCTCTTCATTCCAGCTTTGGTTGGACGCCATCTTCTCCACAAGAGTTGTGGCTTGTGGTATAGTAAGTGATAAGAATGCTCCTCCAGCTGCAGCATCCATGGTCTCTCGGGCACTGTTGCTGAGCCCATGATAGAATGTCTGCATCAGTAGCCAACTCTCCATTCCATGATGGGGACATTCTAGGATGTAGTCTTGAAAGCGCTCCCATGCTTCTGGAACAGATTCATCATTTTGTTGCTGAAAACTTGTAATCTTCCCACGGAGAGCATTGGTCTTGCCCATGGGAAAGAACTTAGCCAGGAAGTTTGTTGAGCAGAGTGCCCACATAGTATTCTTCTCCTTTGTAGCGTAGAACCACTGCTTCGCTCTTCCTAACAGTGAGAATGGGAAGAGGCGAAGTAGTATAGCGTCTTTGGAAACTCCTGCTATGGTGAATGTGTTGCAAATCTCCAGGAAGTGTTGTAAATGAGCACTAGCGTCTTCGTGTGCCTTCCCACAGAACTGGTTGGATTGCACCATGTTGATAAGTCCAGGCTTGAGCTCAAAGTTGCCATCGATCTCTGCAGCAGGTCCAGTGCGGATGTTGTCCGTAGTGGGAGCTGAGAACTCGCGGATCGATTTGTTCGCCATGGCTTCGAACTCTGAAGACAAGTTCTGGTGATCTTCTTGATTGGATGAAGCTTCTTCGTGAAGTGTTGATGATTTCTTTAGCTTGGCTCTCGTCTTCTTGAATAATGCTTCAGGATTGTCAACAAAATTTCCTGGAAGATGTCTTCTATTCATACATTCCCCTGCATAAGATGAAATAGGAAAATATCGGGGTAAAACTGTATGAGAGAATAGATAAGCTCAATCATATTAGTGATGCGAATGATAACTCAAAATCTTTTTATTCCATTCCTGATTAGTAATCAACCTTCCCCGGCAACGGCGCCAAAAATGCTTGTTGGGTATTCTTAACATCATTACCAAAAGTAGACTAAGTTCTCTAAATCTAGTAACGGTGCCAAAAATGCCAAACCTATCCCTCACACCACTTAAGCCAAGTTGTCATCCCCAGCATGATATAAGAGACACGGTATTGAAATATGCAATTGCTCTTCTAAATAAATAATGAATTGGATCTGCAAGCGCACAGATTAATACCGATGTAGCATTTTAACCGGGAAGTATTCCAGGTATCGTTATTTATATTTTTACCACTGGGAAGGGATTAGCAATCATCACTAATGATTACAGAATAGAATATGAGATTGAGCATCTATCATTGCATGTATAATTGAGAACATTATATCTAACTCTTCATACAGGGATAAGTGTCACATAAAAGATATATGAAATAATAATAGTGACAAGGATAACTAATTTGATCTAGCCACATAATAAATATGATAAGCACCTCAATTAGATACTCTAGAAAGTCATTAGCATGGTATTAGAACGAACTACAAGAATATTCCCTAAGTTATTCTCAACTATATAGTCTAGCATATCATAGTTAGTGCAAGCATACTTAGCAATCATTGCGAGACAAGACTACGCTCATGCATAGTGATATTAGCAAGGAATATGAGAAACATAGCAATCACTCCTCTGTAATAATGTTGCTCTCCCAGCCCAATACACGAGAGGGGGACTATATAAGAATCAATGAAGCTGTCACTATCACGAACCACCCCACGATCTGGCATATTGGGTACAATCGCAGATAAATACGGTATAAGCACCACGCCTACACAATATCTATCATTTACCCATGGATCCGATGGATAAACGCTATACGATCCTAAGCATGTATATAGATCCAATCTAACTAAGCCAAGTACATAACTATGAGAAACTAAGAACAATATAATCTTGAATATAAGCAAGTAGAGCAAAGTCATAAGCAATATATTGAAGTAGAACAAAGTCATATTCATAATATTGAAGAACAAAGATAATTAGAAACCAATTAGAAGCACAATTAGAGAATTACTAAGAATCCTCTTGACAGATCCGGAAACCAATCGAAGATTGACTTCTTCTAGTTCTAATCCTATGTAGCTATGCTAATCTAGATATCTAATTGATGTGGTGGCTCTAATCTTGATCAGAGGCTTCTTCTCCCTTGATGGAACAATGAATTAGGGTTGAGAGGCTCTCTCCTCCAGGGGCCAGGGGGTCTGGTTTTATAGTCCCTTCAAGTGAATATGGGCCCTTGGATCAAACCGACATAGATTGTATGGTTTAGATTCATCCTTTAGGTCGGTGGAGATCTCCCGCAAAGCAGAGTCCTGATTGGACTCCAACAGGGGGCGGGCGCCCAGTAGGACAGGGCGGGCGCCCTGTCTCTGGCCCCGTTTCGTCTCCGCTTCGGTCTCGTGGCTTCTGGAGTCTTCTAGATGTAAGATAATTGCGCAGCACGTTAATATCTTTACGTAATCCTGACATGTGGGCCTTTCTTCCGTATTTCCTGATAACCCCCTGCAGAAATAGGCAAACACCAAAACTCGTGGAATTCTGTCAGATAAAACCCTAAGTCTAGATCTTGAATTCATTTGGATCCTTTTCTTTTTTTATTTGATAATTAAATTTGATACTTAAGGACCGTCAACACACTTCACCCGGGAAATTATCCAGAGTATCGTATTTATTTTTTTACCACTAGGAGAAAGAGTGCATCTGACTAACCGGTCTATTACTACTAACCTTTAGGCACAAAGAATGTCTTTCGATGTGAGTGATAAATAGAGAAGACTGCAACCGTAGTCTCCTTCTAACCTTGGTAAGGATGATCTACTGTTCTATTGGGGAGGCTAACGGAATCTAGACACCACAGAGGATGTTCAACCCGCACCTATAAACCCTATCCTTCCTGCTAACGAGATGTGATCTACAAAGGTAGCTCGGAATTGTCACGTTCCTCACTACTACCACGGTCCAGCTAGTCAGGGAATATTTATGAGTACCCCAGCCTAAACACCACGTTTACGCCAGCAATGATTACTCTAAACTCTACGCGAAGAGATTAAAGTAAACTCATAAACCATAAGAACAATAAAACAAGAACTTACTAGAATTTAGAAGTCGAATTACTAAAGAATCCTAGGAGCAAGCTTCGGGTTAGCAGAACTTGATCCCGCAGGTACAAGCTTGGAGTAGACACCGACAGGCCGGGCTTCCTCCAATCTACACCTCCACTCTATCTCTCTCAATCTAGTAGAAACTAGAAGATCTATTTCTACCTTACATTGATTGCTAAGCCTAAAAAGAAATATTAATTAGAGAAGAGGTTTTCCTTCGAGGGCACCCCTCAGTCTCTATGATAATTTCTTCATGTCTTCTCTAGGGGCCAGGGGGCCTTGCTTATATAGTCCTCCCATTCTATGCGTTTTTGGGTCGATAGGCGAGGTGGTACTATGTTTTTCTTGATCCAATAGGTCGGTGGAATATCCCGAGCGAAAGAGTCCTGATTTGGCTCCAGCAGGGGGGCGGGCGCCCAGGCTTCCAGGGCGGGCGCCCTGGGCCTGGCCCAGTTTTGCCTCCGCTTCGGTCTCGTGGCTTCTGGAGTCTTCTAGATGAAGTAAAATTGCGCGGTGCGTTGATATCTCTATGTAATCCGGACATGTGGGCCTTTCTTCCTTATTTCCTGATAACCCCCTGCAGAAATAGATAAACAACAAAACTCGTAGAATTCTGTCAGATCAAACCCTAATTCTAGGTGATGGTTGCATATTGGTCCATTCTCTTGTTTATTTGATAATTAAAATTGATACTTAAGAACCGTCAACAAATACCCCCATACTTAGGCTTTTACTCGTCCTCGAGAAAATGATGGTTAAGAACAATATCTGGGTAAACATTTTAAAGCATTCTCTTTATATAATTGCAGGGTGTTAAAATTCCACTGTGTACCATAGTCAGGGAAGTTTATGATTAAGAGTAAAGATCCTTTCTTCTCGATCCTGTCACTTGGAGTTTTTGTATATTTTTGAAAGAAAATTAGCATACCTTTTTATCCTCATAGGTTCTCTCAGATCACTCATTATCTTTTATATATATCTCACCGAGGCTGTTTTATTTTGCAAAAATTCTCAAGCATACTTACTTTGCATTTATTGCCTAATCAAAACGGGATCCGAGGAGGGGAATGTCATACTCTTAGATCAAAGACTTTGAAAATTAAAAACTTTGTCAACTCTTGCTGGCATATTGCTTATTAGAGGGACCATGGGCTATCATTTTTTTTAAGTGGATACCGAGGTACCCCTAATTCTACTGCCGGACACTTGTCCATTTTTTTCTGCGAGGTTGTCGAGCACTTGCTCCTTTTTATTTCCTCGAAATATTTTTATTTTTGCATGGCCCATGCCTCTAATGCAATAATACTTCGGAAGAGTGAATCTTACTGAAATAGTGTCTTGATCTTGGGAGCATGATAAATCTCTCAACAAGGGTCTAACTCATTTTGAACAAACTCAATACAGAGTAGATAGCTTTTATAATCATAATTAATATTTTTATTTTTATTAGGCATATAAAACACTGAGGATGGTAGCTAGAATTTTGAATATTTTGAAATAAATTCTCCAAGCAACAATGATATCAAGAATAAGAAACTCATACTCTACCATCACATATTCCATATTGACTTAAGTAACACAGGGTTTTAAAATGATTTTATAATAATTGTAAGTTTTCAGGAAATATCACAGATTGGGATTAATCATGATTAGAAATATTTTAATCTTTTTATTTTACCATGTCGGAAACAGTAATCTGCATAATTCAAAATAAATGTATGTATGAAGTAAAGTGTGCAGAGTGTGTACCTGAATCGTGGAGTGGTGTAGTCGGAGTGTGTTTGGCATATTGAGGGATCTCCCCCATACTTGTTTTCTGCTTTCTTGCACAAAAATAAAGTAGAAACACACAAGACATAATAATAATAGTAGTAGTACTCTTTATTGATCTTGAGGCATTTAGTACAAAAGACTGATAACAAACTGATAGCAAACTAATAATAATAGCAAACTTAAACCGAATTTAAAGATAGATGACTAAGATGCATTGCCTCAAGGTCTAATCTAGATAACTTAGCGGCGCTCTAATTCCTTGATCTTCTTGTTGGCACTGGCAAGATCCTGCCTAAGGCCTAGTATAATGGTGTTGTGGTTAGAGAGCTGCCTAGTGAGGGAATTAATTGAGGACTGGAGGTCTATGATAATTCTATCTAGCCTGCGAACTTCCTCATCAATATCCATTATAGTCTTGCGACGCTTGGGAGGTGTCTCAAAAGCATTGAGAGAATGCTTCGGGGCTGCCTTTGGAGGGATGAAACGGACTTTGGCTGCTCTAATCCCTTCAAAGTAAGGCCTTTCCTCCTCTGAAGTGTAGCGTACGCTGCTGATCTCGCCGCTCCGGTTGGTCTTGACTCCAACGACCCTCTCATTGGGTCTAGGTGGAAGGATCCTTGTGCCGATTGGCACCTTGATAGGGGTCTTCGTCTTGGATGATGGTCCTTTGAGGAGTAGGGGTTGTGGTGGTGCGGTGAGAACTGGTTGAGCATGGTAAGATTGGGCGGAGCTGCGTTGGCGTAATGGCATGGCTTCTAGCTGACGCTCTGTTTTGGCCGGGACGAGAGCACGGGCATCGGGGTCTTCCACTGGCTCCATGTTGAGGTTGAAGGGGACGACTTCCCAATCGTCGTGGTACTTGTCGGCCATTGGAGTAGCAAGGAACTAATAAAATTTTAATTGAAGTAGAGCTAATTAAGCTCTAATTAAAGGAGAGCTAATCAAGCTCTAGTTGAAGGAGAGAAAGCTTGGTGGCTTGGTGTTTGAAAACTGAGGTCAGGGGTCTGTTTATATAGGGGTCAAAAGGATGCCTCTATGGGTTGTTCGGGTTGCTCCCGTCGATGTGCGTGCGAAACTTTCCATCCGAGGGATTATTCGGATCACCAAGTGCATTTTCCATAACAGAGAAAGTCGGGACCGATGGGGAACAGGGGCTGGGCGCCCGCCCACTTGACCTGGGCGCCCGCCCTCTCTCTGGCTCCTCTGTGGGCCCACTTCTCCGAGCGTGTTTCTAGATGCGAAATTATTTAGAAAAATATATATATGACCCAAAACCATCAGACCAAAAGTGTCGGGCTCTAATTCTCCATGGGAAGGTAAAAATGGACTACGTCTATTTCTTCAAATTCCTCATTGGGCTCTAAAAATAATTTAAGACGTTGACCATTTACCTTGAATAACGTACCTTCGCTGTTTTGAAGTGTGATAGCTCCGTGGGATGATGAATTGATTACCTTGAATGGTCCTTCCCATTTGCTCTGGAGTTTTCCATGCCCGAAAAGCTTCACCCTGGAATTAAAAAGTAATACCTTATCTCCGGGTGTGAACTCCTTCTTCTTGATTCTCTTGTCATGCCACCTCTTGACTCTTTCTTTGTAGATCTTTGAATTGTGATATGCCTTCTCTCGCCATTCTTCCAATTCTGATAATTGCATTCTTCTATAATCTCCAGCAACATCTAGGTCCATATTCCATCTCTTTATGGCCCAGTGTGCTTTGAATTATAGTTCAACAGGTAGATGGCAAGTCTTCCCGTACACCAATTGGTATGGAGACATTCCAATTGGGGTCTTGTATGCTGTCCGGTATGCCCAGAGTGCATCGGGTAACTTGTCTTTCCACGCCGTTCCCATTTCATTTACTGTCTTCTGAAGAATATTCTTGATTTGTTTGTTGGAAGTCTCTGCTTGGCCACTTGTCTGAGGATGATAAGGGGTAGCGACGTTGTGACGGATTCCATGTCTTGATAGATATTGCTTGAAGCGTTTGTCGATGAAGTGTGCTCCTCCATCACTTATCACTACTCTGGGGACTCCAAATCTTGGAAATATAATTTCTTCAAACATCCTCTTTGAAATGACGTTGTCGGCATGCTTGCAAGGTAATGCTTCTACCCACTTGGAGACATAGTCAACCGCCACCAAGATGTACTCGCACTTCTTTGATGGAGGAAATGGACCCATGTAGTCTATTCCCCAGACATCAAAGAGCTCAATCTGAAGGTTGTTGGTGAGTGGCATTGCATCCCTTGTATTTATGTTTCCGTGCCTTTGACATGGCCCACATCTTCTGATATATTGCTTCGTGTCTTCATACATTGTAGGCCAGTAGAATCCACACTGCCAGATCTTTGAATGTGTACGGAATGCTCCATAGTGACCTCCATATGGTGATGAATGACATCTGTCGATGATCTTCCATCCTTCCTCAGTGGTCACACATCTCCTGAGTAAGCCGTCAGAGCATACTCGGAAGAGATATGGCTCATCCCATATATGTGAACGACTTTCTTGAATAAGCTTCTTCTTGTTTGCTCCTGGTGGTACAAACCCTGAAACCATAAAATTAACAATATCTGCATACCAGGGGTCAGACCTGTTAATCCCGTAGAGCATGTCGTCCCGGAGTGAATCATTGATTGGGGTTTCCTGTGGACTCTTAAAATACATTCTAGACAGGTGATCAGCAACAGAATTTTCTACTCCCTTTTTATCTTTTATTACTAAGTCAAATTCTTGGAGTAATAAAATCCATCTAATCAGGCGAGGTTTAGCATCTTTTGTAGTGAGCAAATATTTTAGTGCAGCATGATCAGTGTAAACAATTATTTTAGCTCCAACTAAATAAGATCTAAATTTATCTATGGCAAAGACAACAGCCAGAAGCTCTTTTTCAGTGGTTGCATAGTTAAGTTGAGCTCCTGTCAAAGTTTTACTGGCATAAGCAATTGCATGATGCTTCTTATCTTTAGTTTGCCCCAATACTGCCCCCACAGCATAATCACTAGCATCACACATAATTTCAAAAGGCAACGACCAATCAGGGGGTTGAATGATTGGTGCAGAGATGAGTGCTTTCTTTAATAAATTGAAAGATGTTAGACATGCATCATCAAATTCGAAAGGAGCATCCTTGGCTAGCAAAAGAGTAAGTGGTCTAGCAATAAATGAAAAATCTTTTATGAATCTACGATAAAAACCAGCATGGCCAAGAAAGCTTCGAATTCCTTTTATGTTCACAGGTGGAGGTAGTTGTTCAATTACTTCAATTTTAGCTTTGTCTACCTCAATACCTCTTTCAGACACTAAGTGTCCTAGCACTATTCCTTCCCTAACCATAAAATGACATTTTTCCCAATTAAGGATTAAGTGCTTTTCTTCACATCTTTGCAAAACCTTGTCTAAGTTTTCTAGACAACTATCAAAAGTTTTTCCATAAACAGAGAAATCATCCATGCAAACTTCCATAATCTCTTCAATCATATCAAAAAATATAGACATCATGCATCTTTGAAAAGAAGCTGGTGCACTACATAACCCGAAAGACATTCTACGGTAAGCATAAGTTCCATAAGGGCATGTAAAAGTGGTTTTGCTTTGATCATCGGGATGGATCGGGATTTGATGATACCCTGAATATCCATCTAAGAAACAGAAGAATGAATGGTTTGCTAACCGCTCTAGCATCTCATCTATAAAAGGTAAAGGAAAGTGATCTTTTCTCGTGGCTTTGTTTAATTTTCTATAGTCTATGCACATCCGCCATCCTGTGACGGTGCATTGCGGAATTAGCTCATTCTTTTCATTCATAATAACTGTCATGCCTCCCTTTTTGGGCACAACTTGTACTGGGCTTACCCACTCATTGTGCGGCACAGGATATATAATCCCTGCATGCAGCAACTTTATAACTTCCTTTTTAACTACCTCTCTCATAGTGTTGTTAAGTCTACGTTGGGGTTCTCGAGAGGGTGTAACAGAAGGATCTGTTGGAATACGATGGGTACAAATCATAGGACTGATTCCTATAAGATCTTGAAGTGAGTAGCCGAATACTGAGTGATGTTTCTCAAGAATGGTCATTAATCGCAGAGTTTGATCCTGAGTGAGTTTATCGCTAATGATCACAGGAAACTCTGGATTATTGTTTAGGAAAGCATAGGTAAGACCGGGTGGTAAAGTTTTAAGTTCTATGGGTCTAGGTGTTTCTGCAAACTCGTCTAAGGGTTCAGGCTCAGAAGGTTCGTCTTCTTCTTCTGTGAAGAAAGGAGTTTCATCTTCTAAGTCTGATTCATCTAAAAGCTCTAGAGATGCAGCCTTTACTTCCTCCATAGGATCAGGCAAAAGATATGACTCGGCCTTAATATTTAAGGAGTGTGAAATTATTATTGGGAATTGAAAAGTTTTTCCAAAAGAAATGTGTAGCTTTCCAGTATGACCTTCATAAAGGAGTCTTCTAAAAGGTTGTCCTATTAACAGGTCGAAGTCCCATGTATCAAAGATATAGAAGTTCAAATGAACCATTGAGCCTTCTACCGTAAGAGGTAGGACATTAATAATTCCAAGACTGGGGATTAATCGTCCCGAAGATTCCTTTATGATCTTTGTTGTGGGGGTTAAGACAAGATTTTTAAATAGTTTAAGTGCAAAAGATTCATACATGATGTTGATCCCCACAACAGGATTATAAAGAGCATTAAATCGATCAGAATTATAAGCACAACGTATAGTTATAGAGGGTGTGTCCAAACGGATCACATCAGAGGAAAGCTCTGATTCCTCCAACCATTCGCTACTCATTACTGAGATAAGCTCTCTCAATTGATATTCACTTGGTAAATAAATGCTAAACTGGCCGTTTTGGGGTTTGTCAATAGAATGGTAGTTTGAAATATTTCCAAAATCGGCAAAAAGATCGGATTCTATATCCAGCATGAAGTCCGGTGGTGGAATTTCTTCCTCTTGTGGCTCAAAACTTGGGATAGCTAAAGTAGATGAAGAATTTGGCAGAGTGTCTACTTCGGCTTCGTAGGTTTCATCATGAAGGGTATTATCCATCTCAGCTTCTAGGATTCTATCTAGGATCACTCTAGCTTCATCAGCAGGGATGCGAAAGAAAGAACCTCTAGACATTGTGTGTAGCATTTGTTTGTGATTTTTATGAAGACCTCGAAAATAGTGAAATAAAAGAACAGGGTCTTCAAGATTAAGGTTTGGACCAGATTCTAAAAGATCAGAAAAATGTTTCCAGGATTTTCCCAAAGTTTCATTATCTTTTTGTTTAAAAGATAGGACTTCGAGTCTAAGGTCAGCTATACGGTCAAGGGAATAGAAATCTAGACAAAAGTTGGCTCGTAAAACTCCCCATTCACCTTGTTGTTGACTTACCTTCTGACTGTACCATTGTCTAGCTTCTCCCCTTAAGGAAAAAGGAAAAAGCTTCCAACGTAAAGTCTTATCAGAAATGCCTTCAATGCGAAGACAATCACATGTTTGCTCAAAATCTCTAATATGAAGGTAAGGGTTTTCGTCTTCCTTTCCCGAAAAAGATAGGTTTTGAGTCATAGCAATCAACTTAGAACTTAACTTATACTGGGATGTTTGGATAGGCTGTGATGATTCCCATGGTAAAAGGTCAGTTGCTAAAGGGATTGCAGACTCATGGATCGATTTAGAATTTTGGTTTTCCATAGGGTAAGAGTAAAGAAAATAAATAAAGGATATAAAAGATAAGAAAAGATAAAAGTATAGATACAAGCTAATAGCAAGACACAGGTTATCTCAGCAACCGTCTTTCTCCCCGGCAACGGCACTAGAAATGCTTGTTGATATTTGGGAACGCAATAAGGAATTGATCCGCAAGCGCACGGATATCGGTGAGCACTTCACCCGGGAAATTATCCAGAGTATCGTATTTATTTTTTTACCACTAGGAGAAAGAGTGCATCTGACTAACCGGTCTATTACTACTAACCTTTAGGCACAAAGAATGTCTTTCGATGTGAGTGATAAATAGAGAAGACTGCAACCGTAGTCTCCTTCTAACCTTGGTAAGGATGATCTACTGTTCTAATGGGGAGGCTAACGGAATCTAGACACCACAGAGGATGTTCAACCCGCACCTATAAACCCTATCCTTCCTGCTAACGAGATGTGATCTACAAAGGTAGCTCGGAATTGTCACGTTCCTCACTACTACCACGGTCGAGCTAGTCAGGGAATATTTATGAGTACCCCAGCCTAAACACCACGTTTACGCCAGCAATGATTACTCTAAACTCTACGTGAAGAGATTAAAGTAAACTCATAAACCATAAGAACAATAAAACAAGAACTTACTAGAATTTAGAAGTCGAATTACTGAAGAATCCTAGGAGCAAGCTTCGGGTTAGGAGAACTTGATCCCGCAGGTACAAGCTTGGAGTAGACACCGACAGGCCGGGCTTCCTCCAATCTACACCTCCACTCTATCTCTCTCAATCTAGTAGAAACTAGAAGATCTATTTCTACCTTACATTGATTGCTAAGCCTAAAAAGAAATATTAATTAGAGAAGAGGTTTTCCTTCGAGGGCACCCCTCAGTCTCTATGATAATTTCTTCATGTCTTCTCCAGGGGCCAGGGGGCCTTGCTTATATAGTCCTCCCCTTCTATGCGTTTTTGGGTCGATAGGCGAGGTGGTACTATGTTTTTCTTGATCCAATAGGTCGGTGGAATATCCCGAGCGAAAGAGTCCTGATTTGCAGGCTTCCAGGGCGGGCGCCCTGGGCCTGGCCCAGTTTTGCCTCCGCTTCGGTCTCGTGGCTTCTGGAGTCTTCTAGACGAAGTAAAATTGCGCGGTGCGTTGATATCTCTATGTAATCCCGACATGTGGGCCTTTCTTCCTTATTTCCTGATAACCCCCTGCAGAAATAGATAAACAACAAAACTCGTGGAATTCTGTCAGATCAAACCCTAATTCTAGGTGATGGTTGCATATTGGTCCATTCTCTTGTTTATTTGATAATTAAAATTGATACTTAAGAACCGTCAACAATCTCCAGGGGCCAGGGGGGTCTGGTTTTATAGTCCCTTCAAGTGAATCTGGGCCGTCGGATCAAACCGACATTGATCGTGTGGTTTTCCTTGAAGTATTAGGTCGGTGGAGCATGATCCCCGAGTTGTACCCTAATTGGGCAGAACAGGTGGGCGGGCGCCCTCAGGACTAGGGCGGGCGCCCTGTCCCTGAGGCCTCTCGCTTTCCGCTTTGTTCCCGTGGCTTCTGGAGTCTTCTAGATGATAGTAAATTGCACGGCACGTTAATATCTCTATGTAAACCCGACGTGTGGGCCTTTCTTCCATAATTCCTGATAACCCCCTGCAGAAATAGACAAACACCAAAACTCGTGGAATTCTGTCAGATAAAACCCTAAGTCTAGGTGTTGGTTCCATTTAGATCCTTTTCCATGATTAGTTGATAGTTAAATGTGAGCATTAAGGACCGTCAACAGGCTCCAACACCGCCACCTAGGGCTCCAACGCCACCTAGGGCTCCAACGCCGCCTCCTCGGGCTCCAACACCGCCACCGGCCGCCCCATCGCCTCCACACGTGGCTCCAGCACGAAAGAAGAGGCCGGCCACACAATCAAATGTGTCGACTGCCCCGCCGCCAAAAAAGAAAGCCCCCAAAAAGAAACAAGCTATCATTCCTAAGAAGCTGTCCTATGAGAAGACTGATGCAGAACTAAATGCTTCAGTAAAATCAGACGTGGATAGTTTCTTCAAGAAACTTAAGACTGAAAGAGAAGCCAAGCGAAACCCTGAGAAGCCGTACCTCTTACTACGGCCAGAAGATCTACGACAAAGGGTTGAGGCTGAACAAAAAAAGAGGCGTGAAGCTCAGAACGAATCATCATCTTTATCGGACTATGATCGCACTTTAAGGAAATCCATAGAAGAAGAGAAGAAGAAAGAGAAAAGAGCATGCGAGGGTGTAGCACATCTCACGGAACAATCAAAACAATCAGTGCCCCCGCTAGTCATTGGAAATGAATATGGTTCAAACATTGGCGTGCTAGACCAGCAGATACCGGCAGATTTAAAATTTGAAGAGCTTGAAATTTTTTTTGCGGAAACTGGTCTTAGCTTAGCCCAAATGATAGCGGGGGCACCAATTGAAAGTGCTCCACAAATTGATCATTGGCAGAAGGAATATACATATGGCAAGAGTTTATACAACCCTGCGGCCTGTTGACGGTCCTTAAGTATCAAATTTAATTATCAAATAAATAAAGAAAAGGATCCAAATGAAATCAAGATCTAGACTTAGGGTTTTATCTGACAGAATTCCACGAGTTTTGGTGTTTATCTATTTCTGCAGGGGGTTATCTGGAAATATGGAAGAAAGGCCCACATGTCAGGATTACGTAAAGGTATTAACGTGCTGCGCAATTATCTTACATCTAGAAGACTCCAGAAGCCACGAGACCGAAGCGGAGGCGAAACGGGGCCAGACCCTGGGCGGCCGCCCAGTTGGTCAGGGCGCCCGCCCACCTCCTGAGTCCAATCAGGACTCTGCTTTGCGGGAGATCTCCACCGACCTAAAGGATGAATCTAAACCATACAATCTATGTCGGTTTGATCCAAGGGCCCATATTCACTTGAAGGGACTATAAAACCAGACCCCATGGCCCCTGGAGGAGAGAGCCTCTCAACCCTAATTCATTGTTCCATCAAGGGAGAAGAAGCCTCTAATCAAGATTAGAGCCACCACATCAATTAGATATCTAGATGAGCATAGCTACATAGGATTAGAACTAGAAGGAGTCAATCTTCGATTGGTTTCCGGATCTGTCAGGAGGATTCTTGGTAATTCTCTAATTGTGCTTCTAATTACTTTCTAATTATCTTTGTTCTTCAATATTATGAATATGACTTTGTTCTACTTCAATATATTGCTTATGACTTTGCTCTACTTGCTTATATTCAAGATTATATTGTTCTTAGTTTATCATAGTTATGTACTTGGCTTAGTTAGATTGGATCTATATACATGCTTAGGATCGTATAGCGTTTATCCATCGGATCCATGGGTAAATGATAGATATTGTGTAGGCGTGGTGCTTATACCATATTTATCTGCGATTGTACCCAATATGCCAGATCGTGGGGTGGTTCGTGATAGTGACAGCTTCATTGATTCTTATATAGTCCCCCTCTCGTGTATTGGGCTGGCAGAGCAACATTATTACAGGGGAGTGATTGCTATGTTTCTCATATTCCTTGCTAATATCACTATGCATGGGCGTAGTCTTGTCTCGCAATGATTACTCAGTATGCTTGCACTAACTATGATATGCTAGACTATATAGTTGAGAATAACTTAGGGAATATTCTTGTAGTTCGTTCTAATACCATGCTAATGACTTTCTAGAGTATCTAATTGAGGTGCTTATCATATTTATTATGTGGCTAGATCAGATTAGTTATCCTTGTCACTATTATTATTTCATATATCTTTTATGTGACACTTATGAAGAGTTAGATATAATGTTCTCAATTATACATGCTATGATAGATACTCAATCTCATATTCTATTCTGTAATCATTAGTGATGATTGCTAATCCCTTCCCAGTGGTAAAAATATAAATAACGATACCTGGAATACTTCCCGGTTAAAATGCTACATCGGTATTAATCTGTGCGCTTGCAGATCCAATTCATTATTTATTTAGAAGAGCAATTGCATATTTCAATATCACGTCTCTTATATCATGCTGGGGATGACAACTTGGCTTAAGTGGTGTGAGGGATAGGTTTGGCATTTTTGGCACCGTTGCTAGATTTAGAACTTAGTCTACTTTTAGTAATGATGTTAAGAATACCCAACAAGCATTTTTGGCGCCGTTGCCGGGGAAGGTTGATTACTAATCAGGAATGGAATAAAAAGATTTTGAGTTATCATTCGCATCACTAATATGATTGAGCTTATCTAGTCTCTCATACAGTTTTACCCCGATATTTTTCTATTTTATCTTATATAGGGGAATGTATGAATAGAAGACATCTTCCAGGAAATTTTGTTGACAATCCCGAAGCATTATTCAAGAAGACGAGAGCCAAGCTAAAGAAATCATCAACACTTCAGCAAGAAGCTTCATCCAATCAAGAAGATCACCGGAACTTGTCTTCAGAGTTCGAAGCCATGGCGAACAAATCAATCCGCGAGTTCTCAGCTCCCACTACGGACAACATCCGCACTGGACCTACTGCAGAGATCGATGGCAACTTTGAGCTCAAGCCTGGACTTATCAACATGGTGCAATCCAACCAGTTCTGTGGGAAGGCACACGAAGACGCTAGTGCTCATTTACAACACTTCCTGGAGATTTGCAACACATTCACCATAGCAGGAGTTTCCAAAGACGCTATACTACTTCGCCTCTTCCCATTCTCACTGTTAGGAAGAGCGAAGCAGTGGTTCTACGCTACAAAGGAGAAGAATACTACGTGGGCACTCTGCTCAGCAAACTTCCTGGCTAAGTTCTTTCCCATGGGCAAGACCAATGCTCTCCGTGGGAAGATTACAAGTTTTCAGCAACAAAATGATGAATCTGTTCCAGAAGCATGGGAGCGCTTTCAAGACTACATCCTAGAATGTCCCCATCATGGAATGGAGAGTTGGCTACTGATGCAGACATTCTATCATGGGCTCAGCAACAGTGCCCGAGAGACCATGGATGCTGCAGCTGGAGGAGCATTCTTATCACTTACTATACCACAAGCCACAGCTCTTGTGGAGAAGATGGCGTCCAACCAAAGCTGGAATGAAGAGAGGACCCAGACACGCAAGAGAGGTGGAGGTACGCATCAGCTGAAGGAGGTAGACATGCTGTCTGCAAAGCTAGACCTGCTCATGAAGAAGCTCGACGATAGAGCTGGAGACAAGAAAGAAGTTATGCACATCTACGACTCTCACATGACTTGTGAGGAGTGTGGAGACACTGGACACTCAGGCAACCACTGCCCTGAGATGCTTGAGGATGTGAACTACATCAACAACAACAACAACAACTACAACCGTCCTCAATAAAATCAAGGTTGGAATCAACAGAGGCCTAACTACTCAGGTAATTATCAAGGTAACAATTCTTACAACAATAATAATAATTTTCCACCTTTGAGAGAGTTTGTGTCTAATCAAGGAAAGCTAATGGATAATCTATCTAAGAAATTGGCGTCTAATGATAAAATGCTAGAAAATATAAATAATAGAATGGATAATTTCTCTACTGCCTTCAAGAATCAAATTAGCTTTAATAAAATGATTGAATCCCAGTTAAATCAAATAGCTGCTGCTGTTCCTACTACTAACCCCGGTATACCATCACAACCGGAAGGATTAGAATCTGCAAATCTTGTAGACATGTTCGATGCAGGTAATTGGAGTAACCCCGTCACTGAATTCTCTACTGACCGTCCGCCGGTCAAGAGAGGCGATCCAGGACGCCCCGTCATCCCGATCTCCATCGGCATGGTGGACGTTCCAGAAGCACTCTGTGACTTTGGCTCTAGCGTCAACATTATACCCACGGTACTCTATGAGAAATTCTTTACATATCCTTTATTAGAAACAACCATGTGTTTGCAGTTTGCAGATCAGACGATAACTTTTCCAAAAGGAATAGTGAGGAACCTTTGTGTCCGAGTTGGTACTTTATATACCCCAGCAGACTTCGTAGTGGTTGAGACCGGAAATGATGAGAGAGCACCTATCATCCTAGGAAGGCCATTTTTGAACACCACAGGAGCTATCATCTACGCCAGTGCTGCCAAGATCAGTTTCTACGTCAAAGGGAAGAAGGAGACATTTTTCTTCAAGAACAAGACTACACAAATTCCAGATCAATCCAGACGTGAATCAGGGAAGAGGACCAACAGGAGGAAGAGGAACAAGCAAGTGTGGACCGAGTCAGCTAAGATGGTCACTGTAGTCCATGGAGGCCAAGATCACCAACTTAAGTCACCGTTTTTGACCAAGAAGGACGACCCAGGAATGCCAAGCATCTACTGCTCCATAAATGGATATAACTTCTACAAGACGATTTGCGACACCGGATCGGGCGTCAACATAATGGCCGCAGTCACTTATCGGCTCTTGTTCGGGACCATGCCACTAAGACCAACATACATTCAGCTCCAGATGGCAGATCAGACATTTCGAGAAGTTCAAGGAATAGTATCTGATGTCCCAGTCAAAATAGACGATCACTTTGTCTACACAGACTTTCAAGTTATTGACATGGGAGAAGACGAGTACGATCCACCCATCATCCTTGGAAGACCGTTCCTCAGCACCGTTAAAGCAATTATCTACATTGGAACCGGAGAAGTCCATATGCACTTCCCCTCAGAGAAGGTACACCGTTATTTTACTAACCCTAACTATATCATTGAAGAATCTAAGCAGGTCAGAAAGAGACGCAACCACAACCAGAGGAGGCAGATCATCAAGGATGGATGGGCAGACTATGAAGGAGAAGTTGTAAGGTCAGAAGACGTAGAGTTTAAACAGAATTATCCAGAGGAGATTGAAACACCGAGTCAGGTATGGAAAATGAAGATAACTATACATGAAGAGGAGGCGCTATCGGAAGTACCGGCTTCGCCACCCAACAAACCTCAGGACAATTAAGAAAATGGAGAGTCCCGTTCGGAGGACTTAAAAACACCGAACGCCTTGCCAAGAGGTAAACTTGGTAGTTATCTTTTCCCTTTCAAATTATTCCAACTAGTTTACTTAGTTAATCATGTTCGTGCTATTCTAAAAAGAAAATAAAAAAAAATATATGAAAAACAGTAAGCCCCATGTGAGTATACGAGTGGCATAAAACCGATAAGTACAGTCACTGTGGTGGCATAAAAACAAAAATAAATATTTTTTCTGCTTTATAAAAACAAAAATATAAAAACAGGGAGTAACAATTATTAAGGAGTCTCAACATGATAAAGGCTAGATATTTATGCTAACACTTAATCAGTTCCACAAGCTATGTTGTCTATTTGAGCGCCACAGAATTTAAGAATCAAGAAGACTCGCAGACGGAGGACATTCTAATCGCTGTCAGAATGCTGCTGACTTTCAAATACACCTCTGCCACCTGCTAGCTACATCAAGAGAAATTACGTCAAAATTCAGCTTGGGGGAGAGCACCCCCATTTATCCCGATAAGTATATCTATCTGTCTTTATACTTATATTATTTTAGAATATTAAAATACACATAAACTATAGGAAAACCAAATAAAGATTTTATGCTTATATATGTCTTTTGCTTAGTGTGTTTAACAAATAAATAAAGTGGCTATGCTAATCTGTATCTAAACAAAAACTTAAGCATGGATATGATGAATAGTTGCTCTGCCTAATTTGCACATTCTAAGTTCTCTCTCAAGTTTAGATATAACTGTTATAATTTAAAGCTTGCCCTAGATCTAAACTTGTAGGATGAAAACTTGATCTGAAGTCTAAGTTGTTAACGCATACGATATGGGAAGGTTGAGCTGCTGTTTATCTGTTCCTAGAGATGCTAGAATTCTGGAAAATTTTATCTTTGAAAATCTTTAAAATGTTGCATGATGAGTTCCTGTATGATGAGAGCTTAAATTCCTACCACAGCCATATATACATGCTTGCTAGACTTTGAGCCACACATTTATTATTTACTGCTTATGAGCATTGAGTGTGGTCAAGCTGTGTAGACCCTTAGGAGCTTGTCATGTGGTTAAATCAAGATTTCACTTGCACGTTCACTCATATATGCTACTTCTACTCCAGAAGTACCATCCACATATATCCATCCATTTCCATCTCTAGAATCGCCCAAAAATATTCTGCTCCTAATCCGGGAGAGAATAACCAAAAATATTTCGGTTTCCCTTTGTGAAATAAATGCTCAAGTTATCGTGTTACTACCACTTGCTATATTATCTCAAGAGATGAGTGCTCTAAAAAAAGAAGAAAATAAAAAAATAATATGAGGAAATAAAAAGGAGCAAGTGCTCGGAACTTCGAAAGAAAAGAAAGAGTGAGACGAGAGGTAAAAATGGACAAGTGTCCGACAGTAGAATTAGGGGTGCAAGATACCCACCTGAGAGACAAGAAAAAGAAGAGCATCTCATTCTCCTCATAAAGTTTCAAAAGCAAGGAAGGTATGTATCCCCTCAAAAGAGCAAAGTAGAATTAGACTTCCACCACCATTGTTTTCACCATTGTTATCACCATCATCACCATACACCATTCATTCGCCACACATGCACATCTTGATTTGGCTTATTGATTTGTTTCTTTGGATCCATGGTTTGACTATGCAATAAATGTCTTGTAAGTATGTATATTTTATCTTCCACCTATGAGCTCCAGATATTAAAGCCTTATTAGAGTAGGGTGAGAGAAAAGGCAATGTCACTATGCCTCATACCACAAATACTACATATCTTGAGAGAAGGCATATACCATCAATGCCTTGGTAAGGATCCAAAAATACCACAAAAGAGAGATCTGAGAGAATCATACAAGGAATCTCTGAGTTTTATTTGAAAATCTGCAAAAACCCCAGAGCTATAGCTGATCAAGAATAAGAGACATGGCACTTGGCTAGACTGTTCTATCTTTTAACCACTCAAGACGGAAGTGACAGTTACAAGTCCCATGGTGGAGGTAAAGTAAGTAAGTTTTAAGTCTTGATAGTTTACTCTAACTCAGAGATGAGATCTTATTTAAAAGCATGTGTACCGTCAATTTTTAAAGATATTGCAACAAATTATGATCCATAGCTGAGTCTATCCTTGCTCAGGGACGAGCAAGAGGTAAGCTTGGGGGAGTTTGTTGACGGTCCTTAAGTATCAAATTTAATTATCAAATAAATAAAGAAAAGGATCCAAATGAAATCAAGATCTAGACTTAGGGTTTTATCTGACAGAATTCCACGAGTTTTGGTGTTTGTCTATTTCTGCAGGGGGTTATCAGGAAATATGGAAGAAAGGCCCACATGTCAGGATTACGTAAAGGTATTAACGTGCTGCGCAATTATCTTACATCTAGAAGACTCCAGAAGCCACGAGACCGAAGCGGAGGCGAAACGGGGCCAGACCCTGGGCGACCGCCCAGTTGGTCAGGGCGCCCGCCCACCTCCTGAGTCCAATCAGGACTCTGCTTTGCGGGAGATCTCCACCGACCTAAAGGATGAATCTAAACCATACAATCTATGTCGGTTTGATCCAAGGGCCCATATTCACTTGAAGGGACTATAAAACCAGACCCCCTGGCCCCTGGAGGAGAGAGCCTCTCAACCCTAATTCATTGTTCCATCAAGGGAGAAGAAGCCTCTGATCAAGATTAGAGCCACCACATCAATTAGATATCTAGATTAGCATAGCTACATAGGATTAGAACTAGAAGGAGTCAATCTTCGATTGGTTTCCGGATCTGTCAGGAGGATTCTTGGTAATTCTCTAATTGTGCTTCTAATTGCTTTCTAATTATCTTTGTTCTTCAATATTATGAATATGACTTTGTTCTACTTCAATATATTGCTTATGACTTTGCTCTACTTGCTTATATTCAAGATTATATTGTTCTTAGTTTATCATAGTTATGTACTTGGCTTAGTTAGATTGGATCTATATACATGCTTAGGATCGTATAGCGTTTATCCATCGGATCCATGGGTAAATGATAGATATTGTGTAGGCGTGGTGCTTATACCGTATTTATCTGCGATTGTACCCAATATGCCAGATCGTGGGGTGGTTCGTGATAGTGACAGCTTCATTGATTCTTATATAGTCCCCCTCTCGTGTATTGGGCTGGCAGAGCAACATTATTACAGGGGAGTGATTGCTATGTTTCTCATATTTCTTGCTAATATCACTATGCATGGGCGTAGTCTTGTCTCGCAATGATTGCTAAGTATGCTTGCACTAACTATGATATGCTAGACTATATAGTTGAGAATAACTTAGGGAATATTCTTGTAGTTCGTTCTAATACCATGCTAATGACTTTCTAGAGTATCTAATTGAGGTGCTTATCATATTTATTATGTGGCTAGATCAGATTAGTTATCCTTGTCACTATTATTATTTCACATATCTTTTATGTGATTCTTATCTCTGTATGAAGAGTTAGATATAATGTTCTCAATTATACATGCTATGATAGATACTCAATCTCATATTCTATTCTGTAATCATTAGTGATGATTGCTAATCCCTTCCCAGTGGTAAAAATATAAATAACGATACCTGGAATACTTCCCGGTTAAAATGCTACATCGGTATTAATCTGTGCGCTTGCAGATCCAATTCATTATTTATTTAGAAGAGCAATTGCATATTTCAATACCGCGTCTCTTATATCATGCTGGGGATGACAACTTGGCTTAAGTGGTGTGAGGGATAGGTTTGGCATTTTTGGCACCGTTGCTAGATTTAGAACTTAGTCTACTTTTAGTAATGATGTTAAGAATACCCAACACGGCCCTCAGCAAGCTTGGAACGCAAATGTACATGCTAAACAAATGGTACATGGAAGCGTGTGTCAGAAAAGCAGATGACTATATTTGTGTCCGAATTAGAAACTATCATTACTTCCGTGGTGATGATATTATTTATGTTCAATTTAATGAGCTACACCAACTATGCCACAAGGACGCTCTTGACAAATCTCTAATGAGTTGCTTCTGTCTGTAAGTGATTCTTCCTTTCAATAATGTCTCTGTAACTTATCATGTATATATATAACTAATTACAGAAACCCGCTATACATATGCAGAAACATGATGAGGGACCTCAGAGTTAGAAATGACAAGGAGATTGGATTTGTGGATCCAAATGTTGTATTCAAAGACCACAAGACCCCGTATGTTTTATGGAGAACTCAAACGGAGAGAAATCTACGGAGGTTCTTGATCAACCAAAAAGATAAAAGATATATACTCTTTTCCTACAACTTTAAGTAAGTGTCGTTATCGTGTGTACATTCTATTTAACTAATTAATCAGATCAATATGAAGATATATACTAATTTTGCCTACATATGGACACAAATGCAGCTTTCATTGGATACTAATTGTCATTGATCTCTGGCAATGTCAATTGGTAATCTATGACTCATTGAGAAAACCATAGGATGATTACCAAGAAATGATAGATATTATCCAAGGGTAACTCCGATCTCTATATATTAAATTCTGCTCTTTTAACTTGGTAATGGATAATTAATAATGATCGTTTTGTTGCTAGGGTTTGGGTTGGGTTCGTGCAGAAACACCGTCCAGAGTTGAATGCAACACTTTCAAAGCCCATCTTACTTCAGTGGGTTCTACGGCAGACACCGGGCAACAATTTGTGTGGCTACTATGTGTGCGAGTTTATGATGGTGTCAAAAGAACTAATCTTGATCACCTAAAAGTATGTAACATGTATATATAATAAGTTTATTTTATTTATTTGTTGCTATTTAATAAATCCTATTCATACCTCTAACTTTTTTTCTTTAATGCCTATTAAAGGAGATGTGGCTGAAGGAGCAGGTGTTGGATGCGGTGCGCCTAAAAGGAATTCAGGAGACAATCGCAGGATTTCTTAACGACCAAGTCCTGGATTCCGGCGGCGAGTGCTACTTCAACCCTCAGGAGCAGATGAAACCAAATAATGATGATCATTTGTACGATGCTTGAGTGGTGGAGATAAATTGTGTTGTAAATACTTTGTCCGTGAAGCATATGTGTAAATATTTTATTATGGACCTATAGATACATATTATTTATATATATATATAGTGTTTTATAGTATATTTATATGTAATCCTTTAAATTATATAAATTATAGGTGCGCGTTCCATAAACTATCAGCAAACAATGCGCATTCGAAAATAACAATAACATAATTGTAAACCCTAAATAGAAAACCAAATGAAAAGAAAAAGAAAAAAGAAAAAAGAAAAAAGTCTTTAGTCCCGGTTGGTAGCAACAACCGGGACTAAAAGTGGAGGCCAGGTGGCACACCCTGGCGCACCTTTTAGTCCCGGTTGCTGTTACCAACCGGGACTAAAGGTGGGACATTTAGTCCCGAAACCTTAGCCCCGGTTTCGTAGCCGGGACTAAAGGCGCTTACGGTCCGGGGCTAAAGCCCTTCCCTGTACTAGTGTATCTTGAATGACCAATCGACAATTTTGGGATTTTTTTTGTTTTATACTGTTTATATAGCTTCTTAAGCCATTTGCCAACATTCTCACGGTGTAATTGGTCAGCATAATACGCCAAAGAAGCGGTTGGCTGACCAGCCTGGGTTCGAGTCATGGCATTATATTTTTAAGACGAAAATTAGGGGACGTCTCTCACTGGTCGAGTTTTTTTTTAGCTTCTTAAGCCATTTTCATCATGTGGATCGAACATGTGCTAAGTACTGCAGTACTGCCAGAATTGATAAAAGTTTGGATATCCATTGCTGAAGAATATGTTCTCATCTTCTGGTCTGGCACGCTCTTAGCGAATCGTGCCCTACCACGTTTTCATTAAGACACTGTTCAGTTCCTAGGTATTAGTGGCCTAGAACTATTCTAGTTGGATTACTTATCTAATTTGTATAACTTTTGATGAGCTAAAACGATTCCTGGCTGCAATCCTAACTAACAGAACAAAGCCTAAGAGGGACGTGAAGCAGCCTTGCAGTGTATTTGATGAATCTGTGTAGACCGTAAGTTACAAATAGGTACATTACATATTTAACTTTAAACATAACCCGCATCCGGCAACAAGAAGACAAAATAGTATCAACATGACTGAGGAAAACGACCGAAAATGGCAGTTCCTGCCTAAATCCAGAGAAGTTGCTTATCTACAATCCTCAACAGAAAAATAATTGAGTAATCACAACTCGGATTACGAAACCAAATACAATAGAAAAGAACTAAAATTGGACAGAATATCCAACTTCTAGAAAAAACTAGCCTAGACCGGTTTAGCAACCGGCCTATTCCCCGGCTAGCAATTGCCAAAACCAGCCTAGGCCGGTTTCTCCAGCCTACCTGCGAGGCTCCATAAAAACTAGCCTAGGATGGTTTTGGCTCTCCAAATTCAACTCTAATCTAATTTAACAAGAACTAAGAGCATCTTCAAGAGTTTGCCAAATCTCACTTAGCAAATCTTGTGATTTGGCAAGTGCCTAAACTATATGGCAAGTGAAAAAAGATTGTATCTCCAATAGTTTGCCATTTGAACTTGGTAAAATTAAAAAGCTAGGCCCACTTCCAAACTAGATAAACTAATTTTCACCATCGCCTCACTTCCAATTTTTTCTTGCAAAATGTTGCCTTAGCACTTTCGTTTGTATTTTATAAATTATTTAATATTTAATGTTTCATGTATATACCACAAGATTTGATGTGACAGGGAATCTAAAACATTTTGCAAAATATTTCGAAAAGTTTACTGCCGGCCATCAGAGCTGATGTGACAAACGATTTGATGTATTGACCACCGGCCGCCATTTTCCTGATCAGACTCGTGTCGGGCCGCGCGGGCAGTGCAAGGCGTCTCCTCGCCGCTTGGTCTGGCCGGCTCTGGCCCGAATAGATGCATTTAATTGACGCGCGTGGGAGATGAGCCGACTGCGGATGGCAAGCCAAACTCTGCGCGCATATTTGCGCGTGTTAGGCTGAAAAATGCCAACTTCTTAAATTATGCCAAGCTAGTTACCAAACTGTTGGACCATAATTTTTCATGTTTTACCAAAACAAACAAAGATAACAAGTGCTTTTAGCAAACTCTTGGAGATGCTCTGACACTCCCTCCATCTCAAGTTATAAATCATTTCAAGAATCTTGTAAAGTCAAAGCATTTTAAGTTTGACCAAAATTATAGAAACAATTACAAAGAATTATGATATCAAATAGTTATATTATGAAAATATAATTAATAAAGAATTTAATGATACTTGATATCATAAATGTTATTATTTTATTATATAAATTTGGTCAAACTTGAGATGCTTTGACTCTCTAAGATTCTTAGAATGACTTATAATTTGAGATGGATGGAGTATCTTATTAGAAACTTGCAGATTTTTTTCGAAAAAGGATTTCTATACGAGGACAAGAGAGGATCATAGCATCCCTACACAATCGACCAAATCATAAATCAATCTAATTTATACCTTTGTTGTCCTAATCTCTTCCAACCTCCATATTGTTGTTCATCTCTTGATCCAATGACGAAGGGTGACGTGAGGTTTGCTCTGCTGACATCCTTACTCAAACATGGTCGCTAGTTTGTCTAAAAACTAGTTTTTCTTCATAACATAAGCGTGATATATAGCCAATAGATATCATTTGCTAGTTTGCCTATAAACCATACCACTTTTAACCGTGTAAGCATGATAGTTGTCGTTGCATTCTTCAGTCCATTTGCAACCCGTGCGTTATGGCACTTCAGGTGTGGCACTGATATTTACGTAAACATACTTTTTGATTACTTCGATTATTTCGGCTCTACGTTATGTCAAACTGAAAGAAATGTAGAATTAAACTTCAGTCTAGTCTTGACTACACCCCTCTATCTATATTCACAAGCACCTTAAAAAGCGTTCTAAACAAGTTATACTAAGGTGTTGCGCTAGAGCTGCTGCAAGTTTAGAAGGGATGAACAGTCTTATACCCTCACTCTCTCGACCCTTCCGCTGCTACACAGTTGGGAGAGAGCGAAAAGGGGGCGAGTCGATTTCGACACCGGTCTCCTCCGTTCCTCATCCACTCTGGTAGCTAGTTCAGCTCTAGAGTGGATGGGGGCCGGGGATTGAGGCTACTGCTGTATATATTTCTTCCTAATCTAGGTTTTTTAGGTAGTGTAAATCTTGGTTTCCCATTGACATCATTGCCGATTTGTGGGCTGTGGTTCCCTGACTTCTTCCATGGCATGAAGAAGTCGAGGTTCGTGTTTCTATGGTGTTCACATGGTGGAGGTGGCGCCATTGCTATGGAATAAACTTCTCTGGCTCGTAATCCACCTCACCAGCTCGTGCTCTAGTGCTGGCGATGGGCATGTGATGATGGACCTTCCTGAAGTTGGAGCACTCAATGTCGGCGGGTTCTCTCCGCACTTTGGAGGCTCTCGTGTAGGAGGCTACTACTCGGCACCCCCTATCAAGTATTTGTTTGGGTGCTGGTGGCTCGATGCAGAGTGGTGGTTGTTGGCTTGGTGGTTGTATGGTGGGTGGAGCTATGCTTCTTCCTCGCCTCTTGTTGGCGATGTGGATAGGTTTATAGCAAGAGAAGGATGGGGTGATGCTTCTCCTTCATATGTTCCTTTTTGGCTCAATACAAAGTCTGTGTGCGATGATACTTCTTTTGGCTTTGGCTTTCTTGCTATCCTATTCCTACTCCAATGTTGACCTCGGCAACAAGCGGTGGCTGCGACAAGCACAAAAGATTCTAAGGGCCTGTTTGTGTTTTCTTTATTTTCTGGGGTCTTTTGTGTAAAGTGCTTTGCACAATTCTAGTATGTACCAGTACTCCTGTTTGTACTCGTGTGTTTTCATCTAATATTAATATATACAGGTACGTTATAAAAAAGTGTTGTGCTAGAGGGCGCTCACCTAACCATTCTAGTTAGCAAGAGTTAGAAGGTCACACAAACCAATATAAGTAGTCAACTACACTGGAAGCTCCTACACATACTAGTGGGCACAGGCACAAAGCAAGCTACAATGGTACTACTCACTAATTACACTACACAAGCACAACTAGAGAGCTACAACTACTTAGCTACACAAGGTAAACTAAGATATTTAGCTACATAAACTAACTAGCACGAGAGAGCAACTAAATAACTACACAAGTTAGCAACCACACAAGCACAGGTAAATGAACAAGTAAATATAAGCTAGTGACAGTAATATGCAAACCAACAAGACAACCCAAGGTTCAATGGTTTGCCAACCACTTAATTTCCATTGAGGCAAGCCCAAAGTTGTCATTGACCCTCTTGCTATTGGTGAGCCCACAAGCTAAACCTCTCCACCAAAGGGAGTTCTCACTACTAGAACTCTAGCACTTGGTCCACCTAGATCACTTGGCGCTTTCCATACATCGTTTCTGTTAGAATTAATTACTCATTTATGTAATCCCCTAGCTTCCTGTGTCGCCTGCTCGGCTGGATAGGCCCTTTCACACTCGGCTGGCCCCTTGGGCCATCCTCCTATAATCCCTATATATGTAAACACTCTGCAATCTATCAATCATCATCTAAAGCCTGTTGGCTTAACTCTTAACTCTCTATCATGGTATCAGTCGACTAATCTGGTCCTCTGACCGTTCCTCTGCTTCCGCTTTTCCTGGCGCCCGCGCTCGGTGTTTCGACCACTGTGTCGTGCCCGCCCCTTTGACGGCCTCCGCACGCACCCTTGACGGTTGCAGCGCGCCCCGTCTGCTGCCGCCCATGGCCGCTGGCGATTCCTCCAGCTCTGGCGCTTCGGTTGCTGCCGCAGTGGCCAAACTTCATGATGAAGCCATCGCCACCGCCAAGAAACTAGAAGACGAGGCCACTGCTCTGCAGTCCTCCAACGCCGAGCACAGTCAAGTCCTTCAAGAGGAGGCGGACCTTCTCAAGTCTGCAATCGCCACCCAGGAACGTGTCCGCGCTGCCGTCGCTGCTCTCGACACAGAGCGCGCGTAGGCTGACGCCCTGGAGCAGCAGGCCTCTACCCTCCGCGATGACACATTCGAAGATGACGACACGCGCTCGTCACCTCTGAGGCCACGGCCATCGCTCACCTCCATAGCCAGGCCGCCGCCGTGTAGAACATCAAGAATTTGATCCCCATCGTCCTTGATCTGCAATCCTCCAACTACTCCAAATGGCATGGCTATGTCCTTCTCGTCCTCGGCCGCTACGCCCGGAAGAACCATGTCCTCAGCGACGTTCCTCGCCCCTATGATGCGACGTGGTCTCGCATGGACTGCGCCATCGTCTCATGGATCTTCAACACCATCTCCGCCAACCTCCTCGACGTCGTTCATGAGCGCGACGGCATCACTGCTTGGGCAGCATGGCTCGGCCTCGAACAACAGTTCTTCAACAACCGCGAATCACGCGCCATGCTCCTCGAAGCTGAGTTCCACACCCTCTACCAGGGCGCCCTCTCCGTCGACGAATACTGCCGCAAGATGAAGAGTATGGCAGATGCACTTGCCAAACTTGGCGAGCCCATTCTCGACCGCACACTGATGCTGAACGTCCTACGCAGACTCAATGAACGATTCTAGTTCATGTCGTGGCTCATCACTCGACAGAGGCCATTCCCCTCCATCACTGACGTCTGTGTTGATCTCCGCCTTGCTGAACTCAACATGGCACCACCTTCAGCACCGCCATCAGCCCTCGTCGCCTCATTGACTGGCAAGCAGCCCGCTACTCCCCCACCCTCTGCTCCTTCGCGTCCTCTTCAGACTACCGGGGGGCAGTTATCTGGCAACGGAAATGGTCGCAGTCGACGTCGCCGCAGCGGGTGCGGCCAAGGCGGCGCACAGGGCAGCTCACTAAGCAGCCAGCTGTTGGGTATTATAAACACAAATAGAAAAATCCGCAAGTGCACGGATACCGATGTAGCTTTCACCCGGGAGTATTCCAGAGTATCGATTTTCCACAGAGAACGTGAGTGTACTAATTAAGATCCAAGATCGCCCAAGGATAACTATATAATTATTTTTTGGTGGGAAGAGAGGAAGTTTCCTGAGAGTTCTCTAGTTGATCTAAGAATCAAGAATTACTTCAAGGTTATCTATATCGGGACATCAGAGCACTAACCACTGAAAGAGATGAGAAGGGGGCTAGGAAGGTCTGACTACGGTCCTACAAACACCGATCCGAACGAGGTGGAATACATCGACCGCTAGGGCTGTCACTACCCTAAGGCTACCACAACAATCTGCAGGATTGGGTGCAATTCCAGGTAATTGCAAGACTAAACACCACGTCTAATCTATTAATTACTATTCTAATGTTGCAAAGATTAGAGCACTTGATGCAAGCGGGAATCCAATAAATAACTTGAATGTAAATAAAAGTAATTAAAGAACTTAGGATTATGAATTGAAGAACTTGGAGAACGATGAAGAACGAACCAGTTGCTGCAAAAGTACAATGTTGAGGAAGATCCGACAGATCCGGCTCCTCCTCCTCCGCTCTCCTCTTCTCTCTCCCTATTTTCTAGATTACAACTAGAACTAACTAGAACTAGAACTAGAACTAGAGGAACTAGAACTAGAACTAGAACTAGATAAACTAGAACTAGATCTAGATGAACTAGAGGTAGAACTAGAAGAACTAGAGGGATCCTCTCTACTTGGATGAAGAATTGAAACCCTAACTTTGATTCTGTAGAAGAGGTATGATCTCCAGGGGCCAGGGGGCCTTGCTTATATAGTCTTTTCAGATGAATCTGGGCTGTCGGATCAAACCGACATTAATCGCATGGTTTTCCTTGGTCCCTTAGGTCGGTGGAGCATGATCCGCGAAGTTGAAGCTGATTGGTTACTCTAGCTAGGCGGGCACCCAAGGGGGCAGGGCGCTCCCGGGCCCGATCGGCCTCCCGTTCGTTTCCATGGCTTCTGGAGTCTTCTAGATGGTAGAAAATTGCGCGGCACATTAATATCTCTATGTAAACCCAACGTGTACGCCTTTCCTCCATAATTCCTGATAACCCCCTGCAGAAATAGACAAACACCAAAACTCGTGGAATTCTGTCAGATAAAACCCTAAGTCTGGGTGTTGGTTGCATTTGGATCCTTTTCCATGATTAGTTGATGGTTAAATGTGAGCATTAAGGACCGTCAACAAGCTCCCCCAAGCTTAACCTTTGCTCGACCCTGAGCAAAGCTAAAATCAGCAAGAAAACAGGGGTTACTTTTATTCCTCTTACTACAGGGTTTTTAAGGTCTTAAGTGATTGAAAAACAAAATGATCAAGTCAAGCACTATGTCTCAAGTTCTTCTGTCTTACCTTTGTTCTGGAGTATTTTTGTAAGTTTTCAAAATAAAACTGAGGCATTTGCCTTCTTCTCGAAAGATATATAAGTAGAGCTTTAAAAGTTTTAGCATACTTACTTTGCATTTTGCTATGTCAATGCTCGGAGCAAGGGAGAGGGATGTCATACTCCTAGATTAAGACCTTTGACCTTTTTGAAAAGTTTGTCATCTCTTACTGGCATATTGCTTATTAGAGGGACCATGGACTATCATTTTTTTTCTTTTTTCTCTCTCTTTTTTTTCAAGTGGGAAACAAGTACCCCTAATTCTACTGTCGGACACATGTCCATTTTTTCCACTCAGGTGGGTATCTTTATACCCCTAATTCTACTTCGGACACTTGTCCATTTTTACCTCTCGTCTCACTCTTTTTTTTCGAATCAAATTTTTTGCATAGTCTCATGCCTCTAACGCAATAATACTTCGGAAGAGTGAATCTTTTATATTTAAAACAAAAAGATCTTGATCTTTGGAGCATGATAATTCTCTCAACCAAAACTACAAGAATTAACAATGGCTTGAACAAAGCAAGTGCCCACAGTTTTAATATTCATATCTTATAAGCCTCTAGGTAGTATGTCAAACAGGATCTCATCATTTTTTGTTCTTTGAATTTTTTTTTTAGATTTTCAAAAGATAAAATCTCCAGAACTCTAGCAAACTTGGAACAAGTTAAATAGTAGCTCAGACCTTCTCATATCATGTTTGTCAATTACCTAGACTTGAATCAAACTTTCTTTTTATTTTATTAAAACTTAGGATTACACAAAACTATTGTATATTACTCAAAAGAAAAACTTTATTTGGTTTCATGATTATGCATTTTTTTATTTCCGAATACTAATAAATAAAACCAAGAAAGAAAAGTAATACTTATCTAGATACATGTGGGGGTGCCTTCCCCAAGCTGGATGTTGACATAGTCGTTCACTCTTGTGGCCTGCATGTTTGGTCTCACTCTTCTTAAGCCTCAAAATCCTGCACAACCCAAATAGACAACAAAACTTGTGGAGCATGTTAAGGGTTAGGTAATTGTCTAGAGCTTATGAGAGCTTAATATGAGAATTCTATGAACTCAATCACATCAAGTTCCTCTACCAGGTTGTTTTGTGGCTCAAGATAGATTTTCAAGCGTTGACCATTTACCTTAAAAGTGTGACCTATGTCATCTTGGATGGTAATGGCTCCATGTGTTGAAGTGTCAATAACCTTGTATGGTCCGTCCCTCTTACTTCGTAGCTTACCATGCCCAAAGAGCTTAACTCTTGAATTGAATAGTAGAACCTTATCTCCAGGCTTAAACTCCTTGTGCTTGATTCTCTTATCATGCCATCGTTTTGTTCTCTCTTTATAGATCCTTGAATTGTGGTAGGCTTTCTCTCTCCATTCTTCTAGCTCAGATAGTTGCATCAGACGATTCTCGCTAGCGAGGTGGAGATCCATGTTCCATTTCTTGAGTGCCCAATGAGCCTTAAACTCTACTTCCACAGGCAAATGACAAGTTTTTCCATACACAAGTTGATAAGGTGACATGCCTATGGGTGTTTTGAATGCAGTTCTATACGCCCAAAGTGCATCAGGAAGTTTGTCCTTCCACCCCTTACCCATCTCATCTACGGTCTTTTGTAAAATATTTTTGATTTGTTTGATAGATGTTTCAGCTTGACCGCTAGTCTGAGGATGGTATGGTGTTGCGACGTTGTGTCGAACTCCATGATCGGCTAGGTACTTTCGGAAGATTTTGTCGATGAAGTGGGAACCTCCATCGCTTATAACTATCCGGGGTATACCAAAGCGAGGAAAGATTACTTCATGGAACATTCTCTTGGCATGTTTTGAATCAGCTGATCGACAAGGTAGGGCTTCTACCCATTTGGACACATAGTCCACGGCTACTAAGATATATTCACAATTCCCGGACATAGGGAATGGCCCCATGAAATCAATGGCCCAAACATCGAAAAGTTCTACTTGAAGATTATTTGTGAGAGGCATTTCACTTCGTGAGTTAATATTCCCATGTTTTTGACACTGGTGGCATCTCCTGACAAAGTCCTTTGTATCTTCATACATCGTTGGCCAGAAAAAACCACTTTGCCAAATTTTAGCATGTGTCCGAAATGCTCCATAGTGTCCTCCATATGGCGAGGCATGGCATCTTTCCATAATTTGAGTAGCCTCAGCCATAGGAACACACCTTCTCAAGAGTCCATCAACGCAGACTCAGAAAAGAAATGGCTCATCCCAAAGGTGGAAACGACTATCGTGAAGTAACTTCCTTTTGTTTGCACCAGGTGGGACATAGCCTTTTACTATAAAGTTTACGATGTCTGCGTACCATGGATCTGCATGTGTTATCTTAAGTAGGGTGTCATCCCTTAGGTAGTCATTTATGGGAAGCTCATCATGTGTTTCCTTATATTGAAGCCTAGACAAGTGGTCGGATATAGAATTCTCAATTCCCTTCCTATCTCGGATTTCTATGTCAAAGTCTTGGAGTAGAAGAATCCATCGAATTAGACGAGGCTTAGCATCTTTCTTAGTGAGGAGGTACTTGAGAGCAGCATGGTCTGAATAGATGATTATCTTTGCCCCCACTAAGTAAGATCTAAACTTGTCTATAGCAAAGACAACAGCCAAAAGCTCTTTTTCAGTTGTAGTGTAATTGAGCTGTGGTCCAGACAAGGTTTTGCTAGCGTAGGATATGGCATAATGCTTTTTATCCTTGGTTTGTCCTAAAACAGCACCAACCGCAAAATCGCTAGCATCACACATGATCTCAAAAGGAAGATTCCAATCAGGTGGTTGGATGATTGGGGCTGAGATGAGTGCTTTCTTAAGAGTTTGAAAAGATTCATGACACTCATCACTAAAGATGAAAGGTGCATCCTTAGCTAGGAGACTAGTTAGGGGTCTAGCAATTTGAGAGAAGTTCTTGATAAAGCGTCTATAGAACCCCGCATGTCCCAAAAAGCTACGGATTCCTTTCACATTCGTGGGAGGTGGAAGTTTTTCAATAACTTCAATCTTTGCTTTGTCCACCTCTATACCACATTCGGACACTTTATGTCCAAGCACTATTCCTTCCTGAACCATAAAATGGCATTTCTCCCAGTTTAGGATTAAGTGCTTTTCTTCACATCGCTGCAAGACTCTATCTAAATTCTCCAAACAATGATCGAAGGTTTTGCCATAGACAGTAAAATCATCCATGAAAACCTCCATGATCTTCTCAATCATGTCCGAGAAAATAGACATCATGCACCGTTGGAAAGAAGCTGGAGCATTGCACAATCCAAACGACATTCGTCGGTATGCATAAGTTCCATACGGGCATGTAAAGGTAGTCTTTTCTTGGTCATCTGGGTGGATTGGGATTTGGTGATATCCAGAATAACCATCAAGGAAACAAAAGAAAGAGTGGTTTGCAAGCCGTTCCAACATTTCATCAATGAAGGGTAACGGAAAGTGATCTTTCTTTGTAGCCTTGTTGAGTTTTCGATAGTCAATACACATACGCCACCCAGTGACAATTCGTTGAGGGATGAGTTCATTTTTATCATTCCTAACAACTATCATTCCTCCTTTCTTTGGCACTACTTGGACAGGGCTAACCCACTCACTATGTGGCACAGGATAAATAATCCCAGCACGATAGAGTTTGAGGACCTCTTTCTTAACAACCTCTCGCATAGCATTGTTAAGTCTCCGTTGTGGTTCCCTTGAAGGTGTAAAATTAGGATCAATAGGGATATGATGAGTGCAGAGAATGGGACTAAGGCCCGTGAGATCCTCGACAGAGTAGCCAAATGCTGATCTATGTCTTTCAAGAACAGTGACAAGTTGTTGTGTTTCATAATCGGAAAGCTTGTCACTGATAATTACTGGAGTTTTTGGGTTATTGTGCAAGAAGACATATCTAAGGCCAGAAGGAAGAGGTTTTAATTCTATCGAAGGAGGTGAAGGTTGTTCATTTTTGTCTAGCTCAACGGGTTCTACCAACTCTTCTTCTTCTTGAACAAAGTGTTCATGATTAAAGAATGGTTGGGTCATCTCCTCTTGAGTCACCATTAAGACCTCCTCAATAGGATCTGGGTCAAGTTTGGGTTCCACTATCGTGTTAATTGATCTAGCTAGAGGAACAACAATAGTGGAATTCCCGACTTTGAAGTCTAAATGACCTCGTTGTGGTTGTTCTTGTAGAAGTTTCATGATTGGTCTACCAATCAAGAGAGGAATCTCCGGTATGTCATAAATGTGAAAATCTAGACATATTCCAGAGTCCTTGATTCTAACAGGAACTGCTCTTAATACCCCATGGCTTTCTAGAATTAATCTAGATGGACTTTGTAAAAGTTTTTGAGATGGGGTTATGGACTCGTTGGGATAAAGAGTGTCAGCTAACTCCTTGGAAATAACATTTATCCCAACATATGGATTGTAGTGGACCTTCCTAGCGGACCTTCTAATTTGGCACAGAAGAATGGTTGAAGGAGTGATGAATCGAGCTACCTCAGGAGACAGCTCTACTTCTGCTAGCCATTCATAGCTCAGAATAGCCGAAAGGCTTTTCATATGTTCTATGTCAACAGATTCTACTCTTAGAACGGATTGAGTGGTCCCTGCTAGAGGTCATGTTTGGATAGGAAAATTCGAGGTGCTTCCATAATCTTCAAAAAGATCTTCCTCGAATTCAAAGGGATGCTCTAAAGGTGGTGGTTCATCATCCCTTATTTGGTTTTGCATTCCCTTATCAGGAGGTTTCTCTACAACTAAATTAATAGATGGATCAGATGGAATTTCTAACTCGGTTGCAAGTTCCTCTTCTTTTGGTTTAGGATCAGGCTCGACTTCTTCTTCTTCTTCTTCTTCTTCTTCTTCTTCTTCAGGAAACTCATCATAAATGCCAGTGTAAGGGGTATTTTCAAGGATTCTTTCTAGGATAGCTCTCCCCTCATCTGTGAGTTTGTGTGTGAATGAGCCTCCTGAAGCAATGTCGAGGTGAAGAGCAGCTTCCTTGTTTAAACCACGATAAAAGTGGTAGTACAGTACATGGTCAGGCAGGGAAAGGTTTGGACCGGAATTGGTAAGGCTTGTGAACCTAGCCGAAGCTGCTCCTAAAGTTCCCTTCTCTCTTTGTTTGAATGTAAGAATTTCGATTCTAAGGTTAGCGATTCTAAAAAGTGGGAAGAAAGCGAGACAAAAGTTGTCCCGAAGTTCATCCCAACTTCCATTAACGCCTCCTACAGAATGAGCATACCACTTTTTTGCTCTTCCCAAAAGGGAGAACGGAAATAATTTCCATTTAATGGTTTCTTGTGTCATGCCGGAAATAGATCGGCAAGAGCACAACTGCTCGAATTCTCTAAGGTGGGTGTATGGATCTTCATCTACTTGCCCAGAGAAGGGTTGCTCCTGAATCATGACTATTAAATCAGGGCCGAGGTCGTAGCCATCTGTAAGAATTGGATGTGATGATGGTGGTGGCTCTAATAACTCGCCCTTTGGAGCAAAGAATTTATAGATAGGAGTGAAATCCATGTGGTATGGTGAAAATGGTCAGGTGAGTGTGGTAAAAAAAAGAAAAAGGATACACGGACGACTTGGTTCGAAACTAGCACAGCTACTGTTCCCCGGCAACAGCGCCAGAAAGCTTGTTGGGTATTTTAAACGCAAACAGAAAAATCCGCAAGCGCACGGATACCGATGTAGCTTTCACCCGGGAGTATGCCAGAGTATCGATTTTCCACACAGAACGTGAGTGTACTAATTAAGATCCAAGATCGCCCAAAGATAACTATATAATTATTTTTTGGTGGGAACAGAGGAAGTTTCCTGAGAGTTCTCTAGTTGATCTAAGAATCAAGAATTACTTCAAGATTATCTATATCGGGACATCAGAGCACTAACCACTGAAAGAGATGAGAAGGGGGCAAGGAAGGTCTGACTACGGTCCTACAAACACTGATCCGAACGAGGTGGAATACGTCGACCGTTAGGGCTGGCACTACTCTAAGGCTACCACAACAATCCGCAGGATTGGGTGCAATTCTAGGTAATTGCAAGACTAAACACCACGTCTAATCTATTAATTACTACTCTAATGTTGCAAAGATTAGAGCACTTGATGCAAGCGGGAATCCAATAAATAACTTGAATGTAAATAAAAGTAATTAAAGAACTTAGGATTATGAATTGAAGAACCTGGAGAACGATAAAGAACGAACTAGTTGCTGCAAAAGTACAATGTTGAGGAAGATCCGACAGATCCGGCTCCTCCTCCTCCGCTCTCCTCTTCTCTCTCCCTATTTTCTAGATTACAACTAGAACTAACTAGAACAAGAACTAGAGGAACTAGAACTAGAACTAGATGAACTAGAACTAGATCTAGATGAACTAGAGGTAGAACTAGAAGAACTAGAGGGATCCTGTCTACTTGGATGAAGAATTGAAACCCTAACTTTGATTCTGTAGAAGAGGTATGATCTCCAGGGGCCAGGGGGCCTTGCTTATATAGTCTTTTCAGATGAATCTGGGCCGTCGGATCAAACCGACATTAATCGCATGGTTTTCCTTGGTCCCTTAGGTTGGTGGAGCACGATCCGCGAAGTTGAAGCTGATTGGTTACTGTAGCTGGGCGGGCACCCAAGGGGGGAGGGTGGGTGCCCTGCCCCCGGGCCCGATCGGCCTCCCGTTCGTTCCCGTGGCTTCTGGAGTCTTCTAGATGGTAGAAAATTGCGCGGCACATTAATATCTCTATATAAACCCGACGTGTGGGCCTTTCCTCCATAATTCCTGATAGCCCCCTGCAGAAATAGACAAACACCAAAACTCATGGAATTCTGTTAGATAAAACCCTAAGTCTGGGTGTTGGTTGCATTTGGATCCTTTTCCTTGATTAGTTGATGGTTAAATGTGAGCATTAAGGATCGTCAACACCAGCAACACCAAAGTGGCCAGCAGCAACACCCAGGCGGTCAGCAGTGGCCCTCCATGTTCAACACATGGACCGGGTCCATCCATATGTGGCCTGGGTCCACTCCTGGAGGTCCTCACAGTCCACTGCCTCGCACCGTCCCGCCTCCATCACCGCAGCAAGCCCTAGTGGCTTGTGTGCCCCTGGGTTACTTCACTCCACCGCCAAACCCCGAGGCATACTACCAGGCACCCTAGCAGGCACCCTCTCTTACTTGGTCGCCATGGACTACTGAGTCCCTCGCCAATGCCTTCAGCACCATCTCCTTGACTCCACCATCGGGCTCCTCGGACTGAGTTATTGACTCCGTTGCTTCCTCTCACATTGCCTCCAACTCTGGTATGGTCACAGTTTCACCATCTTCTTTCTTTCCATCCTCCATTGTTGTTGGCAACGGCGCCACTCTCCCAGTCGTTGGCACTGGTTTCTCCATCCTTCCTGGCCTGTTTCGCCTCAATAATGTCCTTATAGCTCCTTATATTATTAAAAATCCGCTTTCCGTTCGCAAGTTCACAACTAACAATTCTGTTTCAGTTGAATTTGACCCTCTTGGTGTTTCTGTGAAGGATCTGCATTCCAAGAACACCCTCCTTCGATGTAACAGCCAGGGAACCCTCTACACCTTGCAGTTGCCTGTGTCCTCCTCCAGTCCCTATGCACTGGTGGCTACTCCCTCCCAAACAACCTGGCATCACCGTCTCGGTCACCCTGGCAAGGCTGCTCTTCAAAGTCTTGCTCAGTCCTCTTCCATCATCTGTAGCAAGCCCGACCATGACTCCCTCTGCCATGCGTGTCAACTTGGACACCATGCTCGTTTACCTTTTACTAGTTCCTCCTCTAGAGAAGCTCAGAATTTTGATTTCGTGCATTGTGATTTGTGGACATCACCTATTACCAGTGTATCCGGTTTCAAATATTACCTAGTTATCCTCGATGACTGCTCTCATTTTCTTTGGACCTTTCCTCTTCGGTTCAAGTATGACATTTTCCTACTATTTCCAATTTTTTTGCTCATGTGAGGACTCAGTTCGGCTACACCATCAAAACGGTACAGTGTGACAATGGTCGTGAGTTTGACAACTCCGCCTCCCGTGCATTCTTTCTTGCCAACGGCATTTCTCTTCGTATGTCATGTCCCTATACATCTCAACAAAATGGGAAAGCCGAGTGCATGATTCACACCACTAACAATGTCACCCGAACCCTCCTCTTTCACGATTCCATGCCACCTTCCTACTGGGCTAATGCCCTTGCCACTGCTACCCTCCTCCTAAATTGGCTCCCTACCAAGACGCTGCACATGAGCACTCCCTTCTTTGCACTCTATGGCACCCACCCCTCGTATCATGACCTACGAGCTTTTCGGTGCACCTGTTATCCCAATCTCACCGCCACAACTCCCCACAAACTTGCTCCACTCTCCGCTCTATGCGTGTTCATCGGCTACTCGTCTGATCACAAGGGCTACAGGTGCCTCGATCTTGTCACCAACCGGGTCATCGTTTCCTAGCATGTTGTTTTCAATGAAACAACTTTTCTGTTCTCCCTTCACTGATCCTCAACTCCTCCACAGGAGCTTGATTTTCTAACTAACAATGACCCCTACCAGTCTTTCCTTTACCTACAGGTACCCCTGGTCTTGCTGGCACAATGCCAGCATCCACTTCACGTGCCTGCTCCTAGACATCGCCATCAGTCACCCCGCTGGCCGGTCTGGGCGCCCCAGCGTCCAGATCGCCTCCACCAGGCATCCCCGTCCTCTCGCCGTTGCTCGCCCTGGTAACTAGGTCGCGCACGCCAGTCCCTCGGGCGCCTTCAGTACCACAAGGCACCCCTGTGGCAACCCAGGTGCCCCCAGCCCCTGTCCAGGAGCCCCAGGTGTCTGTAGCGCCTCAGGCACCATGTCTGGTGCCCAAGCCCGTGGCACCCCGGCACCTCCGGCTCCCTACTTCAGCAAGCCTCCCATCACTCACGTGTACTCCAAGCGCCTCCCCACTTCTGGCTCATCCGCTAAGCCCGCTGTGGAGGCCCCTCCTCGATGCTCCAGCATTGTTCCCTCCTTGCCGCGCTATGTCAAGCACGATCCTTCGGTTCCGACAATGGCTGACCCCATCCCACCGGCCGCCAACTCCCATGGCATGGCGACCCACGAGAAGTCTGGGTATCGACAACCTCGTCTCGCCTTGCATACTAAGGCCCTGTCACCAGTACCGCGGTCCTGTCGCAACGCTCTTGCCAATCCGCACTATCGTTGTGCCATGGAAGAAGAACATGCTGCTCTCGTGGATAACCACACGTAGGACCTTGTTCCTCGTCTAGCCAAGGCAAATGTGGTCACTAGAAAATGGATTTTCAAGCACAAGTTTCATGCTGATGGCTCCTTGGACAGATACAAGGCTCGTTGGGTCCTTCCCGGCTTTACACAGCGCCCCGGTGTTGATTACGACGAGACTTTCAGCCCTGTCGTCTAACCAGCCATAGTTCGCACTCTTGACACTAGCTGACACCACTTAGATACTAGGTTGTCATCCCCAGCATGGTGCCAGAGTGTACAAAGGTATTTATAAATATGGAGGCTTTCTATAAAAAAATCTATTCTATCCGCAAGCGCACAGATAAAACACCTCATTGTAGCATTTCCAGGTATCGTTATTTATAATTTTGCTTAGGAGAACAAAAGGGATGAAATTAAAATAAGGACAAAATCTATCAAGGCATAGACTAGAGATAAACTTGCAAGAACATGATTACTAATGAGAAACTCGTCACACAGTCACTTACTTTGGCAGGGGGTAAACCATAAAGATAATGATAATGAATTATAAATTCATGGGTAAATAACACAGCGATTAGAAAATAGACTACTCCTCATATATGTAGGTGACGTCGGATTAGCTAGAGAATGGATTCTAAGTTATCTACTATCTATTAAGTCACAATCTACTCTAGTTATCTACAAGATCATGTATAGCATAAAACACTCTTTATTCATGTATAAGGAACATTGCTAAAGTAAATCAGAACATCGTAAGACTTACTCCGCAATACAAATTCTACCTGCCATATCCATGGAGGGTGGACTATATAAGAATCAACGAAGCTGTCACTATCGCGAACTACCACACAACCTAGCCAATAGGATACATTTGCAGGTACATAACATCTTAGCACCATGCCCACATGTGATCTACCACTTAACTCCCTCGAGTCAAGAGCTAAGCGCTTTGCAAACTTATACATAAACTAATTATCAATCATAACTATATCAAATATAGAACTAGAGCAAACTAAGATCATAATAAATAGAGACACAATATAATTAGAACATAGTATTAGAGAAAGATATGAATAATACCAATCTTTATTACCGAAGATCCGAATCCAGAGCGTAGTGCTCTACTTCTCTAATTGCTATCTAATCAAACCTCTAAACTTGAAGGATTAGTGAGTAGCTAATTCTAATTCTCTGTGGGAGAGAAGCTCTAAACCCTAACTTTGATGGCTACCTCTGATAATGATTTCTCCTCTTCTCTTCTCTCCCCCAGGGGTGGAGAGGCCTTGGTTATATAGTCCTTTCAAGTGAATTTGGGCCGTCGGATCAAACCGACATTGATCGCACGGTTTTCCTTGATCCTTTAGGTCGGTGGAGCACGATCCAAGAGTTTGGTTCGGATTGGCCCCGAGACGAGGGCGGGCGCCCAAGGGAGGAGGGCGGGCGCCCTGCCCCCGAGCCCGTCCGGTCTCCCGTTCGTTCCCGTGGCTTCTGGACTCTTCTAGATTGAGGAAAATTGTGCGGCACGTAATTATCTCATTGTAAACATGACATGTGGGCCTTCTCTCCATATTTTCTGATAACCCCTGCAAAAATAGATAAACACCAAAGCTCGTGGAATTCTGTCAGATAAGACCCTAATTCTAGATGTTTGGTGCATATTGATCCTTTTCCATGTTTAATTGATGGTTAAATTTAGTACTTAAGGACCGTCAACAAACTCCCCCAAGCTTACCCTTTGCTTGTCCCTGAGCAAACAGCTAAACTCAGATGGATCAGGAGTTGCTTCGATGTTTTCTTTCCTAACAGGCACACATGCTTTTATAAAATTCTTCCAGATTAGAGTGAAGTGTTATGGAGCTTAGTACCTGCACTTAAGTCTTAAGTAATCGAAAGACAAAATAATTAAGTCAAACACTATTCCTCTTGTTATACTTTACCTTTGTTCTAGAGTTTTGTATAAGTTTTCAAAAATAAAACTCAGAGTTCCCAGCAATGATTCTCTCAAGTCTCTCTATATGTGGTATTTGTGGATCCTTACCAAAATGTCACTTACCTATAGCTAATGGAATATTTAAGTGGAGCTCGTAGGAGTGAAGAACAGCTCATACATATGTTGTCTAATCGAGCCATGGATCCAAAGGAACTCAGCATATAATTAAATCAAGATGTGCATATGTGGTGGAGTAAATGATAGTGATGGTAAAAAAATGTATAAGTGGTAATAAAACTTACTTCTCATTGCTCCTCATATTGCTACCTCTCCTCTTCTTTGATCTTTGTTTTGGGAGAACATGGGCTATCTCTCTCTTTTTTTTCAGGTGGGTAGTAGATACCCCTAATTCTACTGTCGGACACTTGTCCAATTTTTCCGCTCAAGTGGGCATCTTTGTACCCCTAATTCTACTCCGGACACTTGTCTATTTTTACCTCTCGTCTCACTCTTTTTCTTTCTTTGTCGAGGTTCCGGGCACTTACCCCTTTTTATTTCCTCGCATATTTTTGCATAACCCATGCCTCTTCTGCATTGAATCTTTTTAGAGAGAGAGAATAACAATACTTGGGACAGTGAGTGATAATATTTTTAGCAATTTTAATGGATGGTGGTGGATGATGTAGTAGATGTGTGCAAGTGAATATCTTAATTTAACCACATGAAAAGCTCCTAAGGGTCTACACAGCTCGATCAAACTCAATGTGAATATGAGTAAAAGATGTTATAGCAAGGATGGCTGTGGTAGGTAGTTTCTAATGCTAGGAACTCATCATGTGATTTGTAAGTTTCCAAAATAAATCTCCAGAACTTAGTGTACTAGGAACAAGATAAATAGTAGCTCAAACTTTATATCATGCCTTTCTCTTATCTAGACTTTAGTTTTATGTTTCCCATAGATAATAATTTCAGTTTTAATGATTCCTGGAAGAACTCTAATATAAAAGCTAGGTACTTGAAAGTAAGCAAACAGAGCAACTATTCATCATTTCCATCATGTATCTTTTTGGTCTTTTTATTTATCTAGAGATTAAAACTTGGCAGATAAATAAAGCACACTTATCTACGCACTCTTTTTATTTTGTTTTCATGTTTATAAAATGCAGTAAATTAAAGCAAGAAAATATTTATTGGGTTTTCTAAGTTTTTATTTTTTTAAGATAAAATACTAAAATAGAAAAAAAATAAATAAGAAAAGCAAATAAAAACTTACTTGATAAATTGGGGAGGAACTCCCCCAAGTTGGATGTGGATGTCGGTCTTACCCAATGTTCCAGAACTGCATCATGGTGGTGATGTTGTCGTTCATTGTCGTGGTGTCTTGTCTCAGTTCTTGTATTGCAGTGGCGTGGTCCTGGTTCCATTTTTGTTGCTGTTCCAGGAGTCGTCCATGTTTCTGCTTGCGTGTTCTGGAGGTCGAGAAGAGTGTTGTCGGTACGGGTAAAGAAAGCACCGGCCTCTTGGTAGTAGTCGTTCGTGAAAGCGTAGGAGGCGTCGGAGTATCGTCCTGCATCGAATTGGGGTGGAGGTCTGGATCCTGAAGCTCCATATGGATTAGTGGAGTACCTACCCGTATGAAAAGGCGGGTTTGTCCACTGGTGATCTTGACTCTCCGGCCATGTCTCCTGTGTTGGCTCTTGTGGTTACGCATGTCGAACCCATGGGTCTCGAAGGACTCGAGGGTTGTAGTCGCAATAATGCAGGTGCGCTGCTTCTTCCGGCCCGGGATCAGCTCCATACCAGGTGCGTTCTTGATGGGTGGTCATCCTTTCAGATGCCACTCGTTGTGGAGCTCTCTGGTTTACCGGTGTCACTGCAATCTCAATCAAAACATTTTAAACAACGTAGAGGCCAAGGTTCGGGTTAGGTAACCGAATCTTGCCTTTATTATCATATAGCATATACATTATATTCCCCTCTTTCTTTAACATCCGAGCTTGTCTAAATGTGTCATAGCCATGAGAAATCCGTAACTCATCAATGAATTACAATGACGAGTTTTCTAGTAAATGAAGACTAGAGGCTAGACGAGTGATAAGTGAAGTACATCCTACAGGTCCCTGAAGACTAGGTATACTAAGCCAATGAGAAACCAAAAGTGTAACAGGTGAAGTGGGTACTTTATTAATAGCAGCATATAGAAGTTGTAAATCTCCTACTCTTACTTTCCTAATATCATCACGATAGAAAAGATTGTACCCAAGTCATTTGTGGAACATCCTAAGAGTGGGGTGTTCCATGTCACTGGTTCGGGCTTGACTATAAAAATTATCTCTAGATATCTCTCTCCAGAACTGGTGTCTCTCAAAATTAGGTAGGTCGGAGTCAGTGTTCAGGATGCATCTTGAAGAGAAACCAAGATGGTCGCTCAGTTCTCTCCAAGACAACATAATCTCCTGTTTGAACATCCGAAAAACAATTCCCCCCTCATAATATTGTAAAGTGCAAAGAAATTCAAGGGTGAGAAGACGAGAACCCAGCTCAGTTATGTTCCAAAAATTTGTCCAACCTAACATCTGGAAAATTAAGTCGAATTCAGATTCCATACCTGCTTCTTGTAGCAGGATAGGATCAAGAGTAGGGGTGTGAATGAAATCTTTGTTCTTTAACTGCTGGTAAACTTCCTTTTCCCTTTGTGTCTTCAGTCCAAGGTCTCCTATCTTGAGGAGGACCTTGACTTGCTGATCAGATGAAGATGACGGAGCTTGTGTGGGCGTCGGGTCGACGCTCATCTCTGACGGGTTCGAGGAGTGTCGGGATGAACTCCTTGTACCTATGTTCTTGAGGGCCTTCCCTGCGTTCTTCACCTTCTTGAACATCCTGTAAACAAAAGTTGGCAAAAACACAACTAGTGGAAAATGTGAGAGAAAATGTTAGTGGTCAGCTGTCCGGAATGTCAGTAGTCTAGGGGTTAGTCGTTCAAGACAAGTTTTTATTTTGGCAGAACCTCCCCCTAAACAACTTTTACTTCCGCTTTGGACAGCGGGATCACTACTTACTAGGTGAAACTCACCAACTTCTTTCCCACTCTTCTCTTCCTCTCTACTCTCTTCTCTCTTCACTACAAGAGCTCTTTCTCTGAAAACTGAAACTTGCGTGGTTTTCTGGAATGCTTGTGTGATGGAGATGGAGGCAGGAGGTGGCAATTTATAGGAGGAAGAGGGGACAGGGCGGGCGCCCACCTTTGGTGCCCATCCTGGCTGCCCTTTCTCCACTCCCTTCTTTGCTTAACTCTTACGCAAAATAATGGATCATGGGTGGTGGTTGGCCGGTGGAAAAGTGCTGGTGAGTGGAGTTATGTTGGTGGATCAAATAATGTGATGGGATGTATGTGAGGTATGGTGTATGACATGTGGGACCCAAGAAGTGTGGGTCAAGCTTCTAGAAGGTTGCTATAATTAAATATAATGCAGAAAAATCTATGAGAATTAAAACTTATTGAAATGATAATGGAAAATATTTTTGTGCCTCCACAATAATTAATAAATATGGGTTGTTACACACCATAAATATTATTTATATGGGGCTTTTTATTATTATAATAATGCTATGAATAAATATGACTAATGCAAGAATTTAAACAATGTAGATAAATACCGATTTACCTCCCGGTGAGGGTTTGAGATTTTTAGGTCCCCCAAGCTGGACCTCCAAATCTTTTAATCTTTTGAATTACCTTCCTCCAGAGATGGTGTCTCCAATGGTTCTTCTTCATGAACTTCCTTCACTGTAGGGTCTCTCTCTGGTCTGGGTTTGAATGTGAAGTGTTCTTCTTTTCCGTTTATGTTGAACTTGATTTCTCCTTTCCCGACATCGATGTGGGCATTGGCGGTGCTCAGAAATGGCCTTCCAAGGATAATGGACACTTTTGAGTCAGTACTCATGTCCAGTACCACGAAGTCTACTGGCACAAGAAAATCTCTGATCTTGACTAGAATGTTTTCGGCGATGCCCAACGGGTGTCGAACCGATTGATCTGCTAGTTGTAGGCACATTGATGTTGGTTCTAGGGTCGTATGCTCAAGCTTCTCGTAGACTGATGCTGGCATCACACTGACACTTGCTCCGAGATCACAAAGTGCATTGTTGAAGTGTTAGTTTCCGATCGAGCAATCAATAGTGGGGCATCCTGGATCCTTCTTCTTCCTTGGTGGTATATTGAGGATGGCCGCACTACATTCTTCTGTCAGCTTGATAACCTCAGTGGTGGGCAGTGGTCTCTTCTTGTTAAGAATATCTCTGATGTACTTTGCATATGTAGGTACCTGTATGGCATCAAGCATGGGTATGTTGACATATAATTTCTGAATGACCTCTACAAACTTACCAAATTGCTCATCCGAATGTAGTCCTCTGTTTCTTCTGGGAAATGGCAAATAGTTGGTGTCGTAAAAATCTTTCCTCATTTCTCCATTATTGGTGGTTGGAGCAGATCTTCTACTTCAACTGGGCTTTCTTCTTCTATCACTGCTGGTTGCACTGGTGCTGATGTTCTTTGTTTCTCTTTTGGGTATGGGGGATCCCTGGTGGCTTTGCCTCCTCTAGTAGTCATATTTTTTACCTGCTAAATGTTAGTAGCAACAGGCAGTGCAGCAGCTAACTTTATTAATTTAAGCTCTACCCTTTTATTAAGAGTGTTTTGCTCATCAAAGGCAGTTAATAGAAAATCCATTTTATTGTGTATATCTTTTAGAGATGATTCATTTGTATCTAGCCTTTGTTTAACTTCATCATTAATTTTGGTTTGTTGAGCAATTATCTTTTTTAATGAAAGTTGCTTGAAAGTATTACCTGAATTCATACCTTTGCTATTGGGTTGACTCGAGGTAGGCTGATATTTGTATGCTATCTCAATGGCCCTTTGATCTTCTTTGAACTTGGCCCTCTGGTCAATCCAATGGAGCAAATTTTCCATCTTGGTTGATAGTGCATTTACTTCTTCTGGTATTTCTTCAGTTTGATGACATTGTTGAGCTTCATCTTGGAACCAGCTTTGGTTTTCTGCTATCTTATCCAAAAGTATCTCTGCTTTTCCAATTGTAAGCTCCAAGAATGATCCTTTAGCAGATGCATCTAGGCACTCATGAGCCTTCTGGGTTAATCCATGGTAGAAGGTCTGCATAAGTAACCATGTGGCCATTCCATGGTGAGGACAATCTGAAATGTATCCTTGAAAACGCTCCCATGCTTCTGAAATGGTTTCTGTCTTCTGCTGTTGGAAACTGACAATATTTCCTCTTAAGGCAGTTGTTTTGCCTATAGGGAAAAACTTTGATAGAAAGGCATCTGACAAGTTCGTCCACTTGTTGATGTTATCTTGATGAGTGTAGAACCACTTCCTCGCTTTCCCTTCTAGTGAGAATGGGAAAAGGCGAAGCAGTATGACGTCTTTGTCAACTCCGTTGATGTGGATTGTGCTTCCAATTTTTAAGAAATTCTGCAAGTGTGCACTAGCATCTTCATGTGCCTTTCCACTGAATTGTGTAGCTTGCACCAAATTGATAAGGCTTGACTTGAGCTCAAACTCGGGTACTCCTTCTACTGCAAATCTTGGACCAGTTGGAATGTTCTCAAGACTTGGAGGAGAGAATTCTTGTAGGGTCTTCTGTGCCATAGCTTCAGCAATTGGTAACTAGCTTCTTTCTTTCCTGATTGCTTTGGTTCTGATGATGAAGAGTTGAATGTACCCAAAGTCAATCCTGATATACCTTGTATAAAAATATAAAACATAGAAAAATAACAGGGTGAACCTACCAAAGCAGAGGTGCCTTGTTATGATTTCTCACTTAGTAGTTATTTTATGCAATTATTTCTCTATAGTCTAGTCTAATATTTTATGTGAATAACCTTGACTGATTTCCTGACTTTCCTTACCGTTCCTATGTATTACCCTTTTGTTCCCCGGCAACGGTGCCAGAAATGCTTGTTGACACTAGCTAACACCACTTAGATACTAGGTTGTCATCCCCAGCATGGTGCCAGAGTGTACAAAGGTATTTATAAATATGGAGGCTTTCTAGAAAATAATCTATTCTATCCGCAAGTGCACAGATAAAACACCTCATTGTAGCATTTCACCAGGATAAGTATTCCAGGTATCGTTATTTATAATTTTGCTTAAGAGAACAAAAGGGATGAAATTAAAATAAGGACAAAATCTATCAAGCCATGATTACTTGCAAGAACATGATTACTAATGAGAAACTCGTCACACAGTCACTTACTTTGGCAGGGGGTAAACCATAAAGATAATGATAATGAATTATAAATTCATGGGTAAATAACACAGCGATTAGAAAATAGACTACTCCTCATATATGTAGGTGACGTCGGATTAGCTAGAGAATGGATTCTAAGTTATCTACTATCTATTAAGTCACAATCTACTCTAGTTATCTACAAGATCATGTATAGCATAAAATACTCTTTATTCATGTATAAGGAACATTGCTAAAGTAAATCAGAACATCGTAAGACTTACTCCACAATACAAATTCTGCCTGTCCTATCGACGGAGGGTGGACTATATAAGAATCAACGAAGCTGTCACTATCGCGAACTACCACACAACCCGGCCAATAGGATACATTTGCAAGTAAATAACATCTAAGCACCATGCCCACATGTGATCTACCACTTAACTCCCTCGAGTCAAGAGCTAAGCGCTTTGCAAACTTATACATAAACTCATTATCAATCATAACTATATCAAATATAGAACTAGAGCAAACTAAGAGCATAATAAATAGAGACATAATGTAATTATAACAAAGTATTAGAGAAAGATATGAATAATACCAATCTTTATTACTGAAGATCCGAATCCAGAGTGTAGTGCTCTACTTCTCTAATTGCTATCTAATCAAACCTCTAAACTTGAAGGATTAGGGAGTAGCTAATTCTAATTCTCTGTGGGAGAGAAGCTCTAAACCCTAACTTTGATGGCTACCTCTGATAATGATTTCTCCTCTTCTCCTCTCTCCCCCAGGGGTGGAGAGGCCTTGGTTATATAGTCCTTTCAAGTGAATTTGGGCCGTCGGATCAAACCGACATTGATCGCACGGTTTTCCTTGATCCTTTAGGTCGGTGGAGCACGATCCAAGAGTTTGGTTCGGATTGGCCCCGAGACGAGGGCGGGCGCCCAAGGGAGGAGGGCGGGCGCCCTGCCCCCGAGCCCGTCCGGTCTCCCGTTCGTTCCCGTGGCTTCTGGACTCTTCTAGATTGAGGAAAATTGCGCAGCACGTAATTATCTCGTTGTAAACATGACATGTGGGCTTTCTCTCCATATTTTCTGATAACCCCATGTAGAAATAGATAAACACCAAAGCTCGTGGAATTCTATCAGATAAAACCCTAATTCTAGATATTTGGTGCATATTGATCCTTTTCCATGTTTAATTGATGGTTAAATTTAGTACTTAAGGACCGTCAACACGCATTGTTCTCACCTTGGCACACTCTCAGGATTGGCCCATTCATCAACTCGACATGAAGAATGCTTTCCTCCATGGGACCTGATCCTACTTTCCCAGAACATGTCTGTAAGATCAACAAGTCCCTCTACGGGCTGAAGCAGGTGCCCCGTGCGTGGTATAGCAGGTTTGCTACTTATCTGCTCAGTTTGGGTTTCACTGAAGCAAAGTCAGAGACCTCCCTATTCATACACTGACGCGGCACCGAGACAGTACATCTACTCCTATATGTGGATGACATCGTCCTCACTGCCTCCTCTCAGTAGCTCCTCCTCCATGTGATTGCTGCCCTGAAGAAGGAGTTTGCCATGAAAGACCTTGGTCCCTTGCATCACTTCCTCGGCATGGCAGTTCAATGACACAAGGACACTCTCACCCTCTCACAGCGGCAATACACCCTGGACATTATGGACCGCCATGGTATGAGTGGCTGCAATCCCTGCTCTACCCCCGTTGACACTTGTGCCAAGGTCCCCGCAGATGCTGGCCCTCCTGTGGATGATCCGACTGCCTACCGCAATCTTGTAGGTGCCCTCCAGTACTTGATGTTCACTCGCCCTGACATTACATATGCTGTCCAGCAAATCTGCCTTCACATGCATGATCCTCGTGAGACTAACCTGACTGCTGCCAAGCGGATTCTTCACTACCTTCAGGGCACCATCAGCTATGGCCTGATCATCCCCCGGTCTGCTCCAACTCAGCTTGTCATCTACGCTGACGCTAACTGGGTCGGCTGCCCGAACACTCGCTGCTCCACCTCTAGTTATGCTGTCTTCCTCAGTGGCAGCCTCATCTCCTGGTCGTCTGAAAGCCCTAGTTTGGTTTTGGATAATTGATGAAACCCTAGTACTAACCTCTATACTAAGTGTGTGTAGAATTAATGAGGTTGGTACATGCCAAGTGATGGAGCGAGTGATGATCATGGTGATGACCACAAGATGATCAAGTGCTCAACTTGGAAAAGAAGAAAGAGAAAAACAAAACCCTATGGAGATCAAGGCAAAGGTATTGCTTAGGGTTTTGGTTTTAGTGATCAAGACACCATAGAGGGTGTGATCACATTTAGGATAGATAGCCGTACTATAAAGAGGGGAATTCTTTGGCTAAGCGGTTATCAAGTGCCACTAGGTGTCATTGTTCATGTGCATGCATTTAGAACCTAGTGAGCTAACTTAACTCCTTCGAAGAAAATGATTGTGAAAATGCTAACACACGTGCACATGTTGGTTTACACATTGTGGTGTTGGCACACTTTGAGAAGGAGGTGGAGTTTGAAGGGTAGAGAGAGGATGGGTTCCTCTCTCCCTCCCGTCGAGCAAGCTCGGCGAGATTCGGCGCTTTTTGAGAAAATGAAGTGCATATTTTCTATTGCGCCGATCGGAAATTTGGAGAAGTCACGGGAGTGTTTCTCGCGACGCTGGCTTCTGGAGCACCGGACGCTGAGTCCATGCGTCTGGTGTAGTCAGTGCCTGGCCCAGCTAGGATAAGGCACCGGACGATAGGCACCGGACGCAGGCCTATGCGTCCGGTGGTACGCGTCCGGTGTGTGGTCCGTTTGCGAACCTCCCTGCGTTTAAGTCCGGTGAGCACCGGACGGTCCGGTGCTCAGCGTCCGGTGACCCCAAGAGTTTGCATACCTCCCTGAGTTTAGGACCGGTGTACACCGGACGCGTCCGGTGGCAACTTGCTCAGTGTCCGGTGCTCTGCAGGTTACCATTAGACTCTGACACGTGGCTGACTTTGGAGCACCGGACGCAGGTGTTAAGCGTCCGGTGCCCCTTTAAGAGCGTCCGGTGACCCCGTGTTTCGCCCTATGAAAGAGCCAACGGCTCTAATTGGTTGAGGGGGCTATAAATACGTGTTTCGCCGGCTTAGGGCTCAACTCTTGGCATTCTAACATACTTGACATCCTTGTGAGCCTAAGCAAACACCTCCCACTCATCTCCTTCATAGATTAAACATCTTTGTGAGATTGGGAGTGATTCCAAGTGCATTTGCTTGAGTGATTGCATCTAGTGGCACTTGGGGATCGATTTGGCTGTGGTTTTCTTGTTACTCTTGGTGGTTGCTGCCACCTAGACGGCTTGGAGCAGTGGAGGAGCATTGGCATGAGTTGGTGATTGTTCGTGGCCATCTCTCGGTGATTGTGAGGGGTCTTGTACCTTCCTCGGTGGAGAGCCAAAAGGTAACTCTAGTAAAGTACTCGTGTCATTGAGTTACCTCACTTGTGGGTAGGTTCTTATGGTGTCCTAGTGAGGACGAGGTTGGTGCTACACCTCTTAGCCACCGAACCACCAAGTGTTGGTCGACACAACGGGGACGTAGCGTGCCGGCAAGCACGTGAACCTCGGGAGAAAAATTGCTTGTCTCCATTGTGTTTGTTGATTGGATTTCTCCCGGTGATTGGACTTCATATTATTGATTGGTTCATCCCCTCTACGCGGCGGTATAAAGATCAAACCATCTCTCTTACATTCTCGCAAACTAGAGTAGCTTACTTAGTTGTATAGAAACTTTAGATAGCTCTCTAGTGTAAGTAGTGACATAGCTCTTGTGTGCCTAGTGATCATATCAACTAGAATTGTTGGATAGGTGGCTTGCAAACTCCCCATTAGAGCTAGAGCAAAAAGCTACGCTTTGTTATTTACTAACCTCTTGCTCTAGTAAGTTTGTAGAATTTTTTAAATAGGCTATTCACCCCCCCTCTAGCCAGATTAGGACCTTTCATCATCCAAAAGGCAACCCACTGTCTCTCGGTCGAGTGCCGAAGCCGAGTACCGTGCTGTTGCCAACGGTGTCGCTGAAATCTCATGGCTGCAGCAACTTCTCTAGGAGCTACACCACCCCCTAAAGACTATCTCCCTCATCTACTGCGACAATGTCAGCACCGTCTACCTCTCCACCAACCCCATTCAGCACCAACGCACCAAGCATGTGGAAATCGACCTTCACTTTGTCCGTGAACGGGTCGCCCTTGGAGCTGTCCGCGTCCTCCATGTTCCTACAATGTCACAGTACACAGATGTCTTCACCAAGGGGCTCCCCTCCTCTTTCTTCATAGAATTTCGCTCCAGTCTGAATGTTCGTTCCATTGACGTTCTGACTATGGGGGGTGTTAGAATTAATTACTCCTTTATGTAATCCCCTAGCTTCCTGTGTCGCCTGCTAGGTTGGACAGGCCCTTTCACACTCGGCTGGCCCCTTGGGCCACCCTCCTGTAATCTCTTGTAATCCCTATATATGTAAAACACTCTGCAATCTATCAATCATCATCTAAAGCCTATTGGCTTAACTCTCTATCAGTTTCTACTAGAGTTTCTCTTCATGATCTCCAGCAGAGCAAGGATAACACCCCTGACAATGCAGTCTGTCTAAAGCACCACATAACCTTCGTGCATGCTACGATTGAGCACACAAGCCCCCAATCCATCTAGAAGGTGATAACCTCCAAGAGCAACAAGCAATCCGACTTGCACACACAAACACCTAGTGCCACTTAATGCAATTGCTCAATATGCAGCGCACTAGGGATCACTCACTCACTTTGACATATGAACTCTACCAATCACAAGTGACTAAGTGGGCTACAACACTCCACAAAGGATAGACACAAAGTCCCCAAGGTGCCAAGCACCTCCCCAATGGTTGACCACCTCATCTATTTATAGAGGGAGTCCTCCAACTAGCCATTTGGGGGCTAAACTCGTGCCTCATACCAGGCCAAACAGTCCAATCGCCATACCACCAATGGTCACCTAAATTTGCCTCCAACGGCTACTGACTATGGGAGGCCCCACATGTTAGTCTCTGATCGGGTGGTGCAACCACCGCCTGCACCAGTCCGACTGTGAAGCAAAACAACCACCATCGGAGAAGAAATTATCATGCTCATCATAGGAGTAACTATCTAAGTAGTGATTTAGGGGGCCTAGGTTTTTTACTGGAACATTGAGGGAAACCCCCACCTATATTGTTTCATTTCAATTGAATCAAAGAATGAGTGAGTACAACGTAGTACAGAGCAACTAGGCCCAAAGGAAAAAAGACAGTCTAAGAAAAGCTATCTCTCCATAAACTAATCAGTAGACTTTTGCTTGCTTTGGCTTTGGTACATACTAGGCCGAGCTCATCTTTGAAGTTTCTTTTCCATTGATCAATGCTTTTCTGTCCATTATCAAATATAATACTGTTGTGAGTTTTCCAAATAATCCAGCAGGCTATGATCATGATCTCTCTAAAGATGATGTTGTGGAAGATCTCTCTGGCTTGTAGGACCATATCCAAGGGAGGGAGATTCAGGTCCCATACAATTTGGATGGTGGCCCAGCAGTTCCTATTGAAGGGACATTCGAAGAACATGTGGAAACAAGTCTCCTCATAGCCTAGATTACACAGAACACAGTTATAATCCTCCAGGTGCATGTTCTTCTGCTCAGGATATTTCTAGTGTTGAGTCTGTCTCTTATCAGCAGCCAAAAGAAGAATTTATGATTACTTAGGTTGCTTGATGACCAGAGCAATTTAAAAATTAGGGAAGCAGGACTGTCGCTAATGAGTGATTTATATGCTTTCTTGCTACTGAAAGTCTGTGAACCCCATTTGTAGCTCAAGACGTCATTGGAATCAAAATCCCAAGACCTATCCTGCATGATATTGAGCACTTCAACTAGTTGTGTTTCTGCAATAGTTGAAAGAGTTGTGTAGAAAATTCTACCCATAGGCTAGTTTAAGAAGTAACTGATGGAGCATTTTGGCTTCCTGGTGAAGGAGAAGAGTTGTGGAAATTTCTCTTTCAAAGGTTCATCAATGCATATGTCTGTCTAGAAAAGGATGGTGTTTCCTTTGTTGGGCTCATAGGAAGTAATCTCTGTGAATTTATCAAAGAATTTAAGAGTGTCTTTCCACCAGAAGGAACCAACAGGTGATCTGCAGTGCGGAGGTGTTTTGATCATTGTTATAGAGTTTGCACCAAGTGAGTTTGACCCAAGGAATGTTGAAGTTGTTGTAAAATTTGTCCAGGTGTTTCATTATGAGGGCCTCATTTTGGCTCTTGAGATCAATAATTCTGAGGCCTCCTTGTTCCTTTGGTTTGCAAGTTGTTTCCCAGGCTACAAGCCATGTACCTTTTCTGTCAACGTCGCCTCTACTCCACAGGCAATGTTTTCTAAAGGTGTCAATTTGCTTAATCACTTTGAGTGGAATTTTCAAGCAACACATGTAGAATGTTGGGAGGGCGAATAATACTGAATTAACAAGAATGAGCCTCCCACTGTAGGACAGAAATTTGCTAATGCTAGCCATTCTTCATTCGATTCTGCAGGTTAGAGGAGTAAAGTCTTGGATTGAAGGTCTGGTCGTTCCAAGGGGTAACCCAAGGTAAGTGAATGGCATGTCACCTACTTGGCAGCCAAAGGTGTTGGCCAGGTGGAGGGCTCTGTCATTGCTCATGTTGATGGGTACCAAGAAGGATTTTGAAAAGTTGACATGTAAGCATGTCGAATCTGAGAAGGTTCTGAGAAGCCCTTTCAAGTTGAAAAGAATTCTAGCATCTCCTGGTAGAATGAGGAGGGAGTCATCAGCATTGGACAATGGGGAAATCATCATCAAAATTATCACATAGAGGATGTTTCAGGACTCCACTGTGCCAAGCTTTATTGATAATGCTTTGTAGTAAGTCTACAGCCAGGACAGAGAGGAGTGGGGAGAGGGGGTCACCCTGCCTAACCCCTCTCCTACACTAGAAAATCTTCCCCGGTATACCATCGAGGAGTACAAAAGAGCTCCCTGAGCTTGATGAGTTATTGACCTAGCCTATCCATTTTTCCGGGAAGCCTTTGTGCTTAAGTACCTCTAGAATGGTCTGGTGCTTCAGCTTATCGAAAGTTTTTTCAAAGTCCAATTTTAACCGAAAAGACCAAGCAAGACAGTCTTGGATAGTTCTTCCTCTTATAAAGCCATATTGGTTGGCATGTACAAGCTGAAGGATCACATTTTGAGTCTTGTGGAGAGAATTTTTGTAATGGCTTTCAGAGAGTTATTTAGCAAGGAAATAGGTCCGTAATCATTGATGTTTTCAGGATTCTCTTTTTTGGATCAGTGCAATAACTGAGGAGTTGATGGGTCACAGCCCCAAAAATAAGGTCTCTCGAAGGATTTATGTGCCCACCCAAATTTTGGAGCTCAAGTAAAATCCTATTGAAATACAATTTTTGACATCCTACTAGAGTTGCTTTAAGATGGACAGGCTATGGAGCGCGACTGGAATTTAGTGACGTAAGAGTACTCCACACTTGATGTCCATGCTAGTACTCCTATTTAGAGCTTGTTTGGTTCATTGTGGTAAAGCTTACCGCCTGTCACATCGAATGTTTAGGCACATGCATGGAATACTAAATATAGATTATTTATGAAACTAAAAACACAGCTAGAAAGTAATTTGCGAGACGAATTTTTTGAGCCTAATTAATTCATGATTGGACACTAATTGTAAAATAAAACGAAAATGCTACATTACCTGTTAAACTTTAACAGCCTCAACCAAACAGCCCCGGCCTTGTTCGGTTGGCAATGAATCTTCCCCTCGATTTATTCGTTAATTTGTATACCCTTTGAACACTTGGAACAATTCCTGGGTGGATTCCACCTCAACCGAACGGGCCTATCTGGTTTTGATCCGTGTGATCGGCTGATTGTTGATGTTGCCCACGAACCCACGATCCAGCCTCAGCCTGTTGTATATGTACTGCACATTGCGATGCATGGAACAGAGCATTCAGTCTTTTTTTTTACTCTTGGCATGTAAGGTAAACAACCATAACAGAAAACGTACTTCGCTCACCATTTCTTTTCCTTCTTCAGTCGTTGAGCACGCTGGTGTGCTCAAGATACAACGGCTGGCGCTTGTTTTGCTTATATCTCACAGTTATGGATGAAAACGTATCGGATACAAACGGATATCACCGATATCATATTTGTTTTCATATTTCTGGTCGGATTCGGATTCGAATACGGATAATGTCAACCATATCGGATAAGATAGGATTAGACATCGACATCATAAATATACGATTTAAGTATTCGAATACGGATACAGTATCGGATGTTGAATACTGACAGATCTGAACCCCTTTAAACAAATTCGGTCTCGAATACGGTCGGAAAATATCCGTACCGTTTTCATCCCTGCTCACAGTACAAACTGGTACTGGTACCTGCCACCTCTCGGTAGAAAACGCTAATGCAGAAAGAAATGCATTTTCACACTTTCATAATACGAAAGTTAGGAAGCCAAAAAAAGAGAGGCAAAGCTATAAACAGAATATCGTGCCAAACATGTGGTGCATCTTGCTGAAAAACTTGACAGGATGGTGGTGCCCATGGCGGTGCGCCTGGGGTGGTGACTGTGGCTTCTTCCTCCTCAGCTGGAAGAACTGCTGCATTATCTCTGAGCACTCGGTCGACAGCACACCACGCCTGATGGTTATCTTCGGGTGGAAAGGGTGGACAGGCCCTGCGGCCTTGCTCTGGTTTGTTGAATCCAGAGTGTTTGTTTGTCCATCCCCAGGGAACAGCCTGTAAACCAAGTGTGTGAGCCGCACTTCTTGAGCTTTCTAACCACATCGTGATGTTTCAATGATGTTGGGTCAATAAAAGCAATGGAATAGGGAAACTCTCTCCATTTTAACTGGGACTATCCTTGTATACAAACTCTGTGTGTACAAATACACTTTCCATCTAAACAATGAGGACTGCAATATGTATTGATTTGATTTGCAGACAAGAAATATAGTAGCAATGAACAGCCCACGGTGACGATCATTGACACACCAGCAGCTGTTTATAAACACTACAGTATTACCGTAGGCATTTGTTTTAGTCAACCAATGCAAATAATAATTGATACTAAACTGATTGCAGAAGTGAAAAAGAATAGTTTAACCCTCAATTGCTTTTGTTTCTAGATGGAGTTATCAAGGGTTAGCCAAATGAAGGAACTGAACAGCATCAGGGACACTTCAGCGCTTCAACATTTTTAACTGATTTTCATATTCAATCTAACAAAAAAATTAACTGATCTTACAGTGAGCTGTAAGAGCATAAAAGCTACCTTTGGTGTAGCATATGCTAATTTTTATATAAAAAAAATCGAAAGACTAACTTCAACTTCTCTTAACTAGACAGTCACTGGCATCTGACACTAGGTTGCAGTGAGTGTTCACTGCATGCAGTAGCAGCCATGCCCATAACCAGGGCCATAGATCTGATTATGTACAGATTACTATGAAATTCCAACTATGGTATATCACATACCTAACCCAGCTGCCATCGGCTCCCAGAAGCTTATTTGGGGCACCCCAAACCACAGTATCGATTCTAGCTTGAAGAATAGCGCCAGCACACATGGCACAAGGTTCCAAAGTCACATAAAGCGTTGTATCCTGCAATACTTTAGATTAGGAGATTTCTAAAATAACAAATTAATACATACATAAACCATAAACACAAAAGATTTCATAAAAATGCTGCGCATTCGTGGTCAGAAAGTTCTACACTTAAAGGTGGATTTTTATTTCAAAAAGCCATACAAACAAAGATAGTTTGTGGTGTCCTTATGAAGATGAAAAGCAATAATCCTTCTGAATTATAAATTTTAAAGTAGTGTGAACTGAAACAAACATTAAGCAAAGCCTAGGGTCATGACAAGCCCAAATCTATAAACTAATAACTATAGCATGTAAGTACATGTATTATCAATTTGACAGCTATCCATGTCAAGTGCCATAACCAGTTTGAGATGATCTCACAAAGAAAAATAAAGATATTATACAAAAGAGAAATGATTAAGTATGAAGGGATATATTTTGTAATGCTTCTACAGTTACGGAAAACAGCTAGCTATGGGTGTGAAATAATACCGCTAAGCGCCATGTCTTGAGTTTGTTAGAAGCCTCTCTTATACAAACAATTTCAGCATGCGCAGTTGAATCCCTGAGATCTTCAACTCTGAATACAAGCAGGGCACAGAACAATTAGCAAAATAAATATTTCAATTTTCAAGTTTACGCTTAGCTATATAATATGATATAACTTACAGATTACAACCACGAGCAATAATTTCGCCATTCTGTACTAGCACTGCTCCAACGGGTACCTCCCAAATATCTGCAGCTCTCTGGGCTTCAAGTAAAGCTTCCCTCATGAATAACTCATCAACCTTTCTCTGCTCAGCATCACGCTGGTATGCTTCCTCCCATTCATCAAATGTATCCTTCAATACCTGTTTATTTCTTTGAAACATTCTCCTTTTCAATTCCGTATCTTTCCCTCCTGTTTTAATAATTTGCGGGGCCTCTTGCACGACATTCTTCTCTTCAAACCTTTTAGAAACTCCCACGGGTAACACTGGTGGTCCAAGGATACCAGTTGAGGTATTCTCATGTGGCCTAACTGCTTGCATTTGAGGATCATGATAAGGAGTAATAGCACCTGAAGGATCATATATCCAATCAGCTCCATCACCACTGTGACCAGCTTCCATTTCACTGATGGTCACAGAAGAGCTGCCAGCCAACATTCCTTTCCCAGTAAAAACCTCACCAGAACCCTCTGTTGTGATCCTGGAAGTAGCAGTTTTGTGTTCGGGTAAATGTCCTATTGTGATATCTAGCAAAGTTGGAGTGCTATCATCTATGCTATTTCTTTTCGGTAATTCACCAATATCAGATTGTTTTATTCTCTCCCCTGATATATGTAGATCATCCATAGAACTTGTAGGCAACAAGTCTCCCTCAGATCTACCTACTTGAGGTTCAATAATAGTTTCTGATATTCGCAAACCATGTGTACCAGTAAGCAAATATTCCTCATTTGACATTGAAGCCACTCCAGATTCTTGTTCACCACCATGCAACTTTATCAACTGCTGATGTTTTGCTTTGGTACTGGCATTTTTCTTCTTTGTGCCATCATTATCATGTTCCTGACTAGAAAGCCAACCCTCTGTGCTCTGAGAATTATTAGATGAACTTTTCTTAACTGATTTGTGACTAGAGTCATTGGAGTCACCACGTTGAATAAATCCAAGACGGATTATATCAGCAACATAAGCCCAGAGTGACTTGTGAACTTTCCTAGCAAGAGCAGATTCATTGTTGGGTGTCTGAGAGGCAGAATTAGTAGCTCCATCAGCTGACGAACTTTCCTCCTTGTTGGCCGTCTTGAAGGTCTCTTGAGAAGTAGTACTCTGAACATCCCACATTTCATCTGCGGGTCCTTTTGTTCTAGACCTTGACAACGAGCTTGCTATACCTTCCACTATGGACTTCTCATTTTTCTTTGTTGAAGTAGCGTCTGCATCTGAGACTCCCTTTTGGAGCTCATCAACAAACCGTCCAACAGGAAAGGTAGATGATTTCTCTAATCGAGCAGCTGATTCTAGCATGCTTTCCTTGGCACTTGAACCACTTGGTAAACTAGTTCCTGCAGTAGTCTCACTCCTTATTTCTTGGCCATAGATTCCCATAGTTGCTGTTTGTTGTCCCATATCCACATTAGTCATAGATGATGCCTTTTCGGTGCTTTCTATGAGCAAACCAGTAATGTTTTTGTCCTCAGAGATCCTGCTGGTGTCTGCCTGCTGCCAGATCAAATCCATGTTATGATGTGTATCCTGAGAGGATTCACGAAAAATACTTCTTGCTTCATCATCTTGTTCTGTATTACAAACTTGTGTAATTTGCTGACCATTCTTGCCTTTTCTCTCCCTTGACCAATGTACAGTTGATGCCTTATGAACTTGATTGCCATTTCTAGTCACAGGACCTTGTGAACTGCTAACTGTAGCATCACTAGCATGGATCTTAGAAAAATCAATTTGATCTTTCATACTGCCAATTGCTACAGCAGAAGGTGATTGAAATGGGTCACTAATTCTGGTTTGGAGATGACTGCCTGAAGTGCTAGCTACAACAGCATTACTAGCATTGGCAGTATTAAGTTCAGCTTGTTCTTGACTTTCCCTTTTGTTTTCAGCAATATTAGTCGATGGCTTTGAGTGAAATGGATCATACAATCCAGTCTCAACATGACTTTGTGAACCCCTAACCATGGCACTATCATTAGCAGAGATCTTATTTTGGTACCCTTCTTTTTCCTGGCTTCTTGTTCTACTAATGAAATCCGTACTGGAAGATGAGTTCATGTCTGATCTAGTTTCCAAGTGACTTTGTGAATTCCTAGACGTGGAAGTATCACTAGCATGGATCTTCGAAATATCAACATGTGTAATATTCTGCATGTCTATATCTGTTTCATGTATCACTTGTTGGTTTACAATCCTCTTCTTATCTCTTGTAACATGAGTTATATTCTGTAAGGAAGTAGAACTGTCATCAATATCCATCTGGTTTATCTCATTATAATTTCTCACTGAGTGAGAGGCCCTGCTGACATTGCGACCGTTATCAGTTGTTACATTGAGGTTCTCTGAGTTTTTCCTTGAATCAGTGACTGAGACCAAGTTCTGATTCACCTCATTATGCTGATCAACTTGTCTTCTACTGTCACTAGCCATCTTCACAGAATTTTGAACAGAAGATGGCGTATTCTTAGTGTATTTTTCTCTATCTTCCTGATGATAGCGCTGTGCTCTTGAATCTTGTTCAGTGCTATTATCTTGGACTTCTGATATCTCCATTATCTTCTGTGAGCTCTTTCTTGAACCATCCTTATGTACTGCAGCTTGCTGAGCAGCACTGCTACCATGCTTTAAAATAGATGTGTTCTTTGAACTGGATGTAAACCTAGTATCATCCTCAGTTATAAACTTGTCATCTTGTCTTCCTATCCTAGAATCTCTTACTCTCACAAACTGCGCATCATCATAATCATAACTATCTCTCTCATCATTTGACCAACCAGCTGAACGTCGTCGGTCCCTCTCTTCAGATATCCGCTCAGTTCGTCGACCTACATTGTCATGCCACCTCACACTTGAGGCTGCATTCCCCTTCTGCCCTGTATGTCTAGCATCGAATGTGCTCCTAAAATTTGAAGCCCTCTTTGAATCATCCTCATGCAATGAAGATGCTCCTGCAGACCTTTGAGATCTCACCCCAGAGTAGTACCTTCGGTCAGCAAGATCTTGCTCATCGTAGTCAATCTCTTTGTCATTCCAATGATGTGATCTCAAGACTGAAACATCCTCTCCATCTGTATCTTCACTTCTTCTCTGGTGCCGTGAAACATATCTGTTGTCATTGTCATGGCGCCTGCCTTCTCTCCTCACCTTATCATCATTCTCAAAATTCCTACTCTCTCTTCTCTGATCAAATCCTCCTAGATCCTCTGTATACCGATCAGCCCTCCTGACATCAGCTACATCATCAGAGTTAAAATTCCTCCTTTCTCTTGTGTGGTTATATTCCCTGTCATCATCACAGTACCTTTTAGTTTCAACCCTCCTTGAGTCAATTGCATCATTGGATACAAAATTCCTTGTACCCCTCCCTTCCCATCTCTGCCTTCGCCGCCCCAAGTCAAGATCATCCTCATCATCATAGTACTCACTTCGCTGCCGCCGCCTCCAGTCAGAATCTGTGAAACCATGACGGCACTCATCTAGATCGCTCCTCTCTCTATGCCGGCCACTGCACACATCCTCACCACGGTAATAGCTTTCTAGGCCCTTCCTCCGATAGCAAACCCTAGAATGACCATCCCCATGATCAACATCATCATCTTCCCATCTCCTACTGAAACGCATCCCACCTACCTCCACTTGACCATAACCGAAAACCTCGTCTTCCTCCTCCCAATCATGAAGGCATTCCATCGAAGACCTTCCGTGCAGCCACTGGCCGCCCTCATACTCCCACACCTCCTGCCGCATCGCCCTCCCCACCAACCTCGGCACATCTCGCCGTACGCAACCAGCTCCAAGCAAGGTCCCACCCCCGGAGCTGGCGCAACGGCACTCAGGCGCTTTCAATCGCCGGCGGACCGCCCTAAGATCCGGCCTCCCAGCGCCACTCCCACAGCAACGGCACCCGCGCGCCTCCACCTGACAACAGACATGTCCCGCCATCTGCCTTCCACCACCGCCGTCGCGGCAACATCGTATGGAAGCTCGCCGGCGGCAGCATCGAGGTGCATACGGGTGCGGCGGCGGCGGTGGGGGCCGGAGCCGCGCGGAAAGGAGCAGGAGGTGGGCCGAGTGGCGGAGCAGGCAGCCGTCGAGCAAGAAGCGTGGGGCGAGGTACGGGCTCTGCGGGATGAGCTCGTTGTGGTGGCGGTGGCGGTGCTCGTCGGCGTCGTCGCGATGGCAGAGGGGGGAAGGTGGGTAGTAGAAGTAGGTGTAGGAGGGGGAGGAATGGGCGTGCAAGGATGGCTTCGCGGCCCTCAGCGCGAAGGCGGCGGCGGAGTAGGAACTGTACATGGCAGCGGAAAGAGGATTCGCAGCCGACACCAGCTGCTGCCTTGTGTCTCCGGTTCCGGCGACCGCCGGAGTATAGTGGGGGGTTTGGGTGGGATGCAGCTGGATGTGTGTGTGCGCGCGCGGCCAGGGCCCGTGTTGGAAAGCTGTGGGGATACGATCGCTGAAGCCTGAAGCTCGACAAGGGAACGAGATAAATTGGAATTGTATTCTTAAAATTTACTAAAAACTTTAAAAATTGCTCTCCAATAGTTTTACATTTGACTTATGTATTTTGGCAAATTTAGCATTTGATGGACCAAACTTGGCATTTTGCATAGGCACAATGACTTGGCAATTTTGATATCCCGAGAATCTTAGACTTCTTGTCATGCCCGTACTCCCCACGTTGCGGTAGTTTCACGTGAGACGACTCCTCCCCGCGCGCGACTCTTTTCTTTCCCCCGCGCACCGCCTCCTTTCTTCGCACGCCGCCTCCTTTCTTCCCGCAGGGACGAAGGAGATCCATCGCCGCCTCCTTTTCTTGCAGCAACGCGAGGCTACCTCGAGCAGATGTCGCCGGCCTGGATCAAGCAGCGACCTTTTTTGGCGACCTCGAAGCCCTCCTTGCAGAAGCCTTGGGACCTGGATGCCGCGGTGCTACCTGGGACTGTTGCCTCGATCGGATCTCGACGACCTGGACCAAGTGGCGACGTGGACTTGCGGGATGAACACGGCCGCGCGATGCGCGAGAGAATTGGCGGCGACGGGCGAAGGAATTGCGCGTGAAAAAGAAAGCGCCCGCACGACGCGCCAGAGAATTTTCTGCGAAGATGAAAGATTCCCGCACAAAATTAGTTAGGTCCACTATTTTGGGAAATGCTAAGTCAAAAATGCCAAACACTTGGAGATGAACTTATTTTTCTTTTGGCAAAACGTTTAGGGACTTGGCAAACTCCAACAAATAGCAAATTCCAATTGCATAACTGTTGGAGATGCTCTTAGAGCTTGTTTAGTTCTAAAAAAGTTTGCAAAAAATTTCAGATTCTCTGTCATATCAAATCTTTAGACGTATGTATGGAGTATTAAATATAGACAAAAATAAAAACTAATTGCACAGTTTGGTCGAAATTGACGAGACGAATCTTTTAAGCCTAGTTAGTTCATGATTGAACAATATTTGTCAAATACAAACGAAAGTGCTACTATTCCTATTTTGTAAAAATTTTTGAAGCTAAACAAGGCCTAAGAACTTCAATGATTTTGCATATTTTGTGTGGTAAAATATGGAGTTTTAACAAATATAACAAAGCTAAAAAAAGTTTATCTTTAACCATTTTTCATAATTCTTTTTCCAAAAAATAAAATTATAGACCTATTTGTTGCCCGCGTTTTTTCCCTCAGACGCCGCCATCAGTTCACATGGTTTTTCGCCGCCACCCACTTGATATTGCTAGTCGCCAAGACGTTAAAGAAGAGTCCAAGGTCGCCGGTTGTGGGGGTATAAACCCCAATACCCTTACGGCTAGACTTGGGCCAGGAGGCTTGGCCCATTACAAGACAAGTCTGAGGCTTGATCCAACTGCTTGGAGTTTTGCGCAAGGAAAGAAGACGTGGAGACCAAGCAGGATTCTAGTCGGTTAGAATAGAAATTGATATCGAACTATCTATGGCAATTGTAACCAACTGGGATTAGTTTCCAGATCTGTAATCCTGCCCTCCGGACTATATAAGGAGGGGCAAGGGACCCCCTTAGGACACATTATTCTCTCAACACAATCCAATACAATCAGACGCAGGACGTAGGTATTACGCCCACGTGGCGGCCGAACCTGGATAAAAAGCTTGTCCGTGTCTTGCGTCACCATCGAGTTCGTAGCTTGCGCACCGTCTACCGATAAACTACTACCGTAGGTATACCCCAAGGTAGACTACCGACCAGCTTTCGTCGACAGTGGCGCGCCAGGTAGGGGGTGTGCGTACAGCTCTCTCGGCGAACAAGATGGTCATTCCAGCTTCCGCGGCCGTGCCTGAAGGCCTCACGTTCACCGTCGGCCAGATCACGTGGACGACTCACGGCGGTGACCTCACGACCACGGTTTCGGAAGAGGCCTAGATCCGATCTGGGACAACAGAGGCATCGACTCCGACTGCGCTAACACCGAGCACTCGGCCACTGCTCCCTCGTTACAAAGGAAAGAAGGTCGACGGCTCGGACCTTTTCTGAGCTCTTGATCGCGCTGATCTCAAGCTTCTCGAAGTTTCCCGACTAGTAGATGGGATCTCGCGCCAATCTGATCAAGTCACGCCAACGGATTTTTTTGACTCCTGCCGGCCAACTCGTGTCATCACACACGAACGGTTGGGGACGTCCCTGACAATAACTTCCACTCCCTCAGGGCGGTCCGTTGAACTCAAGGCAAGCCCAGACCAGGGTTTCCCTTACGGGCTAAACGACTCAGCCGTTTACTACTCACGGCACATCCAATCCCTCTTCAACAGGACGGGTTGGTCGCCAAAACGGAGCAGTCGACCAGCTCGTCACTTCGTCAACATGGTAGCCATCCGAGAACTACCGGGCGACCAAGCTTCGAGCACAAACTCCAGCACTGGGTTCGTCCCCACCAAGGTTATAAACTCCGTGGACGAAGATTACGACCTGGATTTACCACCGTACCCTCCGGGCTTCTCTCGTTTCTCGATTTTTCCGCCCCGGCGGGGAGATCTCGTTTTCAATGTCAGCGGAGACGAACCGGTCGTTGATGGAGAGACAGACGAGCAGAGGCAGCTCCGCGAACAGCGCAATGCTGACCGCGCTCGGCGACGCGCGGACGAGGAGCGGCAACTCCCGCCGCATAACCTCAGCGACGCTTTCGACATGGTCGGAGATCAGCAAGTCTACAGAACGCCAAGCGCTAACGTGGCTGTCGCTATGGCCAACCTAGACCGACTCCCTGATACTCTAGAATGCCAGGGCGTCCGGACCAGCGTACGCGCGCATCTGATCGCCGCGATGGGACAGACAGCCACCTTGCTCAAAATAGTCCAAGCTATCTCCCACGCAGAGGTCTCCTCCGACCAGACTCATCGCAGCCGGACCTCACCACAACCTAGCGAGCACCACCGTAGTCGTTCCCCCAACAATCGTCGAAAGGGTTCACGGCGTGACAACGGTGGTCGGGACGCCGGCGGCTACCGCGAGCAGAATCATGGGCGTGGTCAGGAAGTAAACCAGGACAGGGATCTTCGGTACAACATCCCTCCCAAGGACGCCCGGGACCGCATCAACAGGCGCGCCACGGAAAGAGCGGTGCACGAAAACCTGCGTCGCATTGAGTACGATGCCACGCACGGTCCCCCGGGCCTGAGACAGTTTTCCTCACACCTTCGTCAGGTCGTGTGGCCCCGCAATTTCAAGCTCGAAAAACTCAAAAAATACGACAGCAAGGAAAACCTAGAGAACTGGATCATTCTCTATGAGATTGCAGTTCGTTCAGCAGCAGGAGATGAGCACGTCATGGCCAATTACTTCCCAGTCGTCGTCGACCAGGCTGGTCATCAATGGCTCTTGGGCCTGCCCGAAGACTCTTTCGACTCCTGGGAAGAACTGCGCCAAGCGTTTATCGACAATTTCATCGCTACGTGCGAGCAGCCTGGGAACAAGTACGACCTCGAGAGGATAAGGGACAGGAAAAACGAGTCTCTACGCGATTACATCCGACGATTCTCGGATATGCGTCTTAAAATCCCGAAAATTTCCCACGACGAGGCCATATCTGCTTTCATCAAAGGGCTACGCTTCCACGAAGCACTGAGGAACAAGCTACTGCGTAAAAGGCCAACGACGATGGCCGAGCTCCTTGCTACGGCTAAAAATTACGCCGGCGCCGACGACGCAGAAAAGCTCATCCGGGACGATGCGAGAGGTCCCGACCAGCCTCCTCGACGAGACGACAGTCGTGGTCGCTTCGACAACAGGAACCATCGTCGCCTCGACAACCGCGACCACAGAGAAGGTTGGGATAGGCGGCGCGACAATCGTGATGACTTCAGAGGCAAGCGCCCTCGCGATCACGACCACGAGGTGAATACGGTCAAGCGTCCTAATGGGCGGCGGGACTACCAGGAACACTACAACAAGACGTTGAAGGGACCATGCCAACTGCATCCAAAATCCAACCACATGATGGAGGAATGTTGCATCCTCAAAAGCATCTACACGCGGTGGGCTGCTCAAGACGATCCCGCCAAGAAAAACGGGAAACAGGACGGGTGCGATCACGAAGACGAGGACGAGGACCAGGATAGGGACCCACGAGACCAGTATGTCAGTCCCACCGACGTGGTCCACTCCATCTTCGGGGGCAAAGTTTCCATCGAGTCTAAACGAGAAAGAAAGCTCTTAAAGAGAGCCTGCCTCAACATAGACAGCACCGATGGTCTGATCGCCGATCCTAAATTTCCTCCCTGGTCGCACAGGGAGATCTCCTTCAGCAGGAAAGATCAGTGGGCCGCCATCCCAGAGCCAGGACGTTTCCCCCTAATCTTGGATCCTTGCATCAACAGCATCAGATTCGAGTGCATGCTCGTCGACAGGGGAAGCTCCATTGACATCCTCTTTCGCAATAGCTTGCCTGCTCTCAAGATAACCCCGGCACAGCTAAAGCCCTACGACGCTCAATTCTGGGGAGTCCTGCCGGGTCAAAGTTCAGTACCCCTCAGACAAATAACACTGCCTGTCCAGTTCGGAACGTCCGACCACTTTCAAACGGAGTTCGTCAACTTTGTGGTCGCCGACTTTGATGGAACTTACCATGCAATACTGGGCCGACCGTCGCTGACAAAGTTCATGGCGGTTCCACACTACTCATACCTGGTCCTCAAAATGCCTACAGAGAAGGGCGTCCTAACTGTCAGGGGCAATGTCTACACCGCATACACTTGCGAGGAGGAAAGCTTCAAGATCACCGAAGCAATTGATCTTTCAATCCGCATGGCAGAAACAGCAGCCCAAGCGGCACAGGTCCCACCCAACCAGCTCCAACTACCCGAGCAGGAGACCGCAAGGAAGAATTCAAAGTCCAAAGAGCACAAGGAAGTACAGCTGGTCGACGGTAGCCCCGAGAAGACGGCCCTCATCGGGGCCAACCTAGACCCTAAATAGGAAGACACGCTCGTCAGGTTTCTAAGGGACAACGTGAGCGTTTTCGCATGGAAACCCGCAGACATGCCCGGCGTCCCACGAAACCTGATCGAGCACTCCTTAAACGTCTCGAAGGCCGCAAGACCCATCAAGCAAAAGCTGCGACGGTTCGCTCGTGACAAAAAGGAGGCTATTAGGACAGAGATAATACGGCTTCTAGCAGCTGGATTTATTAAAGAAGTGTATCATCCCGATTGGCTCGCCAATCCGGTTCTTGTACGCAAAAAGAATAATGAATGGAGAATGTGCGTTAATTACACTGATCTCAATAAACACTGTCCTAAAGATCCTTTCGGTCTCCCTCGCATCGACGAGGTGGTCGACTCAACGGCCGGATGCGAACTCCTTTCTTTTCTAGACTGCTACTCTGGTTATCACCAGATCTCGCTTAAGGAAGATGACCAGATCAAAACATCTTTTATCACTCCTTTCGGCACGTATTGCTACACGACCATGTCCTTTGGACTCAAAAATGCCGGAGCCACCTATCAACGGGCCATCCAGCAATGCCTCCACGACGAGATTCGCGATGACCTCGTCGAGGCTTATGTAGACGACGTCGTCGTCAAAACAAGGGATGCAAACACTCTAATCGACAACCTAGACCGAACCTTTAAGGCACTAAATAAATACAAGTGGAAGCTTAACCCCAAAAAGTGCATCTTTGGGGTCCCCTCCGGTCTACTACTCGGCAACGTCGTCAGCCGCGACGGCATACGACCGAATCCCTCAAAAGTAAAAGCCGTGCTCGACATGCAACCACCTAAGAATGTCAAGGATATTCAGAAGCTCACCGGATGTATGGCTGCTCTCAGTCGCTTCATCTCTAGACTGGGAGAAAAAGGCCTCCCCTTCTTCAAACTCTTGAAGGCGTCGGAAAAATTCTCCTAGACAGAGGAAGCTGACGCTGCGTTCACCCAGCTCAAGACTTTCCTCACTTCACCACCCATTCTCACATCACCTCAGCCCAATGAAGACCTACTCCTTTATATCGCAGAAACCGATAGGGTTGTCTCCACGGCAATAGTGGTTGAGCGAGACTAGCCAGGCCACGTCTACAAGGTCCAGAGACCCATTTATTTCATAAGCGAAGTCTTAAACGAGTCCAAGACCAGGTACCCACAGATACAGAAGCTCATATACGCCATCCTAATAACGTCGAGGAAGCTAAAGCACTACTTCGACGGCCACCGGGTCTTGGTAACCACCAGCTTCCCCTTGGGGGACATTCTGCGCAACAAGGCCGCCAACGACAGAATTGTAAAATGGGAAATGGAATTATGCCCATTCTCCCTGGATTTCCAGAGCCGCACTACCGTCAAGTCTCAGGCCTTGGTCGATTTCATCGCAGAGTGGACGGACCTCAACGAGCCTTCCGTTTTCGACATCTCCGACCACTAGTCAATGTTCTTCGACGGGTCCTTGAACATCAACGGCGCCGGCGCTGGGATACTTTTTGTGTCGCCTAACAAGGACAAACTACGCTACGTCCTTAGGATCCTCTTTCCGACGTCAAACAACGTCGCTGAGTACGAAGCATGCCTACACGGCATACGACTAGCCGTCGAACTGGGAGTCAAACGCCTATACATCCACGGCGACTCTGCCTTAGTCATCAACCAGCTCAACAAGGAATGGGATACAACCCACGAGAAGATGGACCTCTACTGCAACAACATCCGCAAATGGGAATCCAACTTCTACGGTATAGAATACATCCACGTGGTCCGGGATAAGAACCAGGCAGCGGATGCGCTGTCAAAGTTAGGGTCATCTCGGGCCCAGATCCCGCAAGGTGTTTTCGTTCAGGACATCCACACGCCAAGTGTGGGCACAGACCTGGTCGAAAAGCAACCTAATGAGGCAATGCTCATAGACGACACTACTCCGACAACCAGCAGCCGTGACTGGCGCGTCCCCTTCATCAGGTATATATCGGACGGATCGGGCTTCCAGGATAAAACGGAGAACGAGCGCCTCATTCGACGATCCAAGAATTACATACTGGTGGATGGCAAACTCATGCGAAAGAACGAAAGTTCCAAAGTGCTGCTCAAATGCATATCCCAAGATGACGGCATCAAGCTCTTAGATGACATACACGCCGAGTCCTGCGGCAACCATGTAGCCTCCAGAACACTGGTCGGGAAAGCTTTCCGAGCAGGTTTCTACTGGCCAACCGCGGTCGCCGACGCCGAGAAACTAGTCCAGCATTGTGAAGGATGCCAGTTCTTCGCCAAGAGGACTCACATGCCTGCTCACGAGATTCAAACCATCCCGTCATCCTGGCCTTTCGCCTGTTGGGGCCTGGACATGATCGGGCTGTTTAAGCCGGCCCCCGGGAACTTCAAGTTCGTCTTCGTGTTAATCGACAAATTCTCAAAGTGGATCGAGTACATGCCACTGGTCAAAGCAACCTCCGAGAAGGCCGTGGAGTTCCTTAACCAAATCATACACAGATTCGGGATCCCCAATAGTATAATCACTGACTTGGGCACTCAGTTCACTAGCACTACGTTCTGGGAATTCTGCGATGACAGGAGCATAGTCATAAAGTACGTGTCAGTAGCTCACCCACGGGCAAACGGCCAAGTAGAGCGCGCGAATGGAATGATTATTGATGCCCTAAAGAAAAGGTTGTACACCGAGAACGACAGAGCACTTGGACGATGGATGAAAGAGTTACTGGCTGTGGTCTGGGGTCTCCGAACTCAGGCTAGTCGCAATACAGGCGTGTCACCCTACTTCATGGTTTATGGCTTCGAGGCAGTGCTCCCATCTGACGTAACCTTTGGATCTCCAAGAATCGAACATTTTGACCAGTCAACGGCTGATATTGCCAGGGAGCTTGAAATCAACTGCATGGAGGAAAGGCGTCTAATCTCATGTATTCGAACAACAAAGTATCTCGAAGCCATCAGGCGGTACCACAACAGGAACGTCAAGGACCGTTCCTTCGTGGTCGGTGATCTGGTACTCAAATGGAAAACAAGCCAGGAAGGAACGCACAAGTTATCTACACCTTAGGAAGGACCCTATGTGGTCGCCGAAGTCACACGCTCTACATCTTACAGACTCGCGTATCCAGACGGAACACGCCTGCCTAATTCTTGGCACATAGACAAACTGCGCCGCTTCTATCCATAAGTTCCAGCACCTTTTGTTTGTAAGTCTCTTATAATTAGCAATAATAAAAGTTCTCTTTTTCGCTATATACTTTTTACACGCAGAGCTTTCGACGAGCACAATAATCTTCTTCTGAGGCGAAGATCTTTAACAATTATTAATCAAACACAGTGATACATCACTCAGAAAAACATTACAGCGCTCAAAATCATGGTCATGACAAATCAAACTTTATTACAAACTTTACATACAGAGTTTACAATAAACGCCCCTCTGGGCGGTTCCTAGTCTACTCCTACAGACTACTCTACAGGCCTACTGCTTGGGCTGATCACCCGCTCGGCCTCGCTGCCCAGTTGAAGGGGTCGGGGCCACCGGCGCCTGGCTGGTCGAGACCGCAGGCGTCGACCGCCCATCTCTGGCAATGGGCGCTCCCGACAACTCCCTGGCCGATCTATCTGACCCCGGCTGGTCGGGGGGAGTGGCCGTCCCGCAGAGGTTGATGTCGCCGATCACCGTCGACGACAAGTCAAGCAGGCCAACACGAAGGTCGTCTGCCTCCTGCGGACCAACCTCCTTGCGGTACCCCCTCTCCAGTCTGGACAGGTCGACGAGAGGATAGTTGGCGCGCACCATGCTGAGGACGTGCGCACCGGTGAATTCCCCGGCGTCCTTGACGAACTGCTGGAGCCAGTCTCATGCCCGTTGTGCCTTCTCGACTGGCGTCAGTTTCGGCGCGCGAGGCTGGTCTTCAGGGAGCTCGGGGCTGATCAAGTCAAGAATCAGGGCCACTCCTTTCCAAAGCTTGATGCAATTGGTCTTCCAGGAGTCTCGGTCCTTGATCATCTCGTCTAAATGCTTTTTGGTATTCACCTTGAGCACTGCAAGCCAAGCAGGAGGTCAGCTTGCAAATAAGAAAAGGAACGTTGAGCAACCAAAGGAAAAAGGGGTAGCACGGTTATCACCAGACAACTCCCGATTCCTGTTGCTTAGCTCCTCGCCAGCTCGGCGTCCGGTCTCCAGCGCCCCGGCAAGCTCCTGGCCGAGCTGCTCCTTCTCTTGCCACTCTGTCTTCGGTGGTCGAGGCGGGACGGTTCTGCTCCTCTTCGCTGCTGGTGTATTGAGGACACCGAGCAGCGTCGTCCTCTGGCGGGTCTACCCCCACGGGATTCTCCATGCCAGGTGCCAGTGATATGTACACCGCGCACCGGTCAACATCTCCAATCGGCAATACAATCAAAGACAAGTCAACAACTGGAAGAACAAGTAGTAAGAAGGTGAAATCAGTCAGTGACATTACCTTAGGAGCTGGCCGCCCTAGCTTGAAGGCCTGCATCCAATCACCGCTTCGAACGAAGCTGTCGTCTGCAAAGTTGAACAGCTCGTTCAACAGCTGTTGCACTTCCCCCTTCTCGAGAACTTCAGGACTCATTCCGGTCGGGTCCTGGCTCCCCGCGTACTCGTACGCCGAGTGTACCCTCTTCTGGCAGGGCATCACCCGACGACAAACAAAGTTACCAACCACTCCTGGCCCGTCTAAGCGGGACCAGTCGATCAGCTTCATCAGATCCTCCACCTGACCAGCGAACCGGGCGGTCTGTCCAGCTGACCCTCTTCTTGGGAATGTAGCCCACGTTGCAGAACGTGGAGCTGCCCGGCTCTTCCCTGACATAGAACCACTTCTTGTACCATTCGGTAAGGGAAGTGTTCCATGGGCAGTTGAGGTATCGGTTCTTCATCCCATCGCAAAGATTGAGGTATACTCCACCTGCAATCTTGGAGCCTCCAACTGCTCCTTTCTTCCTCAAGCAGAAAAGGTAGCGAAAAAGATCAAAGTGCGGCTCTATCCCAACATAGGCCTCGCACAGATGGATGAAGGTAGAAATAAGAAGAATGGAGTTAGGGTGCAGATTGCAGATCCCGATCTCATACTAAAGAAGAAGACCCTGGAGAAAAGGGTGGACAGGAATCCCAAAGCCCCTCTTGAAAAAATCTTCGAAAACCACGATCTCACCGGCACGAGGGTCGGGATAGCTCTCCCCGTCTGGCGCCCTCCAGCCGCCGAGCTCTTGGCTGTGCAGCAGTCCCATGCCGACGAGGTCATTGAGGGACCTCGTGCTGCTCCGGGACTTCTTCCACTCCTTCGCCATCAGCTCGGCCCTTTTCTTGGAGTCGCTCTTCGCCATTGATGCTGTGGGACTGCGAGTTGGTAGAACTGGTGGCGATTGCAGAAGGCAGGGATGGCAAGAATGGAAAGCTCGAAGGCAAAGGCAAGGTAAAGATTACGGGGGTACTATCAAGCTTTTATAAACAACAGCTCCACCCCTTCCACTTCTCGTATTCTTGGGAAGTGGGAGGGCCCAGCGGCGGATGCGGCGTTTCGGTTTTCAACAATTACTAGCGGTTAATACGGCGGTTTTTTTCGTATGATTGATGGTTTCCTTTTCTTGAACGACGCAAAGAGCGGCTGTACAGTTACCAGGCACACCTTTTCACGCAGCCATCTGACAATGCGCCAGGATGTCTCATCACATCAGCACATTAATGTGGTAAGATGCTTTTTTCAAAATAACAGATAAAAATTAGTGGAGGTCTGACGTTCCTGGGGACTGCACCGGCCACCGAGCACTATACGCTCGGGGACTGGTCGACCAGTCTGCCAAATTGGAGACCTAGGGACTGCACCGACCACCGAGCACTATACGCTCGGGGGCTGGTCGACCAGTCTGCCAGTTTGGAGAACTAGGGACTGTACCGACCACCAAGCATTATATGCTCAGGGACTGGTCGATTAGTCTATACGATGGCAAATGAGCATGATATGCTCGGAGACTGGATAATTTTAATTTTTTAGACCTTGCTACAAGGCTCATACTTCGCCTTCTAGCAAGCTCGGGGACTACATCGGTACGATGCATCTGGCGATGCATCTCAGTTTCAGAATTTCTTTGAGGACTTTTCTTTTGACCCTGGCACCACGTGCCTACGTCACCTACTACTAGGCTCGGGGACTAAGTGGGCACACTTCAGCTTGCGGTAAATTCGCTTGCTTTTTCACTAGAGCGTACTTTTTATAAAAGTAAAGTGGGCACACTTCATCGAGAAAAGAAATATTTTTTCTTAAGAGCACCATGCATTCTTCGAACAACCAGCTTCTTCGACGCCAATGTTGATCAACTATCTTTTGAGCTGGTCAAAATACCGTTGCAACTGTTTAGGCGACGTTCCTGCTTATTGAAGACGTCAAGTTTCACTGGTCGAAGAAGCTCAAGCCGGCGTGTTACATCACAACACATGGTGCTCGGGGACTAGCTGTGGGGGTATAAACCCCTATACCCTTACGGCTAGACTTGGGCCAGGAGGCTTGGCCCATTACAAGACAAGTCCGAGGCTTGATCCAACTGCTTGGAGTTTCGCACAAGGAAAGAAGACGTGGAGACCAAGCAGGATTCTAGTCGGTTAGAATAGGAATTGATATCGAACTATCTGTGGCAATTGTAACCGACTGGGATTAGTTTCCAGATCTGTAACCCTGCCCTCCGGACTATATAAGGAGGGGCAAGGGACCCCCTTAGGACACATTATTCTCTCAACACAATCCAATACAATCAGACGCAGGACGTAGGTATTACGCCCACGCGGCGGCCGAACCTAGATAAAAAGCTTGTCCGTGTCTTGCGTCACCATCGAGTTCGTAGCTTGCGCACCGTCTACCGATAAACTACTACCGTGGATATACCCCAAGGTAGACTGTCGACCAGCTTTCGTCGACACCGGTGATAGCATCTAGCCGGCCAGCAAGTCCTCCCAAGCAGACACGTCTTACCTAGCTAGCAGATCATCTCCATAGGTTTGTGCATTTGTTCATCTTGCTCTGGACATAGCTAGCAAATGGATGGTCGGCGATAGCGACACCACGGAGCAATCACGCGGGAACTCCAACGGCGACGCGCGAGAGAAGGATACGCGTGTGAGAGGAGTCTCTCCCTCACGCAAAAACATTGATGTCAAGCCTCACGGACTTTTGCATATATGCACGGTTTGATCCTCCATTTGCCAAGTTCCTAAATTTGCCAAAACCAATTGCCAAACTCTTAGAGAGTAACTTTTGAACTTTTTCCGAAAAAACAAAAATACAGTTGCAAAACCATTAGAGTTTCTGTAAGGCTTACTTTGACTGGTGGGGCAATTTAGTTCAGGGAATATATCCCCGAACGTGGATTTTTTTATCTTTCATTCCTGCCTCCACCCGGGGTGGATATCCTCATACGGAAGAATTTTACTATAGTTATTTGGCAGACTGCTGGAGAAATTTCCCTGCTGCTGTTTTATTTGATTTAATATATAATACTCCAAGGATTCATTTGGTAAAATTGACCACACAATTGAAGCAATCAAGTACCATATGTTCAAAAAAATAAAAAAATCCACAAAATCATGAAAAATATCTGAAATAAATCTTTCCGTACAAATACATAAATATTTCAAAACTAAAATTAAGTCTAATTAATACAAGTATACATAAACTATTCGAGTACCAACAAAGCTAAACTATGGCTTTCACATGATCATGTCCATCCATATATATACCCGATGAGGTAATGAAAACTAAAAAAGGGACATGAGACTTATTGGTAAGTTTGGAACTGAACACTGGAGTACATAATCTTGGATAGACACATTCCTTCCACTATATCCACTCAAGTGCCACAAAACCGTATCAGTCTTGAGATGTGAAAGTTCAGCAAGTAGCCAATACTTAGTCCAGTGCAATCTAGATTGGTAAATACAAAGAACATATCTGGTGGAAACCACAACCTTTATGAAAAATTGTGCAAACCACGGTAAAAAAGTTGTCTAAATTCACCACAAAAATCACACATGTATATAATATGATGATACACAATCTTATAAAATATCTTGTTCAAAATCAAATTCGTTTGTGAGATATAAAAATAATAAATTTCTAACAAATTTTGTGGATAACTTTCTGGCTTGAAATTTGTTATTTTTATATCTCACAAACGAAGTCGAGTTTGGATAAGATATTTTAAAAGGTTGTGTATCATTATATCATCTATATGTGTGATTTTTTGGTGGATTTAGACGACTTTTTTGTCATGGTTTACATAGGTTTTTACGAAGGTTGTGGTTTCCATTAGATATGTTCCCAAATACAAACTAGTAAATCGAAGAATACAAGACATACCTCCGTCTTCTTGCTATATTTTTAGGTAAACATAGTGCACTGAATTGAAGGAGAAAGCCATCCTATGCTGATTACAAAATGAGTCATCAAATATTCATATAGTAACTCTTGAACACATGCATATAAAGTTAGAAGGATAAATGTGCAAACTCCATACGTCAAATGACGCATCTGTAGTAGCTGGTCTGCTACTCATCGAAGGATCAGAGGATGGAAGTGACAGCGCAAAAGGCACATACTTAAAGAAATATGAGACCTCCAAGTTAACCTTCGTACCCCCAATCTGAACTTCAACGATACGATAAAGTTGAGCTAGCATTATCAGTTTTCAACTTTCAAAAAGAAAGCATAGGACTATCCAAAAGTGTATGAACAACACAAGATTTGTAAGGATTTAGCGGACTAAGCCCACTTCACATATGTTTGTTGATACAAGTAATGTAAAATTGTATATTAGCCTTGGTAAGTGCTAAAGGCTCATTCTTTAGAAAACTACAATGAGAAAATAGCTGCATTTAAGTTTGTCAAAACTACAAAGTATTCTATGAAAATAGCTCGATTTATGTGGCAGAACCTCCTAAGTGTTTGGGCCCACCGACACCTGTCATTGTCCAAAGGACTTCTGACGGTGATGCCGGGGATCCTCCCACTCCAGAAGTCCGATGAGCATCTCAGGACGCTCATTCCACCGCTACCTGTGGCGTATCAAGCGAACTCGTCCTGACCACTAGCGATGGTCAATTAACGAGAACTTCTTCTTCTCGCCCTTACAGGATAGCAAGTGGCCACCTTAACACCAGGATCACTCGTTGCGAAGACATTGCAGTATCACAGACGACACAAGACCAAAATAATATTTCAGAGTAAAACAGCGGAAGTATTATATAACTTAATTTACAAAAGGAGTTCTTCCAAATAGTAGAGTGTTATTACAAGCCAGGTCCAATGGAGCAACTTAAACTTTAGTACACAGGTTACAAATTTACAGACCCTGCCCATGGGTCACGCTCACTCTTCCTCGTCGTCAACCTCGACGCCGGTCACACAACAGGGTCCGAAACATGTCGGCTCCTGAGCTTCACCTGCAACAGGGATTATAAAACCCTGAGTACGGGAGTACTCAACAAGACTTACCCGGTGGAAAAAGAGGAGAAAGTAGGAATGCAGGCTTAGGGTAGACAAGGGGTGGCTGAGCAAGGAGCCAAATTGTTTTGCCAAAAAGCTTACTAATAGTGCATCCTTACTTTCAAGTTTTACCGCGAATTCCTCTCCTCAAGAGGCCGAGGAGTTCGATGACAGTCTATCTAGTTGCTTCTCACAGACAAGTCCACCGACCGGTCTCAAATTGAAACATCATTGATCATAAGTGTATTCCACAACAACCCTTCAAACTTTGTTTGAAAACCTATGTAGTAGCAGGGCTAAGCATCACTACGCGACTTTAAAATAAAACAGGTGCCAAGGACAAGATAACAAATATCAAGGTAGTAAATGCAGCAAGTAGGTTAACCCAATTCTCAACTAACTAACGCAACATTTTCAATTCATAAGTGATAAAAGATTTAAAACATTCAAGGAGGGATTAATGCATCCGGGGCTTGCCTTGGTTGCAGAGCTGAGAGGGTTCCTCAGAGACTTCCCAAGTCTCGGATCCTACTTCTTCGAACGGAGCACCGACCTCGGGGTTCGGTTCAACGGTCGCTCCTTCGGTCACGGGCACTATACGCAAAATGATATATGCTCATGATATGCGTATGACAGATATTTAAGAAGGACCAAGTTAAGTACAACTGGCCTTCTCGGTGCAACACAGACTAATTAATAATTAAAGTTGTTTATCATCTTAGTGTCTTTACCCAAGAGGTTGCAGCTATAAATTAAGATTTCTCTCAATTCATAATTATCCTTAATTAACTAATTATCAATCCTTTTTACCTTAATTAATTCCTAATTAAGTATTAATGACAGTAATTAAGCATTAATGCCAAACAATAATTAAATGCCAAAGGTCGTTAAGGTTAATGACCTCAGGTCATCACACAATCCCAAAATCACTCAAACCCTAATTTTGAGAATTTAACTAATTATTATCTAATTATTCTAGAATTATTATTTAATTACTAATTAAGGGTTTAATAATATTTTATTCAAACATTATCCAAATGCCACCAAATTTTGTGTGGAGCAAGGGAATAATATTCAGAGGCATCCCACAAACTTTGGTGATTTTTGGACATATCAATAAATTAATAAAATTCATAGAAGTTTTATTTACTAATTAAAACAGGCAATTTTTATACACATGCAAACTACCAGAAAATAGAACCTAATATTTTTCCTGTGTTCTACTTATTTCATACAACCTACACAATAAGTTTCATCATTTTTGGATCAGTATATGATTTTCTATTCAAATTCAAACATCAAGTATTTTTAAACAAAAAGGAAAAAGGAAAAACACACTGCGTTATGCGGCCGGCCCGCTTGGCTTTGGCCCAAGCCGGCCCACGCGCTGAACCCGCCCCCTCCCCTCTCTCTGCAAGACGCTGACGGGGAGGCCCCACCCGTCAGCTTCGTCTCCACCGCACACGGCGGCTCGGCCACGGCTCCGGCCGCCGTTAGCGAGGTTCTCGGCCCACGCGCGCGTGCGCACCAGCCTCGCCTCGCCTTCGCGACTCCGCTGACATCCCCTACTCACGCTCTACTCTCTCCCTTCCACCTCGGCCACGCGAATGGCGGGCGGCCGCCATGACTGACCGCGGACCGGCCACTAGGGCTCGGTAGAGCGCAAACGGACGTGCTAGAGAGCTTCCACGAAGGTTAGAGAGTGTGGTGCTCACGTTGCGAGGCTCGAGGAGGTAGCCGAGGTTGCTGGCGACGGAGGCGGTGTCGTCGGGCGGGCGCTCTAGCCTTGGCGAGGTCGTTTCGGTGGACCTGTTCACGTCCAAGGAGAAGGAGCGAGCGCATGAGCATCTGGGAAACGAAAAGAACTTGAAATGGCCGCTAGAAAGGCGTGATACCGACTGGAACAACGTGACCACGGGAAGGGCTCCACGGCGGCGGTCCCGGCCGGAGTTGGGGAAGAAGGAGAAGCTCCGGCGAGTGGGCGGGTTAGAGAATGAGCTAGGGGGTGCACTGAGCTCGCAAGAGTGTGGCGAACGTTGTGGAGTGCTCAATTGAGTTGGAGAGGGATCGAGTACGGTGTATTTGCGAAGGGAGTGGTCGCCGGTGGTTTTGGCCGTCGAAACAGAGGAGCTCGAAGTCGGCCGCGTGGGCATTCAAAAGGACGAGGCGGAGGGGTCGCGGGCGTCCACGTCGCGCGGTGACGCGGCCGGCAAGCAGCTGCGTGGCGGCGAGGTGCGCACGCGGCGCTGCACGCAGCAGCTCTGCCCCAGTGGCAGAGCATCCCCCCCCGCTCGAGCACTGTAGCGAGCCCTATCCAACCATTTTCTTGTTTTGCAAAAATTCGCCCAAAAGTTGAACTGGAGCCAAAATTCCACCAAAATGAAAGTTGTGCAGAATTTCAAAAGCTACAAAACATCTGCTGGTGACCAAAACTAATTCTGAGTGGAAATTGATGAATTTACAAAACAGTTTACAATTCAAATCTAAATTCAGAGAAATTCAAATTTTTGAATTGGGGGCAGATCAGAATTTCCAAAATTACTTTTGATTTTCCATAACAACTTGAAAAATTCCCAACATGAAAGTTGTTCAACTTTTTGAGCTCTACAACTTTCATGTTGGTCACTTTTCAAAATTCCAACTAGATTTTGAATTGGAGATTCAAATTGGAAAAGGGGACACTTTCTGGAAATCTGTATTTTCAAAATTACATTGAATGTTGTATTGAAACTTCAAAAACTCAAAACACCAAAGTTGTACATCTTAACAAGATCTACAACTTTTCTTTTGAACTCAACCTCAAATTTTTCTTGGTTTTTGAATTGCACAAAAGGGGGCAAAACAAGGCTTTTTAAAAATCAGGGTTCCCCCCCCCATTTTCTCGGAAATCTTCCACCCTAGGAATTAAACAACCAACACAAGCATCACTTCACAACATAAGCACACTTTACTTTCCTAAGCACAAGAATTCAAAATAAACTTGTTTTAGTTTGATGCATAATAATTTGCTTAACAAATATGCAATGCAATGCTCATGATGACATGATCCAGTTTTAGTAACCGTAACATCGGGGATGTTACAATTTATCATCATATCAAACCTAACACCCAACCAAGCTAATCCATTTATCGTCATATCAAATATAGTCATTACAGACATAATGGACTAATACAAAAAATAAAGTGGAATGAGTCTCTTGACCAATAATTTTGGCACTACAATAAACTATGACTTTAAACGTATTTTCACAAGCTTCTCACATAGACAATGTCATTGCATTTTATACGTCCAGTTACAGCAATAACCCCAGCAGACATGTTCACCTAATTTATACTTCAACAAACTTGGCTACCTTAAAAAGGTCATTACCCTATACTCGGTCCATTGCGACTAATATCACGTTATTTAGGATCACTTTAACCTCTAAGTTCACACAATCAATAAGCTAAACCCAAAAAGTGTTTCTGAGTGAGTCGACCGGAAGCTACCAATCAATTAGATAAGTACATACATGAACGAATGGTAGTAGTCTAGCACGCATGCATGTACATATCTGCTCCCTATTTTATTGATCAAAATATTCGGATATAGAAAGGATGCATTACATCTATTTGACTTGCTTACAAATGCTAGTGGTTGCTGATATTGGTAGCTGCCATTTGGAGTTTGAGGGAGCTCTTAGCTATAGCCACACTTGTGAAGAACTGGAGCACGAGAAGGATTGGGCAGGTTTCCTAAAGCACCAATAGAGGAAGCAAACATCCAAGCAAAAGGATTGAAGCTAAGCAGACCCTGAGGATGAGGTAACTATTGCTCAAGATATTGACAATTTTCTCTACAAAGCATAGGTGATGTTGATGATGCAGAAGTACCAATAGAATCACAAAGGCCAATTTGCCTCCTTTTGAAAATAGTGCATCTCTACCTACTAGCACTAGAAAGATGGAACAACAATCACCATTAGTACCCTAATTAGTGCCTAGCTACTTTGGAAAATTAAGCACAAATTATGCCGAGCGCTGACATTTCCAATTTTCAACTACTAGTACAACATATCCAATTATGTTGCATTCAACACCATAAGTGCCTATAACATTTATATAAGAGTCTACTACTAAGGAAATGAGTTGAATGCATTGCAACAGATACCAAACACCAAACATTAAACAAAGATTGAACCTTAAGTAGCTAAATCTTTAGTATGTGTTATAGGCAAGCAGACACAATAGACCATTGACCTAAATTTTCTTGCATAGTAGGCATTTTCTAGCTACGTGCTTACTCGATATTTGCTTTCCCCTACTATGAGTCATGAACAAAGCTAGTATGTGCTTTTCTAATCTCTGCTTCCACCATTTACAACAGAAGCATAATGCTGCTTCATAAAAAAGGAGCACAGATCTAAAAAGTTGCGGATGAAACCTTACCAAATCAAGAAGCCTGTGCAGATCTCGAAGGGTTCCCAGTCATTTCCCGGGGCGAGAAGCCCGTGCGGAAACTGGCCACGGGCTAGATTACGGCACCGTTTGGAAGCCTACGCAGAGGAGGAGGGAAGCCCTGACCCACGTGTTTTCCCCGAGGCACCACCCCACATCTCGAGACACTGGACATGGTTCCCCATCCGCTCGTTGGTCGCTCTATCTACTTTCGACGTGAGGAGGTGTTGGCAGTCACTATGGAGGATTTTATACTGCTAACTTAGACTAAAAAGAAGAGGAATAAACATATTTAAATCACATATGCTTTTGCTATTGACATAGTTCCACTTGTACCATGGTATTTTGTTTTGCAGGATTTATAATGTGACAAGTGGAAGAAAACAATAAAATAAAGAAAGCGCAAAAGACGAATTCACAAGTACGCAATCAAAACTAAATAAGAAGCCCACCTTCAACATCGAACTGTACCCAATCGTAACCGAAGCAGCAAAGGAGGTCCAGCAGGGAGCAAGCCACGCGAAGGCGGTGGCCAGGTGGGGCCCACCAGGTTGCCGGCGCACCTGGTTGCGGGCGCAACCTTGGTGGCGGCAAACTGGCCCCACCTTTCTCTGGCGGTTGCATGCCGCCATGCATAGGACGGTTTCACCTACTACCATATTTAGATCCCCCGAACCGTCCTAGTTGGGCTATAAATAGATGGCTCCCCCTCATTTGTAAAACACACATCATTTGGAGTCTACATTTCCTCACACCTCTCACTTGTATCTTTAGTATTAGACTAGTAGTAGAGTAAGGCAAGAGCTACCAAGGAGAGCTTGTCTCCTAGGAAGAAAGGATCCTCTTGGTATGAATCATAATCAGTCTTCTTCCATGAGCAAGTTCTTGTTATCTTTATATAATTGTGCTTATGAACTAGAGTATAGTTATGTCTATATCATGTTCATAGTATATGAACTAGTTCTTAGTTCTTGTGCTATGTTCATAATATATTCATCCCTGTTCTTCATCGTTCATCTAACTTATATGAATAGAAGTAGAATTAGGGATGAGATGATGGTTCACTGGGCCGTTCTGGTTGCTCTTAACCTAGCCTGTCAATCTGAAGGGTTGGGGCCCGCGGGTGTTAAGAGTTGTTTCCAAATACGTGAACATGGTGTTCAGGCATGTGGAGATCAGTGGATATGCGGGTATCCCACGGGCAGAGGGGTAGGTGGCAGGGTGGTGACAGCCCTGTCATCCTTCGTATTCCCCCATGTTCGGATATTCGGTAGGAGTCATGTAATGTCTCTATTTGCTGGAAGACCAGCTATGGGAATCTCCCTATCATCTCAACCCTGATCCTATCTCTAGACATGCTAGTAGATGACTTACTAACAGTTCTTAGCACAGTTATATACGAACCATGCCTGCTCAGTAGTTATATTCTTTTATTCTTTATTTTATCTTTTATCCTTGAGGATGACCCAGATGTGTGTCCACTATCTCCAAATATCATGTCTTACCCCTGTTTACTCTATGCCTACCATGCATTTTAATAAGTAATCATGTTATAACCATGCTAGATATAAATGCCTTCCTACGGGAATTATAAATACGACACCCATTTACGGGTTGAAATGCTACAATGATAGTTCTGTGCGCTTGCAGAGTTATTCTTATTTCATACTGAGCTATCGATTGGCGTACCTAGCTAAGTACCTTTACTTAAGATTGTAATCCTTGTGCACTCACCCGACGCTGGGCCACAGCTTTGCATATCGTAAGTAAGGATGGTTAGGAAGGCCAATCTGGCATTACTAATCATTAGTACCAGACTGCACTGCCTAGACCCGCGTCGTAAAGAGCCTTGGGTTATCATTTTGAAGTGATGGTGGTTAGGATATGCCAAGAACGTTTCTAGTGTTATCATTAGGGATGGACTCAAACTCTATCTTTAGTGGTTTCGCTAAGAAACGCCAACAAGCATTTCTGGCGCCGTTGCCGGGGAAGGCATTTAACATCTTGGTGGAAATAACATTGATTGCATAATAAGCATGGGTAGTCATAGTTTAAACATGCTAACTTTGTTGTTTTCTTCCGTCCTTTTATTAGAATGAAAACAGGATAGTGTATGACTGGTTTTGACCTGCCGGACAACTTCCTCAGCAATCCAGAGAAACTAGTAGGGAAGAAAAGGCATTCATCACTTCATCCTCTACTACGTCGCCGGCAGACAAACCAATCACCCCTGCACCAACCGTACTTTTCGTGATGGCCAAGACTCTCCGTGACTACTCCACTCCCGCTGTTGCCAACGTGCCCATTGGGCCCGCTGTCAATGTTGGGAATGGCAACTTCGAGATCCGTACTGGCCTCATCTCGATGGTGCAGGCAAGTCAGTTATGTGGCTTGCCAAGCGAAGATGCCAACGCTCACCTTCAATACTTCCTTGAGTTGTGCGACACTATCGTCATCAGAGATGTCGCACAAGACAGCATCAGGCTCCGTCTGTTTCCTTTCTCCCTCATGGGAAAGGTGAAACAGTGGTTCTACCAGAACAAGGAAGCTGTAGACACCTGCAACAAGTGTTCCGCGACATTCCTCGCTAAGTTCTTCCCCATGAGCAAAACCAGTGCTCTAAGGGGGAAGATCTCCAACTTCCAGCAGTCTTCACTAGAGTCCATCCCCGAAGCATGGGAAAGGATCCAGGAGTACATCCGAGCCTGTCCTCATCATGGAATGGAAGACTGGCTAGTGCTCCAGAACTTCTACGAAGGCCTTACGGCCATGTCAAAGGGGCACGTTGATGCCGCAGCTGGAGGTGCCTTCCTTTCTCTCACCACTACCCAAGCTACCGCCCTCATCGAGAAGATGACGGTGAACCAAAGTTGGGGAGAAGGAAGGAAACCACAAAAAAGCTCACAGTCTGCCAAGGAGACGGAGCTGTTGGCCGCAAAAATCGACTTGCTGTTACAGAAGGTGGACGGCACTATAATCAATACCAACACCGTCCAAGCCATAGACTCACACACATCGTGTGAAGTCTGTGGTGACAATGGCCACTCAGGGAACAATTGCCCTGAGACCTAAGAAGAAGCTTCATTCGTCAACAACGGGTATAGGCCACCTCAGCAAAGTAACAGTGGGTGGTACAATCAGCACCGCCCACAAGGTAATAATTTCTCAAACTCTTTTTCAAATCAACCTTCCTTGAAAATCTCATTCTAAGACAAGCTAAGATCAATGAGAATCTTACCAAGAAGTTGTCCTTTAATGATAAAGTTTTTGAAAATATAAATGCTAAGCTTGAAGCTCTTTCTTCGTCTGTTAAAAATCAAGCTAGCTTTAATAAAATAATAGAAACACAGATGGCTCAGATAGCTGCTTCTATCCCTGTCAACGATACGGGGAAGATTCCGAGGCAACCCGAACCTTCCTCTGAGTTTGTTCATGCAGCTACAAGGCAATGAAGGAAGAAGAGTCTCGCCAACGGACTATAAACGTTGTGCCCTTGCCGAAAGGTCTTCGGTATTTATCAAATATATATATATATATATTTATATATATAAGAAAAGAATTTGTATCTGATAGGCCCGCACTATCATCCAAGCTTAGGGTAGGTGCCCCCACTCAGGTATTATATTCTAATCCTCCTTGAAAAAAAGAGAAGAAGAGTTTTTATCTTTATAAAAGTATATAAATATATTTTACTTTCTACCTCTCTCTCATTTTATAAAATTCCTTGTTTTAGTCTAAAATAAAGTTTCTCCAAAAATCTTATAAAATCATTTCTTGTTTTTAAAGGCTTTTAGATTTTCAAATCTTTTTTTTATTTTATTTTTGAAAAATAAAAAGTTTGGAATAAATTTGTGGAAAATCAAAATCTGGAGCAAGTTTTCGAACCAGACCCATCAGCAACTAACTACTCCCTTGGAGTAGCCGTTGGAGGGCACTGCCAAAAGGGGAGGCAGAATGGGGCCCACTAGGTTGCGGGCGCACCTGGTTGCGGCCGCACCCTGCCCAACGGCTACTGGCTGCCGCCTTCTGGCAACGGCTAGTGACCATTGTGGAGGGGGCTCCTGCGCCTGCGATCAGCTCTATAAATAGAGAGGATCCCGGGTGGAGCACCTCACCCCTCTCACATTCATATTTTCTTCACTCCCTCCATCTTCCACTTGCTCCACCATTCTTCACTCTTGTCCACATAAGCTTTTGTGCAAGAAAAATCTGCACAACCTCTTGCTCAAGCTCAAAGTGCTAGCTACCCACCATGAGTGGAATCGGTGATCGAGTTTCCGGGCTACTCCGGAGAGGTCGTCGCTCGCGCAGGGGATCCAGCTCGAGTGCCCCTGCACAAGAGGGTCACCCATCGCAAGATGAAGGGGAGACGCTCACCGGCCACACCATCAACGAAGCTGACGCCCCCTTCATCGACTTGGAGAGTGATCGGGAGAAGCAGGCGTACGAGCTCCTGAAGGAACGCGTGTTCTTGCACTCACCGACATTCGACCCCGTACTCCTCAAACAGATAGGTATGGATGTAGAATTTAATACCGTTTTCAAGCATGTTGGTTGGAGCCGAGTTGCCCCCGTTCATGAGCTTGGATCACGTCTTCTGACGATCTAATTTTTGGGCACTCTGCAAATCGTTGACAATGGTATTTCTTTCCGTTGCTTTGGCATTGAGTACTCTGTCTTCTGGAAAGATGTGGCGGCACACTTAGGCTTTAATGCGCGCTGCTCTATCAATTTGGATTTTTCCCTCTCTGGTTATAATCGTCATAGTTTCTGGCACCTGATCTCGGGACAGAATGTTGTGGGAAAATTCCAACCCAATGCCAACAACATCCATCATCCCGCACTTAGGCTTTTGCATAAGTGGCTTGCTTGTTCTCTTTTCTCTAGGGATGATACCCATCTGGTTTTGGATCTTGAGTTGAAGATGCTTAAGAAAATCAAAGTTGCACCTGTTTATGAAATTGTTAAGCATTGGCTGCATTATTTTAAAACTGCCACACCTATCTTGTGCACTTCACTCATCACTCGTCTTGTTGCTAGTGTTAATCCACAGGCTGCTAATTCTATTGTTTACCTTACCTCTCCTCGCATCATGATTAATGAGCGTTATCTGGCACAAGCCCATGTGATCAAGCGCAATGCATCCGTAAATGGCTTTGTGTTTTATTTTCCGAGATATATAAACGAGATTTCGTTACGTAACCCGGATCTCTCTTTATATACTTGCCCATCTCTCACCTTCGAGCTTGTTAAGAAAGAAGAAGCTCGTAGGAGTTCTGCTTCTCGCAGAGAATCACGCAGGATGAGGCAAGAGGAGGCAGCACAGTGTTGGGCATTCTTAACGTCACTACCAAAAGTAGACTTAGTTTTCTAATTTTGATAACGGCGCCAAAAATGCCAAACCTATCCCTCATGCCACTTAAGCCAAGTTGTCATCCCCAGCATGACATGAGAGACGCGGTATTGAAATATGCAATTGCTCTTCTAAATAAATAATGAATGAGATCTGCAAGCGCACAGATTAATACCGATGTAGCATTTTAACCGGGAAGTATTCCGGGTATCGTTATTTATATTTTTACAACTGGGAAGGGATTGCTAAACATCAATGTTGATTATGGAATGTATATAGAATTGAGTATCTATCATTGCATGTATAATTGAGAGCATTTATCTATCTCTTTCATACAGGGATAAGTGTCGCATGAAAGATATATAAAGTATGAATGGTGACAAAGATAATTAATCTGATCAGCATAACTTAGCCACATATAAATATGATAAGCACCTCAATTAGATATTCTACAAGTCATTAGCATGGAATTAGGACGAACTACAAGAATATTTCCTAAGTTATTCTTAACTATACAGTCTAGCATATCATAGTTAGTGCAATTATACTTGGCAATCATTGCGAGACAAGACTACGCCCATGCATAGTGATATTATCAAGGAATATGAGAAACATAGCAATCGCTCCCATGTAATAATGTTGCTCTGCCAGCCCAATACACGAGAGGGGGACTATATAAGAATCAATGGAGCTGTCACTACCACGAACTACCCCGCGATCTAGCATATAGGGTACAATCGTAGATAAATACGGTATAGGCACCACGCCTACACAATACTTATCATTTACCCACTGTACACATGGATAAATGCTATACGATCCTAAACATGTATATAATTCCAATCTAACTAAGCCAAGTATATAACTATGATAAACTAAGAACAATATAATTGCGAATATAAACAAGTAGAGCAAAGTCATGATCAATATATTGAAGTAGAACAAAGTCATATTCATAATATCGAAGAACAAAGATGAACAATTGAAGAACAGTAGAGGAATTACCAAGAATCCTCTTGACAGATCCGAAAACCAATCGAAGATTGACTTCTTCTAGTTCTAATCCTATGTAGCTATGCTAAACTAGAGACCTAATTGATGTGGTGGCTCTAGGGCTTGATCAGAGGCTTCTTCTCCCAAGATGAATAATGAATTAGGGGTCTGAGGTCCTCTCCTCCAGGGGCCAGGGGGTCTGGTTATATAGTCCTTCCAAGTGAATGTGGGCTGTTGGATCAAACCGACATTAATCACACGGTTTTTCTTGATCCTTTAGGTCGGTGGAGCATGATCCACATAGTTGGCTCTGATTGGCCCCGAGGCCAGGGCGGGCGCCCAAGGGGGGAGGGCGGACGCCCTGCCCCCAAGCCCATCCGGTCTCCCATTCGTTCCCGTGGCTTCTGGACTCTTCTAGGTGTAGGATAATTGCACGACACGTTAATATCTCTATGTAAACCCGACGTGTGGGCCTTTCCTCCATATTTTCGGATAACCCCCTGCAGAAATAGACAAACACCAAAACTCATGGAATTCTGTCAGATAAAACCCTAAGTCTAGATGTCGGTTGCATTTGGATCCTTTTCTTTGTTTATTTGTTGATTATATTTGATACTTAAGGACCGTCAACACACAACAAGCTCAGCCAACCTAGCCTACGCCAACACCAGCTGCACCAGAGAGGGGATGGTCCCCAACTATGACCACACCTGGGTTCACCCCTGGGTATGTTATGGTATGGGGTATGGTCCTTCACCATATGAGGCAGGAGGCTCGGTGTTGACACTTGCTAACACCACTTGAATACTAGGTTGTCATCCCCAGCATGGCACTAGAGTGTACTATGGTATTTATACGCACACAGATAATCTGCAAGCGCACGGATACCGTTGAAGCTTTTACCCGGTTAAAGGTTTTATCGTATCCACAGGGAAACGGGAGAACTATTCTACGCTCTAACTTAACCAAGATAAGTAAATAGGTGTAAATAGGAACAATATTAAAGGTAAGATAACAGTGAGTGATAATATGGGAATAGAGAGTAGAGCAATCTAGTATATGGGCGATGGTAGCAGAATAGAGAGGATAACTATGGTTTCTCTACTTCAAAGGGGTATGTCTATGTTTGGGACGAAACACGTGATAAGATTACACCACAAAGGATGCTTATCCATAGGCCGATAAACCCTACCCATCCTGCTAACGAGAGGTGGACTACAGAGGACCAACGTAACTGTCACCTACGCGGCCTACCACACAATCCATCTAGACAGGGGATATCCACAAGTAATCTAGATCTAAGCACCTCGCTTACACCTATACTACAACTCTAACCTATAGCGTCCTATAGATTAGAAGTACTCAAAAGAGTTGTGAACCAGAACATACATGATTAGTAATTGCATAGTGAATTAGAAGTAGATTACCAGAGTCATCCCATGAGCAAGCTTGATTAGAGCTTGATCATGACGAAGTACAATTGGAGGAAGAACCGACAGGCCGGCCTCTCCTCTAATCCTCCTTCACTCTCCATCTCGCTACTATCTAGATCTACTCTAGTTTAGAGAAGAGAGGAGAGCTCTCATCTGTAAACCCTAGCTTTTGCTCTGTCTATGAATAATGAATAATGATCAAGGGGTGCCTCCTCCAGGGCCAGGGGGTCTGGTTATATAGTCCCCTCAAGTGAACCTGGGCCATTGGATCAAACTGACATTGATTGAACGGTTATTCTTGATCCTTTAGGTCGGTGGAGATCTCCCGAGAGAAAGAGTCCTGATTGGGCTCCAACAGAGGGTGGGCGCCCAGGGAAACAGGGCGGGCGCCCTGCCTCTTGCCCCTCTCGGCCTCCGCTTCCTTCCCGTGGCTTCTGGAGTCTTCTAGATGTAAGATAATTGCGCGGCACGTTAATATCTCTATGTAATCCCGACGTGTGGGCCTTTCTTCCGTATTTCCTGATAACCCCTTGTAGAAATAGACAAACACCAAAACTCGTGGAATTCTGTCAGATAAAACCCTAAGTCTAGATGTTGATTTTATTTGGATCCTTTTCTTTGTTTATTTGATAATTAAATTTGATACTTAAGGACCGTCAACAAACTCCCCCAAGCTTACCTCTTGCTCGTCCCTGAGCAAGGATAGACTCAGCAATGGATCAGAAGTTGTTGCAATATCTTAAAAATTTGATGGTACACATGTTTTTAAATAAGATCTCATCTCTGAGTTAGAGTAAACTGTCAAGAACTAAAACTTACTTACTTTACCTTTCACCATGGGACTTGTAACCGTCACTTCTGTCTTGAGTAGTTAAAAGATAGAACAGTTTAGCCAAGTGCCATGTCTCTTATTCTTGATCACCTATAGCTCTGGAGTTTTTGCAGATTTTCAAATAAAACTCAGAGATTCCTTGTATGACTCTCTAAATCTCTCTTTTGTGGTATTTCTGTATCCTTACCAAGGCAGTGATGGTATATGCCTTCTCTCAAGATATGTGGTATTTGTGGTATAAGGCATAGTGACATTGCCTTCTCTCTCACCCTACTCTAATAAGGCTTTAATATCTGGAGCTCATAGGTGGGAGATAAAGTATACATACTTACAAGACATTTATTGTATAGTCAAACCATGGATCCAAATAAATAAATCAATAAGCCAAATCAAGATGTGCATGTGTGGTGAATGAATGGTGTATGGTGATGATGGTGATAACAATAGTGAAAGTCTAATTCTACTTTTGCTCTTTTGCGGGGATACATACCTTTCTTGCACTTTGAAGCTTTTTGAGGAGAATGAGATGCTCTTCTTTTTCTTTCCTCTCAGGTGGGTATCTTGTACCCCTAAATCTACTGTCGGACACTTGTCCATTTTTACCTCTCGTCTTATTTTTTCTTTCTTTCGAGGTTCCGGGCACTTGCCCCTTTTTATTTCCTCGTTTATTTTTTTCTTTTCTTCTCTTTTATTTTTTTCAGAGCACTCATCTCTTGAGATAATATAGCAAGTGGTAGTAGCAAGATAACTTGAGCATTTATTTCACAAGGGAAAACAGAAATATTTTTGGCTATTCTCTCCCGGATTAGGAGTAGAATATTTTTGGGTGGTTCTAGAGATGGACATGGATGGATATATGTGGATGGTACTTCCGGAGTAGAAGTAGCATATATGAGTGAACGTGCAAGTGAATCTTGATTTAACCACATGACAAGCTCCTAAGGGTCTACACAGCTTGACCACACTCAATGCTCATAAGCAGTAAATAGTAAATGTGTGGCTCAAAGTCTAGCAAGCATGTATATATGGCTGTGGTAGGATTTTAAACTCTCATCATACAGGAACTCATCATGCAATATTTTAAAGATTTTTTAAAGATAAAATTCTCTAGAATTCTAGCATCTCTAGGAACAGATAAACAGCAGCTCAACCTTCCCATATCATATCCGTTAACAACTTAGATTTCAGATCAAGTTTTCATCCCACAAGTTTAGATCTAGAGCAAGCTTTAAATTATAATAGTTATGTCTAAACTTGAGAGAGAACTTCAAATTTGCAAATTAGGCAGAGCATCTATTCATCATATCCATGCTAGAGTTTTATTATTAAGATTCAGATTAGCATAGACACTTTATTTATTTATTTATTAAATACACTAAGCAAAAGAGATATATAAGCACAAAATCTTTATTCGGTTTTTCATAGTTTATGTATTTTAATATTCTAACATAATATAAGTATAAAGATAGGTAGAAATACTTAGCGAGATAAATGGGGGTGCTGTCCCCCAAGCTGAATTTTGACGTAATTTCTCTTGATGTAGCTAGCAGGTGGCAGAGGTGTATTTGAAAGTCAGCAGCATTCTGACAGCGATTAGAATGTCCTCCGTCTGCTAGTCTTCTTGATTCTTAAATCCGGTGGAGCTCAAATAGACAACAAAGCTTGTGGAACTGGTTAAGTGTTAGCATAAATATCTAGCCTTTATCATGTTGAGACTCTTTAACAATTATTACTCTCTATATTTTTTTTATATTTTCATTTTATAAAGCAGAAAAGAAATATTTATTTTGTTTTTATGCCACCACAGTGAATGTACTTATGGGTTTCATGCCACAAGCATAGTCATATGGGGCTTACTATTTTTAACATTTTTATTTTCTTTTCAAGATAGCATGACTAACTAAAAAGCTATTTAAGAAAAGTAAATAATTTAAGGAAAAATGCAGAAAGGATAAATATGGATAATTACCGATTTTACCTTTCGGCGAGGGTTCAATGATTTAAGTCTTCTAAACAAGACTTCTCACCGTGTTCATTCTTCAGGTGCGTCATTTGATTCAGGTGTGGACCTTGACGTCTGTACCTCTTCGTTTGCCCAGCAGTTCAAAGTGCGGCGTTGGCAGTATCCTGCTCAGTGTGTTTGTGCTCGTAGTGTACCTGCTCATAGAGACAAGGCAGAGATCAAGTGCATGGGCCCTGTTGGTGGAAAACACCAACAGAACCAAAAGTGTATTTGTTCTTCTCTAACCTTAAGCATGGTGAGCAAGACAAAGTTGATGAATGATAAGTTCATGAGTGTAGCACTTATAACATTTGTCAGATCAGATCGCTTCAACCTTATGGAAAGATAATCTATCTATGTATATGTCTTTTTCTTTATATCTCTCAAAGATTGAATGTGTAACATTTTAGCTCATATGATTAGGAGTGTGGGTTCATGGAGGTAGTACTAGGAATAAGGATTAAAGGACTAAACATGTTGAATCAGTTGGGTTGGTTAATCTAGAGTTGTAAATCATACATGTTTATCTCTTTTATTTATATGAACGCCAGAACCAAGGAGAAGCTTATAAAAGTGATAGTCAAGTACTTTAAGATGTTACCTTGCTTGAAGAGTGATGGTACAGTATCACCTTGTGGAAGCTTTCCTTTCTTAGCGGTTGTGCATCGTGTTTGTGGCACCCTCCGTGGATCATCTCTCTATGATGAATGAGCTATGTCCTTCTTGTGCAAATTGTTAAACTTCATGTGTCACTCTCTTCGTCTCTGATGTGAGTTTATCTCAGGACTTCCCAAATCGATATTGAAAGTTTTTCTGCAGGGGTTAGTCCGACAGAAATATACCAATGTCTACACAAGCAGTTTTTAGTTCAATAACCGAACTAGACTCCATGTCTAATCAGATTAAGGAAGGTTGTTTAACCTAAGCACCATGCTTAATTTAAATGCCAATGGAAGTATGGCGAGTACTTCCAAACCAACACTTGCTAGTAAATAGACAAAGGTAGCATGACAGCATTTATAGAGATCTACTCAAGTGGAGATGAACTAGTGTGATTAGTATTTAACAAATTGAGCATGTCTCAAAGGTAGGGACAACCAGCATAGCAACATGGCAAAGGATGTTTTTATGTAAAGTACTCCCCCAAGCTTGAATTTTGCAAAATTCAAGTTTGGATGAATTTAATTCAATGTTGTATGATGATTGGTTGGACATTCCTTGTGCTTGTCATTCATCCGATCTTCTTGCTCCAATCCTAGAAAGGTTAGTGACAAGAATACCCGAAGGAATATTTTTTTTACAATTATCCTTATATGCTCAATACACCAGGTAATGTTGTAAATAATTAAAAGCTCATGTTATGATCTGATCAGTGCTTATTTTAAGTCACTAAGCTTGTCCTTGGGAAACCATCAATTTATATCGGCGAAGTGGTTTCCCTTCCAACGCTGACCTATATCAAGATCAACTCAACGAGATCTGCAATATTTATTATAGACATATGCATCGACAACTGCCCTTTTAAAGTTTTTATAAATAGAAAGGAAGAGGGGGTTGGAGATCTCAAATGTGGTGATTTTGGAGAGACCAGTAGATTGGTAAGATGTTGCATATGAGCATGGAGTAAACGAAGTGGCTATGAAATAAATTCTATGCTCATTAATGTTATTTTCATCTCCAATCTGAATGTTCAGAGTTTCTCCTAGATTGGTCTCACCTATGTCCTCTTCTGTAGTTGGATGAATCTCATTTTCAAAGGGAGTCAAGAACTCACCATTTGAAATTGAGCCAAAGTCAGAATCCATTAAGGCTTCTTCCTTATCCATCCATTCTACACATTCTAGCCATTTGGATCTTGTGATTAGGAAAGGGGAGCTGTTAGAATTTTCTATATTGCTTAGCTCTCCTTCACTTGGTATGTCATCCTCGACTTCTTCATAAAAGGAACCAGGACATTCTCTAAGAGAACCATTATTTCAAGGATTTGAATTATCCCTGCTTGAAGGTCTCTTATGGAACCAGAAGTCTAAACCATCAGTATCTGAAAGATTAAAGATCGGAATTCCTTCCTCCCTTAGAGAATTTTGGGGTATTGATGGTTTAGGATCGATAGCTAAAGTTTGGAATTGAAGTGGTTGTGATCTAGCTATCGAAACTTCTTCTTCTTGTCTAGGAACTGGTTCGTCTCTTTCTCAGGGATATAAAAGCTAGGAGACTTTCCGCTCATTAAATCAATCAAATTCCAAGCTTCACTAGCGGATAGGTGGTGGAAAGATCCTCCAGAGGCCGCATGAAGGGTTTGCTTATCTTCCCTACTAAGGCCCTCAAAAAAGTGAATTAGAAGAACTTCTTCTGGAATAGAAAGCTCTGGGCCAGTGAGAGTAAGGTTAATAAAGCGGTCCCATGATTTGCCAAGAGATTCTTCTTCCAGTTGTCTAAAAGAAAGAATCTTACGCTGAAGTTCCGCCACTTTAGAGATTGGAAAATATTTTAAAAGAAAACTATTATGTAACTCCTTCCAATCTCCATGAACACTCCTTACTTTGAGTTTGTACCAATGTCTAGCTTTTTGTGTTAAAGAGAACGGAAAAAGCTTCCATTTAAGGGTCTCATCGGACATGCCTTCTATGCAAAGGAGGTCACAGACTCTATAAAACTCTCTTAGGTGTGTGTATGGGTTTTCCTCACCTTCTCCTGAGAAAGGTTGTTTTTGAACAAGTTCTATGTATTCGGGGTCTATCTCAAAACTAGATGCTATGATAGGCTTTGAAGATTTTGGTGGTTCGAGATGTGTGCCCGTAGGTCTATGAAATTCATAGATAGACATGTTTGAATTCATGATAGACCAGAAATCAAGGATTAGATAAGAAGAAAGAATAGCAGAGATAAGGCAAAGGATAAAAGGAATTTTTTTTTAATTTTTTTTAGAAAATGATTAAGCTAGTTCGTAGTCAACTCAGCAACCGTCTCCCCGGCAATGGCGCCAAAAATGCTTGTTGACACTTGCTAACACCACTTGAATACTAGGTTGTCATCCCCAGCATGGCACTAGAGTGTACTATGGTATTTATACGCACACAGATAATCCGCAACCGCACGGATACCGTTGAAGCTTTTACCCGGTTAAAGGTTTTATCGTATCCACAGGGAAACGGGAGAACTGATCTACGCTCTAACTTAACCAAGATAAGTAAATAGGTGTAAATAGGAAAGATGGTAGAATCGAATAAGAACAATATCAAAGGTAAGATAACAGTGAGTGATAATATGGGAATAGAGAGTAGAGCAATCTAGTATATGGGCGATGGTAGCAGAATAGAGAGGATAACTATAGTTTCTCTACTTCAAAGGGGTATGTCTATGTCTGGGACAAACCACGTGATAAGATTACACCACAAAGGATGCTTATCCATAGGCCGATAAACCCTACCCATCCTGCTAACGAGAGGTGGACTACAGAGGACCAACGTAACTGTCACCTACGCGGCCTACCACACAATCCAGCTAGACAGGGGATATCCACAAGTAATCTAGATCTAAGCACCTCGCTTACACCTATACTACAACTCTAACCTATAGCGTCCTATAGATTAGAAGTACTCAAAAGAGTTGTGAACCAGAACATACATGATTAGTAATTGCATAATGAATTAGAAGTAGATTACCAGAGTCATCCCATGAGCAAGCTTGATTAGAGCTTGATCATGACGAAGTACAACCGGAGGAAGAACCGACATGCCGGCCTCTCCTCTAATCCTCCTTCGCTCTCCATCTCGCTACTATCTAGATCTACTCTAGTTTAGAGAAGAGAGGAGAGCTCTCATCTCTAAACCCTAGCTTTTGCTCTGTCTATGAATAATGAATAATGATCAAGGGGTGCCTCCTCCAGGGGCTAGGGGGTCTGGTTATATAGTCCCCTCAAGTGAACCTGGGCCGTCGAATCAAACCGACATTGATTGAATGGTTATTCTTGATCCTTTAGGTCGGTGGAGATCTCCCGAGAGAAAGAGTCCTGATTGGGCTCCAACAGAGGGCGGGCGCCCTGCCTCTGGCCCCTCTCGGCCTCCGCTTCCTTTCCGTGGCTTCTGGAGTCTTCTAGATGTAAGATAATTGCGCGGCACGTTAATATCTCTATGTAATCCCGACGTATGGGCTTTTCTTCCATATTTCCTGATAACCCCTTGCAGAAATAGATAAACACCAAAACTCGTGGAATTCTGTTAGATAAAACCCTAAGTCTAGATGTTGATTTCATTTGGATCCTTTTCTTTGTTTATTTGATAATTAAATTTGATACTTAAGGACCGTCAACACTCGGGCTGGCAGGAGATGTATGGAGCAGGAGGCTCCAGGGGACAGCATTCACACGAGGCAGGAGGATCTGGGCAACCACATCAGGAGCACACCCTAGATGAAGAAGACATGCCACCTCCTATTCGCCCTCAGGTCACCCTAGACTCCCTCAACACTCGCATGGGTCGACTGGAGCTCCAGCAATGATAGATCCAGGGTACGCTGAATGCCCACATCCAGACTTCCACCCAGTGGCATCAGCAAACCCAGCAGAGCTTCGTGGACATGGAGGATGCAAACTGTCGATGGCACGAGGAGCAGTTGGCATTGCTACGGTCTATTGGATTTTTCCAGGGACCACAGCAATAAGCTAGCTTGGGGGAGAACCCCCATAGAGGTAACATGTATCTAATTTTCTTGCACTTCAATTTTAGTATTTAATTTTCAGCACTCTTTTCTTTATATATATAAAAAAATCCTCTCTCATATGTGTTTTATTATGCTAGTTGCTCTTCTGCTGAAATGATGAATAGTTGCTCTGTCTATAATTCTTTAGTGTCTAAGTTATAACTTAGTCTTCATCAAGATTTAAGTTTGTTGGCTAAAAATGTCCTATTATGAAAACTTGAAATCTTGTGGGTTGCGAATGCATGATCCTTTTCTAAGTTGTTGTGAGACATGATATGGTACAAATAGATTTTGCTATGACTTTGTCTTAAGAGAAACTTGACATCCGGAGTTTTCTTTTCAAAAATTTAAAACAAAGGGTTCCTCAATGATTATGAAATACCTACCAAGGCCAGATGACTTGTTACTCAGTTCTTAAAACCTTTAGTCATATGCGGCTTGCGGAACTTTGAGTCGGGTCAAATCTCTGAGATCCTAGAGTGAGATTATGGTCATGCACCCATGATTGAGATTCACTTACACCCACCAAATAAAGCCAACTCTTACACTGAGAAGTCACGCACAACATGCACCCTTCCATCCACCAATTTTTTTTTGCCAACTCTTATCCTGAGAGTTGTGCCTTAGTTTTCCACCAAATAAAAATGCAAACTCTCATCTTGAGATTTGCACATCCCCGAATTCACTCCTTACTTTTTGTCCTCATGACATCTCTTTAAATTTCTCTGATTCCATTCGTCAAGACATATGGGCTATAGTTGAAAAAAAATAAATATCCAAAGGGAAAAGCCAAAAAGGCATAGACAGGAAAGAAAGAAAAAAAAATCAAAAGTCCCCGTCATGAAAAAAAATTTATTAAGAGATAGAGCCCATATGTTTTCGTCTTCCTCTCTCTCTTATCCTCCAAATAAAAGAGAGTCATGATGCAAAAGAGTGACCAAAAATATTTAGAATTAGGATTTTCACCAATTCCTCATACTCCACACACTTGCACATCTCAATCAAGGTGTATGATTTGTATCTCCTCATGGTCCGGGCTTTGACTCAGCAATACAAGTGTCGTAAGTACGCCCACCTTTATACCTGCCCAAAACTCCACTCTCAGCCTTAGTGGTAAGGTTTAAAGGCAATCACATAATGCCTTTGGTAAGGATTTCATACACATTGAGCGATTGAGAGAATCATTCGAGGAACTCATTTATTTTGCAAAACTTATAAAAAACATCCAGATTGATAGTCTACCAAAAGATGAATGATTGGTGAGTCTGTTACAACTGTTCTATCTTGCAACCACCCAAGAATTTGGAAAAGCTAAAAGCCCCATGGGAAATTAAGGTAAAGAGTGGATATTATGCCAACTTATCTAAATTGCGAATGAATGCTTTGTTATAGGCATGACACTCCTGAATTATATCGGCATAGTAGCAACTCCTGATCAACAACCATACTTTATTATTTGCTCGGGACGAGCAAAGGTTAAGCTTGGGGGTCTTGTTGGCAGTCACTATGTAGGATTTTATACTGCGAACTTAGACTAAAAAGAAGAGGAATAAACATATTTAAATCACATATGCGTTTGCTATTGACATAGTTCCACTTGTACCATGGTATTTTGTTTTGCAGGATTTATAATGTGACAAGTGGAAGAAAACAATAAAATAAAGAAAGCGCAAAAGATGAATTCACAAGTACACAATCAAAAATAAATAAGAAGCCCACCTTCAACATCGAACTGGACCCAATCGTAACCGAAGCAGCAAAGGAGGTCCAGCAGGGAGGCAGCCACGCGAAGGCGGTGGCCAGGTGGGGCCCACCAGGTTGCGGGCGCAACCTTGGTGGCGGCAAACCGGCCACGCCTTTCTCTGGCGGTTGCATGCCGCCATGCAAAGGATAGTTTCACCTACTACCATATTTAGATCCCCCGAACCGTCCTAGTTGGGCTATAAATAGATGGCTCCCCCTCATTTGTAAAACACACATCATTTGGAGTCTACATTTCCTCACACCTCTCACTTGTATCTTTAGTATTAGACTAGTAGTAGAGTAAGTGTTGACGGTCCTTAATGCTCATATTTAACCATCAATTAATCATGGAAAAGGATCCAAATGCAACCAACACCCAGACTTAGGGTTTTATCTGACAGAATTCCACGAGTTTTGGTGTTTGTCTATTTCTGCAGAGGGTTATCAGGAAATACGGAAGAAAGGCCCACACGTCGGGATTACATAGAGATATTAACGTGCCGCGCAATTTTCTATCATCTAGAAGACTCCAGAAGCCACAGGAACGAACGGGAGGCCGAGCGGGCCCGGAGGCAGGGCGCCCGCCCTACCCCCCTGGGCGCCCGCCCTCCTCTGCTGGCCAATCAGCACGAGTCTCGGGGATTATGCCCCACCGACTCTAAGGATCGAGGAAAATCACACGATGAAGGTCGGTTTGATCGGATGGTGGAGAATAACGTGGAAATTCCTTGGGAGCTACTCTTCCTAGATTTCTTGGGGGCTACTCTTCCTAGATTTCTTGGGGGCTACTCTTCCTGGACTATATAAGCAGACCCCCACCAGCCCCTGGAGGCATACCTCTTCTACAGAATCAAAGCTAGGGTTTCAATTCTTCATCCAAGTAGAGAGGATCCCTCTAGTTCTTCTAGTTCTACCTCTAGTTCATCTAGTTCTAGTTCTAGTTCATCTAGATCTAGTTCTAGTTCCTCTAGTTCTAGTTCTAGTTAGTTCTAGTTGTAATCTAGAAAATAGGGAGAGAGAACAGGAGAGTGGAGGAGGAGGAGCCGCATCTGTTGGATCTTCCTCAACATTGTACTTTTGCAGCAACTGGTTCGTTCTTCATCGTTCTCCAGGTTCTTCAATTCATAATCCTGAGTTCTTTAATTACTTTTATTTACATTCAAGTTATTTATTGGATTCCCGCTTGCATCAAGTGCTCTAATCTTTGCAACATTAGAGTAGTAATTAATAGATTAGACATGGTGTTTAGTCTTGCAATTACCTGGAATTGCACCCAATCCTGCGGATTGTTGTGGTAGCCTTAGGGTAGTGACAGCCCTAACGGTCGACGTATTCCACCTCGTTCGGATCGGTGTTTGTAGGACCGTAGTCAGACCTTCCTAGCCCCCTTCTCATCTCTTTCTGTGGTTAGTGTTCTGATGTCCCGATATAAATAATCTTGAAGTAATTCTTGATTCTTAGATTAACTAGAGAACTCTCAGGAAACTTCCTCTCTTCCCACCAAAAATAATTATATAGTTATCCTTGGGCGATCTTGAATCTTAATTAGTACACTCACGTTCCCTGTGGAAAATCGATACTCTGGAATACTCCCGGGTGAAAGCTACATCGGTATCCGTGCGCTTGCGGATTTTTCTGTTTGCGTTTAAAATACCCAACAAGCTTTCTGGCGCCGTTGCGAGTGAACGGTAGCTGTGCTAGTTTCGAACCAAGTCGTCTGTGTATCCTTTTTCTTTTCCTTTTTTACCACACTCACCTTACCATTTTCACCACACCACATGGATTTCACTCCTATCTATAAATTCTTTGCTCCAAAGGGCGAGTTATTAGAGCCACCACCATCATCACATCCAATTCTTACAGATGGCTACGACCTCGGACCTGATCTAATAGCCATGATTCAGGAGCAACCCTTCTCTGGGCAAGTAGATGAAGATCCATACACCCACCTTAGATAATTCGAGCAGTTATGCTCTTGCCGATCTATTTCCGGCATGACACAAGAAACCCTTAAATGGAAATTATTTCCGTTCTCCCTTCTGGGAAGAGCAAAAAAGTGGTATGCTCATTCTGTAGGAGGCGTTAATGGAAGTTGGGATGAACTTCGGGGCAACTTTTGTCTCGCTTTCTTCCCACTTTTTCGAATTGCTGACCTTAGAATCGAAATTCTTACATTCAAACAAAGAGAGAAGGAAACTTTAGGAGCAGCTTGGGCTAGGTTCACAAGCCTTACCAATTCCGGTCCAAACCTTTCCCTGCCTAACCATGTACTGTACTACCACTTTTATCGTGGTCTAAACAAGGAAGCTGCTCTTCACCTTGACATTGCTTCAGGAGGCTCATTCACACACAAACTCACAGATGAGGGGAGAGCTATCCTAGAAAGAATCCTTGACAATACCCCTTACATAGGCATTTATGATGAGTTTCCTGAAGAAGAAAAAGAAGTCGAGCCTGATCCTAAACCAAAAGATGAGGGACTTGCAACCGAGTTAGAAATTCCACCTGACCCATCCATTAATTTGGTTGTAGAGAAACCTCTTGATAAAGGAATGCAAAACCAACTAAGGGATGATGAACCACCACCTTTAGAGCATCCCTTTGAATTCGAGGAAGATCTTTTTGAAGATGATGGAAACACCTCGAATTTTCCTATCCAAACACGACCTCTAGTAAGGACCACTCAATCTGTTCTAAGAGTAGAATCTGTTGACATAGAACACATCAAAAGCCTTTCGGCTATTCTGAGTTATGAATGGCTAATAGAAGCAGAGCTGTCCCCTGAGGTAGCTCGAATCATCACTCCTTCAACCATTCTTCTGTGCCAAATTAGAAGGTCCCCTAGGAAGGTCCACTACAGTCCATATGTTGGGATAAATGTTATTTCCAAGGAGTTAGCTGACACTCTTTATCCCAACGAGTCCATAACCCCGTCTCAAAAACTTTTACAAAGTCCATCTGGATTAATTCTAGAAAGCCATGGGGTATTAAGGGCAGTTTCTGTTAGAATCAAGGACTCTGGAATATGTCTAGACTTTCACATTTTTGACATACCAGAGATTCCTCTCTTGATTGGCAGACCATCATGAAACTTCTACAAGAACAAACACAACAAGGTCATTTAGACTTCAAGGTTGGGAATTCCACTATTGTTGTTCCTCTTGCTAGATCAATTAACACGATAGTGGAACCCAAACTTGACCCAGATCCTATTGAGGAGATCTTAATGGTGACTCAAGAGGAGATGACCCAACCATTCTTTAATCATGAACACTTTGTTCAAGAAGAAGAAGAGTTGGTAGAACCCGTTGAGCTAGATAAAAATGAACAACCTTCACCTCCTTCAATAGAATTAAAACCTCTTCCTTCTGGCCTTAGATATGTCTTCTTGCACAATAACCCAAAAACTCCAGTAATTATCAGTGACAAGCTTTCCGATTATGAAACACAACAACTTGTCACTGTTCTTGAAAGACATAGATCAGCATTTGGCTACTCTCTCGAAGACCTCACGGGCATTAGTCCCATTCTCTGCACTCATCGTATCCCTATTGATCCTAATTTTACACCTTCAAGGGAGCCACAACGGAGACTTAACAATGCTATGCGAGAGGTTGTTAAGAAAGAGGTCCTCAAACTCTATCGTGCTGGGATTATTTATCCTGTGCCACATAGTGAGTGGGTTAGCCCTGTCCAAGTAGTGCCAAAGAAAGGAGGAATGACGGTCGTTAGGAATGAGAAGAATGAACTCATCCCTCAACGAATTGTCACTGGGTGGCGTATGTGTATTGACTATCGAAAACTCAATAAGGCTACAAAGAAAGATCATTTTCCGTTACCCTTCATTGATGAAATGTTGGAACGGCTTGCAAACCACTCATTCTTTTGTTTCCTTGATGGTTATTCTGGATATCACCAAATTCCAATCCACCCAGATGACCAAGAAAAGACTACCTTTACATGCCCATATGGAACCTATGCATACCGATGAATGTCGTTCGGATTATGCAATGCTCCAGCTTCTTTCCAACGGTGCATGATGTCTATTTTCTCAGACATGATTGAGAAGATCATGGAGGTTTTCATGGATAATTTTACCGTCTATGGTAAAACCTTCGATCATTGTTTGGAGAATTTAGATAGAGTCTTGCAGCGATGTGAAGAAAAACACTTAATCCTGATCTGGGAGAAATGTCATTTTATGGTTCAGGAAGGAATAGTGCTAGGACATAAAGTGTCCGAACGTGGTATAGAGGTGGACAAAGCAAAGATTGAAGTTATTAAAAAACTTCCACCTCCCACAAATGTGAAAGGAATCCGTAGCTTTTTGGGACATGTAGGGTTCTATAGACGCTTTATCAAGAATTTCTCTCAAATTGCTAGACCCCTAACTAGTCTCCTAGCTAAGGATGCACCTTTCATCTTTAGTGATGAGTGTCATGAATCTTTTCAAATTCTTAAGAAAGCACTCAACTCAGCCCCGATTATCCAACCACCTGATTGGAATCTTCCTTTTGAGATCATGTGTGATGCTAGCGATTTTGCGGTTGGTGCCGTTTTAGGACAAACCAAGGATAAAATGCATTATGCCATATCCTACGCTAGCAAAACCTTGTCTGGACCACAGCTCAATTACACTACAACTGAAAAAGAGCTTTTAGCTGTTGTCTTTGCTATAGACAAGTTTAGATCTTACTTAGTGGGGGCGAAGATAATCATCTATTCAGACCATGCTGCTCTCAAGTACCTCCTCAATAAGAAAGATGCTAAGCCTCGTCTAATTCGATGGATTCTTCTACTCCAGGACTTTGACATAGAAATCCGAGATAGGAAGGGAGTAGAGAATTCCGTAGCCGACCACTTGTCTAGGCTTCAATATAAGGAAACACATGATGAGCTTCCCATAAATGACTACCTAAGGGATGACACCCTACTTAAGATAACACATGCAGATCCATGGTACGCAGACATCGTAAACTTTATAGTAAAAGGCTATGTCCCACCTGGTGCAAACAAAAGGAAGTTGCTTCATGATAGTCGTTTCCACCTTTGGGATGAGCCATATCTTTTCCGAGTCTGTGCTGATGGAGTCTTGAGAAGGTGTGTTCCTATGGCTGAGGCTACTCAAATTATGGAAAGATGTCATGCCTCGCCATATGGAGGACACTATGGAGCATTCCGGACACATGCTAAAATTTGGCAAAGTGGCTTTTTCTGGCCAACGATGTATGAAGATACAAAGGACTTTGTTAGGAGATGCCACCGATGTCAAAAACATGGGAATATCAACTCACGAAATGAAATGCCTCTCACAAATAATCTTCAAGTAGAACTTTTCGATGTATGGGGCATTGATTTCATGGGACCATTCCCTATGTCTGGGAATTGCGAGTATATCTTAGTAGCTGTGGACTATGTATCCAAATGGGTAGAAGCCCTACCTTGTCGATCAGCTGATTCAAAACATGCCAAGAGAATGTTCCATGAAGTAATCTTTCCTCGCTTTGGTATACCCCGGATAGTTATAAGCGATGGAGGTTCCCACTTCATCGACAAAATCTTCCGGAAGTACCTAGCCGATCATGGAGTTCGACACAACGTCGCAACACCATACCATCCTCAGACTAGCGGTCAAGCCGAAACATCTAACAAACAAATCAAAAATATTTTACAAAAGACTGTAGATGAGATGGGTAAGGGGTGGAAGGACAAACTTTCTGATGCACTTTGGGCATATAGAACTGCATTCAAAACACCCATAGGCATGTCACCTTATCAACTTGTATATGGAAAAACTTGTCACTTGCCTGTGGAAGTAGAGTTTAAGGCTCATTGGGCACTCAAGAAATGGAACATGGATCTCCACCTCGCTAGCAAGAATCGTCTGATGCAACAATCTGAGCTAGAAGAATGGAGAGAGAAAGCCTACCACAATTCAAGGATTTATAAAGAGAGAACAAAACGATGGCATGATAAGAGAATCAAGCACAAGGAGTTTAAGCCTGGAGATAAGGTTCTACTATTCAATTCAAGAGTTAAGCTCTTTGGGCATGGTAAGCTACGAAGTAAGTGGGATGGACCATACAAGGTTATTGACACTTCAACTCATGGAGCCATTACCATCCAAGACGACATAGGTAACACTTTTAAGGTAAATGGTCAACGCTTGAAAATCTATCTCGAGCCACAAAACAACCTGGTAGAGGAACTTGATGTGATTGAGTTCATAGAATTCTCATATTAAGCTCTCATAAGCTCTAGACAATTACCTAACCCTTAACATGCTCCACAAGTTTTGTTGTCTATTTGGGTTGTGCAGGATTTTGAGGCTTAAGAAGAGTGAGATTGAACATGTAGGCCACAAGAGTGAACGACTATGTCAACATCCACCTTGGGGGAGGCACCCCCACGTGTATCTAGATAAGTATTACTTTTCTTTCTTGGTTTTATTTACTAGTATTCATAAATAAATAAAAATGCATAACCATGAAACCAAACAAAGTTTTTCTTTTGAGTAATATACAATAGTTTTGTGTAATTCTAAGTTTTAAATAAAAATAAAAAGGTTTGATTCAAGTCTAGGTAATTGACAAACATGATATGAGAAGGTCTGAGCTACTATTTAACTTGTTCCAAGTTTTGCTAGAGTTCTGGAGATTTTATCTTTTGAAAATCTAAAAATTCATAAAAAAAATATATGAGATCATAATACCTAGAGTCTTATAAGATATAAATATTAAAACTGTGGGCACTTGCTTTGTTCAAGCCATTGTTAATTCTTGTAGTTTTGGTTGAGAGAATTATCATGCTCCCAAGATCAAGATCTTTTTGTTTTAAAAATATAAAAGATTCACTCTTCCGAAGTATTATTGCGTTAGAGGAATGGGACTATGTAAAAATTTGATTCAAAAGAAAAAAAAGAGTGAGACGAGAGGTAAAAATGGACAAGTGTCCGAAGTAGAATTAGGGGTACAAAGATACCCACCTGAGTGGAAAAAATGGACATGTGTCCGACAGTAGAATTAGGGGTACTTGCTGCCCACTTGAAACAAAAAAAAGAAAGAGACTAAAAAAAGAGAAAAAAAAATGATAGCCCATGGTTCCTCTAATAAGCAATATGCCAGTAAGAGATGACAAACTTTTCAAAAAGATCAAAGGTCTTGATCTAGGAGTATGACATTCGTCTCCCTTGCTCCAAGCATTGACATAGCAAAATGCAAAGTAAGTATGCTAAAATTTTTAAAGCTCTACTTATATATCTTTCGAGAAGAAGGCAAATGCTTCAGTTTTATTTTGGAAACTTACAAACAACTCCAGAACAAAGGTAAGACAGAAGAACTTGAGACATAGTGCTTGACTTGATCGTTCTGTTTTTCAATCACTTAAGACCTTAGTGATAAATTAAAAACCCTGTAGTAAGAGGCATAAAAGTAACCCGTGTTTTCTTGTTGATTTTAGCTTTGCTCAGGGACGAGCAAAGGTTAAGCTTGGGGGAGCTTGTTGACGGTCCTTAATGCTCATATTTAACCATCAATTAATCATGGAAAAGGATCCAAATGCAACCAACACCCCGACTTAGGGTTTTATCTGACAGAATTCCACGAGTTTTGGTGTTTGTCTATTTCTGCAGGGGGTTATGAGGAAATACGGAAGAAAGGCCCACACGTCGGGATTACATAGAGATATTAACGTGCCGCGCAATTTTCTATCATCTAGAAGACTCCAGAAGCCACGGGAACGAACGGGAGGCCGAGCGGGCCCGGAGGCAGGGCGCCCGCCCTACCCCCCTGGGCGCCCGCCCTCCTCTGCTGGCCAATCAGCACGAGTCTCGGGGATTATGCCCCACCGACTCTAAGGATCCAGGAAAATCACACGATGAAGGTCGGTTTGATCGGATGGTGGAGAATAACGTGGAAATTCCTTGGGAGCTACTCTTCCTAGATTTCTTGGGGGCTACTCTTCCTAGATTTCTTGGGGGCTACTCTTCCTGGACTATATAAGCAGACCCCCACCAGCCCCTGGAGCCATACCTCTTCTACAGAATCAAAGCTAGGGTTTCAATTCTTCATCCAAGTAGAGAGGATCCCTCTAGTTCTTCTAGTTCTACCTCTAGTTCATCTAGTTCTAGTTCTAGTTCATCTAGATCTAGTTCTAGTTCCTCTAGTTCTAGTTCTAGTTAGTTCTAGTTGTAATCTAGAAAATAGGGAGAGAGAAGAGGAGAGTGGAGGAGGAGGAGCCGGATCTGTCGGATCTTAATCAACATTGTACTTTTGCAGCAACTGGTTCGTTCTTCATCGTTCTCCAGGTTCTTCAATTCATAATCCTGAGTTCTTTAATTACTTTTATTTACATTCAAGTTATTTATTGGATTCCCGCTTGCATCAAGTGCTCTAATCTTTGCAACATTAGAGTAATAATTAATAGATTAGACGTGGTGTTTAGTCTTGCAATTACCTGGAATTGCACCCAATCCTGCGGATTGTTGTGGTAGCCTTAGGGTAGTGACAGCCCTAACGGTCGACGTATTCCACCTCGTTCGGATCGGTGCTTGTAGGACCGTAGTCAGACCTTCCTAGCCCCCTTCTCATCTCTTTCTGTGGTTAGTGTTCTGATGTCCCGATATAAATAATCTTGAAGTAATTCTTGATTCTTAGATCAACTAGAGAACTCTCAGGAAACTTCCTCTCTTCCCACCAAAAATAATTATATAGTTATCCTTGGGCGATCTTGAATCTTAATTAGTACACTCACGTTCCCTGTGGAAAATCGATACTCTGGAATACTCCCGGGTGAAAGCTACATCGGTATCCGTGCGCTTGCGGATTTTTCTGTTTGCGTTTAAAGTACCCAACAGTAAGGCAAGAGCTACCAAGGAGAGCATGTCTCCTAGGAAGAAAGGATCCTCTTGGTATGAATCATAATCAGTGTTCTTCCATGAGCAAGTTCTTGTTATCTTTATATAATTGTGCTTATGAACTAGAGTATAGTTATGTCTATATCATGTTCATAGTATATGAACTAGTTCTTAGTTCTTGTGCTATGTTCTTGATATATTCATCCCTGTTCTTCATCGTTCATCTAACTTATATGAATAGAAGTAGAATTAGGGATGAGATGATGGTTCACTGGGCCATTCCGGTTGCTCTTAACCTAGCTTGTCAATCTGAAGGGTTAGGGCCCGCAGGGGTTAAGAGTTATTTCCAAATACGTGAACATGGTGTTCAGGTATGCGGAGATCAGTGGATATGCGGGTATCCCATGGGCAGAGGGGTAGGTGGCCGGGTAGTGACAGCCCTGTCATCCTTCGTATTCCCCCACGTTTGGATATTCGGTAGGAGTCATGTAAAGTCTCTATTTGCTGGCGGACCAGCTATGGGGATCTCCCTATCATCTCAACTCTGATCCTATCTCTAGACTTGCTAGTTAGATGACTTACTAACAGTTCTTAGCATAGTTATATACGAACCATGCCTGCTCAGTAGTTATATTCTTTTATTCTTTATTTTATCTTTTATCCTTGAGGATGACCCAGATGTGTGTCCACTATCTCCAAATATCATATCTTACCCCTGTTTACTCTATGCCTACCATGCATTTTAATAAGTAATCATGTTATAACCATGCTAGATATAAATGCCTTCCTACAGGAATTATAAATACGACACCCATTTATGGGTTGAAATGCTACAATGATAGTTCTGTGCGCTTGCAGAGTTATTCTTATTTCGTACTGAGCTATCGATTGGCGTACCTAAGCACCTTTACTTAAGATTGTAATCCTTGTGCACTTACCCGGCGCCGGGCCACAACTTTGCATATCGTAAGTAAGGATGGTTAGGAAGGCCAATCTGGCATTACTAATCATCAGTACCAGACTGCACTGCCTAGGCCCGCGCCGTAAAGAGCCTTGGGTTATCATTCTAAAGTGATGGTGGTTACGATATGCCAAGAACGTTTCTAGTGTTATCGTTAGGGATGGACTCAAACTCTATCTTTAGTGGTTTCGCTAAGAAACGCCAATAGGAGGCGAGGACCAAGGAAGCGTTGCGCTGCCCTGACCATCACCCCTTCAACATGAGGAGGCACTATGCTGCCACCATGCGCTATAGGTCTCTGCCATGCCATCCCTTTAACAACCTCTTGCGTATAGTGACTCCTCGTGGCAGTGATTCCATAGGCCACCACTGCCTCGCTTCACCTCCGCCAACCTTCCACAGTGATGCTCTATGTTGCAGTCACCGTTGTTGGGTACTCTTAACATCATTACCAAAAGTAGACTAAGTTCTCTAAATCTAGTAACGGTGCCAAAAATGCCAAACCTATCCCTCACACCACTTAAGCCAAGTTGTCATCCCCAGCATGATATAAGAGATGCGGTATTGAAATATGCAATTGCTCTTCTAAATAAATAATGAATGGGATCTGCAAGCGCACAGATTAATACCGATGCAGCATTTTAACCGAGAAGTATTCCAGGTATCGTTATTTATATTTTTACCACTGGGAAGGGATTAGCAATCATCACTATTGATTACAGAATAGAATATGAGATTGAGCATCTATCATTGCATGTATAATTGAGAACATTATATCTAACTTCTCATACAGGGATAAGTGTCACATAAAAGATATATGAAATAATAATAGTGACAAGGATAACTAATCTGATCTAGCCACATAATAAATATGATAAGCACCTCAATTAGATACTCTAGAAAGTCATTAGCATGGTATTAGAACGAACTACAAGAATATTCCCTAAGTTATTCTCAACTATATAGTCTAGCATATCATAGTTAGTGCAAGCATACTTAGCAATCATTGCGAGATAAGACTACGCCCATGCATAGTGATATTAGTAAGGAATATGAGAAACATAGCAATCACTCCCCTGTAATAATGTTGCTCTGCCAGCCCAATACACGAGAGGGGGACTATATAATAATCAATGAAGCTGTCACTATCACGAACGACCCCACGATCTGGCATATTGGGTACAATCGTAGATAAATACGGTATAAGCACCACGCCTACATAATATCTATCATTTACCCATGGATCCGATGGATAAACGCTATACGATCCTAAGCATGTATATAGATCCAATCTAACTAAGCCAAGTACATAACTATGATAAACTAAGAACAATATTATCTTGAATATAAGCAAGTAGAGCAAAGTCATAAGCAATATATTGAAGTAGAACAAAGTCATATTCATAATATTGAAGAACAAAGATAATTAGAATGCAATTAGAAGCACAATTAGAGAATTACCAAGAATCCTCTTGATAGATCCGGAAACCAATCGAAGATTGACTCCTAGTTATAATCCTATGTAGCTATGCTAATCTAGATATCTAATTGATGTGGTGGCTCTAATCTTGATCAGAGGCTTCTTCTCCCTTGAGGAATAATGAATTAGGGTTGAGAGGCTCTCTCCTCCAGGGGCCAGGGGGTCTGGTTTTATAGTCCCTTCAAGTGAATATGGGCCATTGGATCAAACCGACATAGATTGTATGGTTTAGATTCATCCTTTAGGTCGGTGGAGATCTCCCGCGAAGCAGAGTCCTGATTGGACTCAAAGGCAGGGCGGGCGCCCTGACCAACTGGGCGGGCGCCCAGGGTCAGGCCCCGTTTCGCCTCCGCTTCGGTCTCGTGGCTTCTAGAGTCTTCTAGATGTAAGATAATTGCGCGGCAGGTTAATATCTCTATGTAATCCCGACGTGTGGGCCTTTCTTCCGTATTTCCTGATAACCCTCTGCAGAAATAGACAAACACCAAAACTCGTGGAATTCTGTCAGATAAAACCCTAAGTCTAGATGTTGATTTCATTTGGATCCTTTTCTTTATTTATTTGATAATTAAATTTGATACTTAAGGACCGTCAACAAACTCCCCCAAGCTTACCTCTTGCTCGTCCCTGAGCAAAGATAGACTCAGCTATGGATCATAAGTTATTGCAATATATTTAAAAATTGACGGTATACATGCTTTTTAAATAAGATCTCATCTCTAAGTTAGAGTAAACTGTCAAGACTTAAAACTTACTTACTTTACCTTCACCATGGGACTTGTAACTGTCACTTCTATCTTGAGTAGTTAAAAGATAGAACAGTCTAGTCAAGTGCCATGTCTCTTATTCTTGATCAGCTATAGCTCTGGGGTTTTTGCAGATTTTCAAATAAAACTCAGAGATTCCTTGTATGACTCTCTCAGGTCTCTCTTTTGTGGTATTTCTGGATCCTTACCAAGGCAGTGCTGGTATATGCCTTCTCTCAAGATATGTAGTATTTGTGGTATAAGGCATAGTGACATTGCCTTCTCTCTCACCCTACTCTAATAAGGCTTTAATATCTGGAGCTCATAGGTGGGAAATAAAGTATACATACTTACAAGACATGTATTGCATAGTCAAACCATGGATCCAAAGAAACAAGCCAATGAGTTTAATCAAGATGTGCATGTGTGGCGAATGAATGATGTATGGTGATGATGGTGATAACAATGGTGAAAACAATGGTGGTGGAAGTCTAATTCTACTTTGCTCTTTGAGGGGATACATACCTTCCTTGCTTTTTTGAAACTTTATGAGGAGAATGAGATGCTCTTCTTTTTCTTTTCTCTCAGGTGGGTATCTTGCACCCCTAATTCTACCGTCGGACACTTGTCCATTTTTACCTCTCGTCTCACTTTCTCTTTTCTTTCGAGGTTCCGAGCACTTGCTCCTTTTTATTTCCTCGTATTTCTTTTTTTTAGAGCACTCATCTCATGAGATATTATAGCAAGTGGTAGTAACAAGATAACTTGAGCATTTATTTCACAAGGGAAAAACAAAAATATTTTTGGTTATTCTCTCCTGGATTAGGAGTAGAATATTTTTAGGTGGTTCTGGAGATGGAAATGGATGGATATATGTGGATGGTACTTCCGGAGTAGAAGTAGCATATATGAGTGAACGTGCAAGTGAAACCTTGATTTAACCACATGACAAGTTCCTAAGGGTCTACACAGCTTGACCACACTCAATGCTCATAAGCAGTAAATAGTAAATGTGTGGCTCAAAGTCTAGCAAGCATGTATATATGGCTGTGGTAGGAATTTAAACTCTCATCATACAGGAACTCATCATGCAACATTTTAAAGATTTTCAAAGATAAAATTCTCCAGAATTCTAGCATCTCTAGGAACAAATAAACAGCAGCTCAACCTTCCCATATCGTATCCGTTAACAACTTAGACTTCAGATCAAGTTTTCATCCCACAAGTTTAGGTCTAGAGCAAGCTTTAAATTATAACAGTTATATCTACTTGAGAGAGAACTTAAAATGTGCAAATTAGGCAGAGCAACTATTCATCATATCCTTGCTTGAGTTTTATTATTAAGATACAGATTAGCATAGCCACTTTATTTATTTTATTAAACACACTAAGCAAAAGACATATATATAAGCATAAAAATCTTTACTTGGTTTTTTTCATAGTTATGTATATTTATATTCTAAAATAATATGAGTGTAAAGATAGATAGATAGATAGAAATACTTATCGAGATAAATGGGGGTGCTCTCCCCCAAGCTGAATTTTGACGTAATTTCTCTTGATGTAGCTAGCAGGTGGCAGAGGTGTATTTGAAAGTCAGCAGCATTCTGACAGCGATTAGAATGTCCTCCGTCTGCTAGTCTTCTTGATTCTTAAATTCTGTGGAGCTCAAATAGACAACAAAGCTTGTGGAACTGATTAAGTGTTAGCATAAATATCTAGCCTTTATCATCTTGAGACTCCTTAATAATTATTACTCCCTGTTTTTTATATTTTTATTTTATAAAGCAGAAAAATATTTATTTTATTTTTATGCCACCACAGTGAATGTACTTATGGGTTTTATGCCACTTGTATACTCACATGGGGCTTACTTTTTTTTTTCATATTTTTATTTTCTTTTTAAGATAGTACGAACATGATTAACTAAGTAAACTATTTGAAATAATTAAAAGGGAAAGGATAACTACCAAGTTTACCTCTTGGCAAGGCGTTCGGTGTTTTTAAGTCCTCCGAACGGGACTCTCCATTTTCTTAATCGTCCTGAGGTTCGTTGGGTGGCGTAGTCGGTACTTCCGGGAGCGCCTCCTCTTCATGTATAGTTATCTTCATTTTCCACACCTGACTTGGTGCTTCAATCTCCTCTGGATAATTCTGTTTAAACTCAACGTCTTCTGATCTTACAACTTCTCCTTCATAGTCTGCCCATCTGTCCTTGATGATCTGCCTCCTCTGGTTGCGGTTGCGTCTCTTTCTGAGCTACTTAGATTCTTCAACGATATAGTTAGGGTCAGTAAAATAATGACATACCTTCTCTGAGGGGAAGTGCATATGGACTTCTCCGGTTCCAATGTAGATAATTGCTTTAACGGTGCTGAGGAACGGTCTTCCAAGGATGATGGGTGGATCGTACTCATCTTCTCCCATGTCAATAACTTGAAAGTCTGTGTAGACAAAGTGATCGTCTATTTTGACTGGGACATCAGTTACTATTCCATTAACTTCTCGAAATGTCTGATCTGCCATCTGGAGCTGAATGTATGTTGGTCTTAGTGGCATGGTCCCGAACAAGAGCCGATAGGTGACTGCGGCCATTATGTTGACACCCGATCCGGTGTCACAAAATGTCTTGTAGAAGTTGTATCCAATTATGGAGCAGTAAATGCTTGGCATTCCTGGGTCGTCCTTCTTGGTCAAAAGCGGTGACTTAAGTTGGTGATCTTGGCCTCCATGAACTACAGTGACCATCTTAGCTGACTTGGTCCACACTTGCTTGTTCCTGTTCTTCTTGTTGGTCCTCTTCCTTGATTCACGTTTGGATTGATCTGGAATTTGTGTAGTCTTGTTCTTGAAGAAAAATATCTCCTTCCTCCCTTTGACGTAGAAACTGATCTTGGCAGCTCTAGCGTAGATGATAGCTCCCGTGGTATTCAAGAATGGCCTCCCTAAGATGATAGGTGCTCTCTCATCATTTCCGGTCTCTACCACTACGAAGTCTGCTGGGGCATATAAGGTACCAACTCGGACACAAAGGTTCTTCAATATTCCCTTTGGAAAAGTTATCGTCTGATCTGCAAATTGCAAACACATGGTTGTTTCTAATAAAGGATATGTAAAGAATTTTTCATAGAGTACCCTGGGTATAATGTTGACACTGGAGCCAAAGTCGCAGAGTGCTTCTGGAACGTCCACCATGCCGATGGAGATCGGGATGACGGGGCGTCCTGGATCGCCTCTCTTGACCGGCAGAAGGTCAGTAGAGAATTCATTGACGGGGTTACTCCAATTACCTGCATCAAACGTGTCTACAAGATTTGCAGATTCTAATCCTTCCGGTTGTGATGGTATACCGGGGTTAGTAGTAGGAACAGTAGCAGCTATTTGATTTAACTGAGATTCAATCATTTTATTAAAGCTAATTTGATTCTTGATGGCAGTAGAGAAATTATCCATTCTATTATTTATATTTTCTAGCATTTTATCATTAGATGCCAATTTCTTAGATAGGTTATCCATTAGCTTTCCTTGATTAGACACTAACTCTCTCAAAGGTGGAAAATTATTATTATTGTTGTAAGAATTGTTACCTTCATAGTTACCTGAGTAGTTAGGCCTCTGTTGATTCCAACCTTGATTTTGTTGAGGACGGTTGTAGTAGTAGTAGTAGTTGTTGTTGATGTAGTTCACATCCTCAAGTATCTTAGGGCAGTGGTTGCCTGAGTGTCCAGTGTCTCCACACTCCTCACAAGTCATGTGAGAGTCGTAGATGTGCATAACTTCTTTCTTATCTCCAGCTCTATCGTCGAGCTTCTTCATGAGCAGGTCTAGCTTTGCAGACAGCATGTCTACCTCCTTCAGCTGATGCATACCTCCACCTCTCTTGCGTGTCTGGGTCCTCTCTTCATTCCAGCTTTGATTGGACGCCATCTTCTCCACAAGAGCTGTGGCTTGTGGTATAGTAAGTGATAAGAATGCTCCTCCAGCTGCAGCATCCATGGTCTCTCGGGCACTGTTGCCGAGCCCATGATAAAACGTCTGCATCAATAGCCAACTCTCCATTCCATGATGGGGACATTCTAGGATGTAGTCTTGAAAGCGCTCCCATGCTTCTGGAACAGATTCATCATTTTGTTGCTGAAAACTCGTAATCTTCCCACGGAGAGCATTGGTCTTGCCCATGGGAAAGAACTTAGCCAGGAAGTTTGTTGAGTAGAGTGCCCACGTAGTATTCTTCTCCTTTGTAGCGTAGAACCACTGCTTCGCTCTTCCTAACAGTGAGAATGGGAAGAGGCGAAGTAGTATAGCATCTTTGGAAACTCCTGATATGTTGAATGTGTTGCAAATCTCCAGGAAGTGTTGTAAATGAGCACTAGCATCTTCGTGTGCCTTCCCACAGAACTGGTTGGATTGCACCATGTTGATAAGTCCAGGCTTGAGCTCAAAGTTGCCATCGATCTCTGCAGCAGGTCCAGTGCGGATGTTGTCCGTAGTGGGAGCTGAGAACTCGCGGATTGATTTGTTCACCATGGCTTCGAACTCTGAAGACAAGTTCCGGTGATCTTCTTGATTGGATGAAGCTTCTTGCTGAAGTGTTGATGATTTCTTTAGCTTGGCTCTCATCTTCTTGAATAATGCTTCGGGATTGTCAACAAAATTTCCTGGAAGATGTCTTCTATTCATACATTCCCCTGCATAAGATGAAATAGGAAAATATCGGGGTAAAACTGTATGAGAGAATAGATAAGCTCAATCATATTAGTGATGCGAATGATAACTCAAAATCCTTTATTCCATTCCTGATTAGTAATCAACCTTCCCCGGCAACGGCGCCAAAAATGCTTGTTGGGTATTCTTAACATCATTACCAAAAGTAGACTAAGTTCTCTAAATCTAGTAACGGTGCCAAAAATGCCAAACCTATCCCTCACACCACTTAAGCCAAGTTGTCATCCCCAGCATGATATAAGAGACGCGGTATTGAAATATGCAATTGCTCTTCTAAATAAATAATGAATGGGATCTGGAAGCGCACAGATTAATACCGATGCAGCATTTTAACCGGGAAGTATTCCAGGTATCGTTATTTATATTTTTACCACTGGGAAGGGATTAGCAATCATCACTATTGATTACAGAATAGAATATGAGATTGAGCATCTATCATTGCATGTATAATTGAGAACATTATATCTAACTTCTCATACAGGGATAACTGTCACATAAAAGATATATGAAATAATAATAGTGACAAGGATAACTAATTTGATCTAGCCACATAATAAATATGATAAGCACCTCAATTAGATACTCTAGAAAGTCATTAGCATGGTATTAGAACGAACTACAAGAATATTCCCTAAGTTATTCTCAACTGTATAGTCTAGCATATCATAGTTAGTGCAAGCATACTTAGCAATCATTGCGAGATAAGACTACGCACATGCATAGTGATATTAGCAAGGAATATGAGAAACATAGCAATCACTCCCCTGTAATAATGTTGCTCTGCCAGCCCAATACACGAGAGGGGGACTATATAAGAATCAATGAAGCTGTCACTATCACGAACCACCCCACGATCTGGCATATTGGGTACAATCGCAGATAAATACGGTATAAGCACCACGCCTGCACAATATCTATCATTTACCCATGGATCCGATGGATAAACGCTATACGATCCTAAGCATGTATATAGATCCAATTTAACTAAGCCAAGTACATAACTATGATAAACTAACAACAATATAATCTTGAATATAAGCAAGTAGAGCAAAGTCATAAGCAATATATTGAAGTAGAACAAAGTCATATTCATAATATTGAAGAACAAAGATAATTAGAAAGCAATTAGAAGCACAATTAGAGAATTACCAAGAATCCTCTTGATAGATCCGGAAACCAATCGAAGATTGACTCCTAGTTCTAATCCTATGTAGCTATGCTAATCTAGATATCTAATTGATGTGGTGGCTCTAATCTTGATCAGAGGCTTCTTCTCCCTTGAGGAATAATGAATTAGGGTTGAGAGGCTCTCTCCTCCAGGGGCCAGGGGGTCTGGTTTTATAGTCCCTTCAAGTGAATATGGGCCATTGGATCAAACCGACATAGATTGTATGGTTTAGATTCATCCTTTAGGTCGGTGGAGATCTCCCGCGAAGCAGAGTCCTGATTGGACTCAGAGGCAGGGCGGGCGCCCTGACCAACTGGGCGGGCGCCCAGGGTCAGGCCCCGTTTCGCCTCCGCTTCGGTCTCGTGGCTTCTGGAGTCTTCTAGATGTAAGATAATTGCGCGGCACGTTAATATCTCTATGTAATCCCGACATGTGGGCCTTTCTTCCGTATTTCCTGATAACCCTCTGCAGAAATAGACAAACACCAAAACTCGTGGAATTCTGTTAGATAAAACCCTAAGTCTAGATGTTGATTTCATTTGGATCCTTTTCTTTATTTATTTAATAATTAAATTTGATACTTAAGGACCGTCAACAACCGTCGCCTCAGATAGCAACATCAGCAGCTCTGCTTCTGCTTCTATAGGTGAGTAATTAAAGGGTCTAGATAGCGGACTAGAGGGGGTGAATAGTCCTTTCTAAAACTTATCATGTCGGCTAACCGAAACAAATGCGGAATTAAAACTATCGGTCTAGCCAAGACTACACCCCTCTATCTAAGTTTTCTAGCACCTTGAAAAGATCCTGAACAAGTAAACAAGGTGCTACCATAGCAAGAGCTCACCTAACCAATTCTAGGAGCAAGGTCACACAAACCAATGCCTCTATTACTTTGCAAACTGGGGAGCTCCTACACAACTAGTAAGCAAAAGCACAAAGCTCCTAAGCTCACTAGCAATGCTCAATAACAAGGCAACTAATGCCAAATTAGAGAGCGCAAATTACTTAGCTACACAAACTAAGCAATGTGACTAACAAGTTTACATAAACCAAATTAGTCACGCAAGGGGAACTATTTCTAGCTACACAAGCAAGAAGGTAACTAGCAAGCTACACAAGGTAACTAATTATAAGAGCAACTACACAAGCACAAGTATATGAATGTAAGAACAAGCTTGTGTTAGGGACTTGCAAACTAACGTGAAGAACAATGTTGACACGAAGATTTTCTCCCAAGGTTCACTTGGTTACCACCAAGCTACATCCTCGTTGTGTCGACCAACACTTGGTGGTTCGGCAGCTAAGAGGTGTTACACGAACCTCGTCCCCACTAAGACACCGCAAGAACCTACCCACAAGTGAGGTAGCTCAATGAAATGCACGATCCAGTAGAGTTGCTCTTCGCGATCCCCACAGGATGAGCACTGTACCCCTCACAATCTCTTCTCTAGAGCACCGCACAATCTCCTTGCGTGCTTCGATGGAGTCATAAGCCACCAAGCCATCTAGGAGGTGGCAACCTCCAAGAATAACAAGCACCACCGGCTTGCAACATGAACACCGAGTGCCACTCAATGCAACCTCACGATGCAATCGCACTAGAGTACCATACTCACATAATCGGATAATCACTATCAAGCATATGTGAGTTAGAGGCTTTACTAGCACTCCCTAAGCATGGAAATTAAGTCCCAAGGGTGCTCAGCTAAAGCCAAGGCCAAGTCATGGGCACCGGACGCACTGCAGGGAGCCATCGGACGCTCGAACCCAGCGTCCGGTGCTCAGATGACAGCCACATGTCACTAGCCATTTGAACTCGACCGTTGCCGCCAATGGCTAACACATGCATGTGCCTGCACCAGCCACACCGGACGCTCTGCTGGTCCACACCAGATGTGTCCTGTGCACATCGGACCTGTACGCAGAGAGCAATGCAAACTCATAGGGTCACTGGACTCAAACCACCGGATGCTCCCTGAGCGTCTAGTTCTCTCAGTCAGAAGCACCTACTGAAGTCAAGCCACATCGGATGCATGAACAGGGTCTAGCCCGCGTTCGGTGCTTAGCGTTAACAGTGCTTGAAACCGAGAGCGCACTAGACACATCGTGTAGCGTCCGGTGCCTCTCAGGCCATCGTCCGGTGACTCCCATAACTTCTCCAAAATTCCCACCGGCGCAATAGAAAATATGCGTTTCATTTTCTCAAAAGCGCCGAATGTGCTAACACCATCTGTTGTGATCTTCTCTACACACCTATGACCAGTGAAATGGAAATGCCCTAGGTTATATCTTTGCCTTGCGCTTTCCATTCTATCTCCTCCAATGTTGATGCAACTGTTGATATTTGGTAACGCAATAAGGAAATGATCCGCAAGCGCACGGATATCGGTGAGCATTTCACCCGGGAGGTTATCCAGAGTTATCGTATTTAAATTTTTACCACTGGGAGAAAGGGTGCATCTGACTAACCAAATCTATTGCTACTATCCCTTTAGGCTACAAAGAATGTTTCTCGATGTGAGTGATGTATAGAGAAGAATGCAACCGTAGTCTCGTTCTAACCTTGATAAGGATGATCTACTGTTCTATTGGGGAAGCTTACGGAATCTAGACACCACAAAGGATGTTCGACCCGCACCTATAAACCCTACCCGTCCTGCTAACAAGATATGGGATACAAAGGTAACTCGGAAATGTCACATTCCTCGCTACTACCACGGTCCAGCTAGTCAGGGGATATCTATGAGTACCCTAGCCTAAACATCACGTTTACGCTAGCAATGATTACTCTAATACTCAACTAGAAGAGGATTAAAGTAAACTCATAAACCAAAGAACAATAAAACAAGAACTTACTAGAATTAGAAGTCGAATTACTGAAGAATCTTAGAAGCAAGCCTCGGGTTAGAAAACTTGATCCCGTAGGTACATCTCGAAGTAGACACCGACAGGCCGGCCTTCCTCCGATCTACACCTCCACTCTATCTCTTTCAATCTAGTAGAAACTAGAAGATCTATTTCTACTTACATTGGTTGCTAAGCCTAAAAAGAAATATTATTTAGAGAAGAGGTTTTCCTTCGAGGGCACCCCTCAATCTCTATGATAACTTCTTGTCTTCTCCAGGGGCCAGGGGGTCTCCTTATATAGTCCCCCTCCTCTATGCGTTTTTGGGTCGGTAGGCGATGTGGTACTACATTATCCTTGATCCTTTAGGTCGGTGGAACATCGTGTGCGAAAAGAGTCCCGAACGGAGTCCAGGACAGGGCGGGCGCCCAGGGAAGGAGGGCGGGCGCCCTGGGCCTGGCCCCTTTTGGCCTCTGCTTTCTTCCCGTGGCTTCTGGAGTCTTCTAGATGGTAGAAAATTGCGCGGTGCGTTGATATCTCTATGTAATCCCGACATGTGGGCATTTCTTCCGTATTTCCTGATAACCCCCTGCAGAAATAGACAAACACCAAAACTCATGGAATTCTGTCAGATAAAACCCAAAGTCTAGGTGTTGGTTGCATTTGGATCCTTTTCTTTATTTATTTGATAATTAAATTTGATACTTAAGGACCATCAACAGCAACACATGTAGCAACGAATCACCAAATTATATGATCTAGTTCATATCATCACATGACTGTATTGGTTCATCGATCTTGACCTCACTTGCTCTTCACCGTTGCCTTGGTCCATCAGCGCCAGGTCTTGCTCAAGCTTCACCGTCACACGCGGTCCCTCACTTCAAAGCCTCCGACTTGCCCTTCACTCTTGCAACCGGTCCATCGAGCCAAGCCTCATCTTGATCTTCTCCACCTTGGTCACATGACTCCATGTCATGTCTCATATGCAATGAGCTCCTTCATCATTACGTAATCACCTATGGACTAATCTCCAATGTATCTCACATAAATACTATTAGTCCACTTAAGTTGTCACTCAATTACCAAAACCAAACAAGGACCTTTCAATCTCCCCCTTTTTGTTAATTGATGACAACTCTACAAAGATATGGAAATTAAGCTTTTTCAAGCTAGCACTTCACACAAGTGTAAATTGCTAACTTGATTTGGATTTTATGCTACTTATCCAACATTCGAGCTCTATATCAAGATTTGGATAAGCACCATAAAACCCTACAAAGTGCTAAGGTGTATAGAATAAACCTTTGTAGCTTGAAACCAAATTCGATATCATTTGAAGTATTCAATGTACACCATCCTTAGCACCATTAGTAGCTAGAAAACAAAAACACTAGAAACCCCATCAGATCAACATTATAAGCAAGGGTCTAGTTTTTACTTTTGAAGACAAGTCTAGTTACCAACCTATGCATGCTAGTTATCATATCATTCATGAAGTTCTATAACTAGCATACACCACACAAACATGCATATAGAATTTAAAAATTTATGTAATGCAAGCAAGCACATGAATATACACATATCAAATGCAAAAAAATAAGGTTCATGAGCCTGCTTCCCCTACTTGTGTGCTTCTCTTGTCCAAGAATTTTGATCCATCTCTTTTCCTTAATGTTGTTCCCTCTTTGTCCATGTCCATGTTCAAACCAACTTCCCATATTTTATATCTTTGCACAAATTTCTCCCCCTTTGTCATCAATTTCTATAAAAAGTATGTGATACCAATTAAATCACTTGACACCAATTGAAAAAGTGTGCATCTCATTATGACAAATGATTGCATATGAGGTAGATGGTTGAGGCTTGAATCTTGCATGTTTTATGGACATAACCATATGTGTTGGAATGACATCATTTGTATTGCTCTTGAGATACCACATAGGATCTTTGACCTTGATACCATTTGGTGGGGAACCTCCCCCTATATCATAGCATGGGTCATTCACTTGACAATCTTATTGGTGAGGGAACTTCTCTTCTCTTGATGATCACTTAAAGTTGAGGATCACTTGTGGAACCACCTTCTTGTATGATAGATACCACATGTAGAGATGTGATATTATTTGGAAGATCTTGTCCAATACCAAATGAAAATCTTCTATCAATTAATGGACTTCTAGTATGGAACCACTTGTTTGCTATCTTGAACATTTGCTATTATCATCATGAGTACCATTTGTTGGATATCACTTGAAGAAACATTTAAGTCTAGATATTCATTTGCATTTTTGTCTTGTTCTTGTACTCTAATCATCATGAGCTTCTAATTGTAGACTTAAACTATGTTGATTTGCCTAACCTTCCAAGTCTGGTTTTGTTGACACCGTTTTTTGGGCACAAGTCGGGGTAGTCAGTGAAACTTGATCTGCAGTCCAAGAGATGTTGTGTCTAGTTGGTGAGAAGATTGCCGATAGCTAATGATGCCGATGACTAGATGATGGGTGGAAGATGTTGCTAAGCTAGGCGGTAGCCATTGATCATTACTGATTGGTTGCCGATGTTGATGATTGCTGATGCCGATGAGGAAAGGTATGGGAGTTGGTAAGGATACAGGGAATAAGCCGATAATGATGAAAGGATATAGGGAGTATGCCGATGATGATGAAGGGAGATGTGGGAGTTGCTAGGAAGGCCACAGTGATACGCTGATTACCAGAATAGATAGGTGTTTCTTTTCCATATTTGTTAGAGTTTGCCTTATGTAAGAGTCCTGTTTAGTTTAGAATTAAATCCTAGTTGTATATGGTTGTAACTCTTTAGGACAGAGTATAAATATAAGCCTAGTAGCGATGTAAGGAGGACAATCAATTAATATCATACACAAGTTTTTACATCTACTATTACATCTACTTTTTTGACGACTTCGTCAATCTGCACATTTTCTTTTCTTTATGAGTTCTTAAGGATTCATCAAGCAACACTCAGCGAATTCTTGAGTTCCGCGTGAGTACCTCTTGGCCGTAGCATCCGGGCGCATCGCTGTTGTCGGGACCAAAGTATTCAAGTTATCACCTTTGTTGATTGCTAGGTCAAATCGGCTGGCACACCTCAACGTTTGAATTGGGTATTAGCCCTTTATGTTTGCAGATCTATTTTTGCATCAACACATCTTTTGGCATGCCTAGTGGGACCAATCTATCAATAAAATCAACATGGCTACTGTTGATCTCGACACGGAGAATGTCATTGCTGTGACAGAAGCCGATCTCAGGAACGAGGAGAAGCAGGCTATGAAGAGGGCTATGGAGGAATACAAGCAGCTTTGCTTGAAGTCCTTCAGCATCAACAGGAGTGGGGAAGTTATCCAGAAGCAAGAGCTGCCGATGCCTCGGCAGGTTAATTTTGATCCCAATCATGGTAAATGGCAAGACATGGTTGATAATGCTATTAATCGTGCCTTGATTAATCACTCCAATGTGTTGTCGAGTACTATTTATAATGCTGTGGCTAGAACTTTTAAAGAAGGACAGACACCACCACTATATGCTGGCCCGACCTATCATCAGCCAGGTTTGTCATCGGTTACAGCTCCATCGGCTCTTCCAGCCGTTGCAGGTACACAAGCTACTTTTCCTCCAAGCACAATAGGGTTGACTAATGAGCAATCTACACTAATGAGACCTAATCCAATGACATTAGGGGGACAGGTTCAGCTCAACACAAATTTATCGGCATCGGCAATGTCAGGGTCTGTGTTTCAGAATTATCAAGTTCCTCCCAATTGGTGGGGATATGGTATGACTCCAGAGTTTTTTGCAAATAGTTCTGGAACATCTCAGGTAACTGACTTAGCAGGGAAGGCTCCTATGACATCGGCACCCCTAGTTTTGCCGATGACTCAAATTCCTCAGTATTCAACAACTACTACTGCAAGACCTATTACAGGGAATTTTCAAATGCCGACATTCCAGATGCCTAATGCAAATTCGTCGGCAAATCCGTTGCCAACTCAACCGAGGTTTGTGACTCAAACATGTTATGCCAATCCAGCAATGACATCTAATTATCAACCATCGGCAGGACATATGCCGATGAACGCCAATAATGGTTGGACAGAGCAGTTGTTCTTTCCGCATGTGACATAGCAGAATCATCAGGCTACGGGATTCCAGCAAAGACAGATGCAAGTCAGTTTTCAGAATCAAGGACCAGTAAATCAGCCGATGAATCTCGCTCAACAGGTTGGTGGTCAACAAGCTATGGCCAATGTAATGTTTCTTGGAGACTGTGTACCCCAGAGACACGTGGAAGGTTATTAGCAGGTGCCAGAAATTCAACCCTCACATCGGCAAGATGCCGATGCCTATTGGGCCGATAAGATAGCAGAGGTCATGAGAGACTAGTTTGGAATAAAACCTAAGGTTAATACTTATTCTTATCAGACACCGTATCCTCCTGCTTATGATTTAATTCCGCTCCCAAATCGTACAAGGTACCAGATTTCACTAAGTTCTCTGGACAAGATGACACATCAACCATGGAACATGTCAATCGGTTCATCATCTAGTGTGGAGAAGCTGCTCACAGAGATGAGTTAAGAGTTCGTTTATTTTCATCATCTTTGTTAGGGTCGGCATTTACCTGGTTTATTTCATTGCCTCCAAATTCAGTCATTACGTGGGCCAATCTAGAGAAGCAGTTTCACAAGTATTTCTTTTCTGGGGTTCACGAAAAGAAGATTACCAATTTAGTAAGATCGAGGCAATGCAATGATGAATCGGTTGAAAGTTTTGTGCAGAGGCTGCGGGATGTAAAGAACAAATGTTACAGTCTAGTTCTGGAGGATCGGCAGTTAGCTGATTTGGCTTTCCAGGGGTTATTGCCACACATCAAAGATAAATATGCTTCTTAAGAGTTTGAAAGTCTGATTCATTTGGTGCAGAGGATTTCTGATCAAGATATCAAGGCTTTTGAACCTAGGAAAACCTAGAATAAGAAGGTATCATTTGTTGATGAAGCAATGAGTTCTGATTCTGATGAAGAGCCAGTCATCGGCTTGGCAGAGTGGGTGAAAAACAAAAAGCCAATGTCTTGTCCTTTTGGTCAAAAAGAACCAGAAAAATTTGCTTTTGATGTCAGGCCGATAGGATATTTGATTTCTTGCTTCAGGAGGGGCAGATTAAATTGTCACCTAATCATGTGATCCCATCGGCAAAAGAGCTAAAAAGGATCAAGTACAAATGGCATAATGCAACATCACACAACATAAATGAATGCAAAGTGTTTAGGCAGCAATTAGAATCGGCTATAGAATCTGGGAGGATCAAGTTTGATAATTCCAAAGCTCAAAAGCCGATGAAAATTGATCACGACCCTTTCCCTATAAATATGTTGGATGCCAAAGGTAAGACTAAGGTCTTGACATCAGAAACAGCTAAAAAGAATGCATCGGTGGATCCCCAGTATCAAGTAACTACCGATGACGCCAAGGGCAAAGGTTTGATAAAGGAGGGTGTTAGGTATTCTTAACATCATTACCAAAAGTAGACTAAGTTCTCTAATATCTAGTAACGGTGCCAAAAATGCCAAACCTATCCCTTACACCACTTAAGCCAAGTTGTCATCCCTAGCATGATATAAGAGACGCGGTATTGAAATATGCAATTGCTCTTCTAAATAAATAATGAATGGGATCTGCAAGCGCACAGATTAATACCGATGTAGCATTTTAACCGGGAAGTATTACAGGTATCGTTATTTATATTTTTACCACTGGGAAGGGATTAACAATCATCAATATTGATTACAGAATAGAATATGAGATTGAGTATCTATCATCGCATGTATAATTGAGAACATTTATCTAACTCTTCATACAGGGATAAATGTCACATAAAAGATATATGAAAAAATGAATAGTGACAAAGATAATTAATCTGATCTAGCCACATAATAAATATGATAAGCACCTCAATTAGATACTCTAGAAAGTCATTAGCATGGTATTAGAACGAACTACAAGAATATTCCCTAAGTTATTCTCAACTATATAGTCTAGCATATCATAGTTAGTGCAAGCATACTTAGCAATCATTGCGAGACAAGACTACGCCCATGCATAGTGATATTAGCAAGCTAAATGAGAAACATAGCAATCACTCCCCTGTAATAATATTGCTTTGCCAGCCCAATACACGAGAGGGGGACTATATAAGAATCAATGAAGCTGTCACTATCAAGAACTACCCCACGATCTGGCATATTGGGTACAATCGCAGATAAATATGGTATAAGCACCACGCCTACACAATATCTATCATTTACCCATGGATCCGATGGATAAACGCTATACGATCCTAAGCATGTATATAGATCCAATCTAACTAAGCCAAGTACATAACTATGATAAACTAAGAACAATATAATCTTGAATATAAGCAAGTAGAGCAAAGTCATAAGCAATATATTGAAGTAGAGCAAAGTCATATTCATAATATTGAAGAACAAAGATAATTAGAAAGCAATTAGAAGAACAATTAGAGAATTACCAAGAATCCTCTTGACAGATCCGGAAACCAATCGAAGATTGACTCCTTCTAGTTCTAATCCTATGTAGCTATGCTAATCTAGATATCCAATTGATGTGGTGGCTCTAATCTTGATCAGAGGCTTCTTCTCCCTTGAAGAACAATGAATTAGGGTTGAGAGGCTCTCTCCTCCAGGGGCCAGGGGGTCTGGTTTTATAGTCCCTTCAAGTGAATATGGGCGTTGGATCAAACCGACTTAGATTGTATGGTTTAGATTCATCCTTTAGGTCATTTATTTGATAATTAAATTTGATACTTAAGGACCGTCGACAAACTCCCCCAAGCTTACCTCTTGCTCGTCCCTAAGCAAGGATAGACTCAGCTATGGATCATAAGTTGTTGCAATATCTTTAAAAATTGACGGTACACATGCTTTTTAAATAAGATCTCATATCTGAGTTAGAGTAAACTGTCAAGACTTAAAACCTACTTACTTTACCTTCACCATGGGACTTGTAACCGTCACTTCTATCTTGAGTAGTTAAAAGATAGAACAGTCTAGTCAAGTGCCATGTCTCTTATTCTTGATCAGCTATAGCTCTGGTGTTTTGCAGATTTTTAAATAAAACTCAGAGATTCCTTGTATGACTCTCTTAAATCTCTCTTTTGTGGTATTTCTGGATCCTTACCTAGGCAGTGATGGTATATGCCTTCAATCAAGATATGTAGTATTTGTGGTATAAGGCATAGTGACATTGCCTTCTCTCTCACCCTACTCTAATAAGGCTTTTATATCTGGAGCTCATTGGTGGGAGATAAAATATACATACTTACAAGACATGTATTGCATAGTCAAACCATGGATCCAAAGAAACAAATCAATAAGTCAAATCAAGATGTGCATGTGTGGCGAATGAATGTTGTATGGTGATGATGGTGATAACAATGGTGAAAGTCTAATTCTACTTTTGCTCTTTGAGGGGATACATACCTTTCTTGCTTTTTGAAATTTTATGAGGAGAATGAGATGCTCTTTATTTTTTTTCTTTTCTCTCAGGTTGGTATCTTGTACCCCTAATTCTACTGTCGGACACTTGTCCATTTTTACCTCTCGTCTCACTTTTTCTTTTCTTTCGAGGTTCCGGGCACTTGCCCCTTTTTATTTCCTCGTATCTCTTTTTTTAGAGCACTCATCTCTTGAGATAAGATAGCAAGTGGTAGTAACAAGATAACTTGAGCATTTATTTCACAAGGGAAAACCGAAAATTTTTTGGCTATTCTCTCCCGAATTAGGAGTAGAATGTTTTTGGGTGATTCTGGAGATGGAAATGGATGGATATATGTGGATGGTACTTCCGGAGTAGAAGTAGCATATATGAGTGAACGTGCAAGTGAAATCTTGATTTAACCACATGACAAGCTCCGAAGGGTCTACACAGCTTGACCACACTCAATGCTCATAAGCAGTAAATAGTAAATGTGTGGCTCAAAGTCTAACAAGCATGCATATATGGCTGTGGTAGGAATTTAAAACTCTCATCATACAGGAACTCATCATGCAACATTTTAAAGATTTTTAAATATAAAATTCTCCAGAATTCTAGCATCTCTAGGAACAGATAAACAACAACTCAACCTTCCCATATCGTATCCGTTAATAACTTAGACTTCAGATCAAGTTTTCATCCCACAAGTTTAGGTCTAGAGTAAGCTTTAAATTATAACAGTTATATCTAAACTTGAGAGAGAACTTAAAATGTGCAAATTAGGCAGAGCAACTATTCATCATATCCATGCTTGAGTTTTATTTAGATACAGATTAGCATAGCCACTTTATTTATTTATTAAACACACTAAGCAAAAGATATATATATAAGCACGAAATCTTTATTTGGTTTTTCATAGTTATGTATATTTATATTCTAAAATAATATAAGTATAAAGATAGATAGATAGATAGAAATACTTATCGGGATAAATGGGGGTCCTCTCCCCCAAGCTGAATTTTAACGTAATTTCTCTTGATGTAGCTAGGAGGTGGCAAAGGTGTATTTGAAAGTCAGCAGCATTCTGACAGCGATTAGAATGTCCTCCGTCTGCTCGTCTTCTTGATTCTTAAATTCTGTGGAGCTCAAATAGACAACAAAGCTTGTGGAACTGGTTAAGTGTTAGCATAAATATCTAGCCTTTATCATGTTGAGACTCCTTAATAAATATTACTCCCTGTTTTATATTTTCGTTTTATAAAGCAGAAAAGAATTTTTTATTTTATTTTTATGCCACCACAGTGAATGTACTTATGGATTTTATGCCACTCGTATACTCACATGGGGCTTACTGTTTTTCATATTTTTATTTTATTTTATTTTTAAGATAGTATGAACATAATTAACTAAGTAAACTAGTTGACATAATTGAAAGGGAAAGGATAACTACCAAGTTTACCTCTTGGCAAGGCGTTCGGTGTTTTTAAGTCCACCGAACGGGACTCTCCATTTTCTCAATTGTGTGGGATTCGTTGGGTGGCGGAGTCGGTATTTCCGGCAGCGCCTCCTCTTCATGTATAGTTATCTTCTCTTTAGTATCTGACTCGGTGCTTCAGTCTCCTCTGGATAATTCTGTTTAAACTCTACGTCTTCTAACCTTATCACTTCTCCTTCGTAGTCTGCCCATCTGTCCCTGATGATCTGCCTCCTCTGGTTGCGGTTGCGTCGTTTTCTTACCTGCTTAGATTCTTCAACGATATAGTTAGGGTCAGTAAAATAACGGCGTACCTTCTCTGAGGGGAAGTGCATATGGACTTCTCCGGTTCCAATGTAGATAATTGCTTTAACAGTGCTGAGGAACGGTCTTCCAAGGATGATGGGTGGATCGTACTCGTCTTCTCCCATGTCAATAACCTGAAAGTCTGTGTAGACAAAATGATCGTCTATTTTGACTGGGACATCAGATACTGTTCCTTTAACTTCTCGAAATGTCTGATCTTCCATCTGAAGCTGAATGTACGTTGGTCTTAGTGGCATGGTTCCGAACAAGAGCCGATAGGTGACTACGGCCATTATGTTGACGCCCGATCCGGTGTCACAAAATGTCTTATAGAAGCTGTATCCATTTATGGAGCAGTAGATGCTTGGCATTCCTGGGTCGTCCTTCTTGGTCAAAAACGGTGACTTAAGTTGGTGATCTTGGCCTCCATGAACTACAGTGACCATCTTAGCTGACTCGGTCCACACTTGCTTGTTCCTGTTCCTCCTGTTGGTCCTCTTCCTTGATTCACGTCTAGATTGATCTGGGATTTGTGTAGTCTTGTTCTTGAAGAAAAATGTATCCTTCCTCCCTTTGATGTAGAAAGTGATCTTGGCAGCATTGGCGTAGATGACAGCTCCCGAGGTGTTTAAGAATGGCCTCCCTAAGATGATGGGTGCTCTCTCATCATTACCGGTCTCTACCACTACGAAGTCTGCTGGGGCATATAAGGTACCAACTCGGACACAGAGGTTCTTCAATATTCCTTTTGGAAAACTTATCGTCTGATCTGCAAACTGCAAACACATGGTTGTTTCTAATAAAGGATATGTAAAGAATTTTTCATAGAGTACCCTGGGTATAATGTTGACACTAGAGCCAAAGTCACAGAGTGCTTCTGGGATGTCCACCATGCCGATGGAGATCGGGATGACGGGGCGTCCTGGATCGCCTCTCTTGACCGGCAAAAGGTCAGTAGAGAATTCAGTGACGGGGTTACTCCAATTACCTGCATCAAACATGTCTACAAGATTTGCATATTCTAATCCTTCCGGTTGTGACGGTATACCGGGGTTAGTAGTAGGAACAGCAGTAGCTATTTGATTTAACTGAGATTCAATCATTTTATTAAAGATAATTTGATTCTTGATGGCAGTAGAGAAATTATCCATTCTATTATTTATATTTTCTAGCATTTTATCATTAGATGCCAATTTCTTAGATAGGTTATCCATTAGCTTTCCTTGATTAGACACTAACTCTCTCAGAGGTGGAAAATTATTATTATTGTTGTAAGAATTGTTACCATGATAATTACCTGAGTAGTTAGGCCTCTGTTGATTCCAACCTTGATTTTGTTGAGGACGGTTGTAGTAGTAGTAGTAGTAGTTGTTGATGTAGTTCACATCCTCAAGTATCTCACGGCAGTGATTGCCTGAGTGTCCAGTATCTCCACACTCCTCAGAAGTCATGTGAGAGTCGTAGATGTGCATAACTTCTTTCTTGTCTCCAGCTCTATCATCGAGCTTCTTCATGAGCAGGTCTAGCTTTGCAGACAGCATGTCTACCTCCTTGAGCTGATGCATACCTCCACCTCTCTTACGTGTCTAGGTCCTCTCTTCATTCCAGCTTTGATTGGACGCCATCTTCTCCACGAGAGCTGTGGCGTGTGATATGGTAAGTGATAAGAATGCTCCTCCAGCTGCAGCATCCATGGTCTCTCGGGCACTGTTGCCAAGTCCATGATAAAACGTCTACATCAATAGCCAACTCTCCATTCCATGATGGGGACATTCTAGGATGTAGTCTTGAAAGCGCTCCCATGCTTCTGGAACAGATTCATCATTTTGTTGCTGAAAACTTGTAATCTTCCCACGGAGAGCATTGGTCTTGCCCATGGGAAAGAACTTTGCCAGGAAGTTTGTTGAGCAGAGTGCCCACGTAGTATTCTTCTCCTTTGTAGCGTAGAACCACTGCTTCGCTCTCCCTAAGAGTGAGAATGGGAAGAGGCGATGTAGTATAGCATCTTTGGAAACTCCTGATATGGTGAATGTGTTGCATATCTCCAGGAAGTGTTGTAAATGAGCACTAGCATCTTCGTGTGCCTTCCCACAGAACTGGTTGGATTGCACCATGTTGATAAGTCCAGGCTTGAGCTCAAAGTTGCCATCGATCTCTGCAGCATGTCCAGTGCGGATGTTGTCCGTAGTGGGAGCCGAGAACTCGCGGATTGATTTATTTGCCATGGCTTCAAACTCTGAAGACAAGTTCCGGTGATCTTCTTGATTGAATGAAGCTTCTTGCTGAAGTGTTGATGATCTCTTCTTGAGCTTGGCTCTCGTCTTCTTGAATAATGCTTCGGGATTGTCAACAAAATTTCCTGGAAGATGTCTTCTATTCATACATTCCCTTGCAAAAGATAAAATAGAAAAATATCGGGGTAAAACTGTATGAGAGAATAGATAAGCTCAATCATATTAGTGATGCGAATGATAACTCAAAATCCTTTATTCCATTCTTGATTAGTAATCAACCTTCCCCGGCAACGGCGCCAAAAATGCTTGTTGGGTATTCTTAACATCATTACCAAAAGTAGACTAAGTTCTCTAAATCTAGTAACGGTGCCAAAAATGCCAAACCTATCCCTTACACCACTTAAGCCAAGTTGTCATCCCCAGCATGATATAAGAGACGCGGTATTGAAATATGCAATTGCTCTTCTAAATAAATAATGAATGGGATCTGCAAGCGCACAGATTAATACCGATGTAGCATTTTAACCGGGAAGTATTCCAGGTATCGTTATTTATATTTATACCACTGGGAAGGGATTAACAATCATCAATATTGATTACAGAATAGAATATGAGATTGAGTATCTATCATTGCATGTATAGTTGAGAACATTTATCTAACTCTTCATACAGGGATAAATGTCACATAAAAGATATATGAAATAATGAATAGTGACAAAGATAATTAATCTGATCTAGCCACATAATAAATATGATGAGCACCTCAATTAGATACTCTAGAAAGTCATTAGCATGGTATTAGAACGAACTACAAGAATATTCCCTAAGTTATTCTCAACTATATAGTCTAGCATATGATAGTTAGTGCAAGCATACATAGCAATCATTGCGAGACAAGACTACGCCCATGCATAGTGATATTAGCAAGGTAAATGAGAAACATAGCAATCACTCCCCTGTAATAATATTGCTCTGTCAGCCCAATACACGAGAGGGGGACTATATAAGAATCAATGAAGCTGTCACTATCACGAACTACCCCACGATCTGGCATATTGGGTACAATCGCAGATAAATACGGTATAAGCACCACGCCTAAACAATATCTCTCATTTACCCATGGATCCGATGGATAAACGCTATACGATCCTAAGCATGTATATAGATCCAATCTAACTAAGCCAAGTACATAACTATGATAAACTAAGAACAATATAATCTTTAATATAAGCAAGTAGAGCAAAGTCATAAGCAATATATTGAAGTAGAGCAAAGTCATATTCATAATATTGAAGAACAAAGATAATTAGAAAGCAATTAGAAGAACAATTAGAGAATTACCAAGAATCCTCTTGACAGATCCGGAAACCAATCGAAGATTGACTCCTTCTAGTTCTAATCCTATGTAGCTATGCTAATCTAGATATCCAATTGATGTGGTGGCTCTAATCTTGATCAGAGGCTTCTTCTCCCTTGAAGAACAATGAATTAGGGTTGAGAGGCTCTCTCCTCCAGGGGCCAGGGGGTCTGGTTTTATAGTCCCTTCAAGTGAATATGGGCCGTTGGATCAAACAGACTTAGATTGTATGGTTTGATTCATCCTTTAGGTCGGTGGAGATCTCCCACGAAGCAGAGTCCTGATTGGACTCCAGAGGTGGGCGGGCGCCCAGGGGAACAGGGCGGGCGCCCTGCCTCTGGCCCTGTTTCGCCTCCGCTTCGGTCTCGTGGCTTCTGGAGTCTTCTAGATGTAAGATAATTGCGCGGCACGTTAATATCTCTATGTAATCCCGACGTGTGGGCCTTTCTTCCGTATTTCCTGATAACCCCCTGCAGAAATAGACAAACACCAAAACTCGTGGAATTCTGTCAGATAAAACTCTAAGTCTAGATGTTGATTTCATTTGGATCCTTTTTCTTTATTTATTTGATAATTAAATTTGATACTTAAGGACCGTCAACAGAGGGTAGCAGCTCTGGACGGTCTCCTCGCTCTGGTGTTGTGATTACTCATAGGTGGCATTGGGAGACTTGGCAGCAGCGTGAGGATCGGTATCGGCGTCAGCAAGAGGAGAGGGAGCAAGAAGAATGAAATCAGCATAAAGATCACTGGAATTGCTCGTTCTTCATTCATTGTTGGGAACAAAATATCAAATTGCCGACTGTCAGAGACCGTCCTGAGCGCAATGGATATCATCAGTATGATCGGTCAGATCAGCGGTTCCAGAACAATGATTGATGTTTTAATGAGCCAATCAGGGGGAGAATGTCAGTTCATGATCGGCTGGGGGGCAGGCTTAGTGTGCATGACAGGCTTGGTGAACGTGTTGGTCATTTTCCAAGGAACCAAGAGGAACTTGAAGAAATGGCAGATGCACGGGTTCTCGATGAATTTATATTCTGCAGAGATGCTAATACTCATCGGGTAGAATCAAGGAAAGTTCGCTATCAGCCAGTATGGAAGACAAAGCTTCCCCAATGGTGTCCAAAAGGATTAACAAGGATGCAGAGAAGGAGGATGCAGCGAGAACGCCTAGAAGATCTGTATAGAAAAGACAATTCTTCTAAGTCTGAGAATTGGCAGCAATCGAAACCCAAGGGAAAAGGACCATTGGTAGATATTAACATGGTGTTTATGTTACCAATGGAATTTCTTGCGCCCTTTAGTGATGATGAGGAAATAAGTCTCCCTGATCAGATAGCTCAGTTGGCACTTGATCCAATGACAGCTATTTTTGAAAAGCCTTCTCATGATGAAAGACAACATCTTAAAGCTTTGTTTGTTAAAGGCTGGGTTGATGGGCAGCCGATTTCCAAAATACTTATTGATGGGGGAGCTGCAATTAACATCATGCCGTATGTAATGTATCGGAAGCTTGGCAAAGGAGATTAGGATTTAACCAAGACCGATATGATGTTGAAGGATTTTGAAGGAAATGTGTCTCCAGTTAAGGGAGCTTTATGCGTTGAATTAACCATCGGTAGCAAGACCTTGCTGATGACCTTCTTTGTCATTAGTGGAAAAGGTGCGTATAATTTACTGCTGGGGAGAGATTGGATTCTTGCCAATTGTTGTATTCCTTCTACAGTGCATCAATGCCTGGTTCAGTGGGTAGGTGACAAAATTGAGATTGTCCCGGGAGATTCTTCATATGTCATTGCATCTGCAGAATCAGACACCTATGAGCGGACTAGATGCATATCAGGAGAGGTTTGGGAGAAAGATTTCCTCAAGGTTGCCGATTATGAAATTCCACCAATCCAAGCAGTCGGTTCTGATGAAGAGTTTTAATGGATAGGTTCACCAATGATGGAAAGTTAGGACAGGGGTTTACTTCGGCTGATGATTTAATAGAAGTAGATATAGGAAGTGGTGATAGGTCAAGGCCTACCTTTATTAGTGCCAAGTTAGATTCTGAATGTGAGCAGCAATTAACTAATTTGTTAAAAGAATATAAAGATTGCTTTGCTTGGGATTATACTGAGATGCCTAGTTTAGACCGATCAATTGTTGAACATCGGTTGCCTATTAAGTCTGGGTTTCGGCCACATCAGCAACCAGCACGCCGATGTAACCCTAATATTCTTCCTGATATTAAGGCCAAAATAACCAAACTCATTGAGGCTAAGTTTATTTGGTAGTGTTAGTATGCCGAATGGATTTCTAATGTTGTTCCTATCTACAAAAAGAATGGAAAACTTTGTGTTTACATCGACTTTAGGAATCTCAATAAAGCTACGCTGATGGATGGTTATCCAATGCCGGTTGCCGATTTGTTGGTTAATGCTGCAGCTGGACATCGAATTATTAGTTTCATGGATGGCAATGCAGGGTACAATCAAATATTCATGGTGGAGGAAGATATTCCCAAAACTGCATTTAGATGTCCTGGTCATGTTCGGTTGTTTGAATGGATAGTCATGACTTTTGGCTTCAAAAATGCTGGTGCTACTTATCAAAGGGCCATGAATTTTATTTTCCACGAGTTCATCGGCAAGTTGGTAGAAATCTGTATTGATGATGTGGTGGTTAAGTCTGGAGATTTCATAAAACATCTAGCCGATTTACAAAAAGTGTTGGAGTGTACAAGGAAACATGATTTCAAAATGAACCCTAATAAATGTGCAGTTGGTGTATCGGCAGGTCAGTTTCTAGGTTTCATGGTGCATCAGAGAGGAATTGAAATTAGTAGGAGATCCATTGATGTGATCGGAAAAATAGTTGCTCCTACCAATAAAACTGAACTTCAGTCATTGATCGGCAAGATTAATTTTATCAGACGATTTATATCCAATTTGTCGGGTAAGGTTCGTGCTTTCAGCCCTTTGATTAAATTAAGAGCCGATTAGGAATTTGTGTGGGGAAAAGAGCAACAATTAGCCTTGGATGAAATAAGGAATTATTTAGCAAATCCTCCAGTCTTGGTTCCACCTCAGCATGGAAAACCCTTCAGATTATATTTATCCACCGATGATGCGGTCATCGGTTTAGCTCTCATTCAAGAGTTTGAAGGGAAAGAACGTGTAATTTACTACCTGAGTAGAATATTAGTGGATGCTAAGACAAGGTATTCGGCAATTGAAAGATTATGCTTATGCTTGTACTTTTCTTGTGTCAAGTTAAGACATTACTTGTTATCGGCCGAATGTACTGTCATATGCAAGGATGACGTAGTCAGATACATGTTGTCGATGCCGATTATGAGTGGTAGAATCAACAAATGGATACTAGCATTATCAGAATTTGATTTACGTTATGAATCGGCTAAGGCAGTTAAAGGGCAAATCATGGCTGATTTTGTAACTCAGCATTGTAGTGTGGTGGATGCTTTGGAAATTGTTCCTTGGACACTCTTCTTTGATGGATCTACATGTGATCGCGGGGCACGTATCGGTGTAGTATTGATTTCTCCTCGAGGAAAGAAATATGAATTTTCTTTACCGATTGTTGCTACATCGACAAACAATGAGGCCGAGTACCAAGCCCTAATCAAAGGGTTAGAATTATTAAGAGAAGTTCATGCCAATGTTGTTGAAATTTTCGGTGATTCTATGCTTGTTATAAATCAGCTGGCTGTGATTTATGAATGCCGAAGTGAAGTTTTGATAGTGCATTATGGCAGATGTGTACAATTGTTGAAGGAATTCAGGGATTTCCGATTAGAGCATATTCCCCGGTTGCATAATGAAGAAGCTAATCGGTTAGCTCAACACGCCTCGGGATATCAACCTATCTTGGAAGTATTATCGGCAGTCAGTGCCGATGATTGGAGAAAAGAAATTATTGATTATTTAAAAGATCCATCTAGGAAAGTCGAGAGACGTGTTAGATTTCAAGCTACAAAGTATGTACTCCTTGATGAGGAACTATATTATCGTACGATAGATGGAGTTTTGCTTAGATGTTTGAATGATGATGAGTCCAAAAGTTTGATGGTTGAAATTCATGAGGGAGTATGTGAGCACATCAGTCAACTTTTAAAATGAATTGGATGATTAGAAGGAATGAATATTATTGGCCGACTATACTTGAGGATTGCTTCAAGTATTTCAAAGGGTGTCAAGGATATTAGAAGTTTGGCAATATTCAAAGGGCGCTCGCATCGGCTATGTATCCTATTATTAAACCTTGGCCGTTTTGGGGTTGGGCTATTGATCTCATCGGTCAGATTTATCCGCCATCAAGTAAAGGGCATAAGTTTATCCTTGTTGCCACTGATTATTTCACTAAATGGGTTGAGGCTATTCCTTTGAAGAAAGTAACATCGACCAACATGATTGATTTTGTAAAGGAGCATATTGTTTACCGATTTGGCTGTTGACGGTCCTTAAGTATCAAATTTAATTATCAAATAAACAAAGAAAAGGATCCAAATGAAATCAACATCTAGACTTAGGGTTTTATCTGACAGAATTCCATGAGTTTTGGTGTTTGTCTATTTCTGCAGGAGGTTATTAGGAAATACGGAAGAAAGGCCCACATGTCGGGATTACATAGAGATATTAACGTGCTGCGCAATTATCTTACATCTAGAAGACTCCAGAAGCCACGGGAAGGAAACGGAGACCGAACGGAGTCAGGGACAGGGCGCCCGCCCATGTCCTTAGGGCGCCCGCCCACCTTTTTCGGCCAATCACGCTCAATCTCGCGGATTATGCTCCATCGACCTAAAGGATCAAGAATAACCGTTCAATCAATGTCGGTTTGATTCGACGGCCCAGGTTCACTTGAGGGGACTATAAAACCAGACCCCCTGGCCCCTGGAGGAGGAACCCCTTGATCATTATTCATTATTCATAGACAGAGCAAAAGCTAGGGTTTAGAGATGAGAGCTCTCCTCTCTTCTCTAAACTAGAGTAGATCTAGATAGTAGCGAGATGGAGAGCGAAGGAGGATTAGAGGAGAGGCCGGCCTGTCGGTTCTTCCTCCGGTTGTACTTCACCATGATCAAGCTCTAATCAAGCTTGCTCATGGGATGACTCTGGTAATCTACTTCTAATTCATTATGCAATTACTAATCATGTATGTTCTGGTTCACAACTCTTTTGAGTACTTCTAATCTATAGGACCCTATAGGTTAGAGTTGTAGTATAGGTGTAAGCGTGGTGCTTAGACCTAGATTACTTGTGGATATCCCCTAACTAGCTGGATCGTGTGGTAGGCCGCGTAGGTGACAGTTATGTTGGTCCCCTGTAGTCCACCTCTCGTTAGCAGGACGGGTAGGGTTTATCGGCCTATGGATAAGCATCCTTTGTGGTGTACTCTTATCACGTGGTTCGTCCCAGACATAGACATACCCCTTTGAAGTAGAGAAACCATAGTTATCCTCTCTATTCTGCTACCATCGTCCATATACTAGAATTGCTCTACTCTCTATTCCCATATTACCACTCACTGTTATCTTACCTTTAATATTGTTCTTATTCGATTCTACCATCTTTCCTATTCACACCTATTTACTTATCTTGGTTAAGTTAGAGCGTAGATCAGTTCTCCCGTTTCCCTGTGGATACGATAAAACCTTTAACCGGGTAAAAGCTTCAACAGTATCCGTGCGCTTGCGGATTATCTGTGTGCGTATAAATACCATAGTACACTCTAGTGCCACGCTGGGGATGACAACCTAGTATTCAAGTGGTGTTAGCAAGTGTCAACAAGCATTTTTGGCGCCGTTGCCGGGGAAACGGTTTCTGAGTTGACTACGAACTAGTTTAATCATTTTATAAAAAATATATATATATTTTCCTTTTATCCTTTGCCTCATCTCTGCTATTCTTTCTTCTTATCTAATCCTTGATCTCTGGTCTATTATGAATTCAAACATGTCTATCTATGAATTTCATAGACCTATGGGCACACATCTCGAACCACCAAAATCTTCAAAGCCTATCATAGCATCTAGTTTTGAGATAGACCCCGATTACATAGAATTTATTCAAAAACAACCTTTCTCAGGAGAAGGTGAGGAAAACCCATACACACACCTAAGAGAGTTTTATCGAGTCTGTGACCTCTTTCGCATAGAAGGCATGTCCGATGAGACCCTTAAATGGAAGCTCTTTCCGTTCTCTTTAACGGGAAAAGCTAGACATTGGTATAAACTCAAAGTAGGGAGTGTTCATGGAGATTGGAAGGAGTTATATAGTAGTTTTGTTTCTAAATATTTTCCAATCTCCAAATTGGTGGAACTTCGGCGTGAGATTCTTTCTTTTAGACAACTAGAAGAAGAATCTCTTGGCAAATCATGGGACCGCTTTATTAACCTTACTCTCACTGGCCCAAAACTTTCTATTCTAGAAGAAGTTCTTCTAATTCACTTTTTTGAGGGCCTTAGTAGGAAAAATAAGCAAACCCTTCATGCGGCCTCTGGAGGATCTTTCCACCACCTATCCGCTAGTGAAGCTTGGAATTTGATTGATTTAATGAGCGGAAAGTCTCCTAGCTTTTATATCCCTGAGAAAGAGAAAGAACCAGTTCCTAGACAAGAAGAAGAAGTTTCGATAGCCAGATCACAACCACTTCAATCCCAAACTTTAGCTATCGATCCTAAACCATCAATACCCCAAAATTCTCCAAGGGAGGAAGGAATTTCGACCTTAAATCTTTTAGATGCTGATAGTTTAGACTTCTGGTTCTATAAGAGACCTTCAAGCAGGGATAATTCCAATCATTGCAATAATGTTTCTCTTAGAGAATGTCCTGGTTCCTATCATGAAGAAGTCGAGGATGACATATCAAGTGAAGGAGAGCTAAGCCATATAGACAATTCTATCTACTCCCCTTCCATGTTCACAAGTTCTAAATCCATCCTTGACCTTAGAGATCCCTCTTATCCCTCTTCTTTTCAGTCTCATGATGATCCTAGCAATTCACCAAGACGACCAAACCATAGGAGTCATGAAGACCATAAGGATGGCATGTCAAGTAATGCCATAGAAGGAGAGCTAAGCCATATAGAAAATTCTAACACCTCCCCTATTTTGATCACAAGTTCTAAATGGCTAGAATGTGTAGAATGGATGGATAAGGAAGAAGCCTTAATAGGTTCTGACTTTGGCTCAATTTCAAATGGTGAGTTCTTGACTCCCTTTGAAGATGAGATTCATCCAACTACAGAAGAGGACATAGGTGAGACCAATCCAGGAGAAACTCCGAACATTCAGATTAGAGACGAAGATAACATTAATGAGCATGGAATTTATTTCATAGCCACTTCGTTTACTCCATGCTCATATGCAACATCTTCCCAATCTATTGGTCTCTCCGACATCACCACACTTGAGATCTCCAACCCCCTCTTCCTTTCTATTTATAAAAACTTTAAAAGGGCGGTTGTCGATGCATATGTCTATAATAAATATTGCAGATCTCGTTGAGTTGATCTAGATATAGGTTGGCGTCGGAGGGGAAACCACTTCGCCAACATAAACTGATGGTTTCCCAAGGACAAGCTTAGTGTCTTAAAATAAGCATTGATCAGATCGTAACATGAGTCTTTAATTATTTGCAACATTACCTTGTGTATTGAGCATATAAGGATAATTGTAAAAAAAATATTCCTTCGGGTATTCTTGTCACTAACCTTTCTAAGATTGGAGCAAGAAGATCGGATGAATGACAAGCACAAGGTATGTCCAACCAATCATCGTACAACATTGAATTAAATTCATCCAAACTTGAATTTTGCAAAATTCAAGCTTGGGGGAGTACTTTACATAAAAACATCCTTTGCCATGTTGCTATGTTGGTTGTCCCTACCTTTGAGACATGCTCAATTTGTTAAATACTAGTCACACTACTTCATCTCCACTTGAGTAGATCTCTATAAACGCTATCATGCTACCTTTGTCTATTTACTAGCAAGTGTTGGTTTGGAAGTACTCGCCATACTTCCATTGGCATTTAAATTAAGCATGGGGCTTAGGTTAAATAGCCTTCCTTAATCTGATTAGACATGGAGTCTAGTTTGGTTAGTGAACTAAAAAAACTGCTTGAGTAGATATTGGTATATTTTGTCGGACTAACCCCTGCAGAAAAACTTTCAATATCGATTTGGGAAGTCCTGAGATAAACTCACATCAGAGACGAAGAGAGTGACACATGAAGTTTAACAATTTGCACAAGAAGGACATAGCTCATTCATCATAGAGAGATGATCCATGGAGGGTGCCACAAACACGACGCACAACCGCTAAGAAAGGAAAGCTTCCACAAGATGATACTGTACCATCACTCTTCAAGGAAGGTAACATCTTAAGGTACTTGACTATCACTTTTATAAGCTTCTCCTTGGTTCTGGCGTTCATATGAATAAAAGAGACAAACGTGTATGATTTACAACTCTAGATTAACCAACCCAACTGATTCAACATATTTAGTCCTTTAATCCTTGTTCTTAGTACTACCTCCATGATCCCACACTCCTAATCATATGAGCTAAAATGTTACACATTCAATCATTGAGAGATATAAAGAAAAAGACATATACATATATAGATTATCTTTCCATCAGGTTGAGCGATCTGATCTGACAAATGTTATAAGTGTTATACTCATGAACTTATCATCCATCAACTTGTCTTGCTCACTATGCTTAAGGTTAGAGAAGAACAAATACACTTTTGGTTCTGTTGGTGTTTTCTACCAACAGGGCCCATGCACTTGATCTCTGCCTTGTCTCTATGAGAAGGTACACTATGAGCACAAAGACACTGAGCAAGATACTGCTAACACCGCACTTCGAACTGCTAGGCAAACGAAGAACATGGGTGACACCGTATTAAAAGGTGCAGACGTCAAGGTCCGCACCTGAATCAAATGACGCACCTGAAGAATGAACACGATGAGAAGTCTTGACAAGAAGACTTAAAACATTGAACCCTCGCCGAAAGGTAAGATTGGTAGTTATCCATATTTATCCTTTCTGCATTCCCTTTTCCATTTAATTATTTACTTTCCCTTAAATAGATTATTAGTTAATCATGCTATCTTGAAAAGAAAATAAAAATGTTAAAAAATACTAAGCCCCATATGAGTATACGAGTGACATAAAACCCATAAGTACCTTCACTGTGGTGGCATAAAAATAAAATAAATATTTCTTTTCTACTTTATAAAATAAAAATATAAAAACAGGGAGTAATATTTATTGAGGAAGCTCAACGTGATGAAGGCTAGATATTTATGCTAACACTTAATTAGTTCCACAAGCTTTGTTGTCTATTTGAGCTCCACAGAATTTAAGAATCGAGAAGACTAGCAGATGGAGGACATTCTAATCGCTGTCAGAATGCTGCTGACTTTCAAATACACCTCTGCCACCTGCTAGCTACATCAAGAGAAATTACGTCAAAATTCAGCTTGGGGAAGAGCACCCCCATTTATCTCGCTAAGTATTTCTACCTATCTTTATACTTATATTATATTATAATATTAAAATACATAAACTATGAAAAACCAAATAAAGATTTTGTGCTTATATATATATATCTTTTGCTTAGTGTGTTTAATAAATAAATAAAGTGGCTATGCTAATCTGAATGTTAATAATAAAACTCTAGCATGGATATGATGAATAGTTGCTCTGCCTAATTTGCAAATTTAAAGTTCTCTCTCAAGTTTAGACATAACTGTTATAATTTAAAGCTTGCTCTAGATCTAAACTTGTGGGATGAAAACTTGATCTAAAATCTAAGTTGTTAACGGATATGATATGGGAAGGTTGAGCTGCTGTTTATCTATTCCTAGAGATGCTAGAATTCTGGAGAATTTTATCTTTGAAAAATCTTTAAAATGTTGCATGATGAGTTCCTGTATGATGAAAGTTTAAATTCCTACCACAGCCATATATACATGCTTGCTAGACTTTGAGCCACACATTTATTATTTACTGCTTATGAGCATTGAGTGTGGTCAAGCTGTGTAGACCCTTAGGAGCTTGTCATGTGGTTAAATCAAGATTCACTTGCACATTCACTCATATATGCTACTTCTACTCTGGAAGTAACATCCACATATATCCATCCATTTCCATCTCCAGAATCACCTAAAAATATTCTACTCCTAATTCGGGAGAGAATAGCCAAAAACATCTGTGTTTTTCCCTTGTGAAATAAATGCTCAAGTTATCTTGCTACTACCACTTGCTATATTATCTCAAGAGATGAGTGCTCTGAAAAAAAAGAAGAAAAAAAAGAAAAGAAAAAAAATAATAAACGAGGAAATAAAAAGGGGCAAGTGCCCGGAACCTCGAAAGAAAAGAAAAAGAGTGAGACGAGAGGTAAAAATGGACAAGTGTCCGACAGTAGAATTAGGGGTACAGGATACCCATCTGAGAGAAAAGAAAAAGAAGAGCATCTCATTCTCCTCATAAAGTTTCAAAAAGTAAGGAAGGTATGTATCCCCTCAAAAGAGCAAAAGTAGAATTAGACTTTCACCATTGTTATCACCATCATCACCATACACTATTCATTCGCCACACATACACATCTTGATTTGGCTTATTGATTTGTTTCTTTGGATCCATGGTTTGACTATACAATAAATGTCTTGTAAGTATGTATATTTTATCTCCCACCTATGAGCTCCAGATATTAAAGCCTTATTAGAGTAGGGTGAGAGAGAAGGCAATGTCACTATGCCTTATACCACAAATACCACATATTTTGAGAGAAGGCATATACCATCACTGCCTTGGTAAGGATCCAAAAATACCACAAAAGAGAGATATGAGAGAGTCATAGAAAGGAATCTCTGAGTTTTATTTGAAAATCTGCAAAAACTCCAGAGCTATAGCTGATCAAGAATAAGAGACATGGCACTTGGCTAGACTGTTCTATCTTTTAACTACTCAAGACAGAAGTGACGGTTACAAGTCCCATGGTGAAAGGTAAAGTAAGTAAGTTTTAGTTCTTGACAGTTTACTCTAACTCAGAGATGAGAACTTATTTAAAAAACATGTGTCCCGTTAAATTTTTAAGATATTGCAACAACTTCTGATCCATTGCTGAGTCTATCCTTGCTCAGGGACGAGCAAGAGGTAAGCTTGGGGGAGTTTGTTGACGGTCCTTAAGTATCAAATATAATTATCAAATAAACAAAGAAAAGGATCCAAATGAAATCAACATCTAGACTTAGGGTTTTATCTGACAGAATTCCACGAGTTTTGGTGTTTGTCTATTTCTGCAGGGGGTTATCAGGAAATACGGAAGAAAGGCCCACATGTCGGGATTACATAGAGATATTAACGTGCTGTGCAATTATCTTACATCTAGAAGATTCCAGAAGCCACGGGAAGGAAGCGGAGACCGAACGGAGTCAGGGACAGGGTGCCCGCCCAAGTCCTTAGGGCGCCCGCCCACCTTTTTCGGCCAATCACGCTCAATCTCGCGGATTATGCTCCACCGACCTAAAGGATCAAGAATAACCGTTCAATCAATGTCGGTTTGATCCGACGGCCCAGGTTCACTTGAGGGGACTATAAAACCAGACCCCCTGGCCCCTGGAGGAGGCACCCCTTGATCATTATTCATTATTCATAGACAGAGCAAAAGCTAGGGTTTAGAGATGAGAGCTCTCCTCTCTTCTCTAAACTAGAGTAGATCTAGATAGTAGCGAGATGGAGAGCGAAGGAGGATTAGAGGAGAGGCCGGCCTGTCGGTTCTTCCTCCGGTTGTACTTCGCCATGATCAAGCTCTAATCAAGCTTGCTCATGGGATGACTCTGGTAATCTACTTCTAATTCATTATGCAATTACTAATCATGTATGTTCTGGTTCACAACTCTTTTGAGTACTTCTAATCTATAGGACCCTATAGGTTAGAGTTGTAGTATAGGTGTAAGCGTGGTGCTTAGACCTAGATTACTTGTGGATATCCCCTCACTAGCTGGATCGTGTGGTAGGCCGCGTAGGTGACAGTTACGTTGGTCCCCTGTAGTCCACCTCTCGTTAGTAGGACGGGTAGGGTTTATCGTCCTATGGATAAGCATCCTTTGTGGTGTACTCTTATCACGTGGTTCGTCCCAGACATAGACATACCCCTTTTAAGTAGAGAAACCATAGTTATCCTCTCTATTCTGCTACCATCGTCCATATACTAGAATTGCTCTACTCTCTATTCCCATATTACCACTCACAGTTATCTTACCTTTAATATTGTTCTTATTCGATTCTACCATCTTTCCTATTCACACCTATTTACTTATCTTGGTAAAGTTAGAGCGTAGATCAGTTCTCCCGTTTCCCTGTGGATACGATAAAACCTTTAACCGGGTAAAAGCTTCAACGGTATCCGTGCGCTTGCGGATTATCTGTGTGTGTATAAATACCATAGTACACTCTAGTGCCACGCTGGGGATGACAACCTAGTATTCAAGTGGTGTTAGCAAGTGTCAACATTGGCATTCCCCAAACAATCACTACCGATCAAGGCACTATGTTTACGTCATTGGAGTTTGATGAATTTGCAATCGGTATGGGGATTAAAGTGTTGAATTCTTCTCCTTACTATGCTCAAGCCAACGGACAGGCCGAAGCTTCCAACAAAGGAATTATTAAGCTCATTAAGCGAGAGATTGAGGAAAATCCCAAACGATAGCATACTCTGTTAAATGAAGCCTTATGGTCATATCGGATGGCATGTCATGGTTCAACCAAAGTGTCACCTTATCAACTGGTGTATGGACATGATGCAGTACTACCTTGGGAGATTAAAACTGGTTCTAGGCGAATGTTTTCTCAAGATGAGTTGGATGATTTGGCAGGGCATCGGTTAAGAGCTTTAATTAGCATAGAAGAGAATAAAAAGAGAGTGGCTAAGTGGTATGATAAAAAGGTAAAGACCAAGGAATTTGCCGATGGGGATTTGGTTAGGAAATTAATTTTACCGATTAGGACTAAAAGTTCAAAATTTGGGAAATGGTCTCCTAATTGGGAAGGTCCTTATCGGATAAATCGGTCTACCCTAGGCAATGCTTATATTTTAGAAACTCTCGAAGGAGTTGAATTTCCCAGGGCATTAAATGGAAAGTACTTAAAAAGATACTACCCCAGTATCTCGGTTGATGCATAAAAGTATATATGCCGACGACAGTCCCATTGGCTAGACAAAATATCAGTGTGTCCGGAACAATGCATAAGAAGTCTAGGTGCCGATAACAATCCTATCGGCTGGATCAAATGTTGGTGTTTTCAAAAGCTGATGGGACATACTGCCGATGAAAAAATTACAAATTCAACAAAGTCTGGATAGCCAATATCGCACGCAGGCGAATCTGATTGGCTTCCTCTATTTCTTTGACATCTTCATCGGCTGAGCTTCCACTGGTTTCAACTTTTTCTTCATTTGCAATGCCTTACGAGCCTGGGCATCGCTCTCTTGTTGAAGATTCTTGAGTGCATTGGGCAGTTGACTTTCCTCCTATTGAGCTTGAGACAAAGCTTTCTCTACTTGTTTAAGCTCAGCAAGCAAGGCCTCTCTTTTTGCCGATAGATTAGAAATATTCTATTTTAATTCGTCACATAAAGATTGCAGAATGCCAATGCTCTTATGCTTTTCATTGGCATCATGCTTCACTTGCAGCATCTCCTCTTTAAGCTGGGCATGAGTGGCTCTATCGGCATGGCGCTGGACGGCCTTTTGGTATTGAAGCTGGCGACTCTCCAGGTGAGCCACTTGGAAGAGCATCTCCTCGACATCGGCAGGAATTTGGCCACGGAGAGTCTTGAATATGACTTTGGCTAGATCAGAATCATCTACCAGCTGAGCTATGTCTTGCTGCAATAGGGCCAGTAAGTCTTCCAGCTTGGACTTGATCTCTGCCGATGCGATTCCAAGCGCCAATGAAGAGCTTGCCTCTTCACCTTCGTCATCAGAGATGTTGATGGCAAAGGAGAAAAAGCTATCGGGAGAATCTTGCTCCTGGGGAACAAGAATATAAGTTAACAAGGATTAAGTATCGATAATGCAAAGTATGATGGATCATATGACTTACCTGTTTTAAAGCAATTTCTTGTCTCTAGGGTGGAGATGTAGCTTGCACTATAATTTGATCGGCTAGAGCTGCCGATGGAATACCTTCAACTGGAAATTACCAAGGGTGACGATGATGTTTATAAGAGAAGTCATCGGTAATGATTTTGTGATCAGTACTTTACCTTGAGGTGGGATAACAGTTGTTTGTTCAGGGAGAACCGCCGATGATGTGCCTAGATCAGCTGGATCGGTGATCCATTCAGACACATCGGTCGGGTCTACTTGCGTCTGGGGCACTGATTGAGGAGGAGAAGGTGCTACTTCGATCTGAGGTGCTGGATGAGGTGGAGAGGATGGTGCTGTCATGTGTCGCTTTGGCTTAGTGCTTTTTGGGCCCTTTCTCTTAGGAAGATCTTGACTAGGCTGGGGGGCATCGACACCCGATGATTGAGTGCTCTTGGTCCTTGCCGATGCATCGGTCTGCCGTTACAAAAAATCAAAGGTAAGATGTAAAAGCAAAAAAGTATTGTTGGGATTTGAAAGAATAGAATGTTTGGTACAAAACAAAGTTACCGATGATGTTCTAGTCATGGCCGATGCACCCTGAAAGAATAATGTGAATATGAGATGAAATCAGTATAATAGAAAGGAAATTTGAAAATTTACCTTGAAGGCTTGAGCCAGCGTGGCGGCAGCTACCGATGGAGAAGTTTTAGACCGTTTGGTGGTCGTCTTCTTGAAGCGGATGTTTTGGTGCATTAGGACTGCTAAGCTTGGCGCATTGTGGCCGATCAGAGAGATAGGGGATGATGGGAGAAGGACTGCTAAGCTTGTCGGTGCTGGGTCATCAACCTATTGGAATAAAATGGAGTATGTTACCGATGGAATTAAAGTTAACAGAAGATTGAGTATTAGAAAAGAAACTTACAACGTCATCAGGGACTTCATGCTCGAGATCGATCATGTTGCGGTACATATGAGCCGATACCTTGAACACATGCTCTTTCCATTCTTCCTACCACCGTTTGTATGACTGGGTGATGAAAAGGGCCGGAACCCAAGCTGATAGATCAATATCTATCGTATCGGCATCTGGCTGGAGCTGAGCTATTATGATCCACTCGAGTCCACTAGTTATTACTTCCCTCGGCTTAACCACATCGGCATAACAAAGTTTAATGGGTAGCTGACCAAAAGTCAGCTGGTGAGCTAGTGCCGATGGGTTGTAAAACTCATAGGTTGTGTTGGTGTTCTTTCCGCTGTCGAAGTTGTTTACTGGGATTGCTCTTGGGGTGATGATTGCCATCATCAGATCATTGTCGTTGTTGAGTGCGTCATCGACAGTGTGGAAAGTGAGGGGGGATCTGGACTCTGCATCTTCATAACGCATCTAGGGTCACTGATCTTTGGAGAGGCCATCATACAATATTTGAAAGAATCAATCGATCTGATTCTCGTTTGCATCGGTACCGAGGAGAACTATAATGGCTTCACCGTAATTGAGGGGCGAGCGTGTTGCCAATTCGTCCTCTACTAGTTCATAGTCCTCAATGATGTCTCGTGGGAACTGCTGTGCGAAAAAATCCCACCAAATACGCTTATGCATGTGGGCGTTGAGCCACATGTTAATAAACCACCAAAGACCTCCCAGGTTGCCGATAGGTTCACCTAGCAGGAGTTTTTTGGCTACCTGGTGGAGGAGGTGATAGACGGAACCCAGGAGGTATTAGCCAAGAGGGAATCGGTTACCATTGGCTAGTCGCTCTGCTACCGATAAGTAGACAGAGGTTGGCCCTACCAATCGGCCATAGAGGATGAATTTATCTAACTACATATTCAGAAAGATGGTGTGCTCTCTCTAGCCGACCGATCCAGTTTGCCGATATTTCTGGACATATCCTGACCAGCCGCCGATGTTACGAATTTCTACTTTGTACTCAGGTTTGTGGTTGAAGATACCACCATCATCGGCATGGGTAATATCCAAGCCAGTAAGCATAACAACATTGGCAAGTGTGGGGGAAACTGAGCCATGACAAAAAATGAAGGCGTTAAAGGTATCTAACCAAAAGTATGAGGCTGCTATCATCATTGATTCATTCTTTTCCATATCGGCAATGGAAAGCCTAATGCATTGGTCTAGTTTGCATTCACCCCAGTATACTTCGTTTGTCTTACTGACCCTCAGAAACCAGTCTTTCCATCCCTTAGTGGGTTTTGACCAGGATCGGAAACTATCCTTCCATAGATCTAAGGAGAAGTTCTCGGCTCTAAAGGGGATTCAGTTGGTTTTTGCGTTGATTAAGTCTGTGGGATCTGGATTGCCCATTGGACCCAGGCATTGGAGGTGAGGTTGTTTAGTAGGAATAACAATTTTCTCACTCAGATCCTAGAGTTTGGAGATCAAAAGAATAGGAAAAAATGGGGAGAAAATGCTAAGTAAATAAATTTGCAAAAAGTAAAGATTGCAGTAAAAGAAAGAGAGGATGGGAATGGATTAACCTCAGGGACAACAAGTTGATGGCCATTTCCTTCTGAAGAGAAGAAAGAACAGGAGGCTTGAAGATTCTAGAAGGGCTTTGCCATAGGAGAGCTTTTTCACTGCCGAAGTTCTTGAGCTCTTCGTCAATGCCGCCGCCGGGGAGATGAACTTGAGAATGGGGAATGACGAGGTAGAGGATGAGTACTGGGGAAGGAAGTATTTATAGGTTGAAATGAGCAAGGGTATTTTTGACTTATCTCTTTGCCGTATCCGTGAAATTCGAGGTTGTTCAGATCGATATGTTAACGGTTCGCATGATAATCAAGGGATTGTACAGGTGATTTGACGGCAAGTAATCATGATTTTATGAGATATTCCACTGTACGTGATCTTTTGGTTGGTCCATCAACAATCAATCCTAACAGAAAAGTTGCCGATGAGCGTGTTTCTATGAGATTTGGTTTAGATGGTTGAGAGATTCGAGGTATTTACTGGGATGTAGAGGTCAGAATTAAGGTTGTTTGGATTTGGTAATTAATTGTTACCAGAAGGAGATAATTATGAAAAGGTCGTCATTATCAGGAGAGAATTTTATTAATGATTTCATACTCTGAAATTGGGGGGCATGTGTTGACACCGTTTTTGGGCACAAGTCGGGGTAGTGAGTGAAACTTGATCGGTAGTCAAGGAGATGTTGTGTCTAGTCGGTGAGAAGATTGCCGATAGCTAATGATGCCGATGACTAGATGATGGGTGGAAGATGTTGCTAAGCTTGTCGCTAGCCATATATCATTGTTGATTGGTTGCCGATGTTGATGATTGCTGATGCCGATGAGTGTTGACGGTTCTTAAGTATCAATTTTAATTATCAAATAAACATGAGAAAGGACCAATATGCAACCATCACCTAGAATTAGGGTTTGATCTGACAGAATTCCTCGAGTTTTGTTGTTTATCTGTTTCTGCAGGGGGTTATCAGGAAATAAGGAAGAAAGGCCCACATGTCGGGATTACATAGAGATATCAACGCACCGCGTAATTTTACATCATCTAGAAGACTCCACAAGCCACGAGACCGAAGCGGAGGCGAAACTGGGCCAGGCCTAGGGCGCCCGCCCTGGTAGCCTGGGCGCCCGCCCCCCTGTTGGTGCCAAATCAGGACTCTTTTGCTCAGGATATTCCACCGACCTATTGGATCAAGAAAAACATAGTACCACCTCATCTATCGACCCAAAAACGCATAGAAGGGGAGGACTATATAAGCAAGGCCCCCTGGCCCCTGGAGAAGACATGAAGAAATTATCATAGAGATTGAGGGGTGCCCTCGAAGGAAAACCTCTTCTCTAATTAATATTTCTTTTTAGGCTTAGCAATCAATGTAAGGTAGAAATAGATCTTCTAGTTTCTACTAGATTGAGAGAGATAGAGTGGAGGTGTTGATTGGAGGAAGCCCGACCTGTCGGTGTCTACTCCAAGCTTGTACCTGCGGGATCAAGTTCTCCTAACCCGAAGCTTGCTCCTAGGATTCTTCAGTAATTCGACATCTAAATTCTAGTAAGTTCTTGTTTTATTGTTCTTATGGTTTATGAGTTTACTTTAATCTCTTCGCGTAGAGTTTAGAGTAATCATTGCTGGCGTAAACGTTGTGTTTAGGCTGGGGTACTCATAGATATTCCCTGACTAGCTGGACCGTGGTAGTAGTGAGGAACGTGACAATTCCGAGCTACCTTTGTAGATCACATCTCGTTAGCAGGAAGGATAGGGTTTATAGGTGCGGGTCGAACATCCTTTGTGTTGTCTAGATTCCGTTAGCCTCCCCATTAGAACAGTAGATCATCCTTACCAAGGTTAGAAGGAGACTACGGTTGCAGTCTTCTCTATTTATCACTCACATCGAAAGACATTCTTTGTGCCTAAAGGTTAGTAGTAATAGACCGGTTAGTCAGATGCCCTCTTTCTCCTAGTGGTAAAAAAATAAATACGATACTCTGGATAATTTCCCGGGTGAAGTGCTCACCGATATCCGTGCGCTTGCGGATCAATTCCTTATTGCGTTCCCAAATATCAACAAGCATTTCTGGCGCCGTTGCCGGGGAGAAAGACGGTTGCTGAGATAACCTGAGTCTTGCTACTAGCTTGTATCTATACTTTTATCTTTTCTTATCTTTTATATCCTTTATTTATTTTTCTTTACTCTTACCTTATGGAAAACCAAAATTCTAAATCGATCCATGAGTCTGCAATCCCTTTAGCAACTGACCTTTTACCATGGGAATCATCACAGCCTATCCAAACATCCCAGTATAAGTTAAGTTCTAGGTTGATTGCCATGATTCAAAACCTATCTTTTTCGGGAAAGGAAGACGAAAACCCTTACCTTCATATTAGAGATTTTGAGCAAACATGTGATTGTCTTCGCATTGAAGGCATTTCTGATAAGACTTTACGTTGGAAGCTTTTTCCTTTTTCTCTAAGGGGAGAAGCTAGACAATGGTACAGTCAGAAGGTAAGTCAACAACAAGGTGAATGGGGAGTTTTACGAGCCAACTTTTGTCTAGATTTCTATTCCCTTGACCGTATAACCGACCTTAGATTCGAAGTCCTATCTTTTAAACAAAAAGATAATGAAACTTTGGGGAAATCCTGGAAACGTTTTTCTGATCTTTTAGAATCTGGTCCAAACCTTAATCTTGAAGACCCTGTTCTTTTATTTCACTTTTTTCGAGGTCTTCATAAAAATCACAAACAAATGCTTCACACAATGTCTAGAGGTTCTTTCTTTCGCATCCCTGCTGATGAAGCTAGAGTGATCCTAGATAGAATCCTAGAAGCTGAGATGGATAATACCCTTCATGATGAAACCTACGAAGCCGAAGTAGACACTCTGCCAAATTCTTCATCTACTTTAGCTATCCCAAGTTCTGAGCCACAAGAGGAAGAAATTCCACTACCGGACTTCATGCAGGATATAGAATCCGATCTTTTTGCCGATTTTGGAAATATTTCAAACTACCATTCTATTGACAAACCCCAAAACGGCCAGTTTAGCATTTATTTACCAAGTGAATATCAATTGAGAGAGCTTATCTCAGTAATGAGTAGCGAATGGTTGGAGGAATCAGAGCTTTCCTCTGATGTGATCCGTTTGGACACACCCTCTATAACTATACGTTGTGCTTATAATTCTGATCGATTTAATGCTCTTTATAATCCTGTTGTGGGGATCAACATTATGTCTGAATCTTTTGCACTTAAACTATTTAAAAATCTTATCTTAACCCCCACAACAAAGATCATAAAGGAATCTTCGGGACGATTAGTCCCCAGTCTTGGAATTATTAATGTCCTACCTCTTACGGTAGAAGGCTCCATGGTTCATTTGAACTTCTATATCTTTGATACATGGGACTTCGACCTGTTGATAGGACAACCTTTTAGAAGACTCCTTTATGAAGGTCATACTGGAAAGCTACACATTTCTTTTGGAAAAACTTTTAAATTCCCAATAATAATTTCACACTCCTTAAAGAATAAGGCCGAGTCATATCTTTTGCCTGATCCTATGGAGGAAGTAAAGGCTGCATCTCTAGAGCTTTTAGATGAACCAGACTTAGAAGACGAAACTCCTTTCTTCACAGAAGAAGAAGACGAACCTTCTGAGCCTGAACCCTTAGATGAGTTTGCAGAAACACCTAGACCCCCCATAGAACTTAAAACTTTACCACCCGGTCTTACCTATGCTTTCCTAAACAATAATCCAAAGTTCCATGTGATCATTAGTGATAAACTCACTCAGGATCAAACTCTGCGATTAATGACCATTCTTGAGAAACATCACTCAGTTTTTGGCTACTCACTTCAAGATCTTACAGGAATCAGTCCTATGATTTGTACCCATCGTATTCCAACAGATCCTTCTATTACACCCTCTCGAGAACCCCAATGTAGACTTAATAACACTATGAGAGAGGTAGTTAAAAAGGAAGTTATAAAGTTGCTGCATGCAGGGATTATATATCCTGTGCCGCACAGTGAGTGGGTAAGCCCAGTACAAGTTGTGCCTAAAAAGGGAGGCATGACAGTTATTATGAATGAAAAGAACGAGCTAATTCCGCAACGCACCGTCACAGGATGGCGGATGTGCATAGACTATAGAAAACTAAACAAAGCCACGAGAAAGGATCACTTTCCTTTACCTTTTATAGATGAGATGCTAGAGCGGTTAGCAAACCATTCATTCTTCTATTTCTTAGATGGATATTCGGGGTATCATCAAATCCCGATCCATCCCGATGATCAAAGCAAAACCACTTTTACATGCCCTTATGGAACTTATGCTTACCGTAGAATGTCTTTTGGGTTATGTAATGCACCAGCTTCTTTTCAAAGATGCATGATGTCTATATTTTCTGAAATGATTGAAGAGATTATGGAAGTTTTCATGGATGATTTCTCTGTTTATGGAAAAACTTTTGATAGTTGTCTTGAAAACTTAGACAAGGTTTTGCAAAGATGTGAAGAAAAGCACTTAATCCTTAATTGGGAAAAATGTCATTTTATGGTTAGGGAAGGAATAGTGCTAGGACACTTAGTGTCTGAAAGAGGTATTGAGGTAGACAAAGCTAAAATTGAAGTAATTGAACAACTACCTCCACCTGTGAACATAAAAGGAATTCGAAGCTTTCTGGGCCATGCTGGTTTTTACCGTAGATTCATAAAAGATTTTTCATTTATTGCTAGACCACTTACTCTTTTGCTAGCCAAGGATGCTCTTTCGAATTTGATGATGCATGTCTAACATCTTTCAATTTATTAAAGAAAGCACTCATCTCTGCACCAATCATTCAACCCCCTGATTGGTCGTTGCCTTTTGAAATTATGTGTGATGCTAGTGATTATGCTGTGGGGGCAGTATTAGGACAAACTAAAAATAAGAAGCATCATGCAATTGCTTATGCCAGTAAAACTTTGACAGGAGCTCAACTTAATTATGCAACCACTGAAAAAGAGCTTCTGGCTGTTGTCTTTGCCATTGATAAATTTAGATCTTATTTAGTTGGAGCTAAAATAATTGTTTACACTGATCATGCTGCACTAAAATATTTGCTCACTGAAAAAGATGCTAAACCTCACCTGATTAGATGGATTTTATTACTCCAAGAATTTGACTTAGAAATAAAAGATAAAAAGGGAGTAGAAAATTCTGTTGCTGATCACCTGTCTAGAATGTATTTTAAGAGTCCACAGGAAACCCCAATCAATGATTCACTCCGGGACGACATGCTCTACGGGATTAACAGGTCTGACCCCTGGTATGCAGATATTGTTAATTTTATGGTTTCAGGGTATGTACCACCAGGAGCAAACAAGAAGAAGCTTATTCAAGAAAGTCATTCACATATATGGGACGAGCCATACCTCTTCCGAGTATGCTCTGATGGCTTACTCAGGAGATGTGTGACCACTGAGGAAGGATGGAAGATCATCGACAGATGTCATTCATCACCATATGGAGGTCATTATGGAGCATTCCGTACACATTCAAAGATCTGGCAGTGTGGATTCTATTGGCCTACAATGTATGAAGACACGAAGCAATATATCAGAAGATGTGGGCCATGTCAAAGGCACGGAAACATAAATACAAGGGATGCAATGCCACTCACCAACAACCTTCAGATTGAGCTCTTTGATGTCTGGGGAATAGACTACATGGATCCATTTCCTCCATCAAAGAAGTGTGAGTACATCTTGGTGGCAGTTGACTATGTCTCCAAGTGGGTAGAAGCATTACCTTGCAAGCATGCCGACAACGTCAGTTCAAAGAGGATGTTTGAAGAAATTATATTTCCAAGATTTGGAGTTCCCAGAGTAGTGATAAGTGATGGAGGAGCACACTTCATCGACAAACGCTTCAAGCAATATCTATCAAGACATGGAATCCGTCACAACGTCGCTACCCCCTATCATCCTCAGACATGTGGCCAAGCAGAGACTTCCAACAAACAAATCAAGAATATTCTTCAGAAGACAGTAAATGAAATGGGAACAGCATGGAAAGACAAGTTACCCGATGCACTCTGGGCATACCGGACAGCATACAAGACCCCAATTGGAATGTCTCCATACCAATTGGTGTACGGGAAGACTTGCCATCTACCTGTTGAACTAGAGTTCAAAGCACACTGGGCCATAAAGAGATGGAATATGGACCTAGATGTTGCTGGAGATTATAGAAGAATGCAACTATCAGAATTGGAAGAATGGCGAGAGAAGGCATATCACAATTCAAAGATCTACAAAGAAAGAGTCAAAAGATGGCATGATAAGAGAATCAAGAAGAAGGAGTTCACACCCGGAGATAAGGTATTACTTTTTAATTCCAGGGTGAAGCTTTTCGGGCATGGAAAACTCCTGAGCAAATGGGAAGGACCATTCAAGGTAATCAATTCATCATCTCACGGAGCTATCACACTTCAAAATAGCGAAGGTACGTTATTCAAGGTAAATGGTCAACGTCTTAAATTATTTTTAGAGCCCAATGAGGAATTTGAAGAAATAGACGTAGTCCATTTTTACCCTCCCATAGAGAATTGAAGCCCGACACTTTTGGTCTGGGGGTTTTGGGTCATATATATATTTTTCTAAATAATTCCGTATCTAGAAACACGCTCGAAGAAGTGGGCCCAAATAGGGGCCAGAAAGAGGGCGGGCGCCCAGGTTAAGTGGGCGGGCGCCCAGCCCCTGTTCCCTCTCGGTCCCGACTTTCTCTGTTATGGAAAATGCACTTGGGTGATCCGAATAATCCCTCGGATGGAAAGTTTCGCACGCACATCGACGGGAGCAACCCGAACAACCCATAGAGGCATCCTTTTGACCCGTATATAAACAGACCCCTGATCTCAGTTTTCAAACACCAAGCCACCAAGCTTTCTCTCCTTCAATTAGAGCTTGATTAGCTCTCCTTTAATTAGAGCTTAATTAGCTCTACTTCAATTAAAATTTTATTAGTTCCTTGCTACTCCAATGGCCGACAAGTACCACGACGATTGGGAAGTCGTCCCCTTCAACCTCAACATGGAGCCAATGGAAGACCCCGATGCCCGTGCTCTCGTCCGGGCCAACACAGAGCGTCAGCTAGAAGCCATGCCATTACGCCAACGCAGCTCCGCCCAATCTTACCATGCTCAACCAGTTCTCACCGCACCGCCACAACCCCTACTCCTCAAAGGACCATCATCCAAGACGAAGACCACTATCAAGGTGCCAATCGGCACAAGGATCCTTCCACCTAGACCCAATGAGAGGGTCGTTGGAGTCAAGACCAACCGAAGCGGCGAGATCAGCAGCGTACGCTACACTTCAGAGGAGGAAAGGCCTTACTTTGAAGGGATTAGAGCAGCCAAAGTCCGTTTCATCCCTCCAAAGGCAGCCCCGAAGCACGCTCTCAATGCCTTTGAGACACCTCCTAAGCGTCGCAAGACTATAATGGATATTGATGAGGAAGTTCGCAGACTAGATAGAGTTATCATAGACCTCCAGTCCTCGATTAATTCCCTCACTAGGCAGCTCTCTAACCACAACACCATTATACTAGGCCTTAGGCAGGATCTTGCCAGTGCCAACAAGAAGATTAAGGAATTAGAGCGCCGCTAAGTTATCTAGATTAGACTTGGAGGCAATGCATCTTAGTCATCTATCTTTAAATTCGGTTTAAGTTTGCTAATATCAGTTTATTATTAGTTTGCTACTAGTCTTTTGTAATAAATGCCTCAAGATCAATAAAGAGTATTACTATTATTATTATTATGTCTTGTGTGTCTCTACTTTATTTTTTTGTGCAAGAAACCAGAAAACAAGTATGGGGGAGATCCCTCAACATGCCAAACACACTCCAACTACACCACTCCACGATTCAGGTACACACTCTGCACACTTTACTTTACACATATATATATTTTGGATTATGCAGATTATTGTTTCCGACATGATAAAATAAAAGATTAAAATATTTCTAATCATGATTAATCTCAATCTATGATATTTCCTGAAAACTTGCAATTATTATAAAATCATTTTAAAACCCTGTGTTACTTAAGTCAATATGGAATATGTGATGGTAGAGTATGAGTTTCTTATTCTTGATATCATTGTTGCTTGGAGAATTTATTTCAAAATATTCAAATTTCTAGCTACCATCCTCAGTGTTTTATATGCCTGATAAAACTAAAATATTGATTATAAAAGCTATCTGCTCTGTATTGAGTTTGTTCAAAATGAGTTAGACCCTTGTTGAGAGATTTATCATGCTCCCAAGATCAAGACACTATTTCAGTAAGATTCACTCTTCCGAAGTATTATTGCATTAGAGGCATGGGCTATGCAAAAATAGAGATATTTCGAGGAAATAAAAAGGAGCAAGTGCTCGACAACCTCGCAGAAAAAATGGACAAGTGTCCGGCAGTAGAATTAGGGGTACCTCGGTATCCACTTAAAAAAAAGAAGAAAAAGAGAAAAAAAAAAGAAAAAAAATGATATCCCATGGTCCCCCTAATAAGCAATATGCCAGTAAGAGTTGACAAAGTTTTTAATTTCCAAAGTCTTTGATCTAAGAGTATGACATTCCCCTCCTCGGATCCCGTTTTGATCAAGCAATAAATGCAAAGTAAGTATGCTTGAGAATTTTTGCAAAATAAAACAACCTCAGTGAGATATATATATATATAAAAGATAATGAGTGATCTGAGAGAACCTATGAGGATCAAAAGGTATGCTAACTTTCTTTCAAAAATATACAAAAACTCCAAGTGACAGGATTGAGAATAATGGATCTTTACTCTTAACCATAAACATCCCTGACTATGGTACACAGTGGATTTTTAACACCCTGCAATTATATAAAGAATGTTTTAAAATGTTTTACCCCAGATATTGTTCTTAACCATCCTTTTCTCGAGGACGAGTAAAAGCCTAAGTATGGGGGTATTTGTTGACGGTTCTTAAGTATCAATTTTAATTATCAAATAAACATGAGAAAGGACCAATAGGCAACCATCACCTAGAATTAGGGTTTGATCTGACAGAATTTCACGAGTTTTGTTGTTTATCTGTTTCTGCAGGGGGTTATCAGGAAATAAGGAAGAAAGGCCCACATGTCGGGATTACATAGAGATATCAACGCACCGCGTAATTTTACATCATCTAGAAGACTCCAGAAGCCACGAGACCGAAGCGGAGGCGAAACTGGGCCAGGCCCAGGGCGCCCGCCCCCCTGTTGGAGCCAAATCAGGACTCTTTCGCTCAGGATATTCCACCGACCTATTGGATCAAGAAAAACATAGTACCACCTCGTCTATCGACCCAAAAACGCATAGAAGGGGAGGACTATATAAGCAAGGCCCCCTGTCCCCTGGAGAAGACATGAAGAAATTATCATAGAGATTGAGGGGTGCCCTCGAAGGAAAACCTCTTCTCTAATTAATATTTCTTTTTAGGCTTAGCAATCAATGTAAGGTAGAAATAGATCTTCTAGTTTCTACTAGATTGAGAGAGATAGAGTGGAGGTGTTGATTGGAGGAAGCCCGGCCTGTCGGTGTCTACTCCAAGCTTGTACCTGCGGGATCAAGTTCTCCTAACCCGAAGCTTGCTCCTAGGATTTTTCAGTAATTCGACTTCTAAATTCTAGTAAGTTCTTGTTTTATTGTTCTTATGGTTTATGAGTTTACTTTAATCTCTTCGCGTAGAGTTTAGAGTAATCATTGCTGGCGTAAACGTGGTGTTTAGGCTGGGGTACTCATAGATATTCCCTGACTAGCTGGACCGTGGTAGTAGTGAGGAACGTGACAATTCCGAGCTACCTTTGTAGATCACATCTCGTTAGCAGGAAGGATAGGGTTTATAGGTGCGGGTCGAACATCCTTTGTGTTGTCTAGATTCCGTTAGCCTCCCCATTAGAACAGTAGATCATCCTTACCAAGGTTAGAAGGAGACTACGGTTGCAGTCTTCTCTATTTATCACTCACATCGAAAGACATTCTTTGTGCCTAAAGGTTAGTAGTAATAGACCGGTTAGTCAGATGCACTCTTTCTCCTAGTGGTAAAAAAATAAATACGATACTCTGGATAATTTCCCGGGTGAAGTGCTCACCGATATCCGTGCGCTTGCGGATCAATTCCTTATTGCTTTCCCAAATATCAACAATGAGGAAAGGTATGGGAGTTGGTAAGGATACAGGGAATATGCTGCTGATGATGAAAGGATACAGGGAGTATGCCGATGATGATGAAGTGAGATGTGGGAGTTGCTAGGTAGGCAACGGTGATATGCCGATCACTAGGATAGATAGGTGTTTCTTTTCCATATTTGTTAGAGTTTGCCTCATGTAAGAGTCCTGTTTAGTTTAGAATTAAATCCTAGTTGTATACGATTGTAACTCTTTAGGACAGAGTGTAAATATAAGCCTAGTAGCGATGTAAGGACGACAATCAATCAATATCATACCAAGTTTTTACATCTACTATTACATCTACTTTTTCGACGACTTCGTCAATCTGCACGTTTTGTTTTCTTTACGAGTTCTTAAGGATTCATCAAGCAACACTCGGCGAATTCTCGAGTTCCGCATGAGTACCTCTTGGCCATGGCATCCGGGCGCATCGCTGTTGTCGAGACCAAAGTATTCAAGTTATCACAATTGTCGATTGCTAGGTCAAATCGGCTAGCACGTCTCAACGTTTGAATCGGTTATTAGCCCTTTATGTTTGCAGATCTATTTTTGCATCAACAGGTTCGAACCAATGACAAGCTTTTTCACACCTCACATTAAGGGTTATCTTGCCAATGTTGTACTTGTCACTTGTTAAGAATCTAAAATAGATCAAGTACTTGGGTTCACTAGCTCATGAACAAACTCATATAGCTACCACTAGATCAATTAATCATTCAAGCTCATGAACCCAAACCCCTATCTACCCTAGGAACTCCACCTCCTTTTGCAAATGTGCTAACACCATCCGTCATGATCTTCTCCACACACCTATGACCGGTGAAATGGAAATGCCCTAGGTTATACCTTTGCCTTGCACTTTCCATTCTATATCCTCCAATGTTGATGCAACACATGCACCAACCAATCACCAAATGATATGATCCACTTCATATCATCACGTGTCCGTATTGGTTCATCGATCTTGACCTCACTTGCTCTTTACCGTTGCCTTGGTCCACCGACGCCAAGCCTTGCTCAAGCTTCACCGTCACATGCGGTCCCTCGCTTCAACGCCTCCGACTTGCCCTTCACTCTTGCAACCGGTCCATCGAGCCAAGCCTCATTTTGATCTTCTCCACCTTGGTCACATGACTCCATGTCATGTCTCATATGCAATGAGCTCCTTCATCATTACATAATCACCTATGGACTAATCTCCTATGTATCTCACATAAATACTATTTGTTCACTTAAGTTGTCGCCCAATTACCAAAACCAAACAAGGAAATTTCAATCTCCCCCTTTTTGGTAATTGATGACAACTCTACAAAGATATGAAAATTAAGCTTTTTCAAGCTAGCACTTCACACAAGTGTAAATTGCTAACTTGATTTGGATTTTATGCTACTTATCTAACATTTAAGCTCTATATCAAGATTTGGATAAGCACCATAAAACCCTACTAAGTGCTAAGGTGTATAGAATAAACCTTTGTAGCTCGAAACCAAATTTGTTATCATTTGAAGCATTCAATGTACACCATCCTTAGCACCATGAGTAGCTAGACAACAAAAACACTGGAAACCCCGTGAGATCAACATTATAAGCAAGGGTCTAGTTTTTACTTTTTGAACACAAGTCTAGTTACCAACTTATGCATGCTAGTTATCATATCATTCATCAAGATCTATAACTAGCATACACCACACAAAAATGCATATAGAATTTTAAAACATATGCAATGCAAGCAAGCACATGAATATGCACATATCAAATGCAAACAAACAAGGTTCATGAGCCTGCTCTCTCTACTTGCGTGCTTCTCTTGTCCAAGAATTTTGATCCATCTCTTTTCCTTAATGATATGATCCACTTCATATCATCACGTGACCATATTGGTTCATCGATCTTGATCTCACTTGCTCTTCATCGTTGCCTTGGTCCATCAGCGCTATGTCTTGCTCAAGCTTCACCGTCACACGCGGTCCCTCGCTTCAAAGCCTCCAACTTGCCCTTCACTCTTACAACCGGTCCATCGAGCCAAGCCTCATCTTGATCTTCTCCACCTTGGTCACATGACTCCATGTCATGTCTCATATGCAATGAGCTCCTTCATCATCATATAATCACATGTGGACTAATCTGCTGTGTATCTCACATAAATACTATTCGTCCACTTAAGTTGTCACTCAATTACCAAAACCAAACAAGAACCTTTCAGTTATCCTTCGAACGCATCTTTCTCGTTTCTTTATCCAGTAAGGTTTCATCCGCAACTTTGTAGATCTGTGCTCCTTTTTGATGAAGCAACGGTAGGCTTCTATTATAAATTGTGGAAGCAGAGATTGGAAAGCACATACTAGCTAGTTGTTCAGGACTCATAGTAGGGGAAATAGAGATTGAGTATGCACATAGCTAGAAAATGTTTGTGGTGGCTAAAAATTTAGGTCAATGGTCTCTTGTGTCTGCATGCCTGCAACACATACTGAAGATTTAGCTACTTAAGGTTCAACCTTTGTTTAATGTTTGGTGTTTGCTATCTATTGCAATTCATTTAGCTCACTTCTTTAGTAGTAGACTCTTATATAAATGTTACATGCACTTATGGTGTTGAGTGCAGCAATAATTGGATATGTTGTACTAGTAGTTGAAAATTGGAAATGTCAGCGCTCGCCATAATCTGTGCTTAATTTTCCAAAAGTAGCTACGCACTAATTAGTGTAGTAATGGTGATTGTTGTTCCATCTTACTAGCGCTAGTAGGTGGAGATGCATTATTGTCAAAAGGAGGCAAATTGGCCTTTGTGATTCTATTGGTACTTCTGCGTCATCAACATCGCCTCTGCTTTGTAGGGAAAATTGTCAATTTCCTGAGCAATAGTTACCTCATCCTCAGGGTTAGGTTAGCTTCAATCCTTTCCTTGGATGTTTGCTTCCTCTATTGGTGCTTTAGGAAACCTTCCCAATCCTTCTCATGCTTCAGTTCTTCACAAGTGTGGCTTAGCTAAGAGCTCCCTCAAATTCCAAATGGAAGCTACCAATACCAACAACCACTAGCATTTGTAAGCAAGTCAAATAGATGTAATGCATCCTTTCTATACCCGAATATTTTGATCAATAAAATAGGGAGCAGATATGTACATGCATGTGTGCTACACTGCTACCATTCGTTCATGTATGTACTTATCTAATTGATTGGTAGCTTCTGGTCGACTCACTCAGAAACACTTTTTGGGTTGAGCTTATTGATTGTGTGAACTCAAAGGTTAAAGTGATCCTAAATAACGTGATATTAGTCGCAATGGATCGAGTATAGGGTAATGACCTTTTTAAGGCAGCCAGGTTTGCTGAAGTATAAATTATGTGAACATGTCTGCTGGGGTTATTAATGTAGCTGGATGTAGAAAATGCAGCAACAATGTCTATGTGAGAAGCTTGTGAAAATACGTTTAAAGTCATAGTTTATTGTAGTGCCAAAATTATTGGTCAAGAGACTCATTCCACTTTATTTTTTGTTATTAGTACATTATATCTGTAATGAATGTATTTGATATGAAGATAAATGGATTAGTTTGGTTGGGTGTTAGGTTTGATATGATGATAAATTGAGCTATTTTCATAGAAAACTTTGTAGTTTTCACAAACTTAAATGCAGCTATTCTCATTATATTTTTCTAAAGAATGAGCCTTTAGCACTTACCAAGGCTAATATGCAGTTTTACACTACTTGTATGAACATATGTGAAGTGGGCTTAATCCGCTAAATCCTTACAAATCTTGTGTTGTTCATATAGGTTGTTTATGGCTGCACCAGACACTTTTGGATAGTCCTATGCTTTCCTTTTGAAAGTTGAAAACTAATAATGCTAGCTCAACTTTATCTGATCGTTGAAGTTCAGATTGGGCGTAGGAAGGTTGAAGGGTCGAGATGGCGGACTAGAGGGGGGGTGAATAGTCCTTTATAAAATTTACTACGCCGGCTAACCGAAACAAATGCGGAATTAAAACTATCGGTCTAGCCAAGACTACACCCCTCTATCTAAGTTCTCTAGCACCTTGAAAAGATCCTAAACAAGCAAGCAAGGTGCCACCTTAGCAAGAGCTCACCTAAACAATTCTAGGAGCAAGGTCACACAAACCTATGCAACTAGTACTTTACAAACCGAGGGAGCTCCTACACAAACTAGTGAGGCAAAGCGCACAAAGCCTAAGCTCACTAGCAAGCTCAATAACAAGGCAACTAATGCCAAATTAGAGAGCGCAACTTACTTAGCTACACAAACTAAGCAATGTGACTAACAAGGTTACACAAACCAAATTAGTCACGCAAGGGGAACTACTTCTAGCCACCCAAGCAAGAAGGTAACTAGCAAGCTACACAAGCTAACTAATTACAAGAGCAACTACACAAGCACAAATATATGAATGTAAATACAAGCTTGTGTTAGGGACTTGCAAACCAACGGGAAGAACAAAGTTGACATGATGATTTTCTCCCGAGGTTCACTTGGTTGCCACCAAGCTACGTCCCCGTTGAGACAAGCTCCAAGGTTGCCGCCGGTCCTCTTGCTAGTGGTGACCCGCAAGTCACACTCTCCCACGTGGAGTGCTTACCACAAGCTCTAGCACTTGACCCGGCCGGACCACTTGTCGCTCTTCACGTCTCGCTCAACTAGAGTTGCTCTTCGCGATCCCCGCGGGGTGAGCACCGTACCCCTCACAATCTCTTCTCCGGAGCACCGCACAATCTCCTTGCGTGCTTCAACGGAGTCACAAGCCACCAAGCCGTCTAGGAGGTGGCAACCTCCAAGAGTAACAAGCACCACCGGCTTGCAACACGAACACCTAGTGCCACTCGATGCAATCTCTCAATGCAATGCACTAGAATCACTCACTCGCTATTGATTCGCACTCTTGCAAGCACAAGTGAGTTAGAGGCTTTCCTAGCACTCCCCAAGCATGGACACTAAGTCCCAAGGGTGCTCAGCGCCAGCCAAGGCCGGCCACCACTTCTATTTATAGCCCTAAGGGCTAAACTAGCCGTTGCCCTTCACTGGGCAAAAGTCGTGAGCACCGGACGCTCACAGGAAGCCACCGGACGCTCCACACCTAGCGTCCGGTGCTCAGCTGACCGCCACGTGTCACTAGCCGTTTGAAGTCGACCGTTGCCGCCAACGGCTACCACGCGCTCGCGCCAGACACAGCACCACCGGACGCTCAACTAGTCCACACCGGACGCGTCCGGTGCACACCGGACTCATGCGCAGAGAGGGTGTCAAACTCGCGACCTCACCGGACGCTGGGCACCGGACGGTCCGGTGCTCACCGGACTCGTGCGCAGAGAGGGTTGCAAAACGCCTTCACACCGGACGCTGAGCACCGGACTCACTCCGGTGCGTCCGGTGCACACCTGCGCCACAGACACCACACCGGACGCTCTAGACCAGCGTCCGGTGCTGCCAGCACCAGCGTCCGGTGAGTGTAGCGAGAAACACTCCCGCGACTTCTCCAAACTTCCCACCGGCGCAATAGAAAATATGCACTTAATTTTCTCAAAAGCGCCGAATCCCGCCTCGCAAGCTCGGCGGGAGGGAGAGAGGAACCCACACGCCTCTCAACCCTAGGAACTCCACCTCCTTTGAAAAGTGTGCCAACACCACCCAGTGTACACCACCATGTGCATGTGTGTTAGCATTTTCACAAACATTTTCCCAAAGGAGTTAGCCTCTCAAACTTGCCACGCCACTCGATCATAACACGTATGCAAAGTTAGATCGCTCAAGTGGCACTAGATGACCGATATGCAAACAAGTTTGCCCCTCTTGATAGTACGGCCATCTATCCTAAATCCGGTCATAAACTTCTCTACACACCTATGACCGGTGAAATAGAAAAGCCCTAGGTTATACCTTTGCCTGGCGCTTTCCATTCCATCTCCTCCAATGTTGATGCAACACATGCACCAACCAATCACCAAATGATATGATCCACTTCATATCATCACGTGACCGTATTGGTTCATCGATCTTGACCTCACTTGCTCTTCACCGTTGCCTCGGTCCATCGGCGCCAAGTCTTGCTCAAGCTTCACCGTCACACGCGGTCCCTCGCTTCAAAGCCTCCGACTTGCCCTTCACTCTTGCAACCGGTCCATCAAGCCAAGCCTCATCTTGATCTTCTCCACCTTGGTCACATGACTCCATGTCATGTCTCATATGCAATGAGCTCCTCCATCATATCATCACCTGTGGACTAATCTCCTGTGTATCTCACATAAACACTATTAGTCCACCTAAGTTGTCACTCAATTACCAAAACCAAACAAGGACCTTTCAAAGGTTAACTTGGAGGTCTCACATTTCTTTAAGTATCCACCCTCTACGCTGTCACTTCCATCCTCTGATCCTTCGATGAGTAGCAGACCAGCTGGTACAGATGCGTCAATTGACATATGAAGTTTGCACCTTTATCCTTCTAACTTCATATGCATGTGTTCAATAGTCGCTATCTGAATATCTGATGACTCATTTTGTAGTCAGCATATATAGGAGGGCATTCTCCTTCAATTCAGTGTATTATATTTACCTAAAAATATAGGAAGAAGATGGAGGTCTGTCCAAACTGTTGTATTATGTGATTTACTAGTTTGTATTTACCCCTGCGTGAATCTAGATTGCACTCGACTAAGTATTGGCTACTTGCTGAACTTTCAGATCTCAAGACTGATACGGTTTTGTGGCACTTGTGTGGATACAGTAGAAGGAATGTATTTATCCAAAATTGTGTGCTCCAGTGAAGTATTAGTTTAGTCAGTTCCAAACTTGCCAATAAGTCTCATGCCCCTTTTTTAATTTTTATTACCTCATTGGGTATATATATGGATGCACATGATCATTGAAAGCCATAGTTAGGTTTGTTGGTACTCAAATAGTTTTTGTATTAATATATTACTTGTATTAATTAGACTTAATTTTAGTTTTGAAATATTTATGTATTTGTACGGAAACATTTATTCCTAATATTTTTCATGATTTTGTGGATTTTTTTTGATTTTTTGAGACATATGGTACTTGATTGCTTCAATTGTGGTTAGTTTTACCATATGTGTAACACCCTAGTGTTAAAGCATGCATTAGGGTTTCACAAAAAATCTACATGGGCATTGGCATAAGCATAAGCATCTCATGTCATAAGCATTCCATGTGTTGAGTCATATTTCATGTATATCTTTTTAAGTGTAGAATAATTACCATAAATATCATGCTATCCTGAAAATGATTCTGTTGCTTGAGTTGACTGCTTTAGACTTAAAATTAATTTGGAAGTTTTAAGTAACATTTTTGGAGCACTAGATTTTGAAGAAAAGGGTTTAAATTCAAATTCTATAAAAATGATTTTTTTCAAACCTAGACCTAACTTTAATTTGTAATCCAAAATCCATCTAGATTCTTGATTTGCCCCTTAAAGTAAAGTTGTAGAGAATTTTATTTTGAACAACTTTTATTTTTGGGTCAAATTCTTAAAATGCTTTTAAAATCTTAAAAAGGTGTTTGAAATCAGTTTAGAAAAAAAGAATTTTTAAAAAAGGAGGGGCGCCCTACTGGACCGAGCGCCCTGTTTCTAGCCCACCAGCCGAAGTCGGCCCGACCTTGCTTGGCCTCCCCCTCCCCACTCCCACGCACGCTCGGCGTCATGGCCGATCGAACCTAGACCGTGGGCGCCATGTGGCCGGCATGCGGCTGCCACGGCGGCCACCCCGACGACCTGTCGGTGGTGATAGAGGGCGCCCAAGCGTCGCCTCGGCGTCCTCTTCCATTTCCGCTCCCACTCGCCCACTTTCGCCCTTTGCAGCAGCAACAACACCACAGCCGTAGCGCCACCATCGTGCCATAGCCGCCCCGACGTGAACCTCACCGCCGTCCTCTCTGTCCCTTCCTGCTCAGCTTAGAACCCACCCCAAGCATTTGGGCCGAAGTGGATTTTCGTTTAAAAGAAAAAAAATTTTGGCAGAAATGGTTTAATGCTTTGAAAAATCATAACTTGATTTCTAGAGCTCAAAAAATGATGAAATCAATTTTATTGTGCTTCATAATTGTAGATCTACAGTTTGGTGTACTTGCATGTTATGTTTGTGAAACTTTTCTGTATAGGTTTATTTAAATCATGAAAATGCTAATTTCTTAGAAAATGGGTAGAAAATAAAATATGGACTAGAAAAATGTGATTCCTTTTTTGTATATTTGTACTGCTATTTAACCTCTGTGAAAAATATAGAATATGATATGTTCTGTACAAAAATGATTATTAGTGAATTAAATGCTTGAATAATTATGGTTTAAGATTTTTAATAAATAATTTGTACATAGGATTAAATTGAGGATTTTTGTAGGGCTTTTCTATGTTGTAAAGTATTTAAGAAAAGTATGAAATCTGTTGTTTGACACTTTTCCATGTATAGACTATTTTCTATGATTTATGCTTAGTATAATTGTGATTTTTGTGTAGGCCATGTTACTTGTCCAAATGTTGTTAAATTGTTATACTAGACTATGTTAGCTATTTGTGAGCTGCTGTAATTTTTATAGAATTTATTGAATACCATAATTATATGTTGCTGTGAGATATTGAATTAATTGTTTTGTGAGAACTTGAAGGTATTACAAATGGTTTGGTGTATCTTTGAAGCATTACAAAACCTGCTGATTTGTGTTGGTAAGAGTAGGAAAGAGTGCAGTAAATAGTTTGTAATTAGGGTACATGTTCTTGAATGATGTTGACTACTTAGAGCAACTCCAGTAGGCTAGGCTAAAAACATTACTCCAACAGGCCCCTACTCCAGACCCCATATTTAGATAGGCACCCATATTTCTCCCCTAGACCCCATTCTCGTTGGCCCAACAAAACAACCCCCATCCTTCATCTATGTCCTAGCCCCAGTGCTTGCTCCCTCTCTCTCTCTCTCCCCTTGCATGTGCATGACACCCTACGGTCATCGGCTCGATCCTCCAATTTTGTCCCTATCCAAAGGAAGAAGAAAGAGGAAGAAGAAAGAGACAATGACAAGTGGGTCCCTTCTATCATTCTCTCTGGAATAGGTTTGGGGGCCAAATTTGGGTGCTATTATTGGAGTTGAAGCAAAAAAATTAAGCCCCAAGAAGTAGGGGGAGCACCCAAATCAAAAGTAGGGGCCTTATTTTTTGGGCTACTGCTGGAGTTGCTCTTAGTAGAGTAAACTTGGTGTTGGTCCTTACATCGTACTTCCTCTACTTGAAAGAAGATATGCACCTACTCAAGTACTTAAGCAATCATGACCATTAATTCCTATCGGCCACATGTATCATTGTGTACCTTGTACATTCATAGTCCACCTGCTTACTTATATGCATCATTCAGGATCGCAGGAGGCTGAAGCAGTAGTGGTGCAGGAAGTCACCAAGGAGGAAGAGCAAGAAGAGGAACTGAAGGAGTGTCTGGATCACCGCCCTAGCTCTTTTGAGAAAGGCAAGCCTTGGAGCATTCTAAATCTCCCTCCTAATTTCCAATAACTTATATATAAATATATATACCATGATGGTTATATTGTTGCATTAAGTTATAGGAGTTGCTTGACATCGTTGATGCATTAATTATCCCTTGGATTACTACCTTTCCATATACCTTATCCTATGTAGTATAGGATCAGAGTCAATGCTTACGTTGCTTAGCATGATAGAAGCTAGGTGATTCCTTATCACCTGCGAGCTATAGCTGGATACCAAAAAGGGTTTTGGCAGTATGTTCGCTATCATGAGTAATAACCAAGCATTGAGAAGCAAGTTGAGACTGGGTACAGACTTATGGGGGTGTCGACGGGGGTGCGACATGAAGCTATGGTGTGCTCTAGTAGTTGGCCAGTCATCGGGTATGGTGGTGCCAGTCGAACAGGCGACTTAGTCCTAAACAGTGCACCCAGTGACCTATAGCTTACTTGATCAGTGAGTGTGGTTTGTGCGGGGAAATAAATCACCAGCTAGTTAGGAATTGATTCGAATCACCATCGCTCCTTGATAGTGAGCACTTGACCTAAGCTTCATCATCGTAGTAATGTTTATGGAACACTGGATGGTTATGGTATGATGATGAATCTAGAAAATCTACACTATTTCAGTTCTATTATGTGAATCAAGTGATTGCTATAGTATAGGTGCTAATCTAGATGGCAGGTTAATAATATTTAACCTAAGCTAAACACCTAAAAGGTTACATACTCGGTGACTTAAGCTTTTATGCAAAGTTTGTGTCAAGCTAGCCCACTATAAAGCCTTACATGACCCTTGGAGTTAATTATTTCTAGTTTATGATGGATACATCTAGCTGAGTATATTCTCATACTTAGGGCTCTGTTCCCATGTTATTTTGTAGATGCACAGATGTACTATGGGTATACATTAATTGTCTCTACCTAGTTATGGGAGAGGTCTAGACCAAAGGGCGTGGTCACTCTACCTTATCTTTTGCTGTTATGGGATTGATCAGACTCTGGCACTGTAATCAAACTAAGTGTGTGTGTGTTTCGGAAACTATTGGCTTCCACTACAACTTTCAAGACTTGGTTTGTAATAACTTTATTTGAACTCTAAAGTAATCAAATTATTTGTGAATGTCATGTAATGTATGAATAGCGACCACTGAACTTATTACATTCTTGGCTATGCATGTGGAAAAGTTTGAGATCCTTTGAGATTTCATGGACTACCAGAATTATATGGGCTTAAGTCTAATGGTTTAACTATGAAAGTGGTCACTATTTGACTTAATATCTTATAATTTAGACGGTTCTATTACAAAATGAATCCTTAGAGTATTATATATTAAGTTAAATAAAACAGCAACATGGACATTTCCCTAGTAGTCTGCCAAATAACTGCAGTGAAATTCTCCCATACAAGGATATTCACCCCGGGTGGAGGCGAGAATGAAAGATCCAAAAAATATCCACATCCGAGGATATATTCCCTAGGCTAAATTGCCCCAGCTACCAAAGTAAGCCTAACATATTCGTTTCTTCATAAGAGGGATGTCTAAGCCTTGTGCACTATTATTGTACCATGTGACGGTGGCATCGAACAAACAAAGGAATACATGACTAATCTATCCATCAACCCACTATGACACTAGCCTTGTTCAACCCATTGTTTTGAGCTTTGTTGAAGCCTCTCCCTTTATCAAGAAAGATGTAGCTTAGGGCCTCGTTTACTTCCAAAATATTTGGGCCAAAATGCCAAATATTTTGCTATTTGGCGATCTTGAACTAAACGGGCTTGAAATATTTTGGCTCTATACTTTGTAGGCCAAAACTGGCGGGCAAGGCCCAGACTTCAATGCCCATGTCCACTGGTTGCGCCTTATCCGCACGCCACTCCAAACTCTAACCCGAGCCTCGTATTCGCTCTCTCCCACAGCGCAGTCCCTCCACCGTCGCGCTCTCCCCCCTCCATGACAAGAACTAATCTAAATATAACAAAGAGAATAAGAGTTTACTAAGAACTGAAGATAGATCTAGACTCCAAGATTGACTTGACTCCTTCTAGATCTATTCCTATGTAGCTATGCTAAAGAACTGTAGACATCTAATTGAGATGGTGGCTAAGAACCTATAGAGACAGATCCATTCGAGGACCCCTCTCTGTCTAATTCTTCTCTTGATCTTGTTAGAGAATAATGAATTCCTCTCCAGAGGGAGGGGTGAGGGTCTTTATTTATAGCCCCCTAGGAAGCACCACAACCCTTGGATCAAACCGACTTAAACATGCACTTAAGATTAATCCTCAAAGTCGGTGGAGGTAGGAACCACGAGGTGGAGCCTGATTGGCTCTGCCCTCTGCGTGGCCACCCCTGCCCTATGGCAGGTGGGCCCCACCTTTCCGGTGGTGTCTTCCCGAGCCTTCTGGAGTATTCTTGAGTTGACGTTTCACATATTCTCTCTATGTAAATCTAACATGTGGATGTCCTTTTGTTCTTTTTCTGATAATCCCCTGTAGAAATAGACAATCACCAAAACTTGTGGAATTCTATTAGTGATAACCCCTATAGCTAGATAATATTCTGATTTAAGTCCTTTCTCATGCTATGTTGATGGTTAAAATGAGTACTTATCTACGATCAACAAACTCCCTCAAGCTTACCTTTTGCTCGTCGCTGAGCAAAGATAGACTCACTGATAGATCAAGAGTTGCTACAATACTTTCATGCCTCACAAGTACACAAGCGTTCAAACAACGACTCCCCTCCGGATCAGAGTGAACTATTCTAACTCAAGACTCACCCATATTACCTTTTCACATGGAGCTTATAGCTATCACTTAGGTCTTGGGTAGTTGAAAGACAGAACAGTCAAGTCGAGCACTATGCTACTCACTCTTTGATCAACTATTACTCCGGAGTTTTTGCAAGATTTTCAAATAAAACTCAGAGATTCCTTATATGACACTTTCCAGTCTCTCATTTGTGGTATTTTTGGATCCTCTCCATGGTAAGTGAGTATGCCTTCATTCTGCTCTTATAATATGTGGTATTTGTAGGATTAAGGCATAGTTGCCTTCTCTCTCTTACCCTACTTCTAGTTGGCTTATGTGGAGCTCATAGGTGGGAAAGACTATTCAAAGCTACTTACATATATTGAATAGTTAAACTGTGGATCCAGAGAAACTAATTATACAATCAAGTCATATGTGCATGTGAGAGAAGTGAATGATAATAATGAGGGTAATAATGGTGAGGGGTGATAACTGATGGTGAATATCCAATTCTACAATTGCTCCTTGGGGATAACATATCTCCCTAATCTAAGAATAAGGACTTGGCTATCTTTCTTTTGCATTAGGACTTTTGTCCTCTTTCTTTCTTTTTTCATTCATTTTTTAGAGATCAGCCAACCCTTTTTAATGTACTGATAACAACATGGAGTATCAACTAACATAACTAGAGCTTTATTGGATAAGTAGAATAAGATATAATGGCAATGAATATTTTTGGGTATTCCCTCCCAGTGTAGGAGTAGACCATTTTCTAAGTGGATGTGGAATGTGTATGGGTGAATGAAGGAATGCGTACTCCTAGGATAGGAGCAGCATCGGTGCATGTTTCTAGGATAGAAACAACACAGAGTGTAGTGTGTATATGAGGGTGGTACTTCTAGGAACCGAAGTAGCACATAGTGAATGTGGTGGAGAGCACATAATATTGACTTTAACTGCATAACTAGTTCCTTAGGCTCTACACAGCTTAACTACCATCAATGCTTATAGGTTGAAATATAAGTGGAGGTTTTCCTAATCTAGTAAGCATGAGTATTTGGTTGTGGTAGGAATTTAAAAACTCTTGTTATAAAGGAACTCATCATGTAGCACTTTAGAATTTAAAAATAAAATTCTGCAAAACTCTAGTATCTCTAGGTGCAAGATTGATAGTGGCTCAAAACCTTCCCATATCATATCCATCAACTACCTAGACTTAGATCAAGCATTTGCTACCCACAAGTTTAAGGCTCAGAGCAAAATCTGAAGTCTAAACAGTTGTGTCTAAAACTTAGGAGAGTACAAGGTTGAAAATTAGATACTTGAAAGGAATTATGGCAGAGCAACTATTCATCATCTCCATATAAAAGTTTATTCTAGAGGTTCATTTTAATAGATTCATTAAGATCTCTCTTTTGCTAACATAGCTTAATTATGAAAGATAAAATATTTATTGGGTTTCTAAGATTATTCATCTTTGTATCTTGTCATAACACACTAGGAATAAATAGATAACTAAGTAAGAGATACTTAGCTCAGTATACGGGGGTTGCTCTCCCCCAAGCTGGATGTTGACATAGTCTGATGGGGTTGCTGACATGCAGTGAAGGCGTACTGATCCTCCTGGAGTGTCATAGGTGTTTGCTGTCAGAAACAACACTTGCCTGATGTGGACAGTACTTCGACAGGGGACAAGATATCCTTCTGCTTGTTAATTCTTCTTGATCCTTTAAAGCCTATGAAGCTCAAATAGACAACAAAGCTTGTGGAGCTGATTAAGCATTAGTAATAAACCTCTAAGCCTTAACAGTCTAGAACTTTCTTATGCTCATTTATCTTTTAGTAGGCTCAAAAATATTTTTATGCTTTTCATATTTATGGTATGCAGACAGGGAAATAAATATGCTAAAAATTATTTTTGTGCCTCCACAGTAGATAAGTTTGTGAGCGGTTGCATCCCATATTAAATACATGGGGCTTAGCATTTTCTAAATGCAATGCAAAACATATTTATTTTCTTTTCTAATGCAGCAATATATAAAAGATGTAACTACTAATGTAATGAAGAAAAGTTAATATGCATAAAGGAAATTGCAGATAAATACCAAGTTACCTCTTGGCGCGGTGTTCGGTGATTTAAGTCCTCTAAACAGGAACTTCTTGTTTGATCACTGATTGAGGGGTGCATCGGATGGCGCCACAGGTATTGTGTCCTGTGTAGGACTTAATTCTGAATTTACCTTAGGTTTCCATACCTGCCCTGTAGGTAATGGCAACTTGGAGGAGAGAGTGTCTGGAATCACTATCTCTTCTTCTCCTGGTACATCCTCTTTGATGGCGTTCTCCTCACTAGAGTATCGATCTTCGAATCTTGAAACCTCTCCTTCATAGTCAGCCCATCCATCTAGAACATTCTTCTTCTTCTAGTGGCGGGTACGTCGCCTTCTTCTTGACCTATTCTTCTTGGGATCTTCCTCAATTATATAATTGCTATTGAAATGAAGGCATACCTTTTCTAAGGGGAATTGGAAATGGACCTCCCCTGTTCCAATGTATATGATGACCTTGGTGGTGTTGAAGAACGGTCTTCCTAGGATGAGGGGTGGATCAAATTCCTCTCCCATGTTGATGACCAAGAAGTCAGTGGGGACGTAGCGGTCTTCAATCTGGATAGGGACATTTTTCGCTATCCCATCCACAAAGCAAAAGGACTCCTCTGCCAACTGCAGCTGCGCATAGGTAGGGTCCTACCTTGGCCATAATGTTGACACCCAATCTAGTGTCACAGACAGTGTTGTAGAAGTAGCATCTATTGATGGAGCATATAATGATCGGGACACCTGGATCGTCCTTCTTGATTAGATATGGAGAGCAGGTGGTCATACTCCATGCAGATTGCAGTGACCATTTGTGCTGTCTCAGTCTTCTGGGCCTTTTGTTTGCCCTTGTTCTTGGTCTAGGTCTTATTACTCTTGTTTCTATCGCCGACAGTCTCCTTCTAAGCAAGGAATGACAATGTCCTATTCTTGAAAGAAAACACTTCCCTCTTTCCCTTGATGTTGAAAGTGATCTTAGCATTGCTGGCATAGATGATAGCTCCGGTAGTGTTCAAGAATGATCATCTTAGAATGATAGGCGACCTCTCATTGGTACCAGTGTTTACCACTATAAAGTCTACAGGAACATACGAGTTGCCTACTCATACACATATTTCTTCCATGATTCCCATAGGGTAGCAGAGTGACTGATCTACAAGTTGCAAGCACATGGTTGTGTGTGATAAAGGATAATTGAAAAGTTTCTCATTTATCACCTTAGGCATGATGTTGATGCTTGCACCAAAATCGTAGATTGCCTTGTCGAAGTTTGCACTTCCAATAGAGATCGGAATAACCTGTCTCCCTAGATCACCCTTTTTGGTTGGTAGAGACGAGTCTGACCATGTTTCTTTCTGAGGATCACTCCAATAGCTTCCTGCATTAAAGATGTCTACAAGATTTGTAGTTTCTAATTCCCCTGGTTGTCCAAGAATCTTACCTTGATCATTGGCAGCAGCAAAGGGAGCAAGCTGTTGTAACTGAGATTCTAGAATCTTATTCAAGCTAAGCTCATTCTTGATAGCATTTGATGAGGACATCGCCAAGATGGAGTCGAGCAAGACTCCAATTCAATAAGGGGAGGATGATGAGGACATCGCCATGCTAGACACGTCGACACCATCGTCTTTCTCAAGTTGCAATTCATCTCCAACTCGGTGTTTTCCCCCCGGGGGTTCACACCAACGAGTGAAACTTGTATGCGTGCTCCACTTTCCAGATGGTGATGCAAGAAAAGACACAAAGATTTATCCTGGTTCGGGCAAGAGAAGGCCCTACATCCAGCGTGGGAGGAGAGTTTGTATTATCTTGCACCCAAGTGCTTTTACAGGGGTGAATACAGGCGTGGTATGAACTGAGATGGAGTAAGGTTGTTCTACTACGTGTGTCTTGTGTTGTGTCGCGTCTCTTGTATCCGCTCCCAAACCTCCCCTTTTATAGTTCCAAGGAGAGATCCAGGGCACATGTATAGGCGACAGAGTAGGGCTCGATAGAGGTATGGCGTGCTGACCTACTCGAGGCCTCCGTACCGGTGTGGCCTCGAGCCGTCTTGTCTCGGTACTTTGACGATGATTACGTATGCCCCTGAATCCCGCTCCTGTGCGCCGTCCTAGACTGGTTTATCTGTTGCACGCTTGTACATCGTGGTAACAGCAATGTCGGAGTGGTTGAGGTTCTGTCATTCGTCACCTGACCCTTCCCTAGGAAGGAAACACGCCTACTCGAGGGTCAGGTGTCGTGTAACGCCTCGCTGGCCAGAGCGCTGACCTTGGCCGTCTCGAGGGGGGTCTTGATTGGACGTTCCGACCCACTCCCTGCGCCCTACCACGTTCTGGCTTGTTTGGTGGGGAAGGCTACAAAAAGAATGACAGGACGGGTGCTTGTTCTCTATCATGCTTCCCGTGACTGTCGGGTTAGGTGAGAACACGGCAGGCGCATTAAATGCCCTGGTTCCTGTGCCCGCGTCAGGCGGCGGGCGGCGTCCTTGCACGAGAGGCCTCCCGATTCGTACGAGCCTGTTTCTGTATTTGACGGTAGCCGGCGCTCGAGCCCTGGTCGATTCGCAGGACGCTCTTTCCGTGTTCGTGGTTACGGTCGTCGAGGAACGTGCGCACAACTGGACGTCGAGTTGGAGGCCTCGACTTCCGTACGGATACTCTCGATATGCACATCAGTTAGTGTACCCCTTACTGATATATTCGATAGTAGCCCCCGAGTCTCTATTCGAGCGCTTGCGCTCGAGTGGAGGCTATATTTTGTGGTCGAGTTTCCGTGGGGGCGCGCGAGCGACCCCGCGGGGGTAGCCCCCGAGCCCTTGGGGGAGTTTTTGACTCCTTTGAGGGTTATATTGCCTAATCTACGGAAGCGATCTCGATGTCCATCGTGAAGATGAGCTGAAGGCCGGGATTGGTTTATTTTGCACAGGGGTTATGACGTACTCCGGGTGGAGCGAGCGTCATCTACCCCAGGTTGAGTTCCTAGCAGGTAATCCAAGTGAGAACCCGTGCCCCGTTCGAGGAGGTCGGCTGTAACCCGGAGGCATTCTCATGAAGCGAGGTCGATGTAGTCGATGCCTCCCTTCGGGGGATTCCTCTCGACCATTTCGTCCTTGCCTTGGACATCCCCAGCGAGTCCTCGAGGTGGGCCTCGTTTTTCGACCGCTCGCTGGGCATCCCTAACTCGGGTACTCGAGATCGGCAGTCGAACCCGTTCGGCGGGTCATCCTGTGACCTCTCGAGGTTCTCATGAATACGTACCTTGGCTTATAGGGGAAGGAAAGGATCGCGGCGGTTCATCTTTTTGCCCGTTGGGCGCGCCTTTTTAGGCGGGAGCCGTTGCGACACTGTAGCGGCACAGAATTCGTAGCGTCCCGTCTGTGAGAGAGATAAGGGCCGTTAGGCGGCGCATTTATTGGAGGGTTACTCTATCCGTCGGATCCATCCGTTGGTGGGTTGCCGTCTATAAGTGTCCTGCAGTCTTCCTGCCGTTGTTCCTTCCGCCTTCTGCCCTTGTTCTTGCCTCAGCTTCCTTGCCGTCTTGCACGCGCGCACCCTCGAGCAGTAGTGAAGTCGCCCTTCTCCCACCTGAAAATGCCTGTGAGACTCATCGCCACTGATGACTGGCGCTCGTCGTCGATGACAGAGCGCCGACTGTTGGAGCTCGAGAGGGAGGGACTCCTGCGCCCCTGCACTTCGTCGTCGCGGCCAGAGTGGATCGCCCCGGCGGCGGACCACCGGGAGCCAAGGCCGCCCAAGGGCTACGTGGTCTCCTTCGCCAAGTTCCACTGCCACGGCATGGGCTCTCCTCCGAGTCGTTTCATGCGGGCGCTCTGCCACCACTATGGGGTGGAGCTCCAGCACTTCTCGCCAAACGCTGTCACCGCCGCGGCGGTTTTTGCCGTGGTGTGTGAGGGCTTCCTGGGGATGATGCCTCATTGGGATCTGTGGCTCCATTTGTACTAGGGCGAGCTCTTCAATGCCCCACCGGAACCACAGGGGTGAGGAAGCCGGTACGGGCCGGGTGCCTCAACCTGGTGCTCAAGACCGGCAAGTCGGAGAGGCCGCGCGAGTACATCCCGGTGGGGTTGACGTCGAACCGTGCCGGATGGGACTCCTAATGGTTTTATTTACGGAACAACGACGATCTCTTCCCCACCTACACCGGGCGCTTGATCTCGGAGCGCCCGGGCCACTGGAGCTACGGCGTTGTCCAAGCCCACCAGGCACGGCTCGACCCCATTCTCGATGCCCTGAAGAAGTTGCGTGAGGAGGGCTTGACGGCCGTGCTCGTCCTTTCCGCCGTACATCACCGACGAGTGCTACCGTTGATGTCTCGGCCGTTGAGGATGGACGAGATGGGCCCTAGAGTCTTGTCTCGCACTCTCGAGGCTTGCCGGATGTCTAACGAAGCACCTGCGGACGATGAGGTCGCCGCCAGGGTTAGGGCGACCGTTGCAGGCGATTTTCAGCCGGAGCACGTCAACGGCTTCCCTATGAGGCCCGATCAGGGGTCGATCGACCTGGCAAGTCCTTTTCCTATGTATGGTTTCGATTCTCAATTTTCTTCGACCATTTTTAAGACTCATCTTTGCTCGTGCAGGGACCGATCGATGCTCGGTCCTCAAAGCCTCCGGTGAAGGAGGACGACCTGGATTGCGGCAAGAGGCGCGAGTCCGCAGAGAAGTTGAAGTCCGCAAAGGACTTGGAAAAGAAAGGGGATAAAAAGAAAAATCTCGCGCGACAAGCATGGAGGCTCGTCGAGCGAAGCCCAGGCAGAGGGGGGAGCCTGAGGAAGAATCCCCCGATGAGGGCGATGGTGGCGATGACGACGACAGCGACGACTCCGAGGGGATGGCGTCCCGTCTCGACCGGATCCTCGAGGGCCCACCTCAGACCGACGTCGACGTCCCACGGACGGGAGTCCCAAAGGGGGCGCCAAGCGGGTCTCGTGAGAGTTAGCAGAGGGGGTTGTCCCCACGTCGCTCCCGCGCCGACACTTCCTCAGAGCCTGCGCTAGGTCCGACCGTCCCCTGCCCGCAACCTCCTCCCGCATCTAAGGCGGGCAACCGGGTTAAGTCCCTGGCGACGGGGCTGCTGACTCGTGGTCGCGCCGTGGCCTCGAGTAAGGGGGAAACGGATCACGGGAGTCCCAGTCCAAGCGCTGGCCAGGCGGGAGACGCCGAGCCGAGACTGGCGCCCACTCGTGAGGGGCCCGGAGCCTCGACGCGGGGTGGCCCGAGGCCTGTTGGTCGAGGGACCGGTAGACGGGTTGCCCTTCCTGTGGGGTAAGGCTTCCTACGTTATGATTCTTACCTTCCGACGTCTTTATATTTTCTCAGGTAACTGCTTCTCTTATGCTTGTTCCTCTCTCCTTAGTTTGAAATGAACGCTCGAGCAGGCCCAGCCCTCGATGGCCAAGAGGCTTAAGGTGGGAGCGGCCTCCAAAGGCTCAGGTTAGTGATTTATTCCTGTCATCATGGGAGTCGTGCTGCCCTCATGTCGATCATCACGGCGACTGACTGTTTGTGCTTACAGGCTCTTCCGATCCTCGGCCATCGGCCGGTGCCGAGAGCGCCCCGCCACGTCCATTGGTGGGGGAGTCCACCCTACCGTCACCGAAGCGGGTCAAGGTGCCTCGCCCCCAAGAACATGAGGGAGCCCCCGAGCCTCCCCGATTTGGGGTCGAGGAGGATCCTATCACGATAAGTGACGGATCCGGCGGCGACAGGCCTTCGAAGGATGCCCGCCCCATGGACGAGGTGGTCGAGGCTTCTCCTGTCACGAAGCGGACGTCTTGGCCCATCGGGCTCCACTCCGTCGAGGAGCAGAGGAAGAGAGGAGAGGAAGAACGCGAGTGGGAGATGCAGCAACAGCTGTAGGAGGGGCAGCAACAGCCACAGCTAGAAGGGGAAGAAGGAGTGGAGAGGCGCCGGCCGGAAGGAGCCCAGCTCGAGGAACTGCTGGAGCAGGACCGGCAGGAGGAGCTGCGGGAGCTCCAGGAGCAGCAGCAGCAGAGGAGCCAGCAGTTAGAGGGACTGCTCGAGCCGCCGCCCTGCAGTCCGCCCCAGCCCGTGCTGCCGTCACCACAGGGGCCTGAGCTCGTGGAGGAAAATCTACCGGTCTACGGTCCGCCAACCCCGACGTGGCTCCGTCAGGGAGCGTCTGCTTCTATCCCGGCTGAGCCAGGGCGGCCGGACGGCGTGGTGGCGTTATCTTGCATGATGTGCACCCCGGCGGACCCTCAGTCCGAGATCAAGGGCACGATCTACGGCATCGAGGGGATCGCTCCTGGATTCCTTCGAGAGCGTCGGTCGTGGGAGGATCGTATTCCCGCCGAGGAGGACGAAGCCGGGACGTCGGGCGGCGGCGGTGCCAGCGAAACCGGAACTTGGAAGACCGTGGATGACGACGGGCGATTCCCCTCCCTCATTGACCTATTTTTGCGTCATGGGGGGTCACTCGAGACTGTCGAAGAGCTCATCCGGGGCGTCAAGGCGCGTGAAGATGAGGAGATGGAAAACTGGTGCCCTGATCGGATCCGCATTCGGGCCTCCACCGACCCGTCCGAGCCTAACATCTTTTTGGATGATCGGAAGGAGGCCGAAAAGTGGGAACATCTCAAGGAGCTTCGCCTCTGGATGAAGCATGTGGTGGTGTTCCTGTCCGATGTCGTCAACAACGGGCTCGGACCGGCTTACTTTGTAAGTACTTTTGGGCCTTAGCTATCATAGGTCCTTTGGCTTTGTGTTCTTACTGTCCAACTGCTGATTCGCAGGATCTGAAAGAGACCTCTCGTATAAAATCGAGCTTTATCCACGCGACAAGGGGCGGCTGGAAGCAACTCCCTCTCCTCAAGGACCAACTCCTGAGTCGCAGGAGAAGCTCCTCAAAGCTTACAAGGAGCTTTTGGCGCTCGAGGAGGAGAAGAAGGAGAGGGAGGCCGCTTTGGCTGAAGCTCGGGAGGCCTCAAGGAAGGCGGTGGAAGAGGCCGCGCTGCTGAGGGAGCGAACCCTGACGGTCAAGGAGGCTGCGTCCAAGGCCCAGGAAGACGCCTAATTTTATAAGGACGCAGCTGCCGATCTTGACAAGGAGAAGGGCCTCCTCAAGGCTGACATCGCCTCCGCCCGAGAATCCTTCCAAAAGATGAAGACAGAGTGCGTGATGGGCGAGATTGCCCAGAGCGCCGGGGAGGAGGCCAAGAAGAAGGCCCTCAAGGACCTCGAGGCGGAGCGGGCTCGATCTCGTAGTCTCTCTGCTGACGTCGACCGTCTGAAGAGAGCGTTGTTGGAGAAAGACGGAGCCATTACGCAGGAGAGCAAGGTGATCGAGGACCTGCGTGTCACCAACACCGACCTGGCGCGCTCCTACAAAGGGATCGAGAGGGCCAACACCGACCTTGTTGCGAGAACACCGCTCTAGAGGAGAGGATTCGTGGTACGTTTCTACTATCATGTTCTCTTTCGAAGGAATGATTTGTGTTGCCTAACTTCTCCGCGTTGGTCTTTATAGGGCTTAAGGACGAACTGCTCGCAGCTCAGGTCGCGGCCCGTTCTACCAAGGCTCAGCTCGAGGGGGAGGTCGCTTTGAATGGTCGGCTACGGACTGCGATAAGCGATCTCTCGGCCTCTTGGGAGCTCGAGCCTGTAGACGAGTCGAGAGAGGCGGCTTGAGGCGATGCACTGGTCGATCAGCTGCGCTACCTAGGTGCAACGCTGAGGGATCGAGTGCGGGATGCTCTTCATATCGGAGTGAAGTGGGCAATGGCGGTCGTCTGCTCAAGCTTTTCTTATGATATGGAGGTGGTGTCCCATGGCTTCGTCACCGACATCTCCAAGACCGACGCGGAGAACGAGGAGAAGCTCCACGCCTTGATCGATGATACGGAGGTCCCTGGGGAAAGGTTGGCCAAGTTGTTCGAGCCGAAAGTACTTCCTCCCGAGACTAGCCCGGGCGTAGACGAGGGTGGTGAGGGCCGAGATGCAGACTGAGGCCTGCGAGCCTACTCGGGGTGCTAAGGCCCCTTGTACAGTACTTATTATTCTGTCTTTAAGTGATACTGTATTTTTTATGTGGTTTATAAGATCTCTGAGTATTTGCTTATCCCTTTGTTCACGTCCTCTTTTGTTTCTTTTCTGCCTACGTCTGTATTCCCCATTTGGTCTTTTGTTAAGGCGACCTTGATTGCCTCGAGGGTGAGGGAGCGAGTAGAGTTACCATAGCCCGGGGGCATAGGAGTTCTAGACTCGCCATCTCTCGACCCTTAAGGGGCTCAAGGTGCCTCTCCTACTCGATCGTGCGAGGTTTACTGGTAGGAAAGAAAAAATCGCTTGGTTTTTTTAGACAATGGGGGGGGTCCCCCCGAGGGGGTATCGACTATGATAGGTCATAGTTGGTACTCCCTTCTAACGTCGAGATTTCGACCAGAGAAAAAGTAAATTACTCGAGGGAAAGATCTTATTCATTCATGCATTCATTCATAAGGTCTTGGTACCGAATGTACATGGGAACATAAAGCTTTGAAATTCTAGGGGTAGAATCGACGTAGCTGTTCGATGTTCCATGCGTTGGTGAAGACTGCCCCTTTTTTGTCCGCGAGCTTGTATGTCCCTGGCTTCAGGACCTCGGCTACCACGTATGGGCCTTCCCAGGGCGGAGTCAGCTTGTGGCGTCCTTGGTTGCTTTGCCGCCGCCGTAGGACGAGATCACCCACGTTCAGATCCCTTTTGCGCACGTGCTTGTTGTGGTAGCGTTGGAGCTTCTACTGGTATCTGGCGGAGTTGAGGAGAACCATGTCTCGAGCTTCCTCGAGCTGGTCAACCATGTTCTCTCGAGTCTCCTTATTTGACTACTCGTTGTAGGCTTTGAGTCGAGGGGAGCCATACTCGAGGTCTGCTGGGAGCACGGCCTCAGAGCCATAGACCATGAAGAACGGGGTGTATTTCGTGGCCCTGCTTGGCGTCGTCCTTAAGCTCCATAGGACCGAAGAGAGCTCTTCGACCCATTTCTTGCTGAATTTCTTCAAACGGTTGTGGATTCTTGGCTTAAGCCCCTGTAAAATCATGCCGTTGGCATGTTCGACCTGGCTGTTAGTTCGAGGGTGGGCCACTGCGGACCAGTTCACATGGATGTGATACTGGTCACAGAAGTCCAAGAACTTTTTGCCGGTGAACTGAGTGCTGTTGTTGGTGATGATAACGTTGGGAATCCCAAACCGGTGGATGATGTCGGTGAAGAAAAGGATGGCCTGCTCGGAGCGGATGTTCGTGATGGGTCGAGCCTCGATCCATTTGGAGAATTTGTCGATGGCCACCAGCAAATGTGTGTATCCCCCTGCTGCCTTCTGTAGAGGCCCTGCTAGGTCGAGTCCCCACACCGCGAGCGGCCACGTGATGGGGATCATCTGGAGAGCGTGGGCGGGAAGGTGCGTCTGCTTGGCATAAAATTGACACCCATGGCACGAGCATACGAGCTCGATGGTGTCAGCTACGGCCGTTGGCCAGTAGAAGCCTTGTCGGAAAGTGTTCCCTATGAGGGTCCACGGAGCAGCGTGGTGGCCACAAGCCCCGAGTGTAGATCCTCGAGGAGTTTTCGGCCTTCTTCTATGGTGATACATCGCTGCAAGATTCCCGTCGGGCTTCGTCGGTATAGTTCGTTGCTTTCGCTGTAGATTACATACGATTTAGCTCGTCGAGCGATACGGCGGGCCTCTGAACGATCTTCTGGTAACTCGCATCGAATTAAGCAGTCGAGGAATGGCGTGCGCTAGTCGAACGGTCGACCGGGTCGCTGTTCTGCCTCCATTACTTCTGCTGCCGCTAGCAGTGCCTCGATGGCGTCGGTTCGTTGGGGGGTGGTGGTTTCGACGTCAGCCCCCGAGCCCAAGTCGACGGATGGCTCGTGGAGATCTCTCGAGAATGCGTCGGGCGGGACCGTGCCTCGAGTCGACGCGATCTTAGCGAGTTCGTTGGCTGCCTTGTTGTAGCATCGGGCGATGTGAACGAGCTCGAGGCCGTGGAACTTATCCTTGAGCTGTCGTACCTCCTTGCAGTACGCCTACATTTTTGGGTCGTGGCAGTTGGAGGCTTTCATCACTTGGTCGATGACGAGTTGGGAGTCGCCTCAAACGTCGAGGCGTCGAACTCCTAGCTCGATGGCGATCTTCAGCCCATTGATAAGGGCCTCGTATTCCGTGACGTTGTTGGATGCAGCAAAATGTATCCTGATGACGTACCTCATATGGACGCCTAGGGGCGAGATGAATAGCAGGCCCGCCCCAGCTCCTGTCTTCATGAGAGACCCGTCGAAATACATTGTCCATAGTTCTACTTGAACTTGAGCCGGGGGGAGCTGGGAGTCCATCCATTCCGTGATGAAATCCACCAGAAATTGAGACTTGATAGCTTTGCGGGGCGCATAAGTGAGGGTCTCGCTCATGAGCTCAACCGACCATTTCGCGATTCTTCCCGTGGCCTCTCGACTTTGGATGATCTCACCCAAGGGAAGGACGAGACCACCGTGATAGGGTGGCCGAGGATGTAATGTTGCAGCTTGTGTCGGGCGAGGATCATGGCGTAGATTAGTGTTGACGGTCCTTAATGCTCACATTTAACCATCAACTAATCATGAAAAAGGATCCAAATGCAACCAACACCTAGACTTAGGGTTTTATCTGACAGAATTCCACAAGTTTTGGTGTTTGTCTATTTCTGCAGGGGGTTATCAGGAAATACGGAAGAAAGGCCCACACGTCGGGTTTACATAGAGATATTAACGTGCCGCGCAATTTTCTATCATCTAGAAGACTCCAGAAGCCACGGGACCGAACGGGAGACGTAACGGAGCCGGGCACTGGGCGCCTGCCCTCCCTTACTGGGCGCCCCCACCCTCCCCCCTGGACGAATCAGGGCGAAGTTCGGGGATCATGCTCCACCGACCTAATACTTCAAGGAAAACCACACGATCAATGTCGGTTTGATCCGACGGCCCAGATTCACTTGAAGGGACTATAAAACCAGACCCCCCTGGCCCCTAGAGATCATACCTCTTCTACAGAATCAAAGCTAGGGTTTCAATTCTTCATCCAAGTAGAGAGGATCCCTCTAGTTCTTCTAGTTCTACCTCTAGTTCATCTAGATCTAGTTCTAGTTCATCTAGTTCTAGTTCTAGTTCCTCTAGTTCTAGTTCTAGTTAGTTCTAGTTGTAATCTAGAAAATAGGGAGAGAGAAGAGGAGAGCAGAGGAGGAGCCGGATCTGTAGGATCTTCCTCAACATTATACTTTTGCAGCATCTGGTTCGTTCTTCATCGTTCTCCAGGTTCTTCAATTCATAATTCCTGAGTTCTTTAATTACTTTTATTTACATTCAAGTTATTTATTGGATTCCCGCTTGCATCAAGTGCTCTAGTCTTTATAACGCTAGAGTAGTAATTAATAGATTAGACGTGGTGTTTAGTCTTGCGATTACCTGGAATTGCACCCAATCCCACGGATTTTTGTGGTAGCCCTAGGGTAGTGACAGCCCTAACGGTCGACGTATTCCACCACGTTCGGATCGGTGTTTGTAGGACCGTAGTCAGACCTTCCTAGCCCCCTTCTCATCTCTTTCTGTGGTTAGTGCTCTGATGTCCCGATATAAATAATCTTTGAAGTAATTCTTGATTCTTAGATCAACTAGAGAACTCTCAGGAAACTTCCTCTCTTCCCACCAAAAATAATCATATAGTTATCCTTGGGCGATCTTGGATCTTAATTAGTACACTCACGTTCCCTGTGGAAAATCGATACTCTGGAATACTCTCGGGTGAAAGCTACATCGGTATCCGTGCGCTTGCGGATTTTTCTGTTTGCGTTTAAAATACCCAACAAGCTTTCTGGCGTCGTTGCCGGGGAGCGGTAGCTGTGCTAGTTTCGAACCAAGTCGTCCGTGTATCCTTTTTCTTTTCCTTTTTCACCACACTCACCTTATCATTTTCACCATACCACATGGATTTCACTCTAAGCATTAATGAGCATGGAATTTATTTCATAGCCACTTCATTTACTCCATGCTCATATGCAACATCTTCACAATCCATTGGTTTTTCCAACACCACCACATTCGAGATCTCCAACCCCCTCATCCTTTCTATTTATAAAAACTTTAAAAGGGCGGTTGTCGATGCATATGTCTATAATAAATTTTGCAGATCTCGTTGAGTTGATCTTGATATAGGTCAGCGTTGGAGGGGAAACCACTTCGCCGACATAAATTGATGGTTTCCCAAGGACAAGCTTAGTGTCCTAAAATAAGCACTGATCAGACCGTAACATGAGCTTTTACTTATTTGCAACATTACCTTGTGTGTTGAGCATATCAGGATAATTGTAAAAATATTCCTTCGGGTATTCTTGTCACTAACCTTTCCAGGATTGGAGCAAGAAGATCGGATGAATGACAAGCACAAGGTATGTACAACCAATCATCATACAACATTGAATTAAATTCATCCAAACTTGAATTTTGCAAAATTCAAGCTTGGGGGAGTACTTTACATAAAAACATCCTTTGCCATGTTGCTATGTTGGTTGTCTCTACCTTTGAGACATGCTCAATTTGTTAAATAGTAATCACACTACTTCATCTCCACTTGAGTAGATCTCTATAAATGCTCTCATGCTACCTTTATTTGCTTTAGTATATGTCTAGGTTTGGAGTCGTTTCATTTATCTCTTAATTAAGCATGGTGCTTAGTTTAGGGCTGATGATCTTACTTCCAAGGAGTTTAAATTAAGCATGATGCTTAGGTTAAAATGCCCTCCTAAATCAAATTAGACATGGTGTCTAGGTTGATCTTTGAGCCGATAGTATGCTATAGTAGATATTGGATATTTTGTTGGACTAACCCCTGCAGGAAAACTTTCAATATCGACCTGGGAAGTCCTGAGACAAACTCACATTGGAGATAAAGAGAGAGGCACATGAAGTTTAACAATTTACACAAGGAAGGCATAGCTCACAAGAGATGATCCCTGGAGGGTGCCACAAACACGATGCACAACCGCTAAGAGAGAAAAGCTTCCACAAGGTGATACTGTACCATCACTCTTCAAGTAAGGTAACATCTTAAGGTACTTGACTATCACTTTTATAAGCTTCTCCTTATTTCTGGCATTCACATGAATAAAAGAGACAAACATGTATGATCTACAACTCTAGATTAACCAAACCAATCGATTCAACATGTTTAGTCCTTCCACCTTTGTGATTCCACACTCCTAATCATATAGCTAAAATGTTGCACACTCAATCTTTGGAAGATATAAACAAAACATATATATAGATAGATTATCTTTCCATTAGGTTGAGCGATATGATCTGACAAATGTTTTAAATGTTACACTCATGATCTTATTATCCATTAACTTTGTCTTGCTCACTATGCTTAAGGTTAGAGAGAACAAATACACTTTTGGCTCTGTTGGTGTTTTCCACCAACAGGGCCCATGCACTTGATCTCTGCCTTGTCTCTATGAGCAGGTACACTTCGAGCAAAATATGAAGAAGTTTTACAATTCCCAGACTCCACCAAGTGAAGAACCTATATCTACGAGCACAAACACACTGGAGATACTGGACACTCAGGCAATCACTGACTTGAGATGCTTGAGGACGTAACTGCTGGAGTAATCCTGTTGTGGAAGTAATTACTGACCTTCTGCCGGTCAAGAGAGACAATCCAGGACACACCGTCATCCCGATCTCCATCGGCATGGTGAACTTCCCAGAAGCACTCTGCGACTTTGGCTCCAGCGTCAACATTATGCCCAGCTTGCAGATCAGACACTAAGTTTTCCAAAGGGAATATTGAAGAACCTCTGTGTCCGAGTTGGTACCTTGTACGCCCCAGCAGACTTCGTGGTGATAGAGACTGGTACTGATGAGAGGGCATCATCCTAGAGAGGTCATTCCTGAACACCTCAGGAGCTATCATCCACGCTAGTGCTGCCAAGATCAGTTTCTACATCATGGGAAGGACGGAGACGTTTTCCTTCAAGAACAAGACTACACAAATCTTAGAGCAATCCTGACATGAACCAAGGAAGGACCAACAGGTGGAACAGGAACAAGCAAATGTGTACCGAGTCAGCTAGGATGGTCACTGCAGCTCAAGGAGGTCAAGATCGTCAACTCAAGTCATCTTTCTTGATCAAGAAGGACGACCCTGGTGTCCCAATCATCAAGTGCACAATCAACGGATATTATTTTCAGAAGACACTCTACGACACCGGATCTGACGTCAACATAATGGCCGTAGTCACTTATCATCTCCTGCATGGAACCATGCCCCTAAAACCGACATACATTCAGCTTCAGATGGCAGATCCGACATTCCGAAAGGTTGAAGGTTATTGACATGGGAGAAGACAAGTATGATTCACCCATCATCCTTGAGAGACCGTTCCTCAGCACCATTAAAGCAATCATCTATATTGGAACCGGAGAAGTCCACATGCATTTCCCCTCTGATAAGGTACGCCACTATTTTACTGACCCTAACTATATAGTTGAAGACTCTAAGCAGGTCAGGACAAGAAGAAGATGACACAACCGTAACCAGAGGAGGCAAATCATCAAGGACGGATGGGCAGACTATGAAGGAGAAGTCGTAAGGTCTGAAGACATACAGCTTGAACAGAACTGTCCTGAGGAGACCGTAGCACCGAGTCAGGTGTGGAGAGAGAAGATAGTTATACACGAAGAGCAGGCTCTGCCGGAACCACCGACTATGCCATCCAGCAAATCCCAGGACGACTGAGAAAACGGAGGGTCCCGTTCGGAGGACTTAAAAACACCGAACGCCTTGCCAAGAGGTAAACTTGGTAGTTATCTTTTTCCTTTCAATTATTTTAAAATAGTTTGCTTAGTTAATCAGGTTCACATCATCTTGAAAAGAAAATAAAAATAGTAAGCCCCATGTGATTATGCTCATGGCATAAAACCCATAAGTACATTCACTGTGGTGGCGTAAAAATAAAATAAATATATTCCTGTCCTATAAAAATAAAATTATAAAAATAGATTTATGATCCCACTAAAAAGAGTAATATTTATTGAGGAGACTCAACATGATAAAGGCTAGATATTTATGCTAACACTTAACTAGTTCCACAAGCTTTGTTGTCTATTTGAGCTCCACAGAATTCAAGGATCAAAGAAGACTAGCAGACGGAGGACATCCTAGTCGCCGTCAGGGTGCTGCTGACATTCAAATATACCTTCGCCACCTGCTAGCTACATCAGAAGGAATTACGTCAAAATCCAGCTTGGGGGAGAGCACCTCCATTTATCCAGCTAAGTATTCTACTCACGTTTATATTTTACTCAAATAATAAAAAGATGCATAATCGTAAAAACGCAAATAAAGATTTTGTGCTTATATATATATCTTTGCTTAGTTTGCTAAATAAATAAACAAATAAAATTTGCTATGAACCCTCATGATAAGCTCTCACATGGAAAGATGAATAGTTGCTCTGCCATGACTAGTTCTCAAAATTGAAATCTCTCTCAAGTTTAGGCATCACTGTTATTAATTAAGATTTGCTCTAAACCTGAACTTGTGGGAAGAGTACTTGATCTGAAGTCTAAGTCGTTAACGGATATGATATGGGAAGGTTGAGCTGCTGTTTATCTGTTCCTAGAGATGCTAGAATTCTGGAGAATTTTATCTTTGAAAATCTTTAAAATATCACATGATGAGTTCTTGTATGATGAGAGTTTAAATTCCTACCACAGCCATATATACATGCTTGCTAGACTTTGAGCCACACATTTACTTTTTACTGCTTATGAGCATTGAGTGTGCTCAAGCTGTGTAGACCCTTAGGAGCTTGTCATGTGGTTAAGTCAAGATTCACTTGCACGTTCACTCATACATGCTACTTCTACTCTGGAAGTACCATCCACATATACCCATTTCCATCTATACCCATTTCCATCTCCAGAACCACCCAAAAATATTCTACTCCTAATCCGGGAGAGAATAGCCAAAAATATTTCTATTTTTTCCCTGTGAAATAAATGCTCAAGTTATCTTGTCACTACCACTTGCTATATTATCTCATGAGATGAGTGCTCTAAAGAAAAAAGAGAAAAAAAAAGAAGAATACGAGGAAATAAAAAGGGGCAAGTGCCCAGAACCTCGAAAGAAAAAAAAAGAAGAAAAAGTGAGACGAGAGGTAAAAATGGACAAGTGTCCGACAGTAGAATTAGGGGTACAAGATACCCACCTGAGAGAAAAGAAAAAGAAAGAAAAGGAAAATATAGAGCATCTCATTCTCCTCAAAAAGTTTCAAAAGAGCAAGAAAGGTATGTATCCCCTCAAAAGAGCATAAGTAGAATTAGACTTTCACCATTGTTATCACCATCATCACCATACACCATTCATTCGCCACACATGCACATCTTGATTTGACTTTTTGACTTGTTCTTCTGGATCCATGGTTTGACTATGCAATATATGTCTTGTAAGTATGTATTAGCTGTCTCCCACCTATGAGCTCCAGATATCAAAACCGTATTAGAGTAGGGTGAGAGAGAAGGCAATGTCACTATGCCTCATACCAAAAATACCACATACTTTGAGAGAAGGCATATACCATTACTGCCTTGGTAAGGATCCAGAAATACCTCAAAAGAGAGACTAGAGAGAGTCATACATGGAATCTCTGAGTTTTATTTGAAAATCTGCAAAAACTCCAGAGCTATAGCTGATCAAGAACAAGAGACATGGTGCTTGACTAGACTGTTCTATCTTTTAACTACTCAAGACAGAAGTGACGGTTACAAGTCCCATGGTGAAAGGTAAATGAGTAAGTTTTAAGTCTTAACAGTTTACTCTAACCAGAGATGAGATCTTGTTTAAACGCATGTGTATCTTTAAGTTATGAAACCACTGCAGAAACTCCTGAGTTCATCTTTGCTCAGGGACGAGCAAAGGTTAAGCTTGGGGGAGCTTGTTGACGGTCCTTAATGCTCACATTTAACCATCAACTAATCATGGAAAAGGATCCAAATGCAACCAACACCAAGACTTAGGGTTTTATCTGACAGAATTCCACAAGTTTTGGTGTTTGTCTATTTCTGCAGGGGGTTATCAGGAAATACGGAAGAAAGGCCCACACGTCGGGTTTACATAGAGATATTAACGTGCCGCGCAATTTTCTATCATCTAGAAGACTCCAGAAGCCACGGGACCGAACGGGAGACGTAACGGAGCCGGGCACTGGGCGCCCGCCCTCCCTTACTGGGCGCCCGCCCTCCCCCCTGGACCAATCAGGGCGAAGTTCGGGGATCATGCTCCACCGACCTAATACTTCAAGGAAAACCACACGATCAATGTCGGTTTGATCCGACGGCCCAGATTCACTTGAAGGGACTATAAAACCAGACCCCCCCTGGCCCCTGGAGATCATACCTCTTCTACAGAATCAAAGCTAGGGTTTCAATTCTTCATCCAAGTAGAGAGGATCCCTCTAGTTCTTCTAGTTCTACCTCTAGTTCATCTAGATCTAGTTCTAGTTCATCTAGTTCTAGTTCTAGTTCCTCTAGTTCTAGTTCTAGTTAGTTCTAGTTGTAATCTAGAAAATAGGAAGAGAGAAGAGGAGAGCAGAGGAGGAGCCGGATCTTCCTCAACATTATACTTTTGCAGCATCTGGTTCGTTCTTCATCGTTCTCCAGGTTCTTCAATTCATAATTCCTGAGATCTTTAATTACTTTTATTTACATTCAAGTTATTTATTGGATTCCCGCTTGCATCAAGTGCTCTAGTCTTTATAACACTAGAGTAGTAATTAATAGATTAGACGTGGTGTTTAGTCTTGCGATTACCTGGAATTGCACCCAATCCCATGGATTGTTGTGGTAGCCCTAGGGTAGTGACAGCCCTAACGGTCGACGTATTCCACCACGTTCGGATCGGTGTTTGTAGGACCGTAGTCAGACCTTCCTAGCCCCCTTCTCATCTCTTTCTGTGGTTAGTGCTCTGATGTCCCGATATAAATAATCTTTGAAGTAATTCTTGATTCTTAGATCAACTAGAGAACTCTCAGGAAACTTCCTCTCTTCCCACCAAAAATAATCATATAGTTATCCTTGGGCGATCTTGTATCTTAATTAGTACACTCACGTTCCCTGTGGAAAATCGATACTCTGGAATACTCCCGGGTGAAAGCTACATCGGTATCCGTGCGCTTGCGGATTTTTCTGTTTGCGTTTAAAATACCCAACAATTAGCTTCTAGATCTGTGGGTACCGTGCCTTGGTCTTTGAGAGCACCTCGCTGACAAAATAGACCGGCCTCTGGACTGGCAGCGCATGCCCCTCTTCCTGCCTCTCGACCACCACTGCCGCACTGACGACCTGGGTCGTCGAGGCAACGTACAGAAGCAGAGGATCTGCGGGTTGAGGTGGGACCAGGACCGGGGCAGAGGTCAGTGTTTTCTTCAAGTTATCAAGGGCTTTCTCAGCTTCGGGGGTCCAAGAGAAATGCTCGGCTTTTTTCAAGAGCCGATACAGGGGCAATGCCTTTTCTCCCAACCTCGAGATAAAACGACTTAGCGCCGCCAAACATCCCGTGACCTTTTGCACTCCCTTGACATCTCGAATCGGCTCCATTCTCGTGATGGCCAAGACCTTCTCGGGATTGGCCTCGATGCCGCGTTGAGAGACTATGTATCCTAGGAGCATGCCTCGGGGTACGCCAAAGACGCATTTCTCGGGGTTGAGCTTGATCTTGTTGGCACGTAAGCAACTGAAAGCGATTTCGAGGTCCTGAATCAGGTCTCCTCATTGCTTTGACTTGACGACGATGTCATCAACGTAGGCCTCGACCGTCGACCCTATGTGTTTGCCAAACACGTGGAGCATGCATCGCTGGTATGTTGCTCCCGCGTTTCGAAGCCCGAACGGCATGGTTACATAACAGTACATCCCTAAAGGTGTGATGAAAGATGTCGCGAGCTGGTCGGACTCTTTCATTTTATTGATGCAAAAGGTGGATCTGCAAACACAAAGGGCTAATACCTGATTTCAAACGTTAAGGCGTGTCGAGTGTATCAGTAAGGGGTATCCTAACTGATGCACATAACGAGAATTGACCGTACGTAGGTCGAGGCCCTCAACTCGACGCTCTGATCAGTCACATGCACAATCATCAACGACCACAGCCTCGAAGACAGAAAGGGCATCGAGCGAATCGATCAGGGCTCGAGCGCCAGCTACCGTCGAATACGGAAAAAGGCTCGAGCGAACCAGGAGGCGTCGAGCGCAAGGACGCCGCCCGCCGCCTGACGCATGCACGGGAACCAGGGCATTTAATACGCCAGTCACGTTCTCACCTAACACGCCAGTCACAGGAAGCGTGATAGGGAACAGGCACCCATCCCATCATCCTTTTTCCAGCCTTCCCCACCAAACGACTCAGAGCGTGCCAGGACGCGGGAAGCAGGGATGGAACATCTAATCAGAACTCCCTCGAGACATCCAAGGTCAACGCTTTGAACAACAGGGCGCTACACGGCGTCTGACCCTCGACCAGATACGTTCCCTTCTAGGAGAAGGGTTGGGCGTCGACTGACAGCATTGCAACCACTCCACCGGATCTGCCGCTATACCGTACAAGCGTGAACCAGTCCAAGACGATGCGCAGGGCGGGATATGGGGGCACGCGCAATCATCATCAAGCTACCAAGACGAGACGGCTCGAGACCACGCCGGTACGGAGGCCACAAGTAGGTTCGCGCGCCATGCCCCTATCGACCCCTACTTAGATACGTATATATGTACCCTGGTCTTCCCCTTGGAACTATAAAAGGGGAAGCCTAGAAGCAACCACGGCAGGATATCAACCACGCAACACTACACTCACACGCAATAGAGTTTCCATACTACGCCTCACTCCATACCACGCTTGTATTCACCCCTGTACAAGCACTTAGGTGCAAAATAACACGAACTCCCTCCCCCGCTGGACGTAGGGCCTTCTCTTGCCTGAACCAGGATAAATCTTTGTGTCTTTTTGCATCACCATCTGGGAAAGAGAAGCACGCATATAAATTCACTCGTTGGTGTGACCCCCCGTGGGAAAATCACTGACAGTTGGCGCGCCAGGTAGGGGTCCTGCGTGTTTTTCATCGATTTCCCATTATTTTCCAGATGGCCACTCTTTCTTCACCAATTCCACGCTCCACGGTGATTTGATTTGGGAGTCTCGAGTTCATGTCCATTGGCTCCGACTATGACATGATCTTGCTCTCGATCAAAGGGCCGGGAGGAGCCCGCGTTGCGCCAACCCGGATGAGGGCCCCGAGACGTCCTCACCACCACGCCTCCCCGCCCAAGAAGAGGCGTGGACAGCACCATCATCGCCCGTCTGCCTCGCCACGACCGGCAGTCCGTGCCAGGCAGGAGGCGTCACGAGAGCCGATAGCCCCATGCACCACGGGCACGACGGCTCAGCACCGAGAGGATCACACGACAATGATAGGTGACGCGCCCCGCGCACTCTCCCCCACCGCCAGGCTACTCCCACATGGGCTGTTCGCCTCAAGAGGAGCCTCGCCGTTCGGCCTGGACAATGCCGCAGCGTCACTCGCCAGGGCGATATGCCCAAACGCCCAGACGTACGTGGAGAGACCAATGGTCCTCCCATGCGGCCCTGGAGCGCAGCGACCGACGTCCGAGCTACCAGACTTCTCCCAAGTACGAGGTCTCCACCGCTTAGGCCCCGGGCGGTACACGATTACCTCCCTCAGACAGCGGCTGCTGGAGGAAGGACGCGGATGTTTCTACGCCGCCGAGCCGGACTCTGGCTCAGAATCCGACAGCCACGACCCTACTAGGGAGTGGTTCCATATCGACGGTGCGGTGGAAACCACCGATGAGACACAAGACGCCGTTGCAGGCGGGCGAGCCCCTGCAGCGAGGGAAGACCCCAGGACGCCTGGGAATGACGGTCAAGTCGACCCCCATCGCAAGAAGCCAGAGCCACGCAAATTGCGCAACTATGAGAGCTCAAGGCAAAGCTTGACGAGGATCGTGAGCGCCATGTCTTGCTTGAGCAGATCCTCGAGCAGGACCTGCCTTACCCACCTGGCGGAAGTGTCCGCAGGTGAGCTCGAACGGTGCACCGACAGATTGTTGGAGACGTAGAGCCAGAGCAGCCCATCAGCCGTTTCCCTCGAGCAGGCCAGAATGTCGTGGCAGCGACAATGTTGCTGCGAAACATGCCGGAGCCGTCAAACTCCCAAGCTCGAGGCATTCGAGATGAGGTACAGACACTACTCCAGGTGGCGGCAGTTCAACAGGCCGAAAGCTCGGCTTCTCGACGTCGAGGAGCTGCCACTGAAAAGCGCGATGAGCCACCCCAAAACGAAAAGGAGGTGTCAGTCCATCAGCAGCCACCCCGTCGAGGAAGAAAGACCACACTCGTTCTCCCTGTCGACAATCAGCGTCGACACGACGCGCGACGTGACATTGAAGAGAATCGACGCCGTCGGTACGGGGACGCGGAAGAGCGCGGTTACAGCGCCCATCGCGGTGGGAGGTACGACAGTGACGAAGATTGGATGGCTCCAGAGCCACCAGGCCCACGGGTATTCAGCAGGGCAATCCGCAGCACGCCGCTGCCCAGCCCGTTCCGACCCCCGACCAGCATCGCGAAGTACAACGGAGAGACCAAACCAGAGCTGTGGCTGGCAGACTTCAGGCTGGCCTGTCAGCTGGGAGGTGCTCGAGGAGACGATCGAGCCATCATCAGACAACTGCCACTCTTCCTTTCCGACACCGCTCGCAGGTGGCTCGAAGAGCTCCCGACCGATCAGATCCATGACTGGGTCGATCTGGTTAGAGTTTTCGAAGGTAATTTCAAAGAGACCTACATACGGCCTGGGAACTCGTGGGACCTCAGCAAGTGCAAGCAGAAGTCAGGAGAAACTCTTCGAGAGTACGCTCGACGCTTCTCAAAGCAACGCACCGAGCTGCCACATATCCCCGAACACGACGTCATCGTGGCCTTTGTCTCTGGTACCACCAGTCGAGACTTGGTACGTGAATTAGGCCGGAATCGCCCTCAGACCGTCGACGAGCTGATGGATGTGGTGGCCAACTACGCGGCAGGAGAAGAGGCGGTTGGCGCCTTCTTCAGCTGTGAAGGAAGGAAGGGCAAGCAGCCCACCGACGATGACGAAGGCCCCGGTCGAGGTCCCAAGAAGAACCAGAAGAAGAAGAAGACACGACCATTCCAACGGGAAGACCTCGACGACGATCTTGTCGCCGCCGTGGAGCACAAAAATCCTCAAGGCCCCCTAGATGGGGGCATCTTCGATAAGATGCTAGAAGAGCCGTGCCCTTACCATAAGGGAGGAGCCAACCACAAGCTTAAGGACTGTCGTATGCTGAGAAAGCATTTCGATGGTCTGGGGTTCAGAAAAACACGCGCGACGACCGAAAGAAGGAGAAGGACGTCAAAAAGGAGGATAACAAAGACGACGATGGTTTCCCCGCCGTCCATGACTGTTACATGATCTACGGTGGGCCCTCAACGCAGCTGACTGCAAGGCAGCGCAAGAGAGAACGTCGTGAAGTCTTCGCGGCAAGGATGGCGGTGCCCCAGTATCTCAGCTGGTCGAGCACCCCCATCACCTTCGATCGAGAGGACCACCCCGACAAAGTAGTTGCCCCTGGCGTCTACCCACTCATCGTCGACCCCATCATCGTCAACACCCGGCTCTCAAAGTGTGGGGGGATAGACCCCTATACCCTTACGGCTAGACTTCGGCCAGGAGGCTTGGCCCATTACGAGACGAGTTCAAGGCTTGATCCGACAACCTGGAGTTTCACGCAAGGAAACAAGATGTGGAGATCAAGCAGGATTCTAGTCGGTTAGAATAGGAATTGATATTGAATTATCCATGGCAATTGTAACCGACTAGGATTAGTTTCCAGATCTGTAACGCTGCCCTTCAGACTATATAAGGAGAGGCAAGGGACCCCCCTAGGACATACGATTCTCTCAACACAAATCAATACAACCAGACGCAGGACGTAGGTATTACGCCAACTCGGCGGCCGAACCTGGATAAAAAGCATGTCCGTGTCTTGCGTCACCATCGAGTTCGTAGTTTGCGCACCGTCTACCGATAAACTACTACCGTGGGTATACCCCAAGGTAGACTGCCGACCAGCTTTCGTCGACAGTGGCGCGCCAGGTAGGGGGTGTGCGTGCAACTTTTCCGGCGAACAAGATGGTCACGATCCCAGCTTCCACGACCGTGCCTGAAGGCCTCACGTTCACCGTTGGCCAGATCACGTGGACGACGTGCAGCGGCGGCCTCACGACCACGGTTTCGAAAGAGACCCAGATCCAATCTGAGATCACGCCGTCTCCGACCACACACGTGGCGGCACCGAGCGCCCGACCACCGTTCCCGCTCTACAAGGGAAAGAAGATCGACAGCTCAGACCTTTTCCAAGCGCTTGATCGCGCTGACTCAAAGCTACTCAAAGTTTCCCAACTAGTAGACGGAGTTCTGCGTCGGCCCGACCAAGCTGCTCCAGCGGATTTTTTCAAATCCCGCCGGCCAACTCGTGTCGCCACACACGAACGGTTGGGAACGTCTCTGACGATAACCTCAACACCCTCAGGACGATCCGTCGAGCTCAAGAAGGAAGATTATCCTTGCGGCCTGAACAACTCGGCCTCTGTTTACTCACAGCACACCCAATCCGTTTTCAGCAAGGCGGGTTGGTCGCCGACAAGGATCGATCGTCACTACGTCAACATGGTGACAATCCGAGAACTACGGGACGGCCAGGTTTCCAGCACCAACTCAAGCACCGGTTCCGTCCCCACCAAGGTTATAAACACCGAAGACGAGGACTACGACCTGGATTTTCCTTCACACCCTCCGGGTTTCAACCGATTCCCGATATTTCCCCCCCGGTGAGGAGATATTGTGTTTAATGTCAGCGCCGACGAACCGGTCGTCGATGGAGAAACAGATGACCAGAGGCAACTCCGCGAACAGCGCAACGCCGATCGCGCCCGACGACGCGCAGACGAGCAACAACAAATGCCACCAAATAATCTCAACGATGCCTTTGACATGGTCGGGGACCAGCCAGTCTACAAAACGCCAAGCGCAAACGTGGCTGTCGCCATGGCTAACCTAGATCGGCTTCCTGATACCCCCGAGTGCCAGGGAGTCCGGACCAGCATCCGAGCACACCTGATCGCTGCAATGGGACAGACAGCCACTCTGCTCAAGAGAGTCCAGGACGTCTCTTATACGGAAGCCGCCTCCGACCAGACTAATCGTAGCCGGGCCTCACCGTCTCCCAGCAGGCGTCACCGCAGCCGCTCTCCCGACAACCGTCGAAAGGACTCACGGCGCGACGATGGTGGTCGGGACGCCGACGGTCGCCGCAAGCAGAACCGCGTACGCGGCCAAGAAGTAAACCAGCACAGGGATCTCCGCCACAACATCCCTCCCAAAGATGCCCGGGACCGCATCAACAGGCGCGCCACAGAGAGAGCAGTCCACGAAAACCTGCGCCGCATCGAGTACGATGTAACGCACGGTCCTCCGGGCCTAAGACAGTTCTCCTCACACCTCCGCCAGGTCGTGTGGCCCCGCAATTTCAAGCTCGAAAAACTTAAAAAATACGACGGCAAGGAAAATCCAGAGAACTGGATCACCCTCTATGAAATCGCCGTCCGATCAGCGGCAGGGGATGAGCACGTCATGGCTAACTACTTCCCCGTAGTCCTCGACCAGGCTGGTCATCAGTGGCTTCTTGGCTTGCCCGAGGACTCCTTCGACTCTTGGGAAGAGCTACGCCAGGCTTTCATCGACAACTTCATCGCCACATGCGAGCAGCCTGGAAACAAGTATGACCTTGAAAGGATAAGGGACAGGAAGAACGAACCTCTGTGCGATTACATCCGACGATTCTCGGATATGCGCCTCACAATCCCGAAGATTTCCCACGACGAGGCCATCTCAGCCTTCATCAAGGGCCTGCGTTTCCACGAAGCGCTGAGGAACAAGCTGTTGCGTAAACGTCCAACAACGGTAGCAGAGCTCCTCGCCACGGCCAAAAATTACGCCGATGCCGACGACGCAGAAAAACTAATCCGAGACGATGCGAGAGGTCCCGACCAGCCTCCCCGGCGAGATGACGGTCGTGGTCGCTACAACAGCAGAAACCTCCACCGCTCCGACAACCGCGATCACCGAGAGGGTTGGGATCGGCGGCGCGACAACCGCGACGATTTCAGAGGAAAGCGCCTTCGCGACTACGACCACGAAGTAAACACGGTCAAGCGTCCCAACGGACGACGGGACTACCAAGAAGACTACAACAAAACTTTGAAGGGACCATGCCAACTGCACCCAAAGGTCTAATCATACCATGGAAGAGTGCCGCGTCCTCAGAAGCATCTATACACGGCGGGCCGCCCAAGACGACTCCGCCAAGAAAAACAACAAGCGAGACGGGCACGACCACGAAGATGAGGACGAGGACCAAGATAGGGACCCCCGACACCAGTACGTCAGCCCCACCGACGTGGTCCACTCCATTTTCGGGGGCAAGGTCTCCATTGAATCCAAGCGAGAAAGAAAGCTGTTAAAGAGAGCCTGCCTCAACATAGACAGCACGGACGGGCTGATCGCAGACCCAAAATTCCCCCTGTGGTCCCACAGGGAGATCTCGTTCAGCAGGAAGGACCAGTGGGCCGCTATCCCAGAGCCGGGTCGTTTCCCCCTGATTCTGGACCCTTGCATCAACAGCATCAGATTCGAGCGCGTGCTCGTGGACGGGGGAAGCTCCATTGACATCCTCTTTCGCAATAGCCTGCCCGCCCTCAAGATATCTCCTGCACAACTAAAACCTTACGACGCCCAATTCTGGGGGTTTTGCTGGGTCAAAGTTCAGTGCCTCTCGGACATATAACATTGCCTGTCCAATTCGGCACACCCGACCACTTCCGGACGGAGTTCATCAACTTCGTGGTCGCCGATTTCGACGGGACCTATCATGCTATACTGGGCCGACCATCGCTGACAAAGTTCATGGCAGTCCCGCACTACTCATACCTGGTCCTTAAGATGCCTACGGAGAAGGGTGTCCTCACCGTCAGAGGCAATGTTTACACTGCGTATACCTGCGAAGAGGAGAGCTTCAAGATCACCGAAGCAATCGACCTCTCAATCCGCATGGCAGAAACAGCAACTCAAGCCACGCAGCTGCTTCCCGACCAGCTCCGATTACCTGAGCAGGAGACAGCCAGAAAGAACTCAAAATCCAAGGAGCACAAAGAAGTACAACTGGTCGACGGCAGCCCCGAGAAGACGGCCCTCATCAGGGCCAACCTGGATCCAAAATAGGAAGACGCGCTCGTCAGGTTTCTAAGGGACAACGTAAGCGTTTTCGCATGGAAACCCGCAGACATGCCCGGCGTCCCACGAAACCTGATCGAGCACTCCTTAAATGTCTCGAAGACCGCAAGACCAATCAAGCAAAAGCTGCGACGGTTCGCTCGTGACAAAAAGGAGGCTATTAGGACAGAAATCATACGGCTTCTAGCAGCTAGATTCATAAAAGAAGTGTATCACCCCGATTGGCTCGCCAATCCGGTTCTTGTACGCAAAAAGAATAATGAATGGAGAATGTGCGTTGATTACACTGATCTCAATAAACACTGTCCTAAAGATCCTTTTGGTCTCCCTCGCATCGACGAGGTGGTCGACTCAACGGCCGGATGCGAACTCCTCTCCTTTCTAGACTGCTACTCTGGTTATCACCAGATTTCGCTAAAAGAAGAAGATCAGATCAAAACATCTTTTATTACACCTTTCGGCGCATACTGCTACACAACCATGTCTTTCGGACTCAAAAACGCCGGAGCCACTTATCAAAGGGCCATCCAGCAATGCCTCCACAACGAGATTCGTGATGACCTCGTCGAGGCCTATGTGGACGACGTGGTCGTAAAAACAAGGGACGCGAGCACCCTAATCGACAACTTAGACCGAACTTTCAAGGCACTCAATAGGTACAAGTGGAAGCTCAACCCCAAGAAATGCATTTTCGGCGTTCCTTCCGGTCTACTGCTCGGCAACGTTGTCAGTCGCGACGGCATACGACCAAACCCTTCAAAAGTAAAGGCGGTACTCGACATGCGACCACCGAAGAACGTAAAGGATATCCAAAAGCTGACCGGATGTATGGCCGCCCTCAGTCGTTTCATCTCAAGGCTAGGAGAAAAAGGCCTCCCTTTCTTCAAACTATTAAAAGCGTCGGAAAAATTTTCTTGGACAGAAGAAGCCGACACCGCATTCAACCAGCTTAAGACCTTCCTCACTTCACCACCTGTCCTTACAGCGCCTCAGCCCAATGAAGACCTACTCCTTTACATTGCTGCAACCGACAGGGTTGTTTCCACGGCAATAGTGGTCGAGCGAGGTGAACCAGGTCACGCCTACAAGGTCCAGAGACCAGTTTACTTCATAAGTGAAGTCTTAAACGAGTCCAAGGCCAGGTATCCACAAATACAGAAGCTCATATACGCCATTCTAATAACGTCAAGAAAGCTGAAGCACTACTTCGACGGCCATCGAGTCCTGGTGACAACCAGTTTCCCTCTCGGGGTCATCCTGCGCAATAAAGACGCCAATGGCAGAATCGTGAAATAGGCAATGGAATTATGTCCATTTTCCCTGGAGTTCCAGAGTCGCACCACTGTCAAGTCTCAGGCCCTGGTCGATTTCATTGCTGAATGGACGGATCTCAACGAGCCTTCCGTTCCCGATGTCTCAGACCACTGGTCAATGTTCTTTGACGGGTCCTTGAACATCAACCGTGCCGGCGCTGGGATACTGTTCGTATCACCCAACATGGACAAACTGCGCTACGTCCTTCGGATCCTTTTTCCGGCGTCAAACAACGTCGCCGAATACGAAGCATGCTTGCATGGCATAAGACTAGCCGTTGAGCTGGGAGTCAAGCGCCTCTATGTTTATGGCGACTCCGCTTTGGTCATCAACCAGCTCAACAAGGAGTGGGACGCAACCCACGAGAAGATGGATCTCTACTGCAAAGAAATTCGCAAATGGGAAACCAACTTCTACGGCATAGACTACATCCACATGGTCCGGGATAAGAACCAAGCAGCAGATGCGTTGTCGAAGTTAGGCTCATCTCGGGCCCATATCCCGCGGGGTATTTTCGTCCAGGACATCCACGAGCCGAGCGTAGGCTCCTCCCTGGTCGACAGGCAACCCACCGAGGCAATGCTCATAGACGATGCCACTCCGACAACCGGTGGGCGTGACTGGCGTACCCCGTTCATCAAATACATATCGGACGGGACAGGCCTTCAGGACAAAACAGAGAACGAGCGCCTCATTCGACGATCAAAGAACTACATCCTGGTCGACGGCAAACTCATGCGGAAAAACGCAAGCTCCAAAGTACTGCTCAAGTGCATACCCCAAGATGATGGTATCAAGCTCTTAGAAGACATACATGCTGGATCCTGCGGCAATCACGCCGCATCCAGAACGCTGGTCGGAAAGGCTTTCCGAGCAGGTTTTTATTGGCCAACTGCGGTCGGCGACGCAGAAAAACTGGTTCGACATTGCGAAGGATGTCAGTTTTTCGCTAAGAGGACCCACGTACCTGCCCACGAAATTCAAACCATCCCGTCGTCTTGGCCCTTTGCTTGCTGGGGGCTTGACATGATCGGGCCATTTAAACCAGCCCCGGGCAATTTCAAGTTTGTTTTCGTGTTAATTGACAAGTTCTCCAAGTGGATTGAATACATGCCTCTGGTCAAGGCAACCTCCGAGAAGGCTGTGGAGTTCCTCAATCAAATCATACACAGATTCGGCATCCCGAACAGCATAATCACCGACCTGGGCACTCAGTTTACTGGCACCACTTTTTGGGACTTCTGCGATGACAGAGGCATAGTCATAAAATACGTGTCAGTGGCACATCCACGTGCCAACGGTCAAGTTGAACGTGCTAACGGAATGATCGTTGACGCCCTAAAGAAAAGTTTGTACACCAAAAACGACAGAGCACCCGGTCGATGGATGAATGAATTGCCGGCAGTGGTCTGGGGCCTCCGAACTCAGACTAGTCGAAACACAGGGGTGTCTCCCTACTTCATGGTGTACGGTTCAGAGGCGGTCCTGCCGTCTGACATACACTTCGGATCTCCTAGAATCGAACACTTCGACCAGGCGACCACCGACAACGCCAGAGAACTCGAAATCAATTGCATGGAGGAAAAGCGTTTAGATTCTTGTCTCCGAACAGCAAAATATCTCGCGGCAGTCAGGCGATACTACAATAGGAACGTCAAGGACCGTTCCTTCGTGGTCGGCGATCTGGTACTTCGATGGAAAACAAGCCAGGAGGGAATGCACAAGCTATCCACTCCCTGGGAAGGACCCTTCGTGGTGACCGAGGTCACACGACCTACGTCCTACAGATTGGCATACCAGACGGAACACGAGTGCCTAACTCTTGGCACATAGACAAACTGCGACGTTTCTATCCATAAAGTTTTAATAACTTTCCTTTGTAAGTATCTTATAATTGTTAATAATGAAATTCTCTATTTTTTGCCTATACCTTGTCGCACACAGCACTCGGCAAAACTTCTGCAATGGATGCTCTCAACGACTACCAAGACGAATACGGTGACACGTCACTCTGATAATCTTACAGCGCTCAAAACAACAGTCATGACAAAAAGCAAACTTTATTACAAACTTTACATACAAAGTTCACAATAAATACCCTGACGGGCAGACACTAGTCTATTCCTACAGACTACTCTATTGGCCTAGCTGCTCGGGCTGATCACCCGCCTGGCCCTGCTGCCCGGACGAAGGGGTCGGGGCCACCGGCGCCTGGCTGGTCGAGACCGCAGGCGTCGACCGCCCATCTCCCGCAACGGACGCGCCCGACAACTCTCTGGCCGACCTATCTGAACTCGGCTGGTCTGGGGGAGTGGCCGTTCCGCACAGATTGATGTCGCCGATCGCTGTCGACGACAAGTCCAGCAGACTACCCCGAAGCTCGTCCGCTTCCTGTGGGCCGACCTCCTTCGGGTACCCCTTCTCCAGCCTGCTCAAGTCGACCAGGGGGTAGTGGGCGCGCACCATGCTGAGGACGTGCGCGCCGGCAAACTCCCCGGCGTCCTTCACGAACTGCTGGAGCCAGTCCCACGCCCGTTGCGCCTTCTCGACCGGGGTCAACTGTGGCGCGCGGGGCTGGCTCTCCGGGAGCTCGGGACTGATCAGGTCTAGGACCGGGGACACTCCTTTCCAGATCCTGCAACAGTTGACCTTCCAGGAGTCCCGGTCCTTGACCAGATCATCCAGGTGCTTCTTGGCGTTCACCTTGAGCACTGCAAACGAAACAAAGCATTATTTTCGGCATACCAAACAAACAAAGGGGCGACAAGCAGCAGCTAACAAGGCGGCACCCATTACCAGATAATTCCCGGTCCTTTCGACCCAGTTCCTCTCCTGCTCGCCGCCCGGACTCCAGCGCACTGGCGAGCTGTTGGCTGAGCTGCTCCTTCTCTTGTCGGAGGCGCGCCACCTCCTCCTCCAAGTCTGCGTGAATCATAAACTGGTCAGTAAAGCAAACTACACAAGTACGCAAAGCTGCTCGGAGCGTGTGACTAACCTTCTCGCTGCCGGTACTGGTCGGCCAAGCGACGAGTGAGGTCGAGACGACGCTCCTCTTGGGCGCTCATCTCGGCCACCTTCTCCCCGACTTCCGACCGCAGCCGGTCTACCTCCGCGGCCAGGGCCTTGTTCTCGGCCACGACGCCTTCTATCTGGTCAAAGCACCGTTTCCGGTACTTTGCCGTTTTCATTGCGCCCTACAAAGCGAACATATAACGACCATGCAAGACAAGGAATAGAATGTACAGCAGTACAAAAAGTCGCTTACCTTGACTTCGTCGACGAGGCGCTTGGCCACGCGCTCCACCCTGGCGGCCTCCTCGGTCTCGGCGAGCTCTTCATGCCCGATAAAGTGATCCCCGCGTTGGCGCCACACATACACGTGTTGGCGGCCATCACGGGGACGACCCTCAATCTCCTCCACCTCGTCCTCGGAGGCCGCCTGAGCTTCCTCCTCCCACGCTGCGTTGCTTCCGGTAGCGGTCCCAGGCATTACTGGTCCCCGGACCAGACCTGGGGAGCCTGCAGTCGAAGCGACCCCTGCTCGGGGCGGTGTGGAGACTTCACCCTCCCCGGCGGGAGGAGGGGTCGGGGCCCTTCCCTCTCTTTCCGTGGTGCTGGCTGGGGGAGGCGTCCCCATAGCCTCCTCAACCCTGGTTGGGCTGCTCAACGTAGCCGGTGCCGCGGCCGGGGACTCCTCGGCGCTCTCAGGCACGGCTGCAGCCGTAGGCTGCTCTGCGGTCTGCGGGGCCGCGTCTTCAGCAGCGCAAACCAGCTCACTCATCCCCTGGCCAGCGGCATGGCCAGGGTTGACATCCGACGCCGCGCTAAAGGAACAAAACTACAATAAAAAAAACATCGGTGAAATACGTAAGTTGAACACTTACAGGTTTGAGCGGCGGTGGGTCTCGTCCGGCCAGTCGGCACCTGTGCTCCCGACTCTCCAGCGCGAGGCGCAGGTGGATCGACGGCCACACGGTCGGCAGTGGTCGCCCCGCCGTCCGGACGGCTGGCCTCCGGACCAACGACGGAACGGCCTCCTCCTCCTCCTCGTCGTCGTCGATCCAAACGAACCGACGCCGCTTCAGCGCTCGGCTGCTCTCTGCCGGCAGTGTCGGCATCGGCGACGGATCCACAGGCATTGGCCTTTTCCCCGACAACCTTTCCTCGGTGGTTGGGACGGGGCGGGCTTGTTCCTCCTCACTGCTGGTGTAATGAGCACACCGAGCAGCGTCCTCCTCTAGCGGGTCTTCTCCCGCAGGATTCTCCATCCCCGGTGCCAGTGATACATACACTGTGCACCGGTCGACATCGCCGATCTGCAAAAAGCAACAAAGATGAGCCAGCCACATACGATATACGAATACTAAAACAAAATAATCTGCAACATACCTTTGGTGCTAGTCGGCCTAACTTGAAGGCTTGCACCCAATCACTGCCACGGATGAAGCCTCCGTCCGCGAAGTTGAACAGCTCGTTCAACAGCCATTGTACCTCCGCCTTCTCCAAGATCTCCGGTCGCATCCTGGTCGGGTCCACGCTTTCGGCATACTCATACGCCGAGTGCACCCTCTTCTGGCAGGGCATCACCCGACGACAAATAAAGTTGCCGACCACGCCAAGCCCATCCAGGCGCGACCAGTCGATCAGCTTCATCAGATCCGTCACTTGACCGTCGAACTCCGGGCGGTCGGTCCAGCTCACCCTCTTCTCGGGAATGTACCCCACGTCGTAGAACGTGGAGCTGCCCGGTTCCTCCCTGACGTAGAACCACTTCCTATACCATTCGGTCAAGGAAGTGTTCCATGGACAGTGCAGGTAGTGATTCTTCATTCCATCACGAAGGTTGAGGTATACTCCACCTGCGACCTTGGAGCCTCCAACTGCTCCCTTCTTCCTCAAGCAGAAAAGGTAACGAAAAAGATCGAAGTGCGGCTCTATGCCAACATAGGCCTCGCACAGATGAATAAACGTGGAGATAAGGAGAATTGAGTTCGGGTGCAGATTGCAAATCCCGATCTCATAATACAAAAGAAGACCTTGGAGAAAAGGATGAACCGGAACCCCAAATCCCCTCTTAACGAAATCTTCGAACACGACGATCTCACCGGCACGAGGGTCGGGGAAGCTTTCTCCTTCCGGCGCTCTCCAGCCGCCAAGCTCCGAGCTGTGCAGGAGTCCCATGTCGACGAGGTCACCGAGGAATTTGGTGGTGCTGCGGGACTTCTTCCGCTCCTTGGCCATCAGTTCGGCCCTCTTCTTGGAGTCGCTCTTCGCCATTGGAGGTGAGAAGTGGATTTGGGTTACGAAGATGCAGGTGATCGAAAGAGGCGAGAATGGAAGGCTTGAGGGCAATGGCAGGGTAAGGAGTACAGGCGGAACTGTCAGGCTCTTATAACCCGCAACTCCACCTCTCCCATTTCCTGTATTCTCGGGAAGTGGGCGGGCCATGCGGCGGATGCGGCGTTTCGGTTTACAATGATTATAGACAATTAATGCGGCGGAGTTTTCGTACCAATTGATGGTTTCCTTTTTCTCAAACCACGCAAAGGGCGGCTGCACGGTTGCCAGGCGCAACTTTTCGTGCGTCCATCTGACAACCCATCAGGAGGTCTCGTCATGTCAACTACAACTGAAAAGATCGTTTCAATAAAAAGAAGACAAATATGCCAGAGAGTCAACAATCCGGGGACTGCACCGACCACCGAGCACTTGATGCTCGGGGACTGGTCGACCAGTCCATCAGCTCGGAACTTCAAGGACTGCACCGACCACCGAGCACTCGACGCTCGGGGACTGGTCGCCCAGTCTATCAGCTCGGAACTTCAAGGACTGCACCGACCACCGAGCACTCGACGCTCGGGGACTGGTCGCCCAGTCTATCAGCTCGGAACTTCAAGGACTGCACCGACCACCGAGCACTCGACGCTCGGGGACTGGTCGCCCAGTCTATTAGCTCGGAACCTCAAAGACTGCACCGACCACCGAGCACTCGATGCTCGGGGACTGGTCGTACAGTATAGCAACGCAGAATTCTAAGGAGCGCACCTGGTGCTTGGGGACTGGTCGTCATACTATTATACACCCGGGGACTGGTCGATTAGTCTATTCAATTGCAGACGGACTGGTAAATTCAATTTTTTAGACCTTGCTACAAGGCTCATACTTCGCCTTCCAGCAAGCTCGGGGACTACATCGGTACGATGCATCTGGCGATGCATCTCAGTTACCGAATTTCTTTGAGGACTTTTATTTTGACCCTGGCACCACGTGCCTACGTCACCTACTACCAGGCTCGGGGACTAAGTGGGCACACTTCACCTTGCGGTGAATATGCTTGCTTTTTTTATGTTTATACCTTTCAAAAAAGTAAAGTGGGCACACTTCACCAGGAAAGAAATCTTTTTTAATTTAGAGCACCATGCATTCTTCGAACAACTCGCTTCTTCGATGTCAATGTTGATCAACTGTCTTTTGAGTTGGTCAAAGAACCGTTGCAACTGTTTGGGCGACTTTCCCACTTATTGAAGACGTCAAGTCTCACTGATCGAAGAAGCTCAAGACGGCGTGTTACATCACAATACATGGTGCTCGGGGACTAGCTGTGGGGGGATAGACCCCTATACCCTTACGGCTAGACTTCAGCCAGGAGGCTTGGCCCATTACGAGATGAGTTCAAGGCTTGATCCGACAACCTGGAGTTTCGCGCAAGGAAACAAGATGTGGAGATCAAGCAGGATTCTAGTCGGTTAGAATAGGAAATGATATCGAATTATCCATGGCAATTGTAACCGACTAGGATTAGTTTCCAGATCTGTAACCCTGCCCTTCAGACAATATAAGGAGAGGCAAGGGACCCCCCTAGGACATACGATTCTCTCAACACAAATCAATACAACCAGACGCAGGACGTAGGTATTACGCCAACTCGGCGGCCGAACCTGGATAAAAAGCTTGTCCGTGTCTTGCGTCACCATCGAGTTCGTAGTTTGCGCACCGTCTACCGATAAACTACTACCGTGGGTATACCCCAAGGTAGACTGCCGACCAGCTTTCGTCGACACAAAGGTACTGATGGACGGTGGCAGCAGCCTCAACATCATCTATCTCGAGACCCTCGACCTCCTCGGCATCAACAGGACGCAGCTCCAGCCAAGCGCCGGTGGTTTCCATGGCGTCGTACCAGGAAAGAAGGCGTTGCCAGTAGGTCGAATCGACCTGCCGGTTTGCTTTGGCACAGCAGCCAACTTCAGGAAGGAGACCCTCACCTTTGAGGTGGTGGGGTTTCGGGGCACGTACCACGCCATCATCGGGCGCCCGGGCTATGCCAAATTCATGGCTATCCCTAACTACACCTACCTGAAGCTTAAGATGCCCGGTCCCAAGGGCGTCATTACCGTCAGCTCCTCCTTCGAGCACGCGTACGAGTGCGACGTAGAATGCGTCGAGTACGGGGAAGCCATCGAAAGTTCCACTGAGCTCGCCTCGAAGCTCGAGGCCCCGGCCACAGAGGCTCCTGAGCCCAAGCGCCACGCGGGAAGCTTCAAACCCGCGGAAGGAACCAAGAAGATCCCGCTCGACCCCAACAACTCCGACGGCAAGGCACTGACGATCAGCGCCGACCTCGACCCCAAATAGGAAGCCGTGCTCGTCGACTTTCTCCGTGCGAACGCCGACATGTTTGCATGGAGTCCCTCGGACATGCCCGGCATACCGAGGGAAGTCGCCGAGCACTCCTCGGAAATTCGAGCCGGTTCCAAGCCAGTGAAGCAGAGGTTGCGCCGATTTGATGAGGAGAAGCGCAAGATCATTGGCGAGGAGATCCAAAAGCTTTTGACGGCCGGATTCATCAAGGAGGTTCACCATCTCGACTGGTTAGCAAATCCTGTACTAGTTAAGAAAAAGAATGGGAAAATGAGGATGTGTGTTGATTATACTAGTTTAAATAAAGCATGTCTGAAAGTTCCTTTTCCGTTACCTCGTATCGATCAAATTGTTGATTCAACTGCGGGATGCGAAACCCTTTCTTTCCTTGATGCATATTCTGGTTACCATCAAATAAAAATGAAAGGGTCCGACCAGCTCGCGACATCTTTTATCACACCCTTTGGGATGTATTGCTATGTAACCATGCCGTTCGGTCTTCGAAACGCAGGAGCCACATATCAGCGTTGCATGCTCCACGTGTTTGGCAAGCACATAGGCTTGACGGTCGAGGCCTATGTCGACGACATCGTCGTCAAGTCAAAACGGCAGGGAGACCTGATCCAGGACCTCGAGATCGCTTTCACCTGCCTACGTGCCAACCAGATCAAGCTCAACCCTGAGAAGTGCGTTTTTGGCGTACCTCGAGGCATGCTCCTGGGTTACATCGTTTCCCAAAGTGGCATCAAGGCCAACCCTGAGAAAGTCTCGGCCATCACAAGAATGGGGCCGATCCGAGACATCAAGGGTGTACAGAGGGTAACAGGATGCCTAGCGGCGCTGAGTCGTTTTATCTCAAGGTTGGGAGAAAAGGCGTTGCCCCTGTACCGACTTCTGAAGAAAGTCGAGCGCTTCTCTTGGACCCCCGAGGCCAAGGAAGCCCTCAAAAATCTGAAAAAAACATTGACTTCAGCACCAGTCCTGGTCCCACCTCAACCCGCGGAACCGCTACTCCTTAATGTTGCCTCGACGACCCAGGTCGTTAGTGCAGCTGTGGTGGTCGAGAGGCAGGAGGAGGGGCATGCATTACTTGTCCAGAGGCCGGTCTATTTCGTCAGCGAAGTGCTCTCAGAGACCAAGGAGCGTTACCCATAGATCCAGAAGCTAATCTACGCTGTAATCCTCGCCCGACGCAAGCTGCAGCACTACTTCCTCGGCCATCCTATCACAGTGGTCTCATCCTTCCCCTTGGGAGAGATCATCCAAAGTCGAGAAGCCACGGGAAGAATCACCAAATGGTCGGTCGAGCTCATGAGTGAGACTCTCACTTATGCGCCCCGTAAGGCTATCAAGTCGCAAGCCCTTGTGGATTTCATCGCGGAATGGACTGACTCCCAGGTCCCCCCGGCTCAAGTTCAAGCAGAATTGTGGACGATGTATTTCGACGGGTCTCTCATGAAAACGGGAGCTGGGGCGGGCTTGCTGTTCATCTCGCCCCTAGGCGTTCATATGAGGTACGTCATCAGGATACATTTTGCCGCGTCCAACAATGTTGCAGAGTACGAGGCCCTTATCAACGGACTGAAGATCGCCATCAAGCTTGGAGTTCGACGCCTCGACGTTCGAGGCGACTCCCAGCTCGTCATCGACCAAGTGATGAAAGCCTCGAACTGCCACGACCCAAAAATGGAGGCATACTGCAAGGAGGTCTGTCGACTCGAGGACAAGTTCCACGGCCTCGAGCTCGTCCACGTCGCCCGACGTTACAACGAGGCAGCCGACGAACTTGCTAAGATCGCGTCGACTCGAGGCGAGGTCCCGCCTGACGCGTTCTCAAGAGATCTACACGAGCCATCCGTTGACTTGGGCTCGGGGGCTGGCGTCGAGACCGCTCCTGCCTAGTAAGCCGACACCGTCGAGGCACTACTAATAGCGAGTTAGGTAATGGAAGTGCGGCCCGGTCGACCGTTCGATTGGCGCACACCGTTCCTTGACTGCCTGATCCGTTGCGAACTGCCAGAAGATCGATCCGAGGCCCGCCGTATTGCTCGACGGGCCAAGTCATATGTAATCTATGGCGATGACAAGGAGCTATATCGACGAAGCCCGACGGGGATCTTGCAGCGTTGCGTCACCATAGAGGAAGGCCGGAAACTCCTCGAGGATCTACACTTGGGGGCTTGTGGGCACCATGCCGCTCCACGAACCCTCGTAGGGAACGCCTTCCGACAAGGCTTCTACTGGCCAACAGCAGTAACTAATGCCATTGAGCTCGTACGCTCATGCCATGGATGCCAATTCTACACCAAGCAGACGCACCTGCCTACCCACGCTCTCTAGATGATCCCGATCACATGGCCATTCGCGGTATGGGGGCTCGACTTAGTAGGGCATCTTCAAAAGGCAAAAGGGGGATACACTCACTTGCTGGTGGCCATCGACAAGTTCTCCAAATGGATCGAGGCTCGACCCATCACCAACATCCGCTCGGAGCAGGCCGTCCTTTTCTTCACCGACATCATCCACCGGTTTGGGATTCCCAACGTCATCATCACCGACAACGGCACTCAGTTCACCGGCAAACAGTTCCTGGACTTCTACGATCAGCATCACATCCGTGTGAACTGGTCTGCAGTTGCCCACCCTCAAACTAACGGCCAGGTCAAGCGTGCCAACGGCATGATTTTACAAGGGCTCAAACCAAGGATCTACAATCGCTTGAAGAAGTTTGGCAAGAAGTGGGTCGAGGAGCTCTCCTCGGTCCTATGGAGCCTAAGGACTACGCCAAGCAGGGCCACAAAATACACCCCGTTCTTCATGGTCTACGGCTCTGAGGTGGTGCTCCTGGCAGATCTCGAGTATGGGTCCCCTCGACTCAAAGCATACAACGAGCAATCAAATAAAGAGACTTGAGAAAACGCGGTCGACCAACTCGAGGAAGCTTGAGACATGGCCCTCCTAAACTCTGCCAGATACCAGCAGAAACTTCGACGCTACCATGACAAGCACGTGCGCAAGAGGGACTTGAACATGGGCGACCTCGTCCTACGATGGCGGCAAAGCAATCAAGGACGCCACAAGCTGACTCCACCATGGGAGGGCCCATACGTGGTGGCCGAGGTCTTGAAACCAGGAACATATAAGCTCGCAGATGAGAAGGGGGCGATCTTCACCAACGCGTGGAACATCGAACAGCTACGTCGATTCTACCCCTAGAATTTCAAAGCCTTATGTTCCCACATACATTCTGTACCAAGGTTTTGTAAATGAATCAGCGAACAAATAAAGTCTTTCCCTCGAGCAATTTACTTTTTCACGAGCCAAAATCTCGATGATTAGAAGGGGATACCGACTATGACTTATCATAGTCCACACCCCCTCGGGGGCTAGCAGGGGGGCACCCCCCTAGGAGTCGAAAAAACCAAGTAACCTTTTCGTTCCCATCAGTAGTCTCGTGCGGTTGAGTAGTAATGGTACCTCGAGCCCCTTAAGGGCCAAGAAACGACGAGCCTGAGATCTCTTACGCCCCCGGGCTACGGAAACTCTACTCGCCTCCTCACCCTTAAGGCAATCGAGACCGCCTTAAACAAAAGACCGAGCGGGAAAAGACAAACATAGACGCAAGAAGAAGTAAAGGAGCCTCGAGCGGAAAGACAAATAAACATTTGACAACCACTTAAAAAAACGTCATACTACTTAAAGACAAAGTAGCAAAGTACTGTACAAAGGGGCCTAGGCACCCAGAGCAAGCTCGCAGGCCTCAGTCCGCATCACGGTCCTCACCGCCCTTGCTTGCGCCCGAGTTAGTCTCAGGAGGCAGTACCTCTGGCTCGAACAGCCTAGCCAACCTCTCTCCAGGAACCTCTGTGTCGTCGATCAAGGCGTGGAGCCTCTCTTCGTTCTCCGCGTCGGTCTTGGAGATGTCGGTAACGAAGCCGTGAGACACCACCTCCATGTCGTAGGAGAAGCCTGAGCAGACAACGGCCATTGCCCGCTTCACCCCGATGTGGAGAGCGTCCCGCACCCGATCCCTCAGCGTCGCGCCTAAGTAGCATAGCTGATCGACCAGTGCGTCGCCTCGAGCTTCCTCCTTCGACTCGTCCACGGGCTCGACCTTCCAAGAGGTCGAGAGATCGCTTATCGCCGTCCGCAGGCGACGGTTTAAAGCAACCTCCCCCTCGAGCTGGGCTTTGGCATTGCGAGGCTCGACTTGGGCGGCCAAGAGCTCGCCTTTAAGCCCTGTGAAGGCCAATGCAAAAGGCTTTAGATAAAGCCAAGCACAGACTCGAAAAGAAAACCCAACAATAGAAACGTACCGCAGACACTCTCCTCCAGAGCTGTGTTCTCGCCAACTAATTTGGTGCTGGCCCTCTCGATCTCTCTGTTAGAGCGTGCCAGCTCAGTGTTGGCAACACGCAGATCTTCGATCGCTTTGCCAGCTTGAGCAATGGCCCCATTCTTCTCCAGCAGCTCTCCCTTCAGACGGTCGATGTCATCGGAGAGACTGCGGGATCGAGCCCGCTCCGCCTCGAGGTCTTCGAGGGCCTTCTTCTTGGCTTCTTCCTGTTGACGGTCCTTAATGCTCACATTTAACCATCAACTAATCATGGAAAAGGATCCAAATGCAACCAACACCTAGACTTAGGGTTTTATCTGATAGAATTCCACGAGTTTTGGTGTTTGTCTATTTCTGCAGGGGGTTATCAGGAAATATGGAGGAAAGGCCCACACGTCGGGTTTACATAGAGATATTAACGTGCCGCGTAATTTTCTATCATCTAGAAGACTCCAGAAGCCACGGGAACGAACGGGAGGCCGAGCGGGCCCGGAGGCAGGGCGCCCGCCCTACCACCCTGGGCGCCCGCCCTCCTCTGCTGGCCAATCAGCACGAGTCTCGGGGATTATGCCCCACCGACTCTAAGGATCAAGGAAAATCACACGATGAAGGTCGGTTTGATCGGATGGTGGAGAATAACGTGGAAATTCCTTGGGAGCTACTCTTCCTAGATTTCTTGGGAGCTACTCTTCCTAGATTTCTTGGGGGCTACTCTTCCTGGACTATATAAGCAGACCCCCACCAGCCCCTGGAGGCATACCTCTTCTACAGAATCAAAGTTAGGGTTTCAATTCTTCATCCAAGTAGAGAGGATCCCTCTAGTTCTTCTAGTTCTACCTCTAGTTCATCTAGATCTAGTTCTAGTTCTAGTTCATCTAGTTCTAGTTCTAGTTCCTCTAGTTCTAGTTCTAGTTAGTTCTAGTTGTAATCTAGAAAATAGGGAGAGAGAAGAGGAGAGCGGAGGAGGAGCCGGATCTGTCGGATCTTCCTCAACATTGTACTTTTGCAGCAACTGGTTCGTTCTTCATCGTTCTCTAGGTTCTTCAATTCATAATCCTAAGTTCTTTAATTACTTTTATTTACATTCAAGTTATTTATTGGATTCCCGCTTGCACCAAGTGCTCTAATCTTTGCAACATTAGAGTAGTAATTAATAGATTAGACGTGGTGTTTAGTCTTGCAATTACCTGGAATTGCACCCAGTCCTGCGGATTGTTGTGGTAGCCCTAGGGTAGTGACAGCCCTAACGGTCGACGTATTCCACCTCGTTCAGATCGGTGTTTGTAGGACCGTAGTCAGAGCTTCCTAGCCCCCTTCTCATCTCTTTCTATGGTTAGTGTTCTGATGTCCCGAAATAGATAATCTTGAAGTAATTCTTGATTCTTAGATCAACTAGAGAACTCTCAGGAAACTTCCTCTCTTCCCACCAAAAATAATTATATAGTTATCCTTGGGCGATCTTGGATCTTAATTAGTACACTCACGTTCTCTGTGGAAAATCGATACTCTGGAATACTCCCGGGTGAAAGCTACATCGGTATCCGTGCGCTTGCGGATTTTTCTGTTTGCGTTTAAAATACCCAACAAGCTTTCTGGCGCCGTTGCCGGGGAACGGTAGCTGTGCTAGTTTCGAACCAAGTCGTCCGTGTATCCTTTTTCTTTTCCTTTTTACCACACTCACCTTACCATTTTCACCACACCACTTGGATTTCACTCCTATTTATAAATTCTTTGCTCCAAAGGGTGAGTTATTAGAGCCATCACCATCATCACATCCAATTCTTATAGATGGCTACGACCTCGGCCCTGATCTAATAGCCATGATTCAGGAGCAACCCTTCTCTGGGCAAGTAGATGAAGATCCATACACCCACCTTAGAGAATTTGAGCAGTTGTGCTCTTGCCGATCTATTTCCGGCATGACACAAGACACCCTTAAATGGAAATTATTTCCGTTCTCCCTTTTGGGAAGAGCAAAAAAGTGGTATGCTCATTCTGTAGGAGGCGTTAATGGAGGTTGGGATGAACTTCGGGGCAACTTTTGTCTCGCTTTCTTCCCACTCTTTCGAATCGTTGACCTTAGAATCGAAATTCTTACATTCAAACAAGGAGAGAAGGAAACTTTAGGAGCAGCTTGGGCTAGGTTCACAAGCCTTACCAATTCCGGTCCAAACCTTTCCCTGCCTGACCATGTACTGTACTACCACTTTTATCGTGGTCTGAACAAGGAAGCTGCTCTTCACCTCGACATTGCTTCAGGAGGCTCATTCACACACAAACTCACAGATGAGGGGAGAGCCATCCTAGAAAGAATCCTTGAAAATACCCCTTACACAGGCATTTATGATGAGTTTCCTGAAGAAGAAAAAGAAGTCGAGCCTGATCCTAAACCAAAAGATGAGGAACTTGCAACCGAGTTAGAAATTCCACCTGACCCACCTATTAATTTGGTTGTAGAGAAACCTCCTGATAAGGGAATGCAAAACCAAATAAAGGATGATGAACCACCACCTTTAGAGCATCCCTTTGAATTCGAGGAAGATCTTTTTGAAGATTATGGAAACACCTTGAATTTTCCTATCCAAACACGACCTCTAGCAAGGACCACTCAATCCATTCTAAGAGTAGAATCTGTTGACATAGAACACATCAAAAGCCTTTCAGCTGTTGTGAGTTATGAATGGCTAACAGAAGCTGAGCTGTCTCCTGAGGTAGCTCGAATCATCACTCCTTCAACCATTCTTCTATGCCAAATTAGAGGGTCCGCTAGGAAGGTCCACTACAATCGATATGTTGGGATAAATGTTATTTCCAAGGAGTTAGCTGACACTCTTTATCCCAACGAGTCCATAACCCCATCTCAAAAACTTTTACAAAGTCCATCTAGATTAATTCTAGAAAGCCATGGGGTATTAAGGGCAGTTCCTGTTAGAATCAAGGACTCTAGAATGTGTCTAGATTTTCACATTTTTGACATACCGGAGATTCCTCTCTTGATTGGCAGACGAATCATAAAACTTCTACAGGAACAACCACAACGAGGTTATTTAGACATCAAGGTTGGGAATTCCACTATTGTTGTTCCTCTTGCAAGATCAATTAACACGATAGTGGAACCCAAACTTGACCCAGATCCTATTGAGGAGGTCTTAATGGTGACTCAAGAGGAGATGACCCAACCATTCTTTAATCATGAACACTTTGTTCAAGAAGAAGAAGAGTTGGTAGAACCCGTTGAGCTAAACAAAAATGAACTACCTTCACCTCCTTCTATAGAATTAAAACCTCTTCCTTCTGGCCTTAGATATGTCTTCTTGCACAACAACTCAAAAACTCCAGTAATTATCAGTGACAAGCTTTCCGATTATGAAACACAACAACTTGTCACTGTTCTTGAAAGACATAGATCAGCTTTTGGCTACTCTCTCGAGGATCTCACGGTAATTAGTCCCATTCTCTGCACTCATCGTATCCCTATTGATCCCAATTTTACACCTTCAAGGGAACCACAACGGAGATTTAACAATGCTATGCGAGAGGTTGTTAAGAAAGAGGTGCTCAAACTCTATCGTGCTGGGATTATTTATCCTGTGCCACATAGTGAGTGGGTTAGCCCTGTCCAAGTAGTGCCAAAGAAAGGAGGAATGACGGTCGTTAGGAATGAGAAGAATGAACTCATCCCTCAACGAATTGTCACTGGGTGGCGTATGTGTATTGACTATCGAAAACTCAATGAGGCTACAAAGAAAGATCACTTTCCGTTACCCTTCATTGATGAAATGTTGGAACGGCTTGCAAACCACTCTTTCTTTTGTTTCCTTGATGGTTATTCTGGATATCACCAAATCCCAATCCACCCAGATGACCAAGAAAAGACTACCTTTACATGCCCGTATGGAACTTATGCATACCGACGAATGTCGTTCGGATTGTGCAATGCTCCAGCTTCTTTCCAACGGTGCATGATGTCTATTTTCTCAGACATGATTGAGAAGATCATGGAGGTTTTCATGGATGATTTTACCGTCTATGGCAAAACCTTCGATCATTGTTTGGAGAATTTAGATAGAGTCTTGCAGCGATGTGAAGAAAAACACTTAATCCTGAACTGGGAGAAATGCCATTTTATGGTTCTGGAAGGAATAGTGCTAGGACATAAAGTGTCCGAACGTGGTATAGAGGTGGACAAACCAAAGATTGAAGTTATTGAAAAACTTCCACCTCCCACGAATGTGAAAGGAATCCGTAGCTTTTTGGGACATGTAGGGTTCTATAGACGCTTTATCAAGAACTTCTCTCAAATTGCTAGACCCCTAACTAGTCTCTTAGCTAAGGATGCACCTTTCATCTTTAGTGATGAGTGTCATGAATCTTTTCAAACTCTTAAGAAAGCACTCATCTCAGCCCCAATTATCCAACCACCTGATTGGAATCTTCCTTTTGAGATCATGAGTGATGCTAGCGATTTTGCGGTTGGTGCCGTTTTAGGACAAACCAAAGATAGAAAGCATTATGCTATATCCTACGCTAGCAAAACCTTGTCTGGACCACAACTCAATTACACTACAACTGAAAAAGAGCTTTTGGCTGTTGTCTTTGCTATAGACAAGTTTAGATCTTACTTAGTGGGGGCAAAGATAATCATCTATTCAGACCATGCTGCTCTCAAGTACCTCCTCACTAAGAAAGATGCTAAGCCTCGTCTAATTCGATGGATTCTTCTACTCCAAGACTTTGACATAGAAATCCGAGATAGGAAGGGAGTTGAGAATTCTGTAGCTGACCACTTATCTAGGCTTCAATATAAGGAAACACATGATGAGCTACCCATAAATGACTACCTAAGGGATGACACCCTACTTAAGATAACACATGTAGATCCATGGTACGCAGACATCGTAAACTTTATAGTAAAAGGCTATGTCCCACCTGGTGCAAACAAAAGGAAGTTGCTTCACGATAGTCGTTTCCACCTTTGGGATGAGCCATATCTTTTCCGAGTCTGCGCTGATGGACTCTTGAGAAGGTGTGTTCCTATGGCTGAGGCTACTCAAATTATGGAAAGATGCCATGCCTCGCCATATGGAGGACACTATGGAGCATTTCGGACACATGCTAAAATTTGGCAAAGTGGTTTTTTCTGGCCAACGATGTATGAAGATACAAAGGACTTTGTCAGGAGATGCCACCGATGTCAAAAACATGGGAATATCAACTCACGAAATGAAATGCCTCTCACAAATAATCTTCAAGTAGAACTTTTCGATGTATGGGGCATTGATTTCATGGGACCATTCCCTATGTCTGGGAATTGTGAGTATATCTTAGTAGCTGTGGACTACGTGTCCAAATGGGTAGAAGCCCTACCTTGTCGATCAGCTGATTCAAAACATGCCAAGAGAATGTTCCATGAAGTAATCTTTCCTCGCTTTGGTATACCCCGGATAGTTATAAGCGATGGAGGTTCCCACTTCATCGACAAAATCTTCCGGAAGTACTTAGCCGATCATGGAGTTCGACACAACGTCGCAACACCATACCATCCTCAGACTAGCGGTCAAGCCGAAACATCTAACAAACAAATCAAAAATATTCTACAAAAGACTGTAGATGAGATGGGTAAGGGGTGGAAGGACAAACTTCCTGATGCACTTTGGGCATATAGAACTACATTCAAAACACCCATAGGCATGTCACCTTATCAACTTGTATATGGAAAAACTTGTCATTTGCCTGTGGAAGTAGAGTTTAAGGCTCATTGGGCACTCAAGAAATGGAACATGGATCTCCACCTCGCTAGCGAGAATCGTCTGATGCAACTATCTGAGCTAGAAGAATGGAGAGAGAAAGCCTACCACAATTCAAGGATCTATAAAGAGAGAACAAAACGATGGCATGATAAGAGAATCAAGCACAAGGAATTTAAGCCTGGAGATAAGGTTCTACTATTCAATTCAAGAGTTAAGCTCTTTGGGCATGGTAAGCTACGAAGTAAGTGGGATGGACCATATAAGGTTATTGACACTTCAACTCATGGAGCCATTACCATCCAAGATGACATAGGTAACACTTTTAAGGTAAATGGTCAACGCTTGAAAATCTATCTTGAGCCACAAAACAACCTGGTAGAGGAACTTGATGTGATTGAGTTCATAGAATTCTCATATTAAGCTCTCATAATCTCTAGACAATTACCTAACCCTTAACATGTTCCACAAGTTTTGTTGTCTATTTGGGTTGTGCAGGATTTTGAAGCTTAAGAAGAGTGAGACCGAACATGCAGGCCACGAGTGAACGACTATGTCAACATCCAGCTTGGGGGAGGCACCCCCACGTGTATCTAGATAAGTATTACTTTTCTTCCTTTGGTTTCATTTTCTAGTATTCGGAAATAAATAAATAAATAAAAATGCATAACCATAAAACCAAACAAAGTTTTTCTTTTGAGTAATATACAATAGTTTTGTGTAATCCTAAGCTTTAAATAAAATAAAAAGAAAGTTTGATCCAAGTCTAGGTAATTGACAAACATGATATGAGAAGGTCTGAGCTACTATTTAACTTGTTCCAAGTTTTGCTAGAGTTCTGGAGATTTTATCTTTTGAAAATCTAAAAATTCATAAAAGAAAATATAAATATGAGATCATAATACCTAGAGTCTTATAAGATATGAATATTAAAACTGTGGGCACTTGCTTTGTTCAAGCCATTGTTAATTCTTGTAGTTTTGGTTGAGAGAATTATCATGCTCCAAAGATCAAGATCTTTGTGTTTTAAAAATATAAAAGATTCACTCTTCCGAAGTATTATTGCATTAGAGGCATGGGACTATGCAAAAATTTGATTCGAAAAAAAAGAGTGAGATGAGAGGTAAAAATGGACAAGTGTCCGAAGTAGAATTAGGGGTACAAAGATACCCACCTGAGTGGAAAAAATGGACATGTGTCCGACAGTAGAATTAGGGGTACTTGCTGCCCACTTGAAAAAAAAGAGAAAAAAAATGATAGCCCATGGTCCCTCTAATAAGCAATATGCCAGTAAGAGATGATGACAAACTTTTCAAAAAGGTCAAAGGTCTTGATCTAGGAGTATGACATTCCTCTCCCTTGCTCCGAGCTTTGACATAGCAAAATGCAAAGTAAGTATGCTAAAACTTTTAAAGCTCTACTTATATATCTTTTGAGAAGAAGGCAAATGCCTCAGTTTTATTTTGCAGACTTATAAAAAAACTCCAGAACAAAGGTAAGACAGAAGAATTTGAGACATAGTGCTTGACTTGATCGTTCTGTTTTTCAATCACTTAAGACCTTAGTGATAACTTAAAAACCCTATAGTAAGAGGCATAAAAGTAACCCCTGTTTTCTTGCTAATTTTAGTTTTGCTCAGGGACGAGCAAAGGTTAAGCTTGGGGGAGCTTGTTGACGGTCCTTAATGCTCACATTTAACCATCAACTAATCATGGAAAAGGATCCAAATGCAACCAACACCTAGACTTAGGGTTTTATCTGATAGAATTCCACGAGTTTTGGTGTTTGTCTATTTCTGCAGGGGGTTATCAGGAAATATGGAGGAAAGGCCCACACGTCGGGTTTACATAGAGATATTAACGTGCCGCGTAATTTTCTATCATCTAGAAGACTCGAGAAGCCACGGGAACGAACGGGAGGCCGAGCGGGCCCAGAGGCAGGGCGCCCGCCCTACCCCCTGGGCGCCCGCCCTCCTCTGCTGGCCAATCAGCACGAGTCTCGAGGATTATGCCCCACCGACTCTAAGGATCAAGGAAAATCACACGATGAAGGTCGGTTTGATCGGATGGTGGAGAATAACGTGGAAATTCCTTGGGAGCTACTCTTCCTAGATTTCTTGGGAGCTACTCTTCCTAGATTTCTTGGGGGCTACTCTTCCTGGACTATATAAGCAGACCCCCACCAGCCCCTGGAGGCATACCTCTTCTACAGAATCAAAGTTAGGGTTTCAATTCTTCATCTAAGTAGAGAGGATCCCTCTAGTTCTTCTAGTTCTACCTCTAGTTCATCTAGATCTAGTTCTAGTTCTAGTTCCTCTAGTTCTAGTTCTAGTTAGTTCTAGTTGTAATCTAGAAAATAGGGAGAGAGAAGAGGAGAGCGGAGGAGGAGCCGGATCTGTCGGATCTTCCTCAACATTGTACTTTTGCAGCATCTGGTTCGTTCTTCATCGTTCTCCAGGTTCTTCAATTCATAATCCTGAGTTCTTTAATTACTTTTATTTACATTCAAGTTATTTATTGGATTCCCGCTTGCACCAAGTGCTCTAATCTTTACAACATTAGAGTAGTAATTAATAGATTAGACGTGGTGTTTAGTCTTGCAATTACCTGGAATTGCACCCAGTCCTGCGGATTGTTGTGGTAGCCCTAGGGTAGTGACAGCCCTAACGGTGGACGTATTCCATCTCGTTCGGATCGGTGTTTGTAGGACCGTAGTCAGAGCTTCCTAGCCCCCTTCTCATCTCTTTCTGTGGTTAGTGTTCTGATGTCCCGAAATAGATAATCTTGAAGTAATTATTGATTCTTAGATCAACTAGAGAACTCTCAGGAAACTTCCTCTCTTCCCACCAAAAATAATTATATAGTTATCCTTGGGCGATCTTGGATCTTAATTAGTACACTCACGTTCTCTGTGGAAAATCGATACTCTGGAATACTCCCGGGTGAAAGCTACATCAGTATCCGTGCGCTTGCGGATTTTTCTGTTTGCGTTTAAAATACCCAACACTTCCACGGCGCTCCTTGCGATCTCGCCGTTCACGTGCTCCACCTTCATCCTCTGGAAGGATTCTCGAAGGGAGTCCAGGTCAGTCTTGAGGAGGCCCTTCTCCTTGTCCAAATCAGCAATGACGTTCTTGTAAGACAGGGCCTCCTCCCGGACTTTGGACGCAGCCTCCTCGACCGTCAGAGCCCGCTCCCTCAGCAGCAAGGCCTCTTCCTCAGCCTTCTTTGAAGCCTCTCGAGGCTCGGCCAGGGCAGCCTCCCTCTCCTTCTTCTCCTCCGCGAGCGCCAAGAGATCTTTATAAGCTTTGAGGAGCTTCTCCTGCGACTCCAGGAGTTGGTCTTTGAGGAGGGGGAGCTGCTCCCAGCCGCCCCTCGTGGCATGAATGAACCTTGACTTGATACGAGAGGTCTCTTTCAGGTCCTGCGAGCAGGCGATTGAGCAGTTAGAACCCAAAACCAACAAGTTCCCTAAAGACTAAAAGATTAGGATACTTACAAAGTAGGCTGGACCGAGCCCGTTGTTTACAACGTCCGATAGGAGCCCCACCACGTGCTTCATCCAGAGGCGGAGCTCCTCGACGTGCTCCCACTTCTCAGCCTCCTTCCGATCGTCCACGAAGATGTTGGGCTCGGACGGATCGGTGGAAGCCCGGATGCGGATCCGATCGGGGCACCAGTTCTCCATCTCCTGGTCGGCCCGTGCCTTGACGCCGCGGATGAGATCCTCGACAGCCTCGAGCGACCCCCCGTGACGTAGGAACAAGTCGACGAGGGAGGGGAACCGCCCGTCATCGTCCACTGTCTTCCAGGTGCCCGTCTCGCTGCTTCCACCTCCGCTCGACGTCCCCGCCTCGTCCTCCTCGGCGGGAATACTGTCCTCCCGCGCCCGACGCTCCCGTAGAAATCTTGGTGCGATTCCGTCCATGCCGTCGATCGTCCTCCTGATCTCGGACTCAGGGTCGACAGGGGTGCGCATCATGCAGGCGAGCGCTACCACGCCGTCTGCCCACCCTGATTCTGCTGGAATCGTGGCACGCGCCCCTGGACAGAGCCACGCCGGGGTCGGAGGGCCGAAAACCGGCAGACCCTCTTCCTGGTTCTCCGGCTCTTGAGGAGGAGGCTCGAGCGGTTCCTCCTACGGCTGGCCCCCCCGCTGCTTCTGCTCCTCAAGCTCCAGTGGCTCTTGTTGACGTTCCTGCTCCTGCAGTTGCCGCCGCGCCTCTCGCTCCCACTCCTCCTCCTCCTCCTCTTTCTTCCTCTGCTCCTCGAGGGAGCGAAGACCGGCAGGCCAGGGCGTCCGTCCCGCGACAAGAGAGGTCGAGGCCTCCTCGTCCATACGACGGGCATCCCTCGACGTCCCGTTGCCGCCAGACCCATCACTAATGGTAATGGGATCCCCCTCGACCCCCGATCGGGGAGGCTCAGGGGATCCCTCTTGCCCTTAGGTCTGGGGCGTCTCGGCCTATTTCGGCGACGACGGGGCAGACTCAGGACGGGGTGGGGCACTCTCAGCGTCGGTCGGAGGCTGAGGGTCGGAGGAGCCTGTAAAACAAAAAACGAAGGCCAATCACTATGATGACCAACGTAAGAACAACATAAGTCCCATGAATAAGCTATAGACCTAGCTCCTTGGAGGCTGCTCCCACCTTGAGCCTCTTCGCCATCGAAGGCTGGGCCTGATCAAGCGTCCGCTTCAACCTGAGGAGGGAAGAACGGGCGTAAAGAAGACCGCTACACGAGAAAACGCAAAGAACCAGGAGAACAAGAATAACAACGTCGAAGAACTTACCCCACAGGGAGAACGGCTCGCCTGCCGGTACCTCGACTAGTGGGCCTCGAGCCACCCCGTGTCAAGGCGCCAGGCCCCTCGAGGGCAGGTGCTGGCCTAGGCCCAGCAACTCCCACCTGACGGGCGCCAGGACTGGCGCTCCTACGGCCGGTCTCTCCCTTCTCGGAGGCCGCGGCGCGACCGCGGGTCAGCAGCCCCGTCGCCTTGGGCCTAGCTTGGCCACCTGCCTTTGATGCAGGGGGAGGTTGGGGGCATGGGGCGGCCCGACTGGTCGCAGGCGCAGGAGGGGTGTCAGCGCGGGGGCGGTGAGATCCGCCTGGCCCCTCCTTTGGCGCTCCCATCCGCGAGGCGTCGACGTCACCTCGAGGCGAACCCTCGAGGATCCAGTCAAGGCGAGATGCCATTCCCTCGGAATCGTCGTTGTCGTCATCTCCGTCCCCGCCGTCATCCTCACTAGGGGAGTCTTCTTCAGGCTCCCCCCTCTGCATGGATTTAGCTCGACGCGCCTCTAGCACTTGGCGGTCGAGATTCTTCTTCTTTTTCCCTTTCTTCTCAGAGTCCTTGGCGGACTTCAGTTTTTCGGCGGACTGGCGCCATTTGTCACGGTCGACCTCGTCCTGCTTTACTGGAGGCCTCGAGGACCGGACATCAATCCGTCCCTGCCAGAACAAAGGTAGGCTTAAAAAGAAGATCGAATGAAACCAAGTATCAGAGCAATGTACAAGAAAGGAGCGTACCAAGTCGATCGAGCCCTCGTCAGGCCTCATGGGGAAGCCATTGACGTGCTCCGACTTAAAGTCGCCGGCAATGGCCGCCCTAACCCGGGCAGCGGTTTCGTCGTCCGCTAGAGCCTCGTTAGACATCCGGCATGCCTCGAGGTCCCGGGACGAAACGCCCGGCCCCATCTCATCCATCCTCAGTGGCCGAGACATCTGTGGGAGGACTCTCCGACGATGGACGGCCGAGAGGACGAGAGCAGCGGACAGGCCCTCCAGGCGCACCTTCTTCAGGGCGTCGAGGAGGGGGTCGAGCCGCGACTAGTGATCTTGGACGACGCCGTATGTCCAGTTGTCCGGGCGCTCCGTAATCAGACGGCCGGTGTAAGTGGGGAGAAGACCGTCGTCGTTCCTCAGGTAGAACCACTGGGAGTCCCATCCAGCGTGGTTCGATGACAACCCCATCGGGATGTAATCGCGCGGCCTCTCCGTCTTCTTCGTCTTCAGCACCAGGTTGAGGCACCCGGCCCGCACGAGCTTCCTCACGCCGGTGGTCCCGGTGGGGGCGTTGAAGAGCTCGCCCCTGTAGAGGTGAAGCCACAGCTCCCAGTGGGGCATCATCCCCAAGTAGCCCTCACACACCGCGGCGAAGACCGTCACGACGGTGATGGCGTTTGGGGAGAAGTGCTGGAGCTCCACCCCATAATGAAGGCAGAGCGCCCGCATGAAGCGGCTCGGAGGAGCACCCAAGCCATGGCGGTGGAACTTGGCGAACGACACCAAGTAGCCCTTGGGCGGGTTGGGCTCCCGGTGGTCCGCTGGTGGCGCGATCCACTCCGACGACGACAGCGAGGTGCGGTGGCGCAGGAGTCCCTCCCTCTCAAGCTCTAGCAACCGGCGCTCCGTCATCGACGACGGGCGCCAGTCGTCGGCAGCGACGAGTCTCACAGGCATCTTGGACGGAAGGAGGGCGGTTTCGCTACTGCTCGAGGGGGTGCGCGCGCGTGAGATGGCAAGAAAGCTGAGACGGCGAGAGGGCTAAGGCAAGAATGGAGGCGGAAGGCAGAAGGGAAAACGGCGGCGAGGCCACAGGATACTTATAGGCGGCAGCCCACCAACGGACAGATCCGATAAATGAGGTAACTCCCCCCATAAATGCACCGCCTAACGGTCCTTTTCCTACTCACAGACGGGACGCTCCGAATTCTGCGCCAACACAGTGCCGCAACGGCTCCTGCCTGAAAAGACGCGCCCAACGGGCAGAAAGGCGAACCGCCACGGCCTCTTCCTTATCTTGTAAGCCAAAGGACGCACCACGAAAGCCTCGAGAGGTCGCAGGCTGACCCGCCAGAAGGGTTCGACAGCCGATCTCGAGCACCAGAGTCAGGGATGCCCAGTGAGTGGTCGAAAATCGAGGCCCACCTCGAGAACTCGCTGGGATGTCCAAGGTAGGGTCGAGACAGTCGAGAGGAATCCCCCCGACGGGAGGCATCGAGCCACTGGACTCTATCAAATGAGACTAGCATCCCCTACCATGTCGACCCCGCTTTATGAGAACGCCTCCGGGCTACAGCTGACCCCCTCGAAAGGGGCACAGGTTCTCACTTGGACTAACTGTTGGGTATTCTTAACATCATTACCAAAAGTAGACTAAGTTCTCTAAATCTAGTAATGGTGCCAAAAATGCCAAACCTATCCCTCACACCACTTAAGCCAAGTTGTCATCCCCAGCATGACATGAGAGACGCGGTATTGAAATATGCAATTGCTCTTCTAAATAAATAATGAATGGAATCTGCAAGTGCACAGATTAATACCGATGCAGCATTTTAACCGGGAAGTATTCCAGGTATCGTTATTTATATTTTTACCGCTGGGAAGGGATTATCAATCATCAATATTGATTACAGAATAGAATATGAGATTGAGCATCTATCATTGCATGTATAATTGAGAACATTATATCTAACTCTTCATACAGGGATAAGTGCCACATAAAAGATATATGAAATAATAATAGTGACAAGGATAACTAATCTGATCTAGCCACATAATAAATATGATAAGCACCTCAATTAGATACTCTAGAAAGTCATTAGCATGGTATTAGAACGAACTACAAGAATATTCCCTAAGTTATTCTCAACTATATAGTCTAGCATTATCATAGTTAGTGCAAGCATACTTAGCAATCATTGTGAGACAAGACTACGCCCATGCATAGTGATATTAGCAAGGTAAATGAGAAACATAGCAATCACTCCCCTGTAATAATATTGCTCTGCCAGCCCAATACACGAGAGGGGGACTATATAAGAATCAATGAAGCTGTCACTATCACGAACCACCCCACGATCTGGCATATTGGGTACAATCGCAGATAAATACGGTATAAGCACCACGCCTACACAATATCTATCATTTACCCATGGATCCGATGGATAAACGCTATACGATCCTAAGCATGTATATAGATCCAATCTAACTAAGCCAAGTACATAACTATGATAAACTAAGAACAATATAATCTTGAATATAAGCAAGTAGAGCAAAGTCATAAGCAATATATTGAAGTAGAACAAAGTCATATTCATAATATTGAAGAACAAAGATAATTAGAAAGTAATTAGAAGCACAATTAGAGAATTACCAAGAATCCTCCTGACAGATCCGGAAACCAATCGAAGATTGACTCCTTCTAGTTCTAATCCTATGTAGCTATGCTCATCTAGATATCTAATTGATGTGGTGGCTCTAATCTTGATTAGAGGCTTCTTCTCCCTTGATGGAACAATGAATTAGGGTTGAGAGGCTCTCTCCTCCAGGGGTCAGGGGGTCTGGTTTTATAGTCCCTTCAAGTGAATATGGGCCCTTGGATCAAACCGACATAGATTGTATGGTTTAGATTCATCCTTTAGGTCGGTGGAGATCTCCCGCAAAGCAGAGTCCTGATTGGACTCAGGAGGTGGGCGGGCGCCCTGACCAACTGGGCGGCCGCCCAGGGTCTGGCCCCGTTTCGCCTCCGCTTCGGTTTCGTGGCTTCTGGAGTCTTCTAGATGTAAGATAATTGCGCAGCACGTTAATACCTTTACGTAATCCTGACATGTGGGCCTTTCTTCCATATTCTCTGATAACCCCCTGCAGAAATAGACAAACACCAAAACTCGTGGAATTCTGTCAGATAAAACCCTAAGTCTGGATGTTGATTTTATTTGGATCCTTTTCTTTGTTTATTTGATAATTAAATTTAATACTTAAGGACCGTCAACACTAACCCGTTAGGAGCTCAATCCAGGGTGGATGACGCTCGCTCTATCGAGAGTACGCCGAAACCCCCTACGAAAAACAAGCCAACCAGAACCTTCCACCACTGGTGTCGACAGCGTTTCTGAGAATTAGGCAATATAACCCTCGAAGGAGTCAAAAACTCCTCCAATGGCTCGGGGGCTACCCCCACGGGGTCGCTCGCGCGCCCCCACGGAAATTCGACCGCGAAATAAAAGCCTCCACTCGAGCGCCAGTGCTCAAATGGAGACTCGGGGGCTACTGTCGAGGGTATCAGTAAGGGGTATCCTAACTGATGCACATAACAAGAATTGACCGTACGCAGGTCGAGGCCCTCAACTCGACGCTCTGATCAGTCACATGCACAATCAACGATGACCACAGCCTCGAAGACAGAAAGGGCGTCGAGCGAATCGATCAGGGCTCGAGCGCCAACTACCGTCGAATACGGAAACAGGCTCGAGCGAACCAGGAGGCGTCAAGCGCAAGGACGCGCGCCCGCCGGCTGACGCGCGCACGGGAACCAGGGCATTTAATGCGCCTGTCGCGTTCTCACCTAACACGCCAGTCACGGGAAGCGTGATAGGGAACAGGCACCCGTCCCATCATCCTTTTTGCAGCCTTCCCCACCAAAAGACTCAGAGCGTGCCAGGACGCGGGAAGCAGGGATGGACCATCTAATCAGAACTCCCTCGAGACATCCAAGGTCAACGCTTTGGACAACAGGGCGCTACACGACGTCGGACCCTCGACCAGATACGTTCCCTTCCAGGAGAAGGGTTGGGCATCGACTGACAGCAGTGCAACCACTCTGCCGGATCTGCCGCTATACTGTACAAGCGTGAACCAGTCCAAGACGACGCGCAGGGCGAGATACGGGGGCATGCGCAATCATCATCAAGCTACCAAGACGAGACGGCTCGAGACCACGCCGGTACGGAGGCCTCGTGTAGGTCCGCACGCCATGCCCTTATCGACCCCTACTTAGATACCTACATATGTACCCTGGTCTTCCCCTTGGAACTATAAAAGGGGAAGCCCGGGAGCGACCACGGCAGGATATCAACCATGCAACACTACACTCATACGCAGTAGAGTTTCCATACTACGCCTCACTCCATACCACGCTTGTATTCACCCCTGTACAAGCACTTAGGTGCAAAATAACACGAACTCCCTCCCCCGCTGGACGTAGGGCCTTCTCTTGCCCGAACCAGGATAAATCTTTGTGTCTTTTTGCATCACCATCTGGGAAAGGGAAGCACACATATAAATTCACTCGTTGGTGTGAACCCCCGTGGGAAAACACCGACAAGGCGTGCCAGCCGATTTGACCTTACTATCGGCAAAGGTGATAATTTGAATACTTTGGTCCCGACAACAGCGATGCGCCCGGATGCCACGGCCAAGAGGTATTCACACGGAACTCGAGAACGCGCCGAGCTTAAGTCGACGGATTCGTAAGAACTCGTAATAAAAAGGAAAATATGATGAAGTCATCGAAAAAGTAGATGCTGGAATATGAGTAAAAACTTGTGTTTGATTGATTGATCGATTTTTCATTACAAGGCCCTAGGGTCTACATTTATACCCTACTCAAAGAGCTATAATCAGACACGACTAGGACTCGAATTCCAAATTAAACAGAATCCGTACACAAAACAATTTAAATAACTAAGGAAAGCACAAAACTATCCCCCCGTGACAAACTGGGACACCATCATGAACCAATCGGCAACCTTCATGTCTTCCTCCTGAGTCATCGGCACATTCCTCATCGTAGCCATCGACAAGGCTGACGCTGACCATCGGCATGCACGCGTCACCACCCATAGACTTAGTCACATTCAACCGTTCCTTCATCGGCAACCACCTCCATCGGCAACTCCTCTGTAGACCAGTTACTGTTGCCCTATCTTGCCGATCTATACTTTACCGATCCTGAGTACAAATTGCCTGCCCTAATTCCTATAAATCTTTATCACAATTGGATCGCAGATGTATAGATCATGTCTAGGCAATAAAACATCTGGTCTAATGATAATGATGATGTCCAAAGTGATTGGAATCTGCGAAGGTGAGATGACGTATTGATAATGATGATGTCCACAAATTGAATTTATCAGTTACCTCTCAGAAGACCGGGCCTGCACCTCATTAATTGGTATCAGAGCTTTCAGGTTTACTGCAGGGTATAATCTTGTTTGCCCTAGATTCATATTTATTCATTACTTATAGTCTACAAAAAGCCCCAAAAATAGTTTAGTATTCCGCTGTCCTATCACCCATTGTGTCTTGGAATTTTGTTTTCAGATTGGCTTTGTTGAGTTTGTGTCCGTGGTTGAGTCTAGTTGCAGGTTTTGATTGTGTTCGTCATTGTAGTTCAATTGCATCATTTTCTTAGTTTCCGTCGCTATCCCATCCACTATTTCCAAACAACAAGTCGAAGCCACCATATTACTCGACTTGCCCCCGCTAGCCACCTCGTGTGATCTCTCGTCACCGCACTAACCCTAGATAGGTTGCCAGCCGTTGTTATTTTGCCTCCATCGCAACCCTCCTTAGGCCCTATTTAGTTCCCACCTAAAAATTTTTCATCCATCCCATCGAATCTTTGGACACATGCATGAAACATTAAATGTAGATAAAAATAAACTAATTATACAGTTTGGTTTAAAATCACGAGACGAATCTTTTAAGCCTAGTTAGTCTATGATTAGCCTTAAGTACTACAGTAACCCACATATACTAATGACAGATTATTTATGCTTAATAAATTTGTCTTGCAGTTTCCAGACCAGCTATGTAATTTATTTTTTTATTAGTTTCTAAAAACCCCTCCCGATATCCTTCCGACATATTCGATGTGACACCTAAAAATTTTTCATCTCCAATCTAAACAGGGCCTTACATCATCAGCTGAATACCTACTACTATTAGTCATAGGGATGATTCATCCTGTGATCAGTGTTGAGTTTAGGAACGCTTTGCCCTAACTGCCGCCGCCGTCGTATTGTGCCTTCTGAAAAATATAACTGGAGATACCTTCGGTAAAAAGGGTATAACTTTTCACTCGTTTATCAGAAAAATCTAAAATTTTTACAGTAGCTTCTTGACACCTTTGGACCTGACCAAACTTGGCTTTGCCCTATTTGGTTTCGTCAAAATTGCCAAAAAAAATCAGGAAAATAAAGAAAAAAATTGACAAGGGTTTTGCATGCTTTTCAGAGAACTTGCTGAATTTCTGTATATCACATCATACCTCAGTTGTAGTTGCCAATTTTTGTGGATACATATTTTGTGATCCTTGTTCAGAGAAAAATATAAAAAAATAGTGAAAAAAATAAAAAATCTTGATTCCTACTAGTGCATTTTTGGAAAATCAGGATAAAGGAAAAATCTGCCCTATTGCTTGCTCGCTGAGTTCTTTCTACCATACTTTGTTTCACCTTGTTGCGCTATGTCTAAACATGTCTTAGCCAACAATTGTGATTTGTCCTTTGGATACCTATTGAACTTAGCTAACTCTGCATTCGAATATTGCTAATCCTTGCTACTTATATTGTGCTTGTCCAAAGCTCCACATATACTTGTGTCAGCACAGGTTCATCTTCCAACTGTTACTCACGCTCAACAACAGATTGCTTTGTCAATTTAGTTTAGCTCATGTTTGGCTTTGGTAAGAACACTTGTAAGATGGTGGTAAGCCGCTTCTGATTTTGTATTCCACTTTCACCACCACCTCCACCACCACCACCACTTGGTTCCTTTTAGTTGATAGGAATAATACTTTGCTATTGTTTTTCCCTATTTTCTAACCATGGCAGAATCTCCAACAGATTTCAATGATTTTGTGTCCAAGGGTGAGCTTACAGCGTCCATCATTGAACAACGCAATCATATGAACGAACTGACGCGCAATGTGAATAATCTGGTCATCCGTATTGAACAGATTGAGCTACATCCTCCATCTCATCGTGGTGATGATGAAGATGCTGATGCAGATGGAGATCTATCTGATCATGAAGATGCGAATGATGACGGTGATGCACGTAACTGTCGCCGCTACAACTTCAATCGTTGCGGTATGGGAGATAATAATCATGGTAATAATGATCCTTTTGCTAAAATTAAATTTAGCCTACCTCTTTTTGCTGGTAATGTTGATCTTGAAGTATACTAGATTGGGAACTTGTTGTTCAACAAAAAATTGATTCTCATAATGTTTCTGCTGAGCATAGAGTTAGACTTGCTACTAGTGAGTTTACTAATTTTGCTTTGTTTTGGTAGAGTGATCTTTGCAATACTAATAATGTTGCTGTTGTGCCTCAAACTTGGAATGCTTTAAAACAATGTATGAAATCTCATTTTGTTTCTCCTTATTATCAACATGATTTATGTCTTAAACTATAAACATTAAAACAAGGAGATAAAGGCGTAGAAGCATACTATCAAGAAATGCTTATTGGTTTAGCACGTTGTGGTGTAAATGAAGATGATGCTGATGCTAGTGCTAGATTCTTTGGTGGTTTAAATCATGATATCCAAAACATTCTTGATTACCAAGAATGACGTAATTTTCCCCAATTGTATCATCTTGCTATTAAGGCAGAACGTGAAGTACAGGGACGCAAGCAACACCAGTCTTTCAGTCTAACAATGGGAGGAATATTCAGCAGCGTTCCAAGCTGGAGACGCCCAAGATTTCTGTTGCACCACAACCATCTACACCTGCACTTTCTTTTGGGGTAAGTAAATTATCTAATGTGCAGCCCCCACAGCTGAAGAAAGGTGCCACTCGGGGTGCTTCCACTAGCTCCTCCTCGCCCAATGCTAAAATCATTTGTTATCGATGCAAAGGCATGGGACGTGTCATAAAGGATTGCCCCAGTCGTTGTGCTTTCATTGCTACCAAGGATGGATATGTAAGTGCTAGTGATGTTGAAGATGATTTAGGCCTTGCTGCTAACATTGCTGCAGATTCCACCGAGGGCGATCAAGACACGGAGACCAGCACCATTGACTCTGTGGCTGCCTCCGCAGGCTATCCTAGCCTTCTTATGCAGCGTGTGTTGAGTTCACATGTGGGACATGAAGAAGAGATGCAGATCTAGTGCCACAATTTGTTGCACATGTATCCCATTGTGCAGGGTTGTCGTGTTCTCACCATCATTGATAGCGGGAGTTGCAACAACTTGGTGAGTTTAGATTTGGTTGAGAAGCTTGGCTTGCCCACGCGACAACATTCGTATCCATACAAACTTCAATGGTTCAATAAAGTGGTAAGACTAAGGTAACTAAATCAGCCCGCATTAGTTGTTTTACAGGCATTAAATGATATTGCTGATTTTGATGTTGTACCTATGCAAGCTTATTTAATTTTATTAGGACGTCCATGGGAATTTAATAATGATGCTTTACACCATGGTAGAACTAATACATACACTCTCATGCATAAGGACAAAAATATTACTTTGCTGCCTTTGTCACCTATGGATATTGTTAAACATGCTAAAGAGATTAACAATAAACCTCCAATAGACATTGATAAAAATAATAGGATTAAGTTACAAGGAGGTGCTTTACTTGCTACAACTTCTGCTACTGCTGAGTTATGTGATAATCTAGATGCACCATGTTATACTATGTTTTGTCGACCTATTATGTCTAGTGCATTGCCTGCTATCACTAACCTTTTGCAGGAGTTCGTTGATGGGAAAGAGTCGAGGATGACTCTGATTCTAGAAAGAGGGGATGATGAGGACATCGCTAAGACAGAGTCGAGGGAGAATCTAATTCAAGAAGGGGAGGATGATGAGGACATCACCATGCTGGACATGTCGACACCATTGTCTTTCTCAAGTTGTAATTCATCTCCAACTTGGCTACCACGTCACTCTCGGATTCAGCAGACACATCGTCAGTGTTTTGATCATAACTTCTTCATACAACATCGAAACAGGGTGATCTTGGACTCGTTGGAAAGAGAACAATGACGCCATCATTTTGGATCTGGTTCCAGCTCTAGAGCAGCCGTGCATTAATCTATGTGACCATGAAAAGGTGTTGCATCACCTATTTTGGGCCAACTTGGCCATGTATCGAGTTCGGGCGTTAAGCCCAAGTTGTGGGCGCCTCCCCCTGGTCGCCTCCAACCCTAGGTCGTCTCTCTTTTATATTCCATGCAGCCATCACTGTTTAGACTTGGGTTTTGTTTATAGTTTAGTTTCCCATTGAGAAACTGAATCGTTTATTGTAACTGTGGTGAGAAATCCTTTTACAGTGATCCAGGCCCCCGGTTCTTGATCTCCTCCACTGTATCGATTAGTCTTATGAAACCGAATTCTTGAACCCTATTTGATAATTGTGTCATTCATATTTGCAATTTCAGATTGTGTGTTTTTATCTTCTTGCTTGTGTTCTTCGATTCACTTGCAGGAATAGCCCTCTTGGCAAGGTCAATCAAGCTGTGCTTGGTTGATAACCAATGGAGCAGTGGTGTAACAGTTGTAGAGTTTGAATCATCTAATTTGAAGCTGGATCGCCAACGTCGAGTTCTCCACAAATCAAATTTACTAGTTACCTCTCAGAAGATCGGGCCTACACCTCATCAGCATTTAAAAAACTTTCCATTCTAATGTTAATTGATTCTAGAGTTTTATCATTAGATGCCAGCTTCTTAGACAAGCTATCCATTAACTTGCCTTGATTAAGCACTAACTCTCTTAAAGGTGGTTGATTAGTGTTATTATAAGAATTATTACCTTAGTAATTACCTAGTTACCTTAGTAGTTAGACCGTTGTTGCAGGCTCCATCCTTGATTTTGCTGAGGATGGTAGTAGTAGTTGTTGTTGTTGTTGATATAGTTCACACCTCCCTTAGCTCTAGACAATTGGTACCTATATGCCTAGTTTCTCCACACTCTTCACAAGTCATGCCAGAATCATGAATGTGCATGACTTCTTTCTTAATGGTTCTTTTGTCAAGTCTTTTCATCAACAGGTCCATCTTGGCAGCTAGCATGTCTACCTCCTTGAGCTGGTGCATTCCTCCACCTCTCTTGCGGGTCTGAGTTCTTTCTTCACTCCAACCTTGATTGCAGACCATCTTTTCCACAAGTGCAGTGGCTTGAGAGATAGTAAGTAATAAGAATGCTCCTCCAGCAGCAGCATCCATGGTTTCCCGAGTGCTGTTGCTGAGCCCATGATAGAATGTTTGCATAAGCAACCAATTCTCCATCTCATGACAAGGACACTCGAGTATGTAATATTGAAAGTGCTCCTAAGCTTCAGAGACTATCTCATCTTGTTGCTACTGAAAGCTTGATATCTTCCCACGTAGAGCATTGGTCTTGCCTCTGGGAAAGAACTTCGCCAGGAAATTGGTAGAACATAATGCCCATGTGGTATTCTTCTCCTTATTGGTGTAGAACCACTGCTTCGCTTTCCCCAAGAGTGAGAATGGGACAAGGTGAAGTAATATAACATCTCTAGGGACGTCTATTGACGGTCCTTAAGTATCAAATTTAATTATCAAATAAATAAAGAAAACGATCCAAATGAAATCAACATCTAGACTTAGGGTTTTATCTGACAGAATTCCACGAGTTTTGGTGTTTGTCTATTTCTGCAGGGGGTTATCAGAGAATACGGAAGAAAGGCCCACACGTCGGGATTACATAGAGATATTAACGTGCCGCGCAATTATCTTACATCTAGAAGATTCCAGAAGCCACGAGACCGAAGCGAAGGCGAAACGGGGACAGAGGAAGGGCGCCCGCCCTGTTCTCCTGGGCGCCCGCCCACATCTGGAGTCCAATCAGGACTCTGCTTCGTGGGAGATCTCCACCGACCTAAAGGATGAATCTAAACCATACAATCTATGTCGGTTTGATCCAACGGCCCATATTCACTTGAAGGGACTATAAAACCAGACCCCCTGGCCCCTGGAGGAGAGAGCCTCTCAACCCTAATTCATTGTTCTTCAAGGGAGAAGAAGCCTCTGATCAAGATTAGAGCCACCACATCAATTAGATATCTAGATTAGCATAGCTACATAGGATTAGAACTAGAAGGAGTCAATCTTCGATTGGTTTCCGGATCTGTCAAGAGGATTCTTGGTAATTCCCTAATTGTGCTTCTAATTGCTTTCTAATTATCTTTGTTCTTCAATATTATGAATATGACTTTGCTCTTCTTCAATATATTGCTTATGACTTTGCTCTACTTGCTTATATTTAAGATTATATTGTTCTTAGTTTATCATAGTTATGTACTTGGCTTAGTTAGATTGGATCTATATACATGCTTAGGATCGTATAGCGTTTATCCATCGGATCCATGGGTAAATGATAGATATTGTGTAGGCGTGGTGCTTATACCGTATTTATCTGCAATTGTACCCAATATGCCAGATCGTGGGGTAGTTCGTGATAGTGACAGCTTCATTGATTCTTATATAGTCCCCCTCTCGTGTATTGGGCTGGCAGAGCAATATTATTACAGGGGAGTGATTGCTATGTTTCTCATTTACCTTGCTAATATCACTATGCATGGGCGTAGTCTTGTCTCGCAATGATTGCTAAGTATGCTTGCACTAACTATGATATGCTAGACTATATAGTTGAGAATAACTTAGGGAATATTCTTGTAGCTCGTTCTAATACCATGCTAATGACTTTCTAGAGTATCTAATTGAGGTGCTTATCATATTTATTATGTGGCTAGATCAGATTAATTATCTTTGTCACTATTCATTATTTCATATATGTGACATTTATCCCTGTATGAAGAGTTAGATAAATGTTCTCAATTATACATGCAATGATAGATACTCAATCTCATATTCTATTCTGTAATCAATATTGATGATTGTTAATCCCTTCCCAGTGGTAAAAATATAAATAACGATACCTGGAATACTTTCCGGTTAAAATGCTACATCGGTATTAATCTGTGCGCTTGCAGATCCCATTCATTATTTATTTAGAAGAGCAATTGCATATTTCAATACCGCGTCTCTTATATCATGCTGGGGATGACAACTTGGCTTAAGTGGTGTAAGGGATAGGTTTGGCATTTTTGGCACCGTTACTAGATTTAGAGAACTTAGTCTACTTTTGGTAATGATGTTAAGAATACCCAACAAGCATTTTTGGCGCCGTTGCCGGGGAAGGTTGATTACTAATCAAGAATGGAATAAAGGATTTTGAGTTATCATTCGCATCACTAATATGATTAAGCTTATCTATTCTCTCATACAGTTTTACCCTAATATTTTTCTATTTTACCTTATGCAGGGGAATGTATGAATAGAAGACATCTTCTAGGAAATTTTGTTGACAATCCTGAAGCATTATTCAAGAAGATGAGAGCCAAGCTCAAGAAGAGATCATCAACACTTCACCAAGAAGCTTCATTCAATCAAGAAGATCACCGGAACCTGTCTTCAGAGTTTGAGGCCATGGCGAACAAATCAATCCGCGATTTCTCAGCTCCCACTATGGACAACATCCGCACTGGACCTGTTGTAGAGATCGATGGCAACTTTGAGCTCAAGCCTGGAATTATCAACATGGTGCAATCCAACCAGTTCTGTGGGAAGGCACACGAAGATGCTAGTGCTCATCTACAACACTTTCTTGAGATTTGCAACACATTCACCATATCAGGAGTTTCCAAAGATGCTATACTACTTCGCCTCTTCCCATTCTCACTGTTAGGGAGAGCGAAGCAGTGGTTCTATGCTACAAAGGAGAAGAATGCTATGTGGGCACTCTGCTCAACAAACTTCCTGGCAAAGTTCTTTCCCATGGGCAAGACCAATGCTCTCCGTGGGAAGATTAAAAGTTTTCAGCAACAAAATGATGAATCTGTTCTAGAAGCATGGGAGCGCTTTCAAGACTACATCCTAGAATGTCCACATCATGGAATGGAGAGTTGGCTATTGATGCAGACGTTTTATCATGGACTCGGCAACAGTGCCCGAGAGACCATGGATGCTGCAGCTAGAGGAGCATTCTTATCACTTACCATACCACAAGCCACAGCTCTCGTGGAGAACATGGCATCCAATCAAAGCTGGAATGAAGAGAGGACCCAGACACGCAAGAGAGGTGGAGGTATGCATCAGCTCAAGGAGGTAGACATGCTGTCTGCAAAGCTAGACCTGCTCATGAAGAAGCTCGATGATAGAGCTGGAGACAAGAAAGAAGTTATGCACATCTACGACTCTCACATGACTTGTGAGGAGTGTGGAGATACTGGACACTCAGGCAATCACTGCCCTGAGATACTTGAGGATGTGAACTACATCAACAACAACAACTACTAATACTACAACCATCCTCAACAAAATCAAGGTTGGAATCAACAGAGGCCTAACTACTCAGGTAACTATCAAGGTAACAATTCTTACAACAATAATAATAATTTTCCACCTCTGAGAGAGTTAGTGTTTAATCAAGGAAAGCTAATGGATAACCTATCTAAGAAATTGGCATCTAATAATAAAATGCTAGAAAATATAAATAATAGAATGGATAATTTCTCTACTGCCATCAAGAATCAAATTAGCTTTAATAAAATGATTGAATCTCAGTTAAATCAAATAGCTGTTGTTGTTCCTACTACTAACCCCGGTATACCATCACAACCGGAAGGATTAGAATCTGCAAATCTTGTAGACATGTTTGATGCAGGTAATTGGAGTAACCCCGTCATTGAATTCTCGACCGACCTTTTGCCGGTCAAGAGAGGCGTCCAGGACGCCCCGTCATCCCGATCTCCATCGGCATGGTGGACATCCCAGAAGCACTCTGCGACTTTGGCTCTAGTGTCAACATTATACCCAGGGTACTCTATGAAAAATTCTTTACATATCCTTTATTAGAGACAACCATGTGTTTGCAGTTTGCAGATCAGACGATAACTTTACCAAAGGGAATATTGAAGAACCTTTATGTCCGAGTTGGTACCTTGTATGCCCCAGCAGACTTCGTAGCGGTAGAAACCGGAAATGATGAGAGGGCACCCATCATCTTAGGGAGGCCATTCTTAAACACCTCGGGAGCTATCATCTACGCCAGTGCTGCCAAGATCAGTTTCTATATCAAAGGGAGGAAGGAGACATTTTTCTTCAAGAACAAGACTACACAAATTCCAGATCAATCCAGACGTGAATCAAGGAAGAGGACCAACAGGAGGAACAGGAACAAGCAAGTGTGGACCGAGTCAGCTAAGATGGTCACTGTAGTTCATGGAGGCCAAGATCACCAACTTAAGTCACCGTTTGACCAAGAAGGACGACCCAAGAATGCCAAGCATCTACTGCTCCATAAATGGATACAGCTTCTACAAGACATTTTGTGACACCGGATCGGGCGTCAACATAATGGCCGCAGTCACCTATCGGCTCTTGTTCGGAACCATGCCACTAAGACCAACGTACATTCAGCTTCAGATGGCAGATCAGACATTTCGAGAAGTTAAAGGAACAGTATCTGATGTCCCAGTCAAAATAGACGATCATTTTGTCTACACAGACTTTCAGGTTATTGACATGGGAGAAGACGAGTATGATCCACCCATCATCCTTGGAAGACCGTTTCTCAGCACCGTTAAAGCAATTATCTACATTGGAACTGGAGAAGTCCATATGCACTTCCCCTCAGATAAGGTACGCCGTTATTTTACTGACCCTAACTATATCGTTGAAGAATCTAAGCAGGTAAGAAAACGACGCAACCGCAACCAGAGGAGGCAAATCATCAAGGACGGATGGGCAGACTACGAAGGAGAAGTGATAAGGTCACAAGACGTAGAGTTCAAACAGAATTATCCAGAGGAGACCGAAGCACCAAGTCAGGTGTGGAAAATGAAGATAACTATATATGAAGAGGAGGCGCCACCGGAAGTACCGACTCCGCCACCCAACGAATTTCAGGACAATTGAGAAAGAGGAGAGTCCTGTTCGGAGGACTTAAAAACACCGAACGCCTTGCCAAGAGGTAAACTTGGTAGTTATCTTTTTCCCTTTCAATTATTTAAAGTAGTTTACTTAGTTAATCATGTTCGTGCGATCCTAAAAAGAAAATAAAAATATGAAAAATAGTAATCTCCATGTGAGTATACGAGTAGCATAAAACCCATAAGTACATTCACTGTGGTGGCATAAAAATAAAATAAAAATTTCTTTTCTGCTTTATAAAACAAAAATATAAAAATAGGGAGTAATAATTATTAAGGAGTCTCAACATGATAAAGGCTAGATATTTATGCTAACATTTAATCAGTTCCACAAGCTTTGTTGTCTATTTGAGCTCCACAGAATTTAAGAAGCAAGAAGACTAGCAGACGGAGGACATTCTAATCGCTGTCAGAATGCTGCTGACTTTCAAATACACCTTTGCCACCTGCTAGCTACATCAAGAGAAATTACATCAAAATTCAGCTTGGGGGAGAGCACCCCCATTTATCTCGATAAGTATTTCTATCTATCTTTATACTTTTACTATATTAAATATAAATAACTATGAAAAACCAAATAAAGATTTCGTGCTTATATATATATATATATATATATATATATCTTTTGCTTAGTGTGTTTAATAAATAAATAATGTGGCTATGCTAATCTGTAACTTAATAATAAAACTCAAGCATGGATATGATGAATAGTTGCTCTGCCTAATTTGCACATTTGAAGTTCTCTCTCAAGTTTAGACATAACTGTTATAATTTAAAGCTTGCTCTAGACCTAAACTTGTGGGATGAAAATTTATTTTGAAGTCTAAGTTGTTAACAGATACGATATGAGAAGGTTGAGCTGCTGTTTATCTGTTCCTAGAGATGCTAGAATTCTGGAGAATTTTATCTTTAAAAATCTTTAAAATGTTGCATGATGAGTTCCTGTATGATGAGAGTTTAAATTCATACCACAGCCATATATACATGCTTGCTAGACTTTGAGCCACACATTTACTATTTACTGCTTATGAGCATTGAGTGTGGTCAAGCTGTGTAGACCCTTAGGAGCTTGTCATATGGTTAAATCAAGATTTCAATTGCACATTCACTCATATATGCTACTTCTACTCCGGAAGTACCATCCACATATATCCATCCATTTCCATCTCCAGAATCACCTAAAAATATTCTACTCCTAATCCGGGAGAGAATAGCCAAAAATATTTTTGTTTTCCCTTGTGAAATAAATGCTCAAGTTATCTTTTTACTACCACTTGCTATACTATCTCAAGAGATGAGTGCTCTAAAAAAAAGAAATACGAGGAAATAAAAAAGGGCAAGTGCCTGGAACCTCGAAAGAAAAGAAAAAGTGAGACGAGAGGTAAAAATGGACAAGTGTCCGATAGTAGAATTAGGGGTACAAGATACCCACCTGAGAGAAAAGAAAAAAAATAATAAAGAGCATCTCATTCTCCTCATAAAATTTCAAAAAGCAAGAAAGGTATGTATCCCCTCAAAGAGCAAAAGTAGAATTAGACTTCCACCATTGTTATCACCATCATCACCATACACCATTCATTCGCCACACATGCACATCTTGATTTGACTTATTGATTTGTTTCTTTGGATCCATGGTTTGACTATGCAATACATGTCTTGTAAGTATGTATACTTTATCTCCCACCTATGAACTCTAGATATCAAAAGCCTTATTAGAGTAGGGTGAGAGAGAAGGCAATGTCACTATGCCTTATACCACAAATACTACATATTTTGAGAGAAGGCATATACCATCACTGCCTTGGTAAGGATCCAGAAATACCACAAAAGAGAGATCTGAGAGAGTCATACAAGGAATCTCTGAGGTTTATTTGAAAATCTGCAAAAACACTAGAGCTATAGCTGATCAAGAATAAGAGACATGGCACTTGACTAGACTGTTCTATGTTTTAACTACTCAAGATAGAAGTGACAGTTAGAAGTCCCATGGTGACAGGTAAAGTAAGTAAGTTTTAAGTCTTGACAGTTTACTCTAACTCAGGGATGAGATCTTATTTAAAAAGCATGTTTACCGTCAATTTTTAAAGATATTGCAACAACTTATGATCCATAGCTGAGTCTATCCTTGCTCAGGGACGAGCAAGAGGTAAGCTTGGGGGAGTTTGTTGACGGTCCTTAAGTATCAAATTTAATTATCAAATAAATAAAGAAAAGGATCCAAATGAAATCAACATCTAGACTTAGGGTTTTATCTGACAGAATTCCACGAGTTTTGGTGTTTGTCTATTTCTACTGGGGGTTATTAGAGAATACCAAAGAAAGGCCCACACGTCGGGATTACATAGAGATATTAACATGCCGCACAATTATCTTACATCTAGAAGACTCCAGAAGCCACGGGACCGAAGCGGAGGCGAAACGGGGCCAGAGGCAGGGCGCCCGCCCTGTTCTCCTGGGCGCCCGCCCACCTCTGGAGTCCAATCAGGACTCTGCTTCGTGGGAGATCTCCACCGACCTAAAGGATAAATCTAAACCATACAATCTATGTCGGTTTGATCCAACAACCCATATTCACTTGAAGGGACTATAAAACCAGACCCCCTGGCCCCTTGACGAGAGAGCCTCTCAACCCTAATTCATTGTTCTTCAAGGGAGAAGAAGCCTCTGATCAAGATTAGAGCCACCACATCAATTAGATATCTAGATTAGCATAGCTACATAGGATTAGAACTAGAAGGAGTCAATCTTCGATTGGTTTCTGGATCTGTCAAGAGGATTCTTGGTAATTCTCTAATTGTGCTTCTAATTGCTTTCTAATTATCTTTGTTCTTCAATATTATGAATATGACTTTGCTCTACTTCAATATATTGCTTATGACTTTGCTCTACTTGCTTATATTCAAGATTATATTGTTCTTAGTTTATCATAGTTATGTACTTGGCTTAGTTAGATTGGATCTATACACATGCTTAGGATCGTATAGCGTTTATCCATCGGATCCATGGGTAAATGATAGATATTGTGTAGGCGTGGTGCTTATACCGTATTTATCTGCGATTGTACCCAATATGCCACATCGTGGGGTAGTTCGTGATAGTGACAGCTTCATTGATTCTTATATAGTCCCCCTCTCGTGTATTGGGCTGGCAGAGCAATATTATTACAGGGGAGTGATTGCTATGTTTCTTATTTACCTTGCTAATATCACTATGCATGGGCGTAGTCTTGTCTCGCAATGATTGCTAAGTATGCTTGCACTAACTATGATATGCTAGACTATATAGTTGAGAATAACTTAGGGAATATTCTTGTAGTTCGTTCTAATACCATGCTAATGACTTTCTAGAGTATCTAATTGAGGTGCTTATCATATTTATTATGTGGCTAGATCAGATTAATTATCTTTGTCACTATTCATTATTTCATATATGTGACATTTATCCCTGTATGAAGAGTTAGATAAATGTTCTCAATTATACATGCAATGATAGATACTCAATCTCATATTCTATTCTGTAATCAATATTGATGATTGTTAATCCCTTCCCAGTGGTAAAAATATAAATAACGATACCTGGAATACTTCCCGATTAAAATGCTACATCAATATTAATCTGTGCGCTTGCAGATCCCATTCATTATTTATTTAGAAGAGCAATTGCACATTTCAATACCGCGTCTCTTATATCATGCTGGGGATGACAACTTGGCTTAAGTGGTGTAAGGGATAGGTTTGGCATTTTTGGCACCGTTACTAGATTTAGAGAACTTAGTCTACTTTTGGTAATGATGTTAAGAATACCCAACAACGTCCTTGATAGTGAAAGTGCTACAGATCTCCAGGAAGTGTTGGAGATGAGCACTAGCATCTTCATAGGCCTTCCTATAGAACTGGCTTGCTTGCACCATGTTGATCAGCACTGGCTTAAGCTCAAATGACTCATTAATGTCCACAGCTAGTCCAGTACGGATATTGGCCGTAGTGGGAGCTGAGAACTCATGAAGTGACTTGTCAGCCATGACGTTAATCTATAGTGTCAAACTTTGAGTAGGTTGATCTTCTGAATCAGGAGGATTAGCAAGCTGAGATGTTGATGATGTTGATTGGTTCCTTCTCAACTTAGCCTTTGTCTTCCTGATCAATGTCTCTAGATTATCAACAAAGTTATCTAGGAGATCAAACTTGTTCATACATTATTCTGTATATGATAAAAATAGACAAAAAGACAAGGGTAAAGTTGCATGAGTGAGAAGGGTGGATGGTGCTCAATCCATGAGTGGATGCAGTGATGCTCATTATCCTTTATTGATTTCACCTTCCCTGGCAATGACACCAAAAATGCTTGTTGACACTTCTTAACACAACTACTAAAAATAGACTCTTAAACCTATCCCTAGCAACGACGTAAAAATTACTTAACATCACTTAAGCTAGGTTATCATCCCTAACATGATGTAGAAGTGCTTGTATTAAATCTATATGCTTTCTTAGGAATAAATAAATAAATAAAGGATCCGCAAGCGCATAGATAATACCAATGTAGCATTTTAACTAGGAGTATTCCAGGTATCGTTATTTATTTTTTTCCACTGGGAAGGGACTTGCAATGGATAATGAGCAATGGGCACTGCATGTAATAATGGAGATCTTAACCATGTCTTTATCTATCTCTCATGCATGGTAAGTGTCACATAAGATAAATATATGAATATAAATAAAAAGTGATAGATGATAAATAAGAATTCGTAGCCATAAGATAAACATGATAATCATCTCAATTAGACTCTAAGTCTATAGGACTAGCATGGTATTAGGACAATCTATAAGAATAAATCCTAAGTATTCTAACTATACTGTCAAAGCATATTTTGATTCGTGAAAGTACACCTAGCATCATCACTAAAAAAGGTTATATCTATGCATAGTGATATTAGCAAGAAAGATCAAGAACATAGAAATCACTTCCCTATAATAATGCTGCTCTACAATCCTTATAATAGGGAGAAGGAATACAAAGGACTCAATAGGACTATAAGGGGTAATTGTAGATAAATACGGCCTAGGCACCATGCCTACACAATATTTACCACTTACCCATTGATCTAATGAGTAAGCGCTATATGATCCTATGCATAAACATAATTCTAATCTAACTACACTAAGCTAGCATATAATCAAAGTAGACTAATAACAATATAATTGAGAACATAAACAAATAGAATAAAGTCAATTCTGATATAATCAAATAGATCAAAGTCATATTCATAGTAGCAAGAACTAATATAAATATAACAAAGGGAATAAGAGTTTACTAAGGACTGAAGATAGATCTGGACTCCAAGATTGACTTGACTCCTTCTAGATCTATTCTTATGTAGCTATGCTAAAGAACTATAGAGATCTAACTGAGATGGTGGCTAAGAACTTATAGAGACAGATCCATTCGAGGGACCCCTCTCTGTCTAATTCTTCTCTTGATCTTCTCAGAGAATAATGAACTCCTCTCTAGAGGGGGGGGTCAGGGTCTTTATTTATAGCTCCCTAGGAAGCACCACAACCCATGGATCAAACCGACTTAAACGTGCACTTAAGATTAATACTCAAAGTCGGTGGAGGCAGGATCCATGAGGTGGAGCCTGATTGGCTCTGCCCTCCGGGCAGCCACCCCTGACAAGGTCGGGTGCCCACCCCTGCCCTATGACAGGTGGGCCCCACCTTTCTGGTCATGTCTTCCCGTGCCTTCTGGAGTATTCTAGAGTTAACGTTTCACATATTCTCTCTATGTAAATCTGACATGTGGACCTCCTTTTGTTCTTATTCTGATAATCCTCTATAGAAATATACAATCACCAAAACTTATGGAATTCTATTAGTGATAACCCCTATAGCTAGATAATATTCTAATTTATGTCCTTTCTCATGCTATGTTGACGGTTAAAAAGAGTACTTATCTACCTTCAACAAACTCCCCCAAGCTTACCTTTTTCTCATCCCTAATCAAAGATAGACTTAGTGATTGATCAAGAGTTGCTACAATACTTTCATGCCTCACAAGTACACAAGCGTTCAAATAAGGACTCTCCTTCGGATCAGAGTGAACTATTCTAACTCAAGACTCACCCATATTACCTTTTACCATGGAGCTTAAAGCTATCACTTAGGTCTTGGGTAGTTGAAAGACAGAACAGTCAAGTCAAGAACTATGCTACTCACTCTTTGATCAACTATTACTCTGGATATTTTGCAAGATTTTCAAATAAAACTTAGAGTTTCCTTATATGTCACTTTCTAGTCTCTCATATGGGTATTTTTGGATCCTCTCCATGGCAAGTGAGATGCCTTCTTTCTGCTCTCAGAATATGTGGTATTTGTAGGATTAAGGCATAGTTGCCTTCTCTCTCTTACCCAACTTCTAATTGGCTTATGTTGAGCTCATAGGTGGGAAAGACTATTCAAACCAACTTACATATATTGCATAGTTAAACTGTGGATCCAGAGAAACTAATTATACAATCAAGTCATATGTGCATGTGAGAGAAGTGAATGATAAGAATGAGGTTAATAATGGTGAGGGGTGATAACTGATGGTGAATATCTAGTTCTACAATTGCTCCTTGGGGATAATATACCTCCCTAATCTAAGAATAAGGACTTTGCTGTCTTTCTTTTGCATTGGGACTTTTGTCCTCTTTCTTTATTTTTTCATTCATATTTTTAGAGATCAGCCAACCCTTTTTGATGTACATATAACAACAGGGAGTATCAACTAACATAACTGGAGCTTTATTAGATAAGTAGAATAAGATATAATGGCAATGGATATTTTTGGGTATTCCCTCCCAGCGTAGGAGTAGAATATTTTCTAAGTGGATGTGGAATGTGTATGGGTGAATGAAGGAATGCGTACTTGTTGACGGTCCTTAATGCTCACATTTAACCGTCAACTTATCAAGGAAAAGGATCCAAATGCAACCGGCACCTAGACTTAGGGTTTTATCTGACAGAATTCCATGAGTCTTGGTGTTTGTCTATTTCTGCAGGGGGTTATCAGGAAATATGGAGGAAAGGCCCACACGTCGGGTTTACATAGAGATATTAACGTGTGCGCCAATTTTCTATCATCTAGAAGGCTCCAGAAGCCACGGGTAGGGCGCCCGCCCTCCCCCCTTGGGCGCCCGCCCTGCTACAGGAGCCAATCAGGCTCCGCCTCGCGGATTATGCTCCACCGATCTAAAGGATTAAGAAAAACCGTGCGATTAAGGTCGGTTTGATCCGACGGCTCATATTCATTTGGAGGGGCTATATAAGCAGCCCCCCACCAGCCCGTGCAGGCATATCTCTTCTACAGAATCAAAGCTAGGGTTTCAATTATTCATCCAAGTAGAGAGGATCCCTCTAGTTCATCTAGTTCCAGTTCTAGTTCATCTAGTTCTAGTTCTAGTTAGTTCTAGTTGTAATCTAGAAATAGGGAGAGAGAAGAGGAGAGCGGAGGAGGAGCCGGATCTGTCGGATCTTCCTCAACATTGTACTTTTGCAGCAACTGGTTCGTTCTTCATCGTTCTCCAAGTTCTTCAATTCATAATTCCTGAGTTCTTTAATTACTTTTATTTACATTCAAGTTATTTATTGGATTCCCGCTTGCATCAAGTGCTCTAGTCTTTGCAACGCTATAGTAGTAATTAATAGATTAGACGTGGTGTTTAGTCTTGCAATTACCTGGAATTGCACCCAATCCTGTGGATTATTGTGGTAACCCTAGGGTAGTGACAGCCCTAACGGTCAACGTATTCCACCTCGTTCGGATTGGTGTTTGTAGGACCGTAGTCAGAGCTTCCTAGCCCCCTTCTCATCTCTTTCTGTGGTTAGTGTTCTGATGTCCCGAAATAAATAATCTTTGAAGTAATTCTTGATTCTTAGATCAACTAGAGAACTCTCAGGAAGCTTCCTCTCTTCCCACTGTTGACACTAGCGAACACCACTTGAATACTAGGTTGTCATCCCCAGCATGGTGCCAGATTGTACAAAGGTATTTATGAATGTAAAGGCTCTCTAGAAAATAATCTATTCTATCTGCAAGCGCACAGATAAAACACCTCATTGTAGCATTTCACCAGGAAGTATTCCAGGTATCGTTATTTATAATTTTGCTCAAGAGAACAGGGGTGAAATTAAAGATAAAATCTATCAAGGCATAGACTAGAGATAAACTTGCAAGAACATGATTACTAATGAGAAACTCGTCACACAGTCACTTACTTTGGCAGGGGGGTAAACTATAAAGATAATGATAATGAATTATAAGTTCATGGGTAAATAACACAGCGATTAGAAATTAGACTACTCCTCATATATGTAAGGTGACGTCGGATTAGCTAGAGAATGGATTCTAAGTTATCTATTATCTACTAAGTCATAATCTATTCTAGTTATCTACAAGATCATATATAGCATAAAAGACTCTTCATTCATGTATAAGGAACATTGCTAAAGTAAATCAAAACATCGTAAGACTTACTCCGCAATACACATTCTGCCTGTCCTATCAACGGAGGGTGGACTATATAAGAATCAATAAAGCTGTCACTATCGCGAACTACCACACAACCCAGCCAATAGGATACATTTGCAGGTAAATAATATCTAAGCACTACGCCTACATATGATCTACCACTTAACTCCCATGTGTCAAGAGCTAAGCGCTTTGCAAACTTATACATAAACTCATTATCGATCATAACTATATCAAATATAGAACTAGAGCAAACTAAGATAGAGACATAATGCAATTAGAACAAAGTATTAGAGAAAGATATGAAATAATACAAATCTTTATTACCGAAGATCCGAATCTAGAGCGTAGTGCTCTACTTCTCTAATTGCTATCTAATCAATCCTCTAAACTTGAAGGATTAGGGAGTAGCTAATTCTAATTCTCTGTGGGAGAGAAGCTCTAAACCCTAACTTTGATGGCTACCTCTGATAATGATTTCTCCTCTTCTCTTCTCTCCCCAGGGGTGCAGAGGCCTTGATTATATAGTCCTTTCAAGTGAATTTGGGCCGTCGGATCAAACCGACATTGATCGCACAGTTTCCCTTGATCCTTTAGGTCGGTGGAACACGATCCAAGAGTTTGGTTCTGATTGGCCCCGAGGCCAAGGCGGGCGCCCAAGGGGGGAGGGCGGGCGCCCTGCCCCCGAGCCCGTCCGGTCTCCCGTTCGTTCCCGTGGCTTCTGGACTCTTCTAGATTACGGAAAATTGTGTGGCATGTAATTATCTCGTTGTAAACATGACATGTAGGCCTTCTCTCCATATTTTCTAATAACCCCCTGCAAAAATAGATAAACACCAAAGCTCGTGGAATTCTGTCAGATAAAACCCTAATTCTAGATGTTTGGTGCATATTGATCCGTTTCCATGTTTAGTTGATGGTTAAATTTAGTACTTGAGGACCGTCAACACCCACCAAAAATAATTATATAGTTATCCTTGGGTCATCTTGAATCTTAATTGGTACACTCACGTTCCCTGTGGAAAATCGATACTCTAGAATACTCTCGGGTGAAAGCTACATCAGTATCCGTGCGCTTGTGGATTTTTCTGTTTGCGTTTAAAATACCCAACAGTACTCCTTTTGTTCTTATTCTGATAACCCCCTGTAGAAATAGACAATCACTAAAACTTGTGGAATTCTGTTGGTGATAACCCCTATAGCTAGATAATATTCTGATTTAAGTCCTTTCTCATGCTATGTTGATGGTTAAAAGAGTACTTATCTACTGTCAACAGTCATCTCGACGTCTCTCCTTTTGGCTACCTTGTCACGCTGAGGATCCAGTCAGTTCAAGAGATGAATGGTTCCTAGATCTGCTTCTGTGTGTAGGGCATGGCGCAGGATCCACTCGATGCACGGCCCATGGCCCGCGTGCACATGGTGACAGAGCACACATCGTGGAGGATAACTTCAACCCAGCATCCGACAAGGTACTTTTTAGGTCTCATCTCAACTATCGTATGCCATTTCATTTTTGTGATATATTGTGTGTTGTTGACAGTTAGAGTCATTGTTTTGAGTTACTGTATGCCTGTTTGTCATGCCAGATTGTGCACTACTAATAGTTTTGTGGTAGATTTATCATGCATGAAGTTTCTTTATTTATATGTCTATGTAATAGTTGTGTTGTTAACACAGTTACCTGCACTGCCAGTAATCAGAGCCTCATCAAGATGTAGTGGTACTTCATAAATTTTTTATTAAATAGTTATACTTTTTTGTTTAGTATAATTGGTGGTGTCGCTCTTCACCATTCAGGTTCACAAGAGCAAAGCAAATTGGACATCTGAAAACATTAAGAAGTACTGCAATTGCTACTTGATAGAGATGCACAATGGGAACTGTCCTGGAGGCCAAATGAACAAATTTGGATGGAAGGGGTTGACTAATAGGTACTATACAGCAACACATTTGATGCATGATAGGGAGCAGCTACAGGGCAAACTAAGGCATCTAAAGAAGATCTGGAGGTTCTGTAACCTAGCATGACCTACACTGGCCTAGCTATAGATGATGATGGATTCATCCAGGCACTAGACAAATGGTGGAAGGATAATGATGCGGTAATTGATGTGTGCCTATAGACATTTCCATTTACATACTTTTAGATGGGCAAATGATGAAACATATTGTCTTGTTGCAGGAAAGCGAGTTCATGAGGATGAGGACAACTGGTATGCTTGTGTACTTACCTCAGCTGGATGACATGTTTCAAGGGAACACAGTTGTTGGCACCACATCTTTTGTTTCAGCTATAATGCCACAAACTGAGATAAATGAAGTTAGCTCTGATGAGGAAGGTGGAGAAGACGATGACAATGTCACCCCAGTGAGCAATGGGACCAAAAGGGCAACCAAAAGGGCAACCAGCCCCAACAAGAAGTCCTAGAGCCCTGTAGTGAGGGCCATGAACCTACACATGAGCTCACACATAGAGATTGCTAGAGAGAGGTGTTGGGAATATTCCCTAGAGGTAATCATAGAGATGATGATATTACAATTGTATCCATGACATATATTATGAGTTTGATGAATATCCATTATAGACAAACTTGTATTGATTAACAATTATGTGAATTGTTTGTGAAACTCTTTTACTTGTATGGATATTCTAAAGTTATCACTTATCAGAGTTCGTGTGAAGATACACATGAATACTAGATTAGCACATGTATTAGTTGATAACTTTGTTTCACAAGTCATAGACATAGAGATGTCAAACTAATAATGTGGGCACATGTATAACATGGGGCTAGACGAACCCAACATGAGATGTTCTTATTATCTCTTTATACATCATGTACATTATGTCCTTAGACCTGAGATTGCCGTATGTTCTCAAGATGTGAAACGACCTAATTAGGGACTATTAAACGCTACTCTGTAACAGGGTAGTTATAAAGGTGGTCTTCAGGTTTGTCGAGAAACATACTGTGAGACATAGATGATCAAGATGGAACTTGCCCCTCTCTATGTGAGAGAGATATCACTAGATCACTCAAGTGATTGGATCAATAAATGCATGGCCGTGCTTGGGTTAAGTGTTAACCTATGAGTTGGACCAAATATCGTGTGGCAAGGGAATAACATATATGTGTGTGTAGTGGTTCATTTGATATGATCTTTGTGTGCGTATAGGAGTTGTCACGCCTTGCTAGATGCTGCTGTCAACTATTGGGTGAGTAGGAGTACTTGGCCCATGTCTATATGTACGTGAACCCATAGGGTCACACGCTTAAGAGGCTAGAAGCTTAATTCGGGTTGGACCCGAATTAGACAAGACTTAGGGTTTCTAATTGGGCCTCCCGCTCGGGGCTGATTAGAGGACGCCTATATAAGAGAGGGAGGGGGTGTAGCCAGGGTTAATCCCACGCCATTAGGCAGCCGCCGCCGCTCACCCACGCTCGCGCCTATTGCTCCTCGTGGACCTAGCAGTCCGAAGGCGCAATGCTTCTTCCCCGCACGTGTGGGATACCTCAGAGGTGCTGCATCTGGAGCACAAGGACGAACCGTGGGAGAGGGATTGGCATTGTGGATGACCACACAACGGCATGGCACTGCTACTATACACACGACTACACCGAGTCGCTTCTGTTGCACCTACGCAGCTAGTGGTAATCCCGTGATCTATAACTTGTAGTTGATCCTGTTTTTATGAGGTCGAAATTTTTGTTTCCTAGCTAGTGTAGCATCCTCATAATCCATCAGTGGTATCAGAGTCGTTACTGTGCTGTTATAGATTCGATTGGGTACATATAGAGATATGTGCAGTTTTAGATGAGTCTCTGATCTTTGTTCATGGTTTTGTTGTGCTGGTATTGTAATGATCTACTCATACCGGTCAGAATTCCGCCATCCGAGTTAAGTGATACATGTAAACCCAGTCATGGTGAGAAAGAGATCAATCAAATTGATCTAATTGAACCTTAGGTCAAGTGCCGGGCGCATGTGATGTGTCGCGGTAGTAGATGGGATCTACTGTCAGGCGACGGATTACCGGGCAAAGTGTTGTTCGGTAAAATAGCCGTAACTTTTGATCCATAAGTCAGATTGAGACGATCACTAAATGAAAATCATAGAGAAATTAGAATTGCAAAAAAATCTAGGAAAATAGAGTTTTTGGGCATGTAAGTTTAGACGTCAGAATCGGTTAACTCTATTTTGCAGGGATTGATGACTGGTATAGCCCTTATGTGTATGTGATGCATGTATATAATAAATTCATGGCTTGCATGTCATGATAATGACAATAAGGCTGGAGCCACATAGATATTGTCCACCTGATGTAATGGCCTGCGTGCCAATTTGTGATGATCGTACCCGCGACTATGTAATTTTAATTCACTGCCTTGCGTTAGTGATAGCTAAACTTGGTGGAATCATTACTGGAGGATGGCGTACATGGATCATGGAGATGGAGATCACCATGATGAACAGATAGATGGAGATGGAGATCCCCAAAGTGATAATGGGCTATACCAAGTCATATCTGTGTTTAATGCTATTCTTACTATGTTCTACTTTCATATGCGATGATGTTTTTTTGTCTACATGTGTGCGGTAACAAAGCAGAACGATCCCTCAGCAATGTTTAAGTTACATGCTCCCCCAAACCTTGCACTATCATGTGTCTTGTACAATCGGTGATAGGTCTATGAAATTAGGGTGCCAATGGTTTTCCTTGACTAGGCAGGTTCGCATCGGATACTTACTATAGAAGGGTTGGTTGCTTGAACAAGGTCATCCTAATGGTTAGGGACCTTGGAGCATGAGTAGTTAGGAAACACAAGCATAGGGATGCCACCCCAACAACAAGAGTCATATGTGATATGATTAGCAAGGAGTTGCTTACCAATCTACCATGTCTACTAGCGGTGATGCTAAAGCTCACTAGTATACTTGTTAGTTGTGGTTCTTGAATCACTAAGTATCAATCGAGGGATATTGACTTTAGTGGGAGTAGATTTTATTTAATATTATTTACTCTATCTTGGATACATTGTCTTAGTATTTTGCATTACTTTTGTTGTAGATTAATGGCGCACACTGTTGACGGTCCTTAAGTATCAAATTTAATTATCAAATAAACAAAGAAAAGGATCCAAATAAAATCAACATCTAGACTTAGGGTTTTATCTGATAGAATTCCACGAGTTTTGGAGTTTGTCTATTTCTGCAAGGGGTTATCAGGAAATACGAAAGAAAGGCCCACATGTCAGGATTACATTGAGATATCAACGCACCGCGCAATTTTGTACCATCTAGAAGACTCCAGAAGCCACGGGAAGAAAGCAGAGGCCGAAAGGGGCCAGGCCAGGGCGTCCGCCCTCCTTCCCTAGGCGCCCGCCCTGACCTGGACTCTGTTCGGGACTCTCTTCGCACACGATGTTCCACCGACCTAAAGGATCAAGGACAACATAGTACCACATCGCCTACCAACCCAAAAACGCATAGAGGAGGAGGACTATATAAGGAGACCCCCTGGCCCCTGGAGAAGACATGAAGTTATCATAGAGTTGAGGGGTGCCCTCAAAGGAAAACCTCTTCTCTAAATAATATTTCTTTTTAGGCTTAGCAACCAATGTAAGTAGAAATAGATCTTCTAGTTTCTACTTGATTGAGAGAGATAGAGTGGAGGTGTAGATCGGAGGAATGCCGGCCTGTCGGTGTCTACTCCGAGTTGTACCTGCAGGATCAAGTCTTCTAACCCGAGGCTTGCTCCCAAGATTCTTTAGTAATTCGACTTCTAATTCTAGTAAGTTCTTGTTTTATTGTTCTTTGGTTTATGAGTTTACTTTAATCCTCTTCCGGTTGAGTATTAGAGTAATCATTGCTAGCGTAAACGTGGTGTTTAGGCTAGGGTACTCATAGATATCCCCTGACTAGCTGGACCGTGGTAGTAGCGAGGAACGTGACATTTCCGAGTTACCTTTGTATCCCATATCTTGTTAGCTGGACGGGTAGGTTTATAGGTGCGGGTCGAACATCCTTTGTGGTGTGTAGATTCCGTAAGCTTCCCCAATAGAACAGTAGATCATCCTTACCAAGGTTAGAACGAGACTACGGTTGCAGTCTTCTCTATACATCACTCACATCGAGAAACATTCTTTGTAGCCTAAAGGGATAGTAGCAATAGATTTGGTTAGTCAGATGCACCCTTTCTCCTAGTGGTAAAAATATAAATACGATAACTCTAGATGAGATCCATAGGCCAAACCCACCTGCATCTAAGGCTGGACCAGCTGCTAATGAAGAGTTTCTTTCATTGTTAGGGGAAAGGTCACTAGAAGAGGAACTGCAAGTTGTACTTGGTAGCCTTGAAGAAGGATGGTGGTAGTAAAGGTACTCCCGTTGCTCATACACTTGTTGTTTATGTTACAGATATTTTCCTTGCTAACTCTTATACTAATTCTTGGGTATTTGATACCAGATCGGTTGCTCATATTTACAATACGATGCAGGGAATGATAAAAAGTAGAAGTGTTGAAAAGGGAGAAGTTGACTTCCGCGTGGGCAATAATGCAAGAGTTGCTGCATTGAACGTCGGGACGATACAACTTCATCTACCATTGGGATTTATTTTGGAATTGAATAATTATTATTTTGTTCCTAGTTTAAGTCGAAACATTGTGTCTCCTTCATGTTTGATGAAGGATGGTTATTCATTTGCAAGTAAAGACAATGGTTGTGTGATCTCTAAGAATGACATATTTTTGGCTTATGCATCCATTGTGAATGGATTATTTATTTTAAATCTTGATGATGCACCTATGTGTAATGTTAGTGTTAAAAGGCCTCGGCTTAATGAGTTAAGTCCTACTTATTTGTGGCATTGTCTTTTGGGTTATATAAGTGAGAATCTCATGAAGAGGCTCCATGATGATGGGCTTTTAACTTCGTTTAATTTTGAATCATACGAGACATGTGAGTCTTGCTTACTAGGAAAGATGACCATGGCACATTTCACAGGTTTTCCTGAGAGAGTGTCTGACTTGTTAGAACTTATACATACTGATGTATGTGGACCAATGAGCACGACAACTAGAGGTAGATTCCAATACTTCATAACTTTTACCGATGATTTTAGTAGATATGGATATGTCTACTTAATGAAACATAAGTCTGAAACATTTGAAAAGTTCAAAGAATTTCAGAAAGATGTAGAGAATCAACGTGGCAAGAAAATTAAGGCTTTGCAATCTGATCGTGGAGGCGAATATTTGAGTCATGAATTTAGCAATCATCTAAAGAGTTGTGGAATGGTTCCACAACTTATGCCACCTAGAACGCCTTGGAGGAACGGCGTGTCTGAGCGACATAACCGAACTTTGTTGGACATGGTTCGATCTATGATGAACCAGTCGGACCTACCTTTATTATTTTGTTGGACATGGTTCGATCTATGATGAACCAGTCGGACCTACCTTTGTTGGACATGGTTCGATCTATGATGAACCAGTCGAACTTTGTTGGACAACCGCTTTCACTTTAAACAGGGTACCATCTAAGTCTGTAGTTAAGACACCATATGAGATGTGGACTGGTAAGTGTCCTAGTTTGTATTTTCTAAAAATTTAGGGTTGTGAAGTTTATGTCAAATGACTCATATCAGATAAACTAACACCCAAATCAAACAAGTGCTTTTTCATGGGATATCCAAAGGAAACTTTAGGGTATTATGTCTATAACCGAACAGAGGGCAAAGTGTTTATTACTCGAAACGGTGTTTTCTTAGAGAAAGAGTTTCTCAAAAGGGAGAAAACTAGACAGAAGGTTTATCTTGAAGAAGTTCAAGATGAACCAGTTGGGAATGACTCTACGAGCGATGCTAACGTAGCAGAACAAGTTGAGACACCTGTGGTAGTAGAAACACTACCACAACACGAAGATCAGCAGGACTTCGTGAATTACGTGGGGAATTGTTATTGTTAGATGATGACTAACCTTCAAATTATGCAAAAGCAATGATGGACTCAGATTCTAAGAAATGGCAAAGTGGCTTGAGATCCGAGATAGATTCCATGGGAGACAATCAAGTTTGGAACTTGGTTGATCCGCCTGATGGTGTGTTGACACTTCTTAACGCAACCACCGGATATCGGCGACGGCGCCAGAAGTGCCCTGGTAGGGTAACTCTATTTACTATTGGATAATTCCGCAAGCGCACAGAATGTACCGCTGTAGCACTTCACCAAGGAGTATTCCAAGGTATCGTAATTTATATTTTCCCAAGGGAAAGCGGCTAAGTGTGTTTAACAAAAAGGGGAATGAGATTCCTTGAGTTATCTAGTATCAACTAGTGAATAAGGGTGGTAAATAACAAATAGGAAGGGTAGTGGTGAATCCAAGGTCCTATGCTAAAGGTAAATGGTAGAGTTAGCTAGGTGGGAGGACAACGAGTGAGTAAAGGACTCCTATGTATCTAACTTGACTTCTGTGACTTACTTTAATAGATAATTGTCTTAACTACGCTAGAGCCTTACTAACTGTGTGCGAGGGATAGCCGAGCTGGTAAGACGCTTAGAAGGTTTTTCACCTAACCCCTTACCGAAAGCGACTATTGGGCTTATGGACGCCTTACCTTTTAAGAACTAGCCTGTACATGAGGAGAACCTAATGCCGCCCACGATCTGTCACCTACTAGGGAGTGCGCTCCTACTTTCCGTTCAAGCCAGCGGTAATCAAAGGTAATCTTAAGTATGAGCACCACGCTCACACTTAATCCTACAACGCTAACTAGTTGCAGCTAGCTAGAGCTCCTATACAAGATAGGACGATGATGCACACACAGGAGTGGTTACAGGTCACTAACTTCACTAAGACAACTATATTACTAAAGTAAATGCACAACAAGACTAAAAGACTTGCACTAAGTAAGAACTCAGTAAAGTAAAGTAAGAATAATATATTAATAAAAGGAAAGTCTTACAAAAGTAGAAAGGTACAAGAGCTATACCAGACTCTCCAGAAGACGACTCCGGAGACCCCGAGCTTCGCTCGACTCGACTCTAACTCCCACTCTAGACTAACTACTACTCTACTTGTATGCTTGGAACTTGTAATGCACTTGGCCTTGGAATTGCACACTTGAAATGAAGGATGGAGGCTGCCTTTTATAGAGGGAGATGGAGTAGGGGTTACTCCATCGCCACGTCATCGATCCGCGTGACATCTTCTCTCCACCCTTGGATCAAACCGACCTCACAACCGCCATTTGATCAACGGCAGGGGCAAATCAACATGTGGGACATGTGGGGAAGGTCGGTGGGAGGCCACCGACCCTGGAACCGCCTTTGATGTGGGGTCGGGCGACCCCACTTCTGGGCCTCTGGGCCCACCAGCAGTGTCCACAGGGGTCCCTTATGTCGGTGGACTAGGTGGCACACCTGGGTCCCACCAAAGAGGGGTCGGGCGACCCCCTCCCTGTGGGCCCAGGGTGTCACCTGTTGTCCCCTCGATCTCCTCTTGATGATTCTGATGTTGGCTTTGTCAAATAATGTCTTGAATTTGTTGTTCCTGCATAAACAAGCTAAGAGTACAAGTGGAACTAGTTATGGATAAAATATGTTCATGTCATGTCGTTTCCTCTTGCAACCGAGGCATGTTGACGGTGTTTTGTATGTGGATTTCTATGGTATATCCACCGTCAACATGGTGTTAGACCCATAGAGTGCAAATGGATCTATAAAAAGAAAAAAGATATGCATGGAAATGTTCACGTCTATAAAACTCGACTTGTCGCAAAGGTGTAACATTCGAAAATTTAAATTTTGTAAGTTTTTAAAATTTATTAGAACTATTTATAGATAAAGGCCAAATTCATAGGAGGAAAAATGATTAGCACTTGGAAAACTAAAACATAACATAGGCTTTAATTTATTTGTTGCATTCATGCCTCTTGCATCTTGGTTTTATGTTGTTCTAACTTGCAAAACACGTTTAGGAACCATCGCAAGTCTCCTAGGAATTTTTCTCGCTTTTTGGAGAGTTAAAATTTCTATTTCCCATAGTTTAATCTTTTTGTTGCAACCTCCTTATCACCTTTTCATGAACTCCAAATACTTTTTCTTGATCATCATGTTTATATCTACCTCTAGAAATTTTCTCAGAATTTTATCCAATTTCTGATGATTTTTCGTGGCTTAAATATGATTTCAGATATTTCATAGAATTATTTTTAAATAGAAAATAAATCCCAAAATTAATATTTTCGAAATATTTGCAAACCCTACGTATAAATACATGCCGGTGTTCTCCTGGACGACCCCTTTCTGAAAGTACGACCTTTTTTCGCAGCCGCCACCTGTAGCCTCGCAAATCGGACGCGAACTTCCAAACGAGCTAGGTTTCTGACGAACTTCCGGTGAGCTTTTCCGGTCAAATCGTCGCGTCTCGACGTCAACCACCACCACCAAGAGGTAGCTCTCGTCATTCTATACGCTGTGGCATATTTATTTTCTCAAATCCATAGTTGTTTGGTTGATTTGCCAACTTTCCTTCCTCTACTCCGGTGAGGTCATCCATGGCCGGTGATCTTTTTCTTCTTCCTATCCACTCCCATGGTCGCGACCTCCTCTTTCTCCCCTGCCCCTTCTCCCCACCGCGCACTGCCCCTGCCCTGCTCCCTGCGCGCCGCCTTTCCCTCTTCCGCTGGCCGCGCCAGCCAGCAGCAGGGAGCAGCCGCAGGCTGCTGCGTGCAGGGGGGCTGGCCGCTCATGGCCCCCTGGGCGCAGCTCTCCCCCTCGCCTTTGTTGTTTTACTCTAATAAAATGTTTATTCTTTGTTATTTTACTCTAATATATTACTTTAATAATTTATATTTCTTATTTTTTTCTTTATATATGTGATGTTCACGTAGTATATATTTGATGTTCTATGGTGTGTTATGTTATGTTTACTTAGTATTCATATAATGTTCTATAATATTTTTTATTATTCATGCAGTATATATGCGATATTCATGTAGTATACATGTGATGTTCTATAATATATTTTGCGATGTTCACTTAGTATACATGTGATACTCTATGACGTATCCACTGTTCTTCATATGCTATGTTGGTGTATTTAGTAATGTTCGCTTAGTATACACGTGATGTTCCATGATGTTTTCTGTGTTGTTCACTTGGTATTAATGTTCACTTAGTAGATACATGATGTTATATGATGTTTTTTGTGATGTTTACTTAGTATACATATGATATTCTATGACGTATTCAGTGATGTTCGCTATATATATACACGATGTTCTATATCATATTTAGAGATGTTTTATGGTTTATTTAGTAATATTCACTTAGTATGTATGTGATGTTCTATAGTATATTTTAAGATGTTTGAAAAGTATTCGAGTGAGTTTTACTAATTTTTCTATATTATGTATTCTTATTTTTTTATGCTTTGCTCTAAATTTTAATATTATTTATTTATATTATATGTTTTAGTTATTTTTATGTATATTATAATACTAATGTCATGAACCTAAAACTAGAATATTGTACTTCTACACCGAAATATTTTTTCTACTAAGACGGAAACATTGTTCTTTGAACCTAGAACCTCATCTTTGCTCAATAAAAGAAAATATTCTATCTTCATAAGATAAATATTCATTAATAAAATTTTATCAAAATATATCCATATGAGATCTTGTTTTGAAGAATTTATTATAAGAAATTTGATGATATAATCGGAATTTAATTTGAGTGTCTCGTTTAGGAGTTATGACTTTTTTAATTCATCAAAAAGTCATTTTATGTGTGGGAAAGTAGGCCCTAGAGGATGGGACAGCCTGTCTTCCATCTCCATGTATGTCTGTGCGCGCCCACATCGTGCTGCTTTGCCGGCACAGGACCACGGTGGGAGGGGTTACCTTGAGCGGGAAAAGCAAGCGAGAAGAGTATGGGCAGAGTGTTATGGTCCGATGATCGGACTCTAGCAGGCCCCTTATTCCACCATGTATCCACCACCACATACCTATCCATTCCACATATATAGGTCCACACACATGCACATCATGATCTAAGAGTATAGTTTCTCCTCCAAGGATCCGATTCGATTAGGCAATACATGCAAGGTAAGTATGCTATATCCTTGAATTACCTCCAACTCCACATAAGCTTCTTAGTTATAGAGAGAGGAGAGGGAAAGTATGATGCTACTCTGCCTTATGCCAAAAATACCACATATCTTAAGAGGAGAGAAAGGCAAAATACCATTGATGCCTTGGAGAGGAATCCACAAATACCACATATGAGAGACTTGAAAGGACCATACAAAGAGATCTCTGAGTTTTATTTTTGAAACTTTGCAAAACTCCGGAACGAAGGTAGACTGAAGAGCTTGAGACAGTGCTTGACTTAATCATTCTACTTTTCAACTACTTAAGACCCAAGTGAAGGTTACAAAGCCCCACAGCTAAAGGTAATATGGGTAAGTTGGAAGTTGAAATGGTTTGTTCTAACTCAGAGGAGAATTTTTGTTTGAACATTGGTGTACTTTTGAGGTGTGATAGCATTGTAGCAACTCCTGATCCATCATGAACAAACAACTATTTGCTAAGGGACTAGCAATGGATAAGCTTGGGGAAGTTTGTTGACGGTAATTAACTCCAATTTTTAACTATCAATTAACCCGGAAAGAGACTTGAAACAATATATAAAGTAGGGTTATAGGGGTTTATTCTAATGAGTTCCACGAGTTATGTTGTTCTCACTTGTCTTGCAGTATCTCAAGTGAAGAATGTGAGCACACTATTGTGAAGAGCTCATTGAGACGATCAAGATGGACATATCATTTGCTATATTTGGAGCATCGAAGAGAAAGTCCTCGATGGATACGACTTAGAAGACTCTAGAAGACACTAGAACCATCATTATCACAAGACCAGGGACTAAACCAATAAGATTCCATAGCTCTATGAAATAATATTTTCTAGGGATTTATCTAGAAGCTAGGAAAGAAAAGAATCCATCCATGACACAACACATTGCACATACGGATCAAAAAGTGGCACTAGATGGATGTAGAAGACACTAGAAGGCACAGGAACAAAGCGAAGGACCAAAGGCCTAGGTGGGGCCAGCTGACCCCACATGCCAGGCCGGTCAGCCTATCCCCCCTACCAAGTGGGCTCTCCTTCGTGTGACGGTCTCCAACCAACCTCTACGACGCATCTTGACCATTGTTTCATGTCAGTTTGATGCAAGGGCTGCGGTTTATCCCACCAGTCTATATAAGTAGAGGGAGACCCCCCTAGAGACATCTATCTCATATATCATATCCATTGCTTAGTTCAAAGGTGTCCCTCGAAAGGATAACCTAGAGCTCTGCCAACTAAGGCATAGCAAGAACATAAGAATACGAATTAGAGGAGTAAGCAATGCTTGGATTCTGGATCTAGTTGCGAGGAGGCTAGGTAAAGCCTTATACTTCTCTCTTGTATTCAACATTGTTAATCTACTAGTGGCAGGGCGTGCCTTCGCGCGCAAATGCGGTTACAGAGTGGAGGAGGTGAAGATAGTATCTGGCCAGGCTTTCATTAGGGGACACAATCGTATTTTACAGTGTATTGACACACACTGAACTATTATTTTTAATGCCTAACGAATAATTTGACTGATGATCTTAATACTGAGGAGATTGAAAATGTGTCCTGTAACAGAATTTGGCAACTGAAAGTGAGGTATGTTGTGGGTGCCATATGAAACTGTATATAAATAAAGATAGTACGTTTACTAATGTTGTTTCATTTATCACTGGTAGTATCAGGAATGAGGCACGAGATATTTTCTGAGCCCATAAATCATAAAAAGGGAGCAGAGTAGAAATATATCCATACGGATTCATAGTACACATCATCCCATAAGGTCTATGGAGGGTCAACTGATTGGTTGATGGCAGCATAGATGGAAGCAGTGTATATTTTACATATAACACATGATGGATGCGGAACAGTCTTATACACATATACAGTGATTTTGATTTTACAGACAAAAGAGCATTAGTTGCCTCTATATTTATTCGTGATCGAGTAGCATGTAAAGCCTGGGAAGCATTCGCAGCCACAAAACATTTCCGCAGGTGTGTTGTAGCCTAGGATTTCCTGTATGAAGTATAGAGTATTAGTGCAGGTAATGCCATATATTTTTACCTTTTCTTTAATATGTTTAATAAGACTGTATGAAAGTAGGGATACCACCCAATTTACATGCATCTGACTAAAGTCAAACTACATAAGCGATTCACTGAATCGACTGGACTGCTGATCTGAGCAAATGGTCGGTAATGGTTTGCACGTGTATGTGGATAGTTAGAAAAAAGATAAGACTAACCTGTGCGACATCCGTAATGGTCAGCGCTTTGATTTCTGAATTTTAGCTCTGAAATTATAAGGCACGCATATGTTAACAATGATGCTAGACACTTGAAATGCAGCTATCTTACTGCATCTATTATGGCTCTATTTTTGAGTACCTTTTTTACCTTTTTGTTTTTGGGTGCGGTGGCGAGCCTGGTGGACTGTCAATGTCATCCTTATCCACTTGTACCGGTGTGCTATCCTATATAAACAAAGGCAGGATGTTTTATTAACATTTAGGCACAGTAAAATTTGCAGTAATTATGAAGAGGAAACATGTAATGATGAAATTGTAAATTAGCAGTTGTTAACAGTCTTACATGTTATGTTGCGTCTGTATCCTCAAACAAACGTCTACGAGCGGTAGGCACCTCTGTTGGTAGTCTATAGAATATGACAAAATGTAGATGTGTAAAAAATACTTGGAAAGGTAAAATAGCGAAAGTATATGTAAATAAAAAATTTATGTAGGTGTGCTGTACTGGGTGCTGTGTTCCTTTCTGGTTGTTTGTTCTATTTCAGTGGCTGGAACAGGTGTCTGAAAAATTATTTGGAAGCGTTAGTTTATTGTGGTATGTAACTTAGCAATAACATGATGTCTAACCAGCTGATATAGAATCAACTTACTGCTTCATTCTCTTGCTGAATCTGAAGAGTCTCCTGCTGAACCTTTATTGCGCGTGCTGCTGGAGGCAGGTTCTGCGCGAGTGCTGAGCTGCTTGGCGGTGATTGTATTGTTTGGTTAACCTTTGCAATTGCAGCAGTGTTGAGCAGGGAGCCTGGCCTGTAAAGTCTCTCTAAGACATGTTTTACCAAATACTGTCTCTTTGCTTTAGAGGTAAATGAGTCTTCTGTAAGGTTGATGGAGAAGACAAATTTTTTAGTGATAACAGAGTTGCTGAGGAAGTCCCAATGTTAGCTTCAAAGGATTCAAAATTAGATTGCAGTCTTTCTGAATAATTATCCTAGCTGTTTCATCATATCCAAACAAGTTTGCTTCTCCTGTGTCGTCCTTTGCACTAAAATTGAATAGGTATCTAGATAATTAAAAGAAAAGCATTGTAAGTGCATAGCTGACAGTAATGTGGTGCAATCTGATATTTATGTGTGTGGTTTGTGTGAAAGTATTGATTACCTGGGTAAACTGCTTGTTCCATGGCATTTTGGACATCGATACCCACCACCGGCCTGTGGATCCATTTTTTTCTTGCATTCCTTATAGGACATGTACCACCAGTTATTATCATCGGCTATTTTTGTTATGTTAACTGCACATTTATAACCTTCATCCTATTATAAGGTCAACAAATTTCTAGACAGTGTAAGGATATAGATGCAAAGGAAAGATGTTGAAAATATGCTATGACTCATTATATGAATCTTACCATGAACTCATATGGATCTATACTATTTAGCTCAGCAATGGTCTTTTGGTCCAATGGAGTATGCTGTGGTTGCACATCTTTTTCAGCTTCAGATGTTTCAGGATGTTCTATGTATATGGCTTCATTTCTGAACCTGCACATTTGGAAAAAATAAACCATCTAACCATTGGGTCCATGATGTATGAGAAACATTCTTTGAAGAAAGCTACAGAAAGGTAAATAATACTATGCACTACACACCTATTGTAAAATGGTAAAGCTTCTGTAATATCTGGGTTTAGATAGTGATAAGAACTGCTGCTGCCACTAAGATAAGGCTTCTGTTCAGAACTGTGGGAGTGCCATTTCCTGGGTATAAAACCCACAAAGAGACCAATAACAGCTTTTGGGTTGTCTCTAGTGTTAAGATCGCCCACCGTGAAATTGACCGCGTGATCACCCCAAAGAGTTATTTTAAGTTCATTGTTACTGAAAACAAAGAACATGTAATTAGTTTTATGGCTAGAAACATTGTTTTTATAACACAGCAACGTATGATACACGAACAGTGAACATTCTGGTTGAGAAAGCGAGCAGACGTTTCCAACCAAAAAGTGGAGCCAAATACTTTGGCCCTGTTTAGTTCCCCACCCAAAAATTTTTTATCCATCCCATCGAATCTTTGGACACATGCATAGAACATTAAATGTAGATAAAAAAATAAACTAATTACACAGTTTAGTTGAAAATTGAGAGACGAATCTTTTAAGCCTAGTTACTTCATGATTAACCTTAAGTGCTACAGTAACCCACATGTGCTAATGACAAATTAATTATGCTTAATAAATTTGTCTTGCAGTTTTCTGACGAGCTATGTAATTTGTTTTTTTATTAGTTTCTAAAAACCCCTCCCGACATCCTTCCGACACATCCGATGTGACATCCAAAAAATTTTTATCTACAATCTAAACAGGGCCCTACTGTCCTTAACAAATAAAGGTAAAAAAATGGAACCCATAATGTTTGCCACAATGTGGGTAGGCACTGGTTGAACCTAATATTGGTAGTTAATATATATTTTTGTTGTTCCCCTTGGGCAAGTTGCTGAAAACAATCCCAATAAACCTTTTTCTTTGAATATAGGTAAAAAAAGGGAAAAATATTTTTGTGACACAGAAACTACGGAGGAGGCTGAATAATATTTTTATACCAAAACCCCACAATTTAAACAAAATATTAGTTATTTGAGCAACAACAAGGATGCACAACATAAGCAGATGTAGACATATGATTAGCACACACTAAAATATAAGGTCGTACCTGAATAAAACAGCAGAACGTAGCACCAACGGAGCTGAGAAAACAACTCAGAACAACGCAAACACCGCGGCACCCAGGTACAATAAATCTAGAGGCTGCATCCACAGTAAATGAAACAAGCGCTCTGAACTCACACGGCGGCGCTAACATAAACAAAATAGGAGGTAAAGAAAAAGAAACAAAGAAGACGGAAGGGTGCAGACAAATACCTGGCAACACGGAGAACAGCTCACACCGGCAAATCTGATACTACTTCGGTCGAGCAGAGCCAACAGCAGCAAATCAAAGCCAAGGCAAACAGATAAATTAGGCAATAAAGGAACCGACCAGGCAAATACCTGCCAAGATGGGTATGAGCCAGCAGCAGCAAACCACAATCCACGATAGCACGATGCTGACAAGAGCGGACACCAGTGGATCCGAAACAGCAATGGTGTAGCCCTGTATCCTGAAAGCACAACGCAATAAATAAAGGGAAAAGCAGGATTGGAAGGAAAACCTAAAACCTAGGGAAACGGTGAACGAAACCCAACAGAGCAGCAGAGGGCGAAGGAAGACGAAACCACTGCGGGGGGTGCGCCGCGGCAGCCCCCCGCACGAGCAAGAGGAGCGAGGCCGACCCACCGACGGCGGCAGCGAATCCCCACGACGAGTCGAAACAGAGAGAAAGGACGGTCACCAACCCTGGCGGAGACGTTGCTGGCGACAGATGTGAGGAGACAGCGGCAGAAAATAGGAGAGAGGAAAAAAGCAGAGCCACACGGGTCAGGAAAGATGCAAAGACTATGGGAACATACGCGTAGAAGCCAAGGGAGAAGATTAGGAGGTGAAGAAAAAGCAGGAGCCAGAAGTAATTGCTCATGAACGAATGAATCTAAACAAATTAAGCAGAATCAGGCTAGAACGCTACAGACGAAGCCGAATCGGCGTAATACGAAAGTACACCTACGAAATCAGTGCCATAGATTTGAGGAATCGAACGAGGCTAAATATTTGAGAAGACGTGGACACGGCTCCCGTTCGAGAACCTTACGCAATCTTTAGAGTTAAATTTGTGTTATTTATCTTCTAGTTCATTGTGTTTATCTTCTAGTTCATCTTTTGTTCTTCTAGTTCATCATCTAGATTGTCTAATTCTTATTTTAGTTCATCGTCTAGTTCATCGTGTTCTTATCTAGTTTATGTTTTCCTCTAGTTCTTGTTCTAATTCGTGTGTGAGTCGAATATTTGATATGACTTGTTATAATTCTATATTCATAATTATAATGTTTATTGCCTATGTTGATTATATGTTTAGTATAGTTAGAGTCATTTGTGTTTATGCTATGGTTCATATAGCGCTCATCTTGATGATCAAGGGGTGGGTGATAGATATTGTGTAAGCATGGTGCTTATACATTAATTATCTGCGAATGCACTCATTCCGAGCCATATGGTAGATCATGAATATGACTATTATAGTTTCGTTGAGTCCTATGTAGTCCACTCTCCGAATGTAGGACTAGTAAGGCAGAGTTGAGTGATGTCTTGCTATGTTCCTGATCGACCCATCTTAGCAATGTCTATTAAGTATAAATATGAGATTATCTTAACCATGATTGCTAGATGTAATTGCACTAATCAATGTAGTTCAATGACCTATAGTTAGAATAACTCTAGGAGTTAGTCTCTATTTTCTAGTTCTTTCTAGAGTCATGCCTAGGTAGGAAAATGCTCGGTGGAACCCCCTTTAGGATTATCTTGATCTGTTATTACTTATCCTTTATATTATGATATGGTTGATCCCTGTTTTGAGTATTCATCTAGTGGAACTCTTATCACAAGTGTAAGAGTTATAGCTCTTTATTATTTATACCTCCAAGTGTCTTTCTAGTGGTAAAATTATAAATAATGGTACCTAGAACTTTCCTAGGTCAAATGCTACAATGGGTGTATTTTATTTGTGCGCTTGCGGATAACCTTTATTCATTTTTTTATAGTGCTATGATCATAAGTACAACCACATCTTTTGGTATTGTGTTGTGGATGACAATCTGACTTAAGTAATGCTAAGAGATGTCCCAAAAATTTCTAATGTCTTTGCTAGAAAAGGGTTTTGATCCTCCTATTTATAATCATGTTAGAATTGTCAACAAGTATTTCTGGTGCCGTTGCTGGGGATACATTCAGAACTCTATTCATAGTAATGACGCTAAGAAATACCAACAAACACCTGGAATAATTCCTAGGCTTGTTGTTGACACTTCTAGCACCAATTATGCTAAGTTGTCATCCCTAGCATGGCGCTAGAAGTGTGTTATAAAAACTCCCCACTAATAAAATGAATATAGGATCCGCAAGCATACAAATTAAATACCATTGTAGCACTTCACCAGGAAGTATTCCAGGTATCATTATTTATATTTAGCTCAAGGGAAAGAACTAAGGACTTAAACAATGAGATCAACTTGCAAAACATGAGTACTTATAAGTGATTGGATTGCATAGTCATATACTTGGGAGCAGGGTAAACCATGATCTATAAATGATACAAAGTATAAAAGCCTAGGGATTAAATCACATAGAGATTAGATATAGACTACTCAGCTTAATTGTAGGTAGGCATCTTATTAGTTCAAGAGATAGAAAATCCTAAGTAGTTCTAATTTATCAAGTCATTCATCTACTTTAATGCTACACTGTCATATATAGCACAAAAGAATCTTCATTTATGTATAAAGAACATTGCTATAAAAAGCCAACATAGAGCTGGACTTCCTACGCAACTTCGGTTCTACCTGTCCTACCAATGGGGGATGGCATACAAAGGACGCAGTGGAACTGTCACTCCCGCGATCTACCACGCAACTCGGCTAATATGGTGTAATTGCAGATAAGCGACATCTAAGCACCCTGCTTACATGACATCTATCACCTAACCCTCCCGCGAAGACAGCTAAGCGCTTTGCAAACATATACATAAACTCATTATCAATCATAACCATATCAAATGTAGAACTAGAATAATCTAGGAACATAATAAATAGAAATATAATGATATTTAGAAGATGAAGATCTGGAAATTCCGAGCACAGGCACCCGACTCTTCCTCTATCTAGTCTAATCCTATGTAGAAGATGAAGATTAGGAGTAGCTAATCTATCTCTAATCCCTGGCTCTAATGGCTCCCTCTAATTCTTAGATGAGAATAAAAAATAATTCTATTTTTCTCTCTCAATTCTGAGCTCTCCTCCAAGGGGGTCAGGGTTATATTTATAGCCCCCTAGGAAGCACCACAGCCCTCAAATCAAACCGACTTAAATGTACGCTAAAGATTACTCCTCAAAGACGGTGGAGGCAGGATCCACGAGGTTGCACCTGATTGGTTGTAGCCTCCGGGCGGTCGCCCCTGACAGGTGGGGCGCCCGCCCCTAGCCTATGTTAGGTGGGCCCTACCTTTCAGGTGGTGTCTTCCCGAGTCTTCTAGATTGTTCTCGAGTTGACGTTTGGGTCTTCTCTCTATGTAAATCTGACATGTGGACCTCCTTTTATTATTATTTTGATAACCCCTACAGAAACAGGCATTCACCAAAACTTGTGGAAATTGTCAGTAAAAACCCTAAGTCTATGGTGATGTTCAATTTTTATCCCATTTCTTCTCCTTAGTTGACATATAATTTTAATGGTTAACAACCGTCAACAAACTCCCCTAAGCTTACCTTTTGCTCGTCCCTAAGCAAATAGCTATAAGAGATAGATCAGGAGTTGCTACAAAGTGTTCACACTTTACAAGTACACATGCTTTAAATAAGAACTCATCCCTAGACTAGAGTGTGTTGACGGTTCTTAAGTATCAATTTTAATTATCAAATAAACAAGAGAATGGACCAATATGCAACCATCACCTAGAATTAGGGTTTGATCTGACAGAATTCCACGAGTTTTGTGGTTTATCTATTTCTGCAGGGGGTTATCAGGAAATAAGGAAGAAAGGCCCACATGTCGGGATTACATAGAGATATCAACGCACCGCGCAATTTTACTTCATCTAGAAGACTCCAGAAGCCACGAGACCGGAGCGGAGGCAAAACTGGGCCAGGCCCAGGGCGCCCGCCCTGGAAGCCTGGGCGCCTGCCCCCCTGCTGGAGCCAAATCAGGACTCTTTCGCTCGGGATATTCCACCGACCTATTGGATCAAGAAAAACATAGTACCACCTCGCCTATCGACCCAAAAACGCATAGAAGGGGAGGACTATATAAGCAAGGCCCCCTGGCCACTGGAGAAGACATGAAGAAATTATCATAGAGACTAAGGGGTGCCCTCGAAGGAAAACCTCTTCTCTAATTAATATTTCTTTTTAGGCTTAGCAATCAATGTAAGGTAGAAATAGATCTTCTAGTTTCTACTAGATTGAGAGAGATAGAGTGGAGGTGTAGAGTGGAGGATGCCCGGCCTGTCGGTGTCTACTCCAAGCTTGTACCTGAGGGATCAAGTTCTCCTAACCCGAAGCTTGCTCCTAGGATTCTTCAGTATTTCGACTTCTAAATTCTAGTAAGTTCTTGTTTTATTGTTCTTATGGTTTATGAGTTTACTTTAATCTCTTCGCGTAGAGTTTAGAGTAATCATTGCTAGCGTAAACGTGGTGTTTAGGCTGGGGTACTCATAGATATTCCCTGACTAGCTGGACCGTGGTAGTAGTGAGGAACGTGACAATTCCGAGCTACCTTTGTAGATCACATCTCGTTAGCAGGAAGGATAGGGTTTATATGTGCGGGTTGAACATCCTCTGTGGTGTCTAGATTCCGTTAGCCTCCCCATTAGAACAGTAGATCATCCTTACCAAGGTTAGAAGGAGACTACGGTTGCAGTCTTCTCTATTTATCACTCACATCGAAAGACATTCTTTGTGCCTAAAGGTTAGTAGTAATAGACCGGTTAGTCAGATGCACTCTTTCTCCTAGTGGTAAAAAAATAAATACGATACTCTGGATAATTTCCCGGGTGAAGTGCTCACCGATATCCGTGCGCTTGCGGATCAATTCCTTATTGCGTTCCCAAATATCAACAAGCATTTCTGGCGCCGTTGCCGGGGAGAAAGACGGTTGCTGAGATAACCTGTGTCTTGCTATTAGCTTGTATCTATACTTTTATCTTTTCTTATCTTTTATATCCTTTATTTATTTTCTTTACTCTTACCCTATGGAAAACCAAAATTCTAAATCGATCCATGAGTCTGCAATCCCTTTAGCAACTGACCTTTTACCATGGGAATCATCACAGCCTATCCAAACATCCCAGTATAAGTTAAGTTCTAGGTTGATTGCTATGATTCAAAACCTATCTTTTTTGGGAAAGGAAGACGAAAACCCTTACCTTCATATTAGAGATTTTGAGCAAACATGTGATTGTCTTCGCATTGAAGGCATTTCTGATAAGACTTTACGTTGGAAGCTTTTTCCTTTTTCCTTAAGGGGAGAAGCTAGACAATGGTACAGTCAGAAGGTAAGTCAACAACAAGGTGAATGGGGAGTTTTACGAGCCAACTTTTGTCTAGATTTCTATTCCCTTGACCGTATAGCCGACCTTAGACTCGAAGTCCTATCTTTTAAACAAAAAGATAATGAAACTTTGGGAAAATCCTGGAAATGTTTTTCTGATCTTTTAGAATCTGGTCCAAACCTTAATCTTGAAGACCCTGTTCTTTTATTTCACTATTTTCGAGGTCTTCATAAAAATCACAAACAAATGCTACACACAATGTCTAGAGGTTCTTTCTTTCGCATCCCTACTGATGAAGCTAGAGTGATCCTAGATAGAATCCTAGAAGCTGAGATGGATAATACCCTTCATGATGAAACCTACGAAGCCGAAGTAGACACTCTGCCAAATTCTTCATCTACTTTAGCTATCCCAAGTTTTGAGCCACAAGAGGAAGAAATTCCACTACCGGACTTCATGCTGGATATAGAATCCGATCTTTTTGCCGATTTTGGAAATATTTCAAACTACCATTCTATTGACAAACCCCAAAACGGCCAGTTTAGCATTTATTTACCAAGTGAATATCAATTGAGAGAGCTTATCTCAGTAATGAGTAGTGAATGGTTGGAGGAATCAGAGCTTTCCTCTGATGTGATCCGTTTGGACACACCCTCTATAACTATACGTTGTGCTTATAATTCTGATCGATTTAATGCTCTTTATAATCCTGTTGTGGGGATCAACATTATGTCTGAATCTTTTGCACTTAAACTATTTAAAAATCTTGTCTTAACCCCCACAACAAAGATCATAAAGGAATCTTCGGGACGATTAGTCCCCAGTCTTGGAATTATTAATGTCCTACCTCTTACGGTAGAAGGCTCCATGGTTCATTTGAACTTCTATATCTTTGATACATGGGACTTCGACCTGTTAATAGGACAACCTTTTAGAAGACTCCTTTACGAAGGTCATACTGGAAAGCTACACATTTCTTTTGGAAAAACTTTTCAATTCCCAATAATAATTTCACACTCCTTAAATAATAAGGCCGAGTCATATCTTTTGCTTGATCCTATGGAGGAAGTAAAGGCTGCATCTCTAGAGCTTTTAGATGAATCAGACTTAGAAGACGAAACTCTTTTCTTCACAGAAGAAGAAGACGAACCTTCTGAGCCTAAACCCTTAGACGAGTTTGCAGAAACACCTAGACCCCCCATAGAACTTAAAACTTTACCACCCGGTCTTACCTATGCTTTCCTAAACAATAATCCAGAGTTCCCTGTGATCATTAGCGATAAACTCACTCAGGATCAAACTCTGCGATTAATGACCATTCTTGAGAAACATCACTCAGTATTCGGCTACTCACTTCAAGATCTTACAGGAATCAGTCCTATGATTTGTACCCATCGTATTCCAACAGATCCTTCTGTTACACCCTCTCGAGAACCCCAACGTAGACTTAACAACACTATGAGAGAGGTAGTTAAAAAGAAAGTTATAAAGTTGCTGCATGCAGGGATTATATATCCTGTGCCGCACAGTGAGTGGGTGAGCCCAGTCCAAGTTGTGCCCAAAAAGGGAGGCATGACAGTTATTATGAATGAAAAGAATGAGCTAATTCCGCAACGCACCGTCACAGGATGGCGGATGTGCATAGACTATAGAAAACTAAACAAAGCCACGAGAAAAGATCACTTTCCTTTACCTTTTATAGATGAGATGCTAGAGCGGTTAGCAAACCTTTCATTCTTCTGTTTCTTAGATGGATATTCAGGGTATCATCAAATCCCGATCCATCCTGATGATCAAAGCAAAACCACTTTTACATGCCCTTATGGAACTTATGCTTACCGTAGAATGTCTTTTGGGTTATGTAATGCACCAGCTTCTTTTCAAAGATGCATGATGTCTATATTTTCTGATATGATTGAAGAGATTATGGAAGTTTTCATGGATGATTTCTCTGTTTATGGAAAAACCTTTGATAGTTGTCTTGAAAACTTAGACAAGGTTTTGCAAAGATGTGAAGAAAAGCACTTAATCCTTAATTGGGAAAAATGTCATTTTATGGTTAGGGAAGGAATAGTGCTAGGACACTTAGTGTCTGAAAGGGGGATTGAGGTAGACAAAGCTAAAATTGAAATAATTGAACAACTACCTCCACCTGTATATATAAAAGGAATTCGAAGCTTTCTTGGCCATGCTGGTTTTTATCGTAGATTCATAAAAGATTTTTCATTTATTGCTAGACCACTTACTCTTTTGCTAGCCAAGGATGCTCCTTTCGAATTTGATGATGCATGTTTAACATCTTTCAATTTATTAAAGAAAGCACTCATCTCTGCACCAATCATTCAACCCCCTGATTGGTCATTGCCTTTTGAAATTATGTGTGATGCTAGTGATTATGCTGTGGGGGCAGTATTGGGACAAACTAAAGATAAGAAGCATCATGCAATTGCTTATGCTAGTAAAACTTTGACAGGAGCTCAACTTAATTATGCAACCACTGAAAAAGAGCTTCTGGCTGTTGTCTTTGCCATTGATAAATTTAGATCTTATTTAGTTGGAGCTAAAATAATTGTTTACACTGATCATGCTGCACTAAAATATTTGCTCACTAAAAAAGATGCTAAACCTCGCCTGATTAGATGGATTTTATTACTCCAAGAATTTGACTTGGAAATAAAAGATAAAAAAAGGAGTAGAAAATTCTGTTGCTGATCACTTGTCTAGAATGTATTTTAAGAGTCCACAGGAAACCCCCATCAATGATTCACTCCGGGACGACATGCTCTATGGGATTAACAGGTCTGACCCCTGGTATGCAGATATTGTTAATTTTATGGTTTCAGGTATGTACCACCAGGAGCAAACAAGAAGAAGCTTATTCAAGAAAGTCGTTCACATATATGGGACGAGCCATACCTCTTCCGAGTATGCTCTGATGGCTTACTCAGGAGATGTGTGACCACTGAGGAAGGATGGAAGATCATCGACAGATGTCATTCATCACCATATGGAGGTCACTATGGAGCATTCCGTACACATTCAAAGATCTGGCAGTGTGGATTCTATTGGCCTACAATGTATGAAGACACGAAGCAATATATCAGAAGATGTGGGCCATGTCAAAGGCACGGAAACATAAATACAAGGGATGCAATGCCACTCACCAACAACCTTCAGATTGAGCTCTTTGATGTCTGGGGAATAGACTACATGGGTCCATTTCCTCCATCAAAGAAGTGTAAGTACATCTTGGTGGCGGTTGACTATGTCTCCAAGTGGGTAGAAGCATTACCTTGCAAGCATCCCGACAACGTCAGTTCAAAGAGGATGTTTGAAGAAATTATATTTCCAAGATTTGGAGTCCCCAGAGTAGTGATAAGTGATGGAGGAGCACACTTCATCGACAAACGCTTCAAGCAATATCTATCAAGACATGGAATCCGTCACAACGTCGCTACCCCTTATCATCCTCAGACAAGTGGCCAAGCAGAGACTTCCAACAAACAAATCAAGAATATTCTTCAGAAGACAGTAAATGAAATGGGAACGGCGTGGAAAGACAAGTTACCCGATGCACTCTGGGCATACTGGACAGCATACAAGACCCCAATTGGAATGTCTCCATACCAATTGGTGTACGGGAAGACTTGCCATCTACCTGTTGAACTAGAATTCTAAGCACACTGGGCCATAAAGAGATGGAATATGGACCTAGATGTTGCTGGAGATTATAGAAGAATGCAATTATCAGAATTGGAAGAATGGCGAGAGAAGGCATATCACAATTCAAAGATCTACAAAGAAAGAGTCAAGAGGTGGCATGACAAGAGAATCAAGAAGAAGGAGTTCACACCCGGAGATAAGGTTTTACTTTTTAATTCCAGGGTGAAGCTTTTCGGGCATGGAAAACTCCGGAGCAAATGGGAAGGACCATCCAAGGTAATCAATTCATCATCCCACGGAGCTATCACACTTCAAAACAGCGAAGGTACGTTATTCAAGGTAAATGGTCAACGTCTTAAATTATTTTTGGAGCCCAATGAGGAATTTGAAGAAATAGACGTAGTCCATTTTTACCTTCCCATGGAGAATTAGAGCCCGACACTTTTGGTCTGATGGTTTTGGGTCATATATATATTTTTCTAAATAATTTCGCATCTAGAAACGCGCTCGGAGAAGTGGGCCCACAGAGGAGCCAGAGAGAGGGCGGGCGCCCAGCCCGTGTTCCCCCTCGGTCCCGACTTTCTCTGTTATGGAAAATGCACTTAGGGTGATCCGAATAATCCCTCGGATGGAAAGTTTCGCACGCACATCGACGGGAGCAACCCGAACAACCCATAGAGGAATCCTTTTGACCCCTATATAAACAGACCCCTGACCTCAGTTTTCAAACACCAAGCCACCAAGCTTTCTCTCCTTCAACTAGAGCTTGATTAGCTCTCCTTTAATTAGAGCTTAATTAGCTCTACTTCAATTAAAATTTTATTAGTTCCTTGCTACTCCAATGGCCGACAAGTACCACGACGATTGGGAAGTCGTCCCCTTCAACCTCAACATGGAGCCAGTGGAAGACCCCGATGCCCGTGCTCTCGTCCCGGCCAACACAGAGCATCAGCTAGAAGCCATGCCATTACGTCAACGCAGCTCCGCCCAATCTTACCATGCTCAACCAGTTCTCACCGCACCACCACAACCCCTACTCCTCAAAGGACCATCATCCAAGACGAAGACCACTATCAAGGTGCCAACCAGCACTAGGATCCTTCCACCTAGACCCAATGAGAGGGTCGTTGGAGTCAAGACCAACCGAAGCGGCGAGATCAGCAGCGTACGCTACACTACGGAGGAGGAAAGACCTTACTTTGAAGGGATTAGAACAGCCAAAGTCCATTTCATCCCTCCAAAGGCAGCCCCAAAGCATGCTCTCAACGCTTTTGAGACACCTCCCAAGCGTCGCAAGACTACAATGGATATTGATGAGGAAGTTCGCAGGCTAGATAGAGTTATCATAGACCTCCAGTCCTCGATCAACTCCCTCACTAGGCAGCTCTCTAACCACAACACCATTATACTAGGCCTTAGGCAGGATCTTGCCAGTGCCAACAAGAGGATCAAGGAATTAGAGCACCGCTAAGTTATCTAGATTAGACCTTGAGGCAATGCATCTTAGTCATCTATCTTTAAATTCGGTTTAAGTTTGCTATTATTATTAGTTTGCTATCAGTTTGTTATCAGTCTTTTGTACTAAATGCCTCAAGATCAATAAAGAGTACTATTATTATTATTATTATTATGTCTTGTGTGTCTCTACTTTATTTTTGTGCAAGAAAGCAGAAAACAAGTATGGGGGAGATCCCTCAACATGCCAAACACACTCCGACTACACCACTCCACGATTCAGGTACACACTCTGCACACTTTACTTCATACATACATTTATTTTGGATTATGCAGATTACTGTTTCCGACATGATAAAATAAAAAGATTAAAATATTTCTAATCATGATTAATCTCAATATGTGATATTCCCTGAAAACTTACAATTATTATAAAATCATTTTAAAACCCTGTGTTACTTAAGTCAATATGGAATATGTGATGGTAGAGTATGAGTTTCTTATTCTTGATATCATTGCTGCTTGGAGAATTTATTTCAAAATATTCAAAATTCTAGCTACCATCCTCAATGTTTTATATGCCTGATAAAAATAAAAATATTAATTATGATTATAAAAGCTAACTGCTCTGTATTGAGTTTGTTCAAAATGAGTTAGACCCTTGTTGAGAGATTTATCATGCTCCCAAGATCAAGACACTATTTTAGTAAGATTCACTCTTCCGAAGTATTATTGCATTAGAGGCATGGGCTATGCAAAAATAAAAATATTTTGAGGAAATAAAAAGGAGCAAGTGCTCGACAACTTCGCAGAAAAAAATGGACAAGTGTCCGGCAGTAGAATTAGGGGTACCTCGGTATCCACTTAAAAAAAATGATAGCCCATGGTCCCTCTAATAAGCAATATGCCAGCAAGAGTTGACAAAGTTTTTAATTTTCAAAGTCTTTGATCTAAGAGTATGACATTCCCCTCCTCGGATCCCGTTTTGATCAGGCAATAAATGCAAAGTAAGTATGCTTGAGAATTTTTGCAAAATAAAACAGCCTCAGTGAGATATATATAAAAGATAATGAGTGATCTGAGAGAACCTATGAGGATAAAAAGGTATGCTAACTTTCTTTCAAAAATATACAAAAACTCCAAGTGACAGGATCGAGAAGAAAGGATCTTTACTCTTAATCATAAACTTCCCTGACTATGGTACACAGTGGAATTTTAACACCCTGCAATTATATAAAGAGAATGCTTTAAAATGTTTACCCCAGATATTGTTCTTAACCATCCTTTTCTCGAGGACGAGTAAAAGCCTAAGTATGGGGGTATTTGTTGACGGTTCTTAAGTATCAATTTTAATTATCAAATAAACAAGAGAATGGACCAATATGCAACCATCACCTAGAATTAGGGTTTGATCTGACAGAATTCCACGAGTTTTGTGGTTTATCTATTTCTGCAGGGGGTTATCAGGAAATAAGGAAGAAAGGCCCACATGTCGGGATTACATAGCGATATCAACGCACCGCGCAATTTTACTTCATCTAGAAGACTCCAGAAGCCACGAGACCGAAGCGGAGGCAAAACTGGGCCAGGCCCAGGGCGCCCGCCCTGGAAGCCTGGGCGCCCGCCCCCCTGCTGGAGCCAAATCAGGACTCTTTCGCTCGGGATATTCCACCGACCTATTGGATCAAGAAAAACATAGTACCACCTCGCCTATCGACCCAAAAACGCATAGAAGGGGAGGACTATATAAGCAAGGCCCCCTGGCCCCTGGAGAAGACATGAAGAAATTATCATAGAGACTGAGGGGTGCCCTCGAAGGAAAACCTCTTCTCTAATTAATATTTCTTTTTAGGCTTAGCAATCAATGTAAGGTAGAAATAGATCTTCTAGTTTCTACTAGATTGAGAGAGATAGAGTGGAGGTGTAGAGTGGAGGATGCCCGGCCTGTCGGTGTCTACTCCAAGCTTGTACCTGAGGGATCAAGTTCTCCTAACCCGAAGCTTGCTCCTAGGATTCTTCAGTATTTCGACTTCTAAATTCTAGTAAGTTCTTGTTTTATTGTTCTTATGGTTTATGAGTTTACTTTAATCTCTTCGCGTAGAGTTTAGAGTAATCATTGCTGGCGTAAACGTGGTGTTTAGGCTGGGGTACTCATAGATATTCCCTGACTAGCTGGACCGTGGTAGTAGTGAGGAACGTGACAATTCCGAGCTACCTTTGTAGATCACATCTCGTTAGCAGGAAGGATAGGGTTTATAGGTGCGGGTTGAACATCCTCTGTGGTGTCTAGATTCCGTTAGCCTCCCCATTAGAACAGTAGATCATCCTTACCAAGGTTAGAAGGAGACTACGGTTGCAGTCTTCTCTATTTATCACTCACATCGAAAGACATTCTTTGTGCCTAAAGGTTAGTAGTAATAGACCGGTTAGTCAGATGCACTCTTTCTCCTAGTGGTAAAAAAATAAATACGATACTTTGGATAATTCCTGGGTGAAGTGCTCACCGATATCCGTGCGCTTGCGGATCAATTCCTTATTGCGTTCCCAAATATCAACAGAGTGGACTATCATAACTTCCAAACTTACTCATGTTTCTTCCAATCATGGGGCTTTTACCTATTCTTGGGTCTTGAGCAATTGAAAGACAGAACAATTAAGTCAAGCACTGTTGTCTCATGCTCTGTTGTTCCACCTCTATTCTGGAGTTTTTATAAGATTATCAAAATAAAACTTAGAGTTCTTTAGTATGACCCTTTCAAGTCTCTTATTATGTGGTATTTTTTGGATCCTCTATAAGGCATTGGAAGGAGTGATGCCTTCTCTCTTTCTTGCTCTCAAGATATGAAGTATTTGTGGCACGAGGCATTTATATAGCCTTCACTCTCTCTCACCCTATATCTAAGAAAGCTTATGTGGAGCTCATTGGTGTGGAGATAACTAATGCATTGGGTTTGATCAAAAAACCATGGATCCAAATGAACTCACCACATAACTAACCGGTTGTACATATGTGGTTTTATATGTGGATGCTAAACTAGAGAATATTTGTGGAAGGAGAAAGGGTGCAAAAGAATTCTAATGCTCCTTTATTTGAAATGATTTCTCTAACTTTGAACTTGAAATTTGATGATAAACTTGGGCTCATAAATCTTTCTTTCTCTTTTTTTATTTTATGGAACATTTGTCCAATAATTTTCTTTTAGCTCAAAAATTCTTTTTCTAATGAAAATTTTGTAGAGGAATAAAAGGTAAATCTTGGAGCACTGAACTTGAGATAATTGGCTAGCAAATAAACAAGGAAAATATTTTTGGTGTTCACTCTCGGTGTAAGAGTGGAATATTTTTAAATAGGTGAAAATAGAATATATATATATATATATATATATATGTGGTGCATACTTTTAGAGTAGAAGTAACAAAGGGTGAACATGAGTGTACGTGATACCGGGATTAGCAATATGATGAGATCCTAAGGGTCAACACAGCTCGAGCAAACACAAAGCTCTACAAATATGTGGAGGCTTACTATTCTAAATAAATAAGCTGTGGTAGGAATTTTATACTCTTCGTCATACATAGAACTCATCATGAAACATTTTAATTTCCATAAGATAAATCTCTAGAATTTAGTAGCACTAAGAACATAATAAACAGCAGCTCATACTATATCATATCATGACCATCAACTACCTAGACTTAGTTTAAGCATATGCTCCCCCAAGTTTAAAGAGTAGAATAAATTCAGTTGTCTAACAGTGTATCCAATCATTGGGAGAACAAAATTTTAAAACTAGGTACTTGAAAAGAATTACGGCAGAGCAACTATTCATCATTTCCATCATGCATTCTACATCTCTATATATTTTATTTATAGCAAACTTAATAGGAAAATAAAGCAAACTTTTATTACACACTCTTTTTATTTGGTTTTCTAAGTTTTTATATGCAATAATAAGAAAGGAAATAAATTGAATAGAAAGGAAAAGAAAACTTACCTTGATGACGGGGGTCCTCCCCCAAGCTAGTCTTCTTTCAGGATTTGCAAGAACGCGAAGAGATTATTTAAAGTATTGTTGACTTGATCTTGCCCTTCTTGAATAGTGATCAATGTTTGAGTGGTGTTTTGGTTCCACTGACGCTGGTCATTCTAATTCTACTCATTGTGAGCAAGAGAAGCATGGACGTAGTTTTAGAATGTCATTTGTTCATTATAATGTTGCTGGATATAGAAAAACCCAGAAGCATTAGACCTGTGTCCTTGCTCGAAGTCCTATTGCGGTTCCTCTACTTCTGTTCTCTCACCATAGGTTCCAAATGAATGCCTTGGTGCTTCACTTGAGGGACCTTCCCCTGTAGGAATGAATGGTGGTGGCTGGTAGTACCCATATGGATGGTAGGCAGGATGGTACGGAGGGTACATCCCAGGGTTCAGTGCACGGCGTTGGCGTGCCTGCCATTCATCATAACTAGTTGTTGACACTGTTTTTGGACACGTACCCAGGGATCGGTAAAGTATAGATCGGCAAGATGGGGCAACAGTGACTGGTCTGCAGAGGAGTTGCCGATGAGGGTGGTTGCCGATGAAGAGACACCTGAATGTGACTAAGTCCAGAAGTGGTGACGCGTTCATGTCGATGGTCAGCGTTAGTCATTGCCGATGGCTATGATGAGAAGTCCGTCGATGACTCGGAATGAGAACATGAAGGTTGTCGATTGATCTATGGTGGTGTCCCGGTTTGTCACGGGAGGATAGTTTTATGTTTTCCATAGATATTTAAATTTGTTTTGTATACAGATTTCGTTCAATTTGGAATTCGAGTCCTAGTCGTGTCTGATTGTAGCTCTTTGAGCAGCGTATAAATGTAGACCCTAGGGCCTTGTAATGAAAAATCAATCAATCAATCAAACACAAGTTTTTACTCATATTCTAGCATCTACTTTTTCGATGACTTCGTCATATTTTCCTTTTTATTACGAGTTCTTAGGAGTTCGTCGACTTAAGCTCGGCGTATTCTTGAGTTCTGCGTCAATACCTCTTGGCCGTGACATCCGAGCGCATCGCTGTTGTCGGGACCAAAGTATTCGAGTTATCACCTTTGCCGGTAGTAAGGTCAAATCGGCTGGCACGCCTTAACATTTGAATCGGGTATTAGCCCTTTGTGTTTGCAGATCAGCTTTTGCATCAACACATCTTTTGGCACACCCAGTGGGACTATCTCAAGATAAAGATCAATATGTCGAATACCGAATTCGACTTGGAGAACGTCATCCCCGTGACGGAAGACAATCTCAGGGATGAGTAGAAGCAAGCTATTGCGAAAGCCATGGAGGATTACAAGCAATAATGTTTGAAATCCTTCAGCATAAATAGGAGTGGCGAGGTGATCCAGAAGGAAGCACTGCTGATGCCTCGACAGATTACTTTTGAAGCCAATCCTGGTAAACTTCAAGACATGGTTGATAGTCTTGTTAACCGTGCCTTGATCAATCAAGCTGGTGTGTTGTCCAATATGGTTTTCAATGCCGTGGCTAGAACTTTCAAAGAGGGACAATTGCCACCAAATTATGTTGGTCCTTCTCATCATCAGCCGGGGTCACCAGTTGTCACAGCTCCGTCGGCTGCGAAAGCCGCTACGGGCGCAGAAACAGCTGTTCCTCCAAGTATGTTAGGAGTCACTAATGCGCAATCCACGCCAATGCCGACCAATCCATCAACATCAGATGAGTCAATCAAGCTCACTACAGACCTATTAGCATCGGCAATGTCGGGATCTGTTCCTCCTAACTGGTGGGGTTTTGGTATGCCCCCAGAGTTCATGTTGAAGACACCTAGTACATCTCAAACGGCTGATATGAGAGGCAAGGCTCCTATGGCATCGGCACCTCCAAATATGCCGATGAATCAGAGTCTCCAGTATGCTACAACTACTACTACCAGACCTTACACTGGGAATTCACAAGCTCTAATGTTCCAAATGCCTAATCCATTGGCAGATTCAATGCTGACGCAACAAAGGTTTATGACTCAGCCAGGGTATGTCAATTCAATGATAATGCCCAAGATGCCAATGAATGCTAATAGTGGATGGCCTGGGCAGCAAGTCTTTCCACAAATGCCCCAACAGAATCATCAGGCTACAGGGTTTCAACAAGGCCAGATCCAACCTGGGTTCCATAATCAAGGGATGGTCAACCAGCCGATGAATCTTGGACAGCAGATTGGTGGTCAAATGATTAACCCAATGTTCCATGCAGATCGTGCACCGCATAGACACGTGGAAGTGTATCAACAGGTGCCAGATCCGCAACCGCCTCATTGGCAAGATGCCGATGCTTATTGGGCTGATAAGATTGCCAAAGTAATGAGAGACCAATTTGGGATAAAACCCAAAGTCAACACTTACTCTTATCGGACACCGTATCCTCCTACATACAATTTGATTCCACTTTCAAATCGGTACAAGGTACTAGATTTCACTAAATTTTCTGGACAGGATGATACGTCAACCATGGAGCATGTCAACAGGTTTATCATCCAATGTGGGGAGGCTGATAACAGGGATGAATTGAGGGTTCGACTGTTTTCATCATCTTTATCTAGATCGGCTTTCACCTGGTTTATTTCGTTACCTCCTAACTCAGTGATTACTTGGGCCGATCTGGAGAAGCAGTTCCACAAGTACTTCTTTTCTGGAGTCCATGAGAAGAAGATTACCGATTTGGTCAGATTGAAGCAACACAATGATGAATCAGTTGAAAGCTTTGTGCAGAGGTTGCGGGAGGTCAAGAACAAATGCTATAGTCTGATTTTGGACGATCGGCAGCTAGCCGATTTGGCTTTCCAGGGTCTGTTGCCACATATCAGGGACAAATATGCCTCTCAAGAGTTCGAAAGCCTAAGTCACTTGGTCCAGAGGATTTCCGACCAAGATATCAAACCCTTTGAACCCAAGAGAGCTTGGTACAAAAAGGTGTCATTTGTTGACGAGGCAGCAAGCTCAGATTCTGATGAAGAGCCGGTCATCGGCTTGGTGTTGGGTATTCTTAACATCATTACTAAAAGTAGACTAAGTTCTAAATCTAGCAACAGTGCCAAAAATGCCAAACCTATCCCTCACACCACTTAAGCCAAGTTGTCATCCCCAGCATGATATAAGAGACGCGGTATTGAAATATGCAATTGCTCTTCTAAATAAATAATGAATTGGATCTGCAAGCGCACAGATTAATACCGATGTAGCATTTTAACCGGGAAGTATTCCAGGTATCGTTATTTATATTTTTACCACTGGGAAGGGATTAGCAATCATCACTAATGATTACAGAATAGAATATGAGATTGAGCATCTATCATTGCATGTATAATTGAGAACATTATATCTAACTCTTCATACAGGGATAAGTGTCACATAAAAGATATATGAAGTAATAATAGTGACAAGGATAACTAATCTGATCTAGCCACATAATAAATATGATAAGCACCTCAATTAGATACTCTAGAAAGTCATTAGCATGGTATTAGAACGAACTACAAGAATATTCCCTAAGTTATTCTCAACTATATAGTCTAGCATATCATAGTTAGTGCAAGCATACTTAGCAATCATTGCGAGACAAGACTACGCCCATGCATAGTGATATTAGCAAGGAATATGAGAAACATAGCAATCACTCCCCTGTAATAATGTTGCTCTGCCAGCCCAATACACGAGAGGGGGACTATATAAGAATCAATGAAGCTGTCACTATCACGAACCACCCCACGATCTGGCATATTGGGTATAATCGCAGATAAATACGGTATAAGCACCACGCCTACACAATATCTATCATTTACCCATGGATCCGATGGATAAACGCTATACGATCCTAAGCATGTATATAGATCCAATCTAACTAAGCCAAGTACATAACTATGATAAACTAAGAACAATATAATCTTGAATATAAGCAAGTAGAGCAAAGTCATAAGCAATATATTGAAGTAGAACAAAGTCATATTCATAATATTGAAGAACAAAGATAATTAGAAAGCAATTAGAAGCACAATTAGAGAATTACCAAGAATCCTCTTGACAGATCCGGAAACCAATCGAAGATTGACTCCTTCTAGTTCTAATCCTATGTAGCTATGCTAATCTAGATATCTAATTGATGTGGTGGCTCTAATCTTGATCAGAGGCTTCTTCTCCCTTGATGGAACAATGAATTAGGGTTGAGAGGCTCCCTCCTCCAGGGGCCAGGGGGTCTGGTTTTATAGTCCCTTCAAGTGAATATGGGTCCTTGGATCAAACCGACATAGATTGTATGGTTTAGATTCATCCTTTAGGTCGGTGGAGATCTCCCGCAAAGCAGAGTCCTGATTGGACTCAGGAGGTGGGCGGGCGCCCTGACCAACTGGGCGGCCGCCCAGGGTCTGGCCCCGTTTCGCCTCCGCTTCGGTCTCGTGGCTTCTGGAGTCTTCTAGATGTAAGATAATTGCACAGCACGTTAATATCTTTACGTAATCCTGACATGTGGGCCTTTCTTCCAAATTTCCTGATAACCCCCTGCAGAAATAGACAAACACCAAAACTCGTGGAATTCTGTCAGATAAAACCCTAAGTCTGGATCTTGATTTCATTTGGATCCTTTTCTTTATTTATTTGATAATTAAATTTGATACTTAAGGACCGTCAACAAACTCCCCCAAGCTTACCTCTTGCTCGTCCCTGAGCAAGGATAGACTCAGCTATGGATCATAATTTGTTGCAATATCTTTAAAAATTGACGGTACACATGCTTTTTAAATAAGAACTCATCTCTGAGTTAGAGTAAACTGTCAAGACTTAAAACTTACTTACTTTACCTCCACCATGGGACTTGTAACTGTCACTTCCGTCTTAAGTGGTTAAAAGATAGAACAGTCTAGCCAAGTGCCATGTCTCTTATTCTTGATCAGCTATAGCTCTGGGGTTTTTTTGCAGATTTTCAAATAAAACTCAGAGATTCCTTGTATGATTCTCTTAGGTCTCTCTTTTGTGGTATTTTTGGATCCTTACCAAGGCATTGATGGTATATGCCTTCTCTCAAGATATGTAGTATTTGTGGTATAAGGCATAGTGACATTGCCTTCTCTCTCACCCTACTCTAATAAGGCTTTAACATCTGGAGCTCATAGGTGGGAGATAAAATATACATACTTACAAGACATTTATTGTATAGTCAAACCATGGATCCAAAGAAACAAGCCAATGAGTTTAATCAAGATGTGCATGTGTGGCGAATGAATGATGTATGGTGATGATGGTGATAACAATGGTGGAAGTAATGGTGGTGGAAGTCTAATTCTACTTTGCTCTTTTGAGGGGATACATACCTTCCTTGCTTTTGAAACTTTATGAGGAGAATGAGATGCTCTATATTTTTCTTTTCTCTCAGGTGGGCATCCTGTACCCCTAATTCTACTGTCGGACACTTGTCCATTTTTACCTCTCGTCTCACTCTTTTTTTCTTTTCTTTCGAGGTTCCGAGCACTTGCTCCTTTTTATTTCCTCGTATATTTTTTTTATTTTCTTCTCTTTTTTTTAGAGCACTCATCTCTTGAGATAATATAGCAAGTGGTAGTAACAAGATAACTTGAGCATTTATTTCACAAGGGGAAATAGAAATATTTTTGGTTATTCTCTCCCGGATTAGGAGCAGAATATTTTTGGGTGATTCTGGAGATGGAAATGGATGGATATATGTGGATGGTACTTCCGGAGTAGAAGTAGCATATATGAGTGAACGTGCAAGTGAAATCTTGATTTAACCACATGACAAGCTCCTAAGGGTCTACACAGCTTGACCACACTCAATGCTCATAAGCAGTAAATAGTAAATGTGTGGCTCAAAGTCTAGCAAGCATGTATATATGGCTGTGGTAGGAATTTAAGCTCTCATCATACAGGAACTCATCATGCAACATTTTAAAGACTTTCAAAGATAAAATTCTCCAGAATTCTAGCATCTCTAGGAACAGATAAACAGCAGCTCAACCTTCTCATATCGTATCCGTTAACAACTTAGACTTCAGATCAAGTTTTCATCCCACAAGTTTAGGTCTAGGGCAAGCTTTAAATTATAACAGTTATATCTAAACTTGAGAGAGAACTTAGAATGTGCAAATTAGGCAGAGCAACTATTCATCATATCCATGCTTAAGTTTTTGTTTAGATACAGATTAGCATAGCCACTTTATTTATTTATTAAACACACTAAGCAAAAGACATATATAAGCATAAAATCTTGTTTTGGTTTTCCCATAGTTTATGTGTATTTTAATATTCTAAAATAATATAAGTATAAAGATAGATAGATATACTTATCGGGATAAATGGGGGTGCTCTCCCCCAAGCTGAATTTTGACGTAATTTCTCTTGATGTAGCTAGCAGGTGGCAGAGGTGTAGTTGAAAGTCAGCAGCATTCTGACAGCGATTTAGAATGTCCTCCGTCTGCTAGTCTTCTTGATTCTTAAATTCTGTGGAGCTCAAATAGACAACATAGCTTGTGGAACTGATTAAGTGTTAGCATAAATATCTAGCCTTTATCATGTTGAGACTCCTTAATAATTGTTACTCCCTGTTTTTATATTTTTATTTTATAAAGCAGAAAAAATATTTATTTTATTTTTATGCCACCACAGTGAATGTACTTATGGGTTTTATGCCACTCGTCTACTCACATGGGGCTTACAATTTTTTTTTATTTATTTATTTTCTTTTTAGGATAGCACGAACATAATTAACTAAGTAAACTATTTGAAATAATTAAAAGGGAAAGGATAACTACCAAGTTTACCTCTTGGCAGGGCGTTCGGTGTTTTTAAGTCCTCCGAACGGGACTCTCCAACTTCTTAATCGTCCTGAGGTTCGTTGGGTGGCGAAGTCGGTACTTCCGGTAGCGCCTCCTCTTCATGTATAGTTATCTTCATTTTCCATACCTGACTTGGTGCTTCAATCTCCTCTGGATAATTCTGTTTAAACTCTACGTCTTCTGACCTTACAACTTCTCCTTCATAGTCTGCCCATCCGTCCTTGATGATCTGCCTCCTCTGGTTGCGGTTGCGTCTCTTTCTGATCTGCTTAGATTCTTCAATGATATAGTTAGGGTCAGTAAAATAACGGCGTACCTTCTCTGAGGGGAAGTGCATATGGACTTCTCCGGTTCCAATGTAGATAATTGCTTTAACGGTGCTGAGGAACGGTCTTCCAAGGATGATGGGTGGATCATACTCGTCTTCTCCCATGTCAACAACTTGAAAGTCTGTGTAGACAAGGTGATCGTCTATTTTGACTGGGACATCAGATACTATTCCTTGAACTTCTCGAAATGTCTGATCTGCCATCTGGAGCTAAATGTATGTTGGTCTTAGTGGCATGGTCCCGAACAAGAGCCGATAAGTGACTGCGGCCATTATGTTGACGCCCGATCCGGTGTCGCAAATCGTCTTGTAGAAGTTATATCCATTTATGGAGCAGTAGATGCTTGGCATTCCTAGGTCGTCCTTCTTGGTTAAAAACGGTGACTTAAGTTGGTGATCTTGGCCTCCATGGACTACAGTGACCATCTTAGCTGACTCGGTCCACACTTGCTTGTTCCTGTTTCTCCTGTTGGTCCTCTTTCTTGATTCACGTCTGGATTGATCTTGAATTTGTGTAGTCTTGTTCTTGAAGAAAAATGTCTCCTTCTTCCCTTTGACGTAGAAACTGATCTTGGCAGCACTAGCGTAGATGATAGCTCCCGTGGTGTTCAAAAATGGCCTTCCTAGGATGATAGGTGCTCTCTCATCATTTCCGGTCTCTACCACTACGAAGTCTGCTGGGGCATACAAGGTACCAACTCGGACACAAAGGTTCCTCACTATTCCTTTTGGAAAAGTTATCATCTGATCTGCAAACTGCAAACACATGGTTGTTTCTAATAAAGGATATGTAAAGAATTTCTCATAGAGTACCCTGGGTATAATGTTGACGCTAGAGCCAAAGTCACAGAGTGCTTCTGGAACGTCCACCATGCCGATGGAGATCGGGATGACGGGGCGTCCTGGATCGCCTCTCTTGACCGGCAGACGGTCAGTAGAAAATTCAGTGACGGGGTTACTCCAATTACCTGTATCAAACACGTCTACAAGATTTGCAGATTCTAATCCTTCCGGTTGTGATGGTATACCGGGGTTAGTAGTAGGAACAGCAGCAGCTATTTGATTTAGCTGAGATTCAATCATTTTATTAAAGCTAATTTGATTCTTGATGGTAGTAGAGAAATTATCCATTCTATTATTTATATTTTCTAGCATTTTATCGTTTGATGCCAATTTCTTAGATAGGTTATCCATTAGCTTTCCTTGATTAGACACTAACTCTCTCAAAGGTGGAAAATTATTATTATTGTTGTAAGAATTGTTACCTTGATAATTACCTGAGTAGTTAGGCCTCTGTTGATTCCAACCTTGATTTTGTTGAGGACGGTTGTAGTAGTTGTTGTTGTTGTTGTTGATGTAGTTCACATCCTCAAGCATCTCAGGGCAGTGGTTGCCTGAGTGTCCAGTGTCTCCACACTCCTCACAAGTCATGTGAGAGTCGTAGATGTGCATAACTTCTTTCTTGTCTCCAGCTCTATCGTCGAGCTTCTTCATGAGCAGGTCTAGCTTTGCAGACAGCATGTCTACCTCCTTCAGCTGATGCATACCTCCACCTCTCTTGCGTGTCTAGGTCCTCTCTTCATTCCAGCTTTGGTTGGACGCCATCTTCTCCACAAGAGCTGTGGCTTGTGGTATAGTAAGTGATAAGAATGCTCCTCCAGCTGCAGCATCCATGGTCTCTCGGGCACTGTTGCTGAGCCCATGATAGAATGTCTGCATCAGTAGCCAACTCTCCATTCCATGATGGGGACATTCTAGGATGTAGTCTTGAAAGCGCTCCCATGCTTCTGGAACAGATTCATCATTTTGTTGCTGAAAACTTGTAATTTCCCCCGGAGAGCATTGGTCTTGCCCATGGGAAAGAACTTAGCCAGGAAGTTTGTTGAGCAGAGTGCCCACGTAATATTCTTCTCCATTGTAGCGTAGAACCACTGCTTCGCTCTTCCTAACAGTGAGAATGGGAAGAGGCGAAGTAGTATAGCGTCTTTGGAAACTCCTGCTATGGTGAATGTGTTGCAAATCTCCAGGAAGTGTTGTAAATGAGCACTAGCGTCTTCGTGTGCCTTCCCATAGAACTGGTTGGATTGCACCATGTTGATAAGTCCAGGCTTGAGCTCAAAGTTGCCATCGATCTCTGCAGCAGGTCCAGTGCGGATGTTGTCCGTAGTGGGAGCTGAGAACTCGCGGATTGATTTGTTCGCCATGGCTTCGAACTCTGAAGACAAGTTCCGGTGATCTTCTTGATTGGATGAAGCTTCTTGCTGAAGTGTTGATGATTTCTTTAGCTTGGCTCTCATCTTCTTGAATAATGCTTCGGGATTGTCAACAAAATTTCCTGGAAGATGTCTTCTATTCATACATTCCCCTGCATAAGATAAAATAGAAAAATATCAGGGTAAAACTGTATGAGAGAATAGATAAGCTCAATCATATTAGTGATGCGAATGATAACTCAAAATCTTTTATTCCATTCCTGATTAGTAATCAACCTTCCCCGGCAACGGCGCCAAAAATGCTTGTTGGGTATTCTTAACATCATTACTAAAAGTAGACTAAGTTCTAAATCTAGCAACGGTGCCAAAAATGCCAAACCTATCCCTCACACCACTTAAGCCAAGTTGTCATCCCCAACATTATATAAGAGACGCGGTATTGAAATATGCAATTGCTCTTCTAAATAAATAATGAATTGGATCTGCAAGCGCACAGATTAATACCGATGTAGCATTTTAACCGGGAAGTATTCCAGGTATCGTTATTTATATTTTTACCACTGGGAAGGGATTAGCAATCATCACTAATGATTACAGAATAGAATATGAGATTGAGCATCTATCATTGCATGTATAATTGAGAACATTATATCTAACTCTTCATACAGGGATAAGTGTCACATAAAGGATATATGAAATAATAATAGTGACAAGGATAACTAATCTGATCTAGCCACATAATAAATATGATAAGCACCTCAATTAGATACTCTAGAAAGTCATTAGCATGGTATTAGAACGAACTACAAGAATATTCCCTAAGTTATTCTCAACTATATAGTCTAGCATATCATAGTTAGTGCAAGCATACTTAGCAATCATTGCGAGACAAGACTACGCCCATGCATAGTGATATTAGCAAGGAATATGAGAAACATAGCAATCACTCCCCTGTAATAATGTTGCTCTGCCAGCCCAATACACGAGAGGGGGACTATATAAGAATCAATGAAGCTGTCACTATCACGAACCACCCCACGATCTGGCATATTGGGTACAATCGCAGATAAATACGGTATAAGCACCACGCCTACACAATATCTATCATTTACCCATGGATCCGATGGATAAACGCTATACGATCCTAAGCATGTATATAGATCCAATCTAACTAAGCCAAGTACATAACTATGATAAACTAAGAACAATATAATCTTGAATATAAGCAAGTAGAGCAAAGTCATAAGCAATATATTGAAGTAGAACAAAATCATATTCATAATATTGAAGAACAAAGATAATTAGAAAGCAATTAGAAGCACAATTAGAGAATTACCAAGAATCCTCTTGACAGATCCGGAAACCAATCGAAGATTGACTCCTTCTAGTTCTAATCCTATGTAGCTATGCTAATCTAGATATCTAATTGATGTGGTGGCTCTAATCTTGATCAGAGGCTTCTTCTCCCTTGATGGAACAATGAATTAGGGTTGAGAGGCTCCCTCCTCCAGGGGCCAGGGGGTCTGGTTTTATAGTCCCTTCAAGTGAATATGGGCCCTTGGATCAAACCGACATAGATTGTATGGTTTAGATTCATCCTTTAGGTCGGTGGAGATCTCCCGCAAAGCAGAGTCCTGATTGGACTCAGGAGGTGGGCGGGCGCCCTGACCAACTGGGCGGCCGCCCAGGGTCTGGCCCCGTTTCGCCTCCGCTTCGGTCTCGTGGCTTCTGGAGTCTTCTAGATGTAAGATAATTGCGCAGCACGTTAATATCTTTAAGTAATCCTGACATGTGGGCCTTTCTTCCATATTTCCTGATAACCCCCTGCAGAAATAGACAAACACCAAAACTCATGGAATTCTGTCAGATAAAACCCTAAGTCTGGATCTTGATTTCATTTGGATCCTTTTCTTTATTTATTTGATAATTAAATTTGATACTTAAGGACCGTCAACACTTGGCAGAGTGGGTGAAGAACAAGAAGTCGATGTCTTGCCCTTTTGGGCATAAAGAGCCAGAGAAGTTCGCATTTGATATCACCAAAGCCAATAGGATATTTGACTTTCTACTCTAGGAAGGTCAGATCAAATTGTCACCCAATCATGTAATTCCATGGGCTAAAGAATTGAAGAAGATGAAATACTGCAAGTGGCATAATTCAACCTCTCACAGCACCAATGAGTGCAAAGTTTTTAGACAATAGCTGCAATCGGCTATAGAATCTGGGAGGATCAAATTTGACAGCTCCAAAACTCAGAAGCCGATGAAGATTGATCAACATCCTTTCCCAACAAATATGCTAGATGCTAAGGGAAAGGCCAAGGTTTTGACATCAGAAGCAGCTGAAAGAAGTGCATCGGTGGATCCTCAGCATCAGATCACTACTGCCGATGCAAAAGGAAAAGGCTTGATCCAGGAGGGAACTAACTCGGGAAGGCCTCCCCAATCTGGTATCGTGATAACTCATAGAGGGCCTCGGGAAACTTGGCAACAACGCGAGGATCGGTATCGGCGCCAGCAAGAGGACTATCGTCGGGAAGAAGAAAGGCGCCGTCAAGAGTGGAATCGGCATAGAGATCACTGGAATTGTCCATTCTTTATCCATTATTGGGAGCAGAACATCAAGTTGCCCACTGTTAGAGATTGCCCTGAGTGCAATGGTTACGATCGGTATGACAGATCTGATCGGCGCTATCCCGATCATAATCGGCGGTTTAATGGGCCAATCAGGGGGAGAGCATCAGTTCATGATCGACTGGGGGGCAGGCTCAGTGTACATGATAGGCTTGGTGATCGTGTTGAATATTTTCCCAAGAACCAGGAAGAGCTTGAAGAGATGGCTAATGCACGAGTTCCCGATGAGTTCATATTTTGCAGGGATGCTAATACTCATCGGATGGAGTCAAGGGAACATCGTCGTCCATCGGCAAGGTAGTCACCACTTCCCCCATGGTGTCCGGAGGGGTTGACTAAGACACAGAAGAGGAGATTGCAGCACGAAAGACGAGAAGAGCTAAGTAAGGGCAAGAACTCTGGCCAGTCTAGGGATCAGCAACAACCGGATTCTAAAGGGTCGTCGGCAGATGTTAACATGGTATTTATGTTGCCGATGGAGTTCCTTGCCCCATCTAGTGATGATGAGGAGTTGGAGTTTTCCGACCACATAGCTTAGTTGGCTCTGGATCCGATGACGGCTATCTTTGAAAAGCCCGCTGACAATGAAAGGCAGCATCTTAAAGCCCTGTTTGTCAAAGGAAGAGTTGATGCTCAGCCGATGGCCAAGATATTGATTGATGGTGGGGCTGCTATCAACATCATGTCATATGTAGTCTATCGGAAGCTTGGAAAAGGAGATCAGGATCTGACCAAGACCGATATGATGCTAAAAGACTTTGAGGGAAATGTATCTCCGGTTAAGGGAGCAATCTGTGTCGAGTTGACCATCGGCAGCAAAACCTTGCCGACAACTTTCTTCGTGATCAGCGGAAAAGGTGCTTATAACTTGCTGCTAGGGAGAGATTGGATTCATGCCAATTGTTGCATCCCGTCCACAATGCACCAGTGCTTGGTCCGGTGGGTAGGTGACAAGATTGAGATTGTCCCAGGGGATTCTTCTTATGTTATTGCATCGGCAGAGGCAGACACCTATGAAAGGACTAGGTGTATCTCGGGAGAAATTTGGGAGAAGGATTTCCTCAAAGTTGCCGATTATGAAATTCCACCGATCCAAGTAGTCGATTCCGATGAGGAGTTTTAATGGATAGATTCGCCGATGATGGAAAATTAGGCCAGGGATTCACATCGGCCGATGATTTGGTAGAGGTAGCTATAGGTAGTGGTGATAAGCCTAGACCTACTTTTATTAGTGCTAAGTTAAATTCTGAGTGTAAGCAGCAGTTAACCGATTTGTTAAAGGAATGTAAAGATTGCTTTGCTTGGGATTATACTGAGATGCCTGGTTTGGACCGATCGATTGTTGAACATCGGTTACCCATCAAGTCTGGATTTTGGCCACATCAACAGCCAGCTCGCCGATGTAATCCTAATATTCTTCCTGATATTAAGGCCGAAATAACCAAACTTATCGAAGCTAAATTTATTCGGCAGTGTCGGTATGCCGAGTGGATTTCCAATGTTGTTCCAGTTTACAAGAAAAATGGGAAGCTTCGGGTTTGCATTGATTTCAGGAATCTTAATAAAGCTACGCCGATGGATGGTTACCCAATGCCAGTTGTGAAAGGTCCAAATGGCTAGAGGGGGGGTGAATAGCCTATTTAAAATTTCTACAAACTTCACTAAGCAAGTGAGTTAGTAAAACAAATGGCGAAGCAATTCTAGCACTAGCTCAACTAAGCTATGCAAGCCACCTATACAAACTAGTGCAAGGCTAAACACTAAAGCACAACAACAAGACAACTAAGCTAAACAAGCTACACAACTAGCAAGGTATGCACAAAAGTAAAGGAGAGGTGAGTGATTGTTATACCGACGTTGTAGAGTAGAAATATAGCCAATCAATCAATCACAACTATAAGAGAATCCTCGGCAAGAGATGACACAAGATTTTTACCGAGGTTCACTTGCTTCCCGGCAAGCTACTCCTCGTTGTGGCGATACACCCACTTGATGGATCACGAGCTAATTGGCAATCCAAAGCCAAACCCTCAGCGGGTGCCGCACATCCACTCACAAGATGGGGATCCTCTAAGCCACGAGCAATCCACTAGAGTAGCCAATTGCGATCTCCCGCGGGGAAGGCTCAAGAGCCCCTCACAAATCACTTGGTGAGGCTCGAAACAATCTCCAATCACGAGCTCAACACCACCGCTGCTCCAAGCCGTCTAGGGCGTCGGGAAACACCCAAGAGTAACAAGAAATCCGCAGCAAAACTCAAGAATCAAGTGCCACTAAATGCAACTCTCAAAGCAATGCACTTGAATCTCAATCAATCTCACTAGGATTAGCAATCAAGCAAGGAGATGAGTGGAGGGAGTGTTCTCTAGCTCAAAGTATGCCTCAAGTAGTCAAAAGTGCAAGAGAGTGCCTCCCAAAGCCGGCCACCTTCTATTTATAAGCCCCTCAAAGAAACTAGCCGTTGGATGTTTTCACTGGGCTGAAAATGGGGGCACCGGACGCTACTAAGTGATCACCGGACGCTCGACCCCTAGCGTCCGGTGCTCAGAGGTAGGCCACGTGTCCTACTTGAATCCCGCGTGTCAGATTCTAACGGTCACCTGTGCACCACCGGACGCTCTGTAGATTCACACCAGACGCGTCTGGTGCACACCGGACTCATGCGCAGAGAGTTTGTCAAACTCGCGACCTCACCGGACGCTGGGCACCGGACGGTCCGGTGCTCACCGGACTCGTGCGCAGAGAGGGTTGCAAAAACCCCTCACACCGGACGCTAACCACCGGACGCTACCAGAGTGCGTCCGGTGCTCAACCCTAGCAGAGTCAAGCTATGACAGCACACCGGACTCTGAGGCCAGCGTCCGGTGCCTACGCACTCAGCGTCCGGTGAGTGTTTCTCAGTGAGAAAACACTCCCGCGACTTCTCCAAATTTCCCACCGGCGCAATAGAAAATATACACTTATTTTTCTCAAAAGCGCCGAATCCCGCCTCACAAGCTCGGCTGGAGGGAGAGAGGAACCCAAACCCCTCTCAACCCTAGGAACTCCACCTCCTTTGTAAAAAGTGCTAACACCAACAAGTGTCCACCACCAAAGTGCAAGTGTGTTAGCTTTTCACAAACATTTTCACCAAAGGAGTTAAGTTAGCACTCTACTAGATCCTAATGCATATGCTCAAGATATGGACCTAGTAGCACTTGATTCGAGAGATGACCGTGATTTCCCCTCTTGATAGTCGGCTATCTATCCTAAACCCGGTCAATCACTTCTCTACTCATCTTAGACCGGCAAAAGTAAAACCCTATGTTTATACCTTTGCCTTGATAACTTTTGCTCCTCATCTATCATCATGATCTTCACTTCATGTTTCATCCCTTTGTGATCATGTGGCCACCTTTCCATGCCACCATGCACCTTCATCACATGTGTTGCTATGCCTAACTCAAATCACTTAAACACAAGGCATTAGCAACTTGGTGTCATTAATTACCAAAACCAAACTTGGGCTTTCAAGTTGCCGATCTGCTAGTTGATGCTGCAGGTGGGCATCAGATCATCAGCTTTATGGATGGCAATGCAGGATACAATCAAATATTCATGGCTGAAGAAGATATTCCAAAGACTGCATTTAGATGTCCTGGTCATGTTGGGTTGTTCGAATGGATAGTCATGACCTTTGGCTTGAAAAATGCTGGTGCTACTTATCAGAGGGCTATGAATTTTATCTTACATGAGTTCATCGGCAAGCTGGTGGAAATTTATATTGATGATGTGGTAGTTAAGTCTGGAGATTTCACAAAACATCTTGCCGATTTGCGAAAGGTGTTGGAGTGCACAAGGAAGCATGGTTTGAAGATGAACCCTAACAAGTGTGCATTTGGCGTATTGGCAGGACAATTCCTTGGTTTCATGGTGCATCAAAGGGGGATTGAAATTAGTAGGAGATTCGTTGATGCTATCAATAAAATAGTTGCTCCTACCAACAAAACTGAGCTCCAGTCCTTGATCGGCAAGGTAAATTTTATCAGGAGATTTATATCTAACTTGTCTGGTAAAATTCGTGCTTTCAGTCCTTTACTCAGATTGAAAGCCGATCAAGAGTTCGTATGGGGAAAGGAGCAACAGTTGGCTTTAGATGAAATCAAGAATTATTTGGTAAATCCTCCAGTTCTGATTCCACCTCAGCAAGGAAAGCCCTTCAGGTTATATTTGTCTACCGATGGGATGGTCATCGGTTCGGCTTTAATTCAAGAATTTGAAGGGAAGGAACGTGTGATTTACTATTTAAGCAGGAGATTGGTTGATGCTGAGACCAGGTATTCGGCCATTGAAAAGTTGTGTTTATGCCTATATTTCTTATGTATTAAGTTGAGACACTATTTGTTATCGGCTGAATGCACTGTTATATGCAAAGATGATGTGGTCCGGTATATGCTATCTATGCCAATCATGAGTGGCAGGATCGGTAAATGGATTTTGGCACTGTCGGAGTTTGATTTGCGTTATGAATCGGCTAAGGCAGTTAAAGGACAGGTTATGGCTGATTTTGTGACTCAACATTACGGTGCAGTGGAAAGTTTGGAAATTGTGCCTTGGACGCTCTTCTTTGATGGATCCACGTGTGACCGGGGGGCAGGAATCGGCATAGTGTTAATTTCCCCTCGGGGAAGGAAGTATGAATTCTCCTTGCCAATTGTTGCCACGTCGACAAATAATCAAGCTAAATATCAAGCTTTAATTAAGGGGTTGGAGTTGTTAAAAGAGGTTCGTGCTGATGCTGTTTAAATCTTTGGAGATTCTATGTTGGTTATAAATCAATTGGCTGGAAGTTATGAATACCGAAGTGAGGTATTAATAACGTATTACGAAAGGAGTATGCAACTGTTAAGGGAATTCAAGGATTTCCGATTAGAGCATGTTCCTCGGTTGCATAATGAAGAGGCCAATCGGTTGGCTCAGCATGCCTCGGGATATCAACCCATGTTAAACGCAATATCGGCAATCAGTGCCAATGATTGGAGAAAAGAAATCAATGATTATTTAAAGGATCCATCTAAAAAAGTCGAGAGACGTGTTCGGTTTCAAGCCACCAAGTATGTGCTCCTTGAAGATGAATTATATTATCGAACCATTGATGGGATTCTTCTCAGGTGCTTAGGTGATGATGAGGCTAAAAGTTTAATGGGAGAAATCCATGAAGGAGTATGTGGGGCACATCAGTCGGCTTTTAAGATGAAGTGGATGATTAGGAGGAATGGGTATTATTGGCCAACCATACTTGAAGATTGCTTTAAATATTTCAAGGGGTGTCAAGGATGTCAGAAATTTGGCAATGTTCAAAGAGCACCCGCATCGGCCATGAATCCTATCATCAAACCTTAGCCGTTCCGAGGATGGACTATTGATTTGATCGGCCAGATTTATCCGCCATCCAGCAAAGGACATAAGTTTATCTTGGTTGCCACCGATTATTTCACCAAATGGGTTAAAGCTATTCCTTTGAAGAAAGTTACATCGGCCAATATGATTGACTTTGTGAAGGAGCATATTATTTACCGATTTGGAATTCCTCAAACAATTACTACCGATCAGGGTACTATGTTTACATCAGGGGAGTTTGATGAGTTTGCAATCGGTATGGGAGTTAAAGTATTAAATTCTTCTCCTTATTTTGCTCAAGCTAATGGGCAGGCCGAAGCATGTAACAAAGGAATTATCAAGCTTATTAAACGAAAGATTGAAGAAAATCCTAGGAGGTGGCATACGTTGTTGAATGAAGTTTTATGTCATACCCAATGGCTTGTCATGGGTCGACCAAAGTTTCACCTTATCAGTTGGTGTAAGCACATGATGCAGTGTTACCTTGGGAAATTAAGACTGGGTCTAGGCGACTATCTTTTCAAGATCAATTGACTGCCGATGATTATACTACTTTGATGACAGACGAGTTGGATGATCTAGCAGGGCATCGGCTAAAGTCTTTGATGAGTATAGAAGAGAATAAGAAGAGAGTTGCCAGATGGTATGATAAGAAGGTAAAGGCTAAGGAGTTTGCCGATGGAGACTTAGTATGGAAGCTAGTCTTACCGATCGGGACTAAAAGTTCGAAATTTGGGAAGTGGTCTCCCAATTGGGAGGGTCCCTATCGGATAAATCGATCTGCTCCTAATAACGCCTATATCTTAGAAAGTCTCGAAGGAGTTGAATTTCCCAGGGCATTAAATGGCAAATATCTAAAGAAGTATTACCCGAGCATATGGGTCAATGCATAAAAGTTTAAGTGCCGATAACATTCCTATCGGCTGGATTAAACTGTGTCTGGGGCCGGACTTAGTGTTTTAAAAAGGTGCCGATAACAGTCCTATCGGCTAGACCAGAATAATCAGGAGTGTTCAAAAGAAAAGAGCAGGACACGCTGCCGATGGAGAATTCATACATTCAGCAAGGCCTGGACCGTCGATATAGCGCGCAGGCAGATTTGGTTGGCCACTTCTATCTCTTTGATGTCTTCATCGGCGGAACCTTCGACCGGTTTCAGCTTCTTCATCATTTGCAGTGCTTTACGAGACTGAGTGTTCCGTTCTTGTTCAAGGGTCTTGATCATATCAGGCAGCTGGCTTTCTTCCTATTGGGCTTGAGATAGAGCTTCTTCTACCTGTTTGAGTTCTGCCAACAGGGCGTCTCCCTTCGCTGATAGATCAGAGATCTTTTGTTTCAGCACATCTCCTGAGGACTTCAGAGTGCCGATGCTTTTATGCTTCTCATCGGCAAGGAGTTTCACTTTCATCATCTCCTCTGAGAGCTGAGCGTGAGCAGCTCTATCGGCAAGGTGTTAAGCGGCCTTTTGGTACTGCAGCTGGCGACTCTCTAAATGTGCAGCCTGGAAAAGGATCTCTTCGGCATCGGTAGGAATTTGGCCTCTGATAGTCTTGAACAGGGCCTTGGATGAATCGGACTCGTCGACCAATTGGGCCGTGTCTCGATGAAGGAGGGCCGACAATTCTTCTAACTTTGCTCTGATTTCTGCCGATGAGATTCCAATAGCTCGAGAGGAACTTGCCTGCTCGCCTTCATCCTCAGAGATGTCGATGGCAAAGGAGAACAAGCTGTCAGGAGAGTCCTGTTCCTAAAAAGGAAAAATAAAATAAGTTATTCTATGATCAAGCACTGATAAACAATACAAATAGAGAATGGGTAACTTACTTGTTTCAGGGCCATCTCTCGCCTCTGACTGGATGACGTCGATGGAACCACGGGCTGATCGGCTGAGATTGCCGATGAAACTATGTCACCTGAAAGATTGACAGAAGTGATTAATAAAGTGGAAAAATAGGTTCATCGGCAGTAAATGGAGAGTATATTACCTTGAGGGGGTGCAGTGCTTGTCTGGATCGAGGAGACTACCGATGCTATGATTAGACTTGCTGGATCGGTGGTCTGCTCGTGTACATCAGCCAGTATTTCTTCTGGCAGAGGTACCTCTGGCTGGAGCTCTTCTACTTGGGGTTCTTCTTGTGACTGAGGAGGAGATGGAATCTGCTGTCTCTGGATTTCTAGAGAAGAGGGGGATGATTCTACTGGGATTGGAGACACTGGGGGAGGAGAAGGCGTTGTTCTTCTCTGGCGCTTTGCTTGTGATCTTGTGCTCTTGGAACCTTTTCTCTTTGGTTGACTGGACTGGAGGGCATCGGCGGTTGTACTTCTGGTCTTTGCCGATGTACCGGTGTGCTGATACAGCAGTGAAAAGTTTATGAGTACAAGTGTAATAAGTGTAAAAACAGAATCGGTATGGGTGAAAGAATTCGAAAATTTACCTTGAAGGCTTGTGCTAGGGTAGAAGCAGCTACCGATGGAGATATCTTTGCCCGCTTGGTGGTAACTTTCTTGAGACGCACACCCCGATGCATTATAGCAGCCAGGATTGGAGCATTGTTGCCGATCAAAGAGATCGGGTCGGATGGAAGGAGCTCAATCGTCTTGCCACTCCTGCTGACCAATGGGGGTGTGTCATCAACCTACATATGACAAGGAAGTAAGATACCGATGGAAAGTAAAAATGAAAGGATTGAAACATCGGTTTAGAAGTACTTACAGTGCTATCGGGGACTTTGTATTGAGGGTCGATCATGCCACGGTATGTAAGAGCCGATCTGCAGAACAGGTGCTCTTTCCATTCTTCCCACCACTGTTTGTATGCCTGAGTGATGAAGAGAGCGGGGATCCAAGCCGATAGATCAACAACTGTATCGGTGTTTGGTGGAAGTTGGGCTACCCTGATCCATTCCAGATGGCTGGTGATAATTTCTCTCGGCTTTATCACATCGGCGTAGCAGAGTGCAATCGGCAGTTGGCCGAAAGCTAGTTGACGAGCTAATGCCGATGGATTGTAGAACTCATAAGTCAAGTTAGAAGTCTTCCCACTACCAAAGAAGTTCACCGGTATAGCTCTGGGAGTGATAATTGCCATCGTCACCTCACGATCCTTGTTGAGAGCATCATTGAAGGGGTGGAAAGTCAGAGGGAATCTGGTGTCTGGGTCTTCATAAGGCATCCATGCCCGCTGTTCCCTCGTCAAACCCTCATACAGAGTTTGGAAGAATCGACTCAACTGGTCTGCGTTGCCACCTGTGCCAGGCAAAACTATGGCAGCTTCGCCAAAGTTCAGAGGGGAACGAGTTGCCGATTCTTCTTCACCTAGTTCGTAATCCTCGGCTATATCTCTAGGAAAGCGTTGTTCGAAGAGATCGAACTCAAGGCGTTTGTGCATGTGGAGACTAAACCACATGTTGATAAACCACTAGGGACCCCCTAAGTTGCCGATGGGTTGACCAAGTAGTAGTTTCTGGGCTACCTGATGGACGAGGTGATAAGCAGAGCCGAGCAGGTATCGGCCAAGAGGAAATCGGCCACCATTAGCTAACCTTTCTGCTGCCGATAGGTAGACAGAAGTTGGTCCTGCCGATCGACCACAGAATACAAACTTATCTAACCACATGTTCAGGAAGGTGGTCTGTTCCTTTATATTGCCAAGTCCTGTTCGGCGGTACTTCTGAATATACCCTGACCAACCGCTGATAGCACGGGTTTCTACCTTAGCACTGGGCTTGGTGTCGAACAGGTGGGTGGTATCGGCAGTGGATATGTCTAAACCGGTGAGCATGAGAACATCGGCAAGTGTAGGGGAAGCAGGGCCATGGCCAAACACGAAGGCATTAAGTGTATCTAACCAGAAGTATGAGGCAGCTATCAGTAGCGACTCATTTCTCTCCATATCGGCAAGAGACAGTTGTTGACGGTCCTTAAGTACTAAAATTAATAATCAAATAAACATGAAAAAGGATCAATATGAAACAAACATCTAGAATTAGGGTTTTATCTGACAGAATTCCACGAGCTTTGGTGTTTATCTATTTCTGCAGGGGTTTATCAGAAAATAGGGAGAGAAGGCCCACATGTCATGTTTACAATGAGATAATTACGTGCCGCGCAATTTTCCTTGATCTAGAAGGATCCAGAAGCCACGGGAACGAACGGGACGCGATTCGGGCTCGGGAGCTGGGCGGCCGCCCACCCCCCTTGGGCGCCCGCCCTGGCCAGGAGTTGGATCAGGACTCTCTCTCTCAGGACAACTCTCCACCGACCTAAAGGATCAATCTAAACCATACAATCTATGTCGGTTTGATCCAATGGCTCACGTTCACTTGAGGGGACTATAAAACCAGACCCCCTGGCCCCTGGAGGAGAGGAGGAAAAATCATTATTCAGAGGTAGCCATCAAAGTTAGGGTTTAGATCTCTCTCCCACAGAGAATTAGAATTAGCTACTCCCTAATCCTTCAAGTTTAGAGGTTGATTAGATAGCAATTAGAGAAGTAGAGCACTACGCTCTGGATTCGGATCTTCGGTAATAAATATTGGTATTATTCATATCTTTCTCTAATTCTTTGTTCTAATTGCATTATGTCTTTAATTATTATGTTCTTAGTTTGCTCTAGTTCTATATTTGATATAGTTCTAATTGATAATGAGTTTATGTATAAGTTTGCAAAGCGCTTAGCTCTTGTCGCGAGGGAGTTAGGTGATAGATCACATGTGAGCGTGGTGCTTAGATGTTATTTATCTGCAAATGTATCCTATTGGCCGGGTCGTGTGGTAGTTCGCGATAGTGACAGCTTCGTTGATTCTTATATAGTCCACCCTCCATTGATAGGACAGGCAGAACCGGTATTGTGGAGTAAGTCATGCGATGCTCTGATTTACTTTATCAATGTTCCTTATACATGAATGAAGAGTCTTTTATGCTATATATGATCTTGTAGATAACTAGAGTAGATTATGACTTAGTAGTTAGTAGATAACTTAGAATCCATTCTCTAGCTAATCCGACATCACCTACATATATGAGGAGTAGTCTATTTTCTAATCGCTGTGTTATCCACCCATGAACTTATACTTTATTATCATTATCTTTATGGTTTACCCCCTGCTAAAGTAAGTGACTGTGTGACGAGTTTCTCATTAGTAATCATGTTCTTGCAAGTTTATCTCTAGTCTATGCCTTGATAGATTTTGTCCCTTGATTTAATTCCATCTTCCTTAGTTCTCTTGAGCAAAATTATAAATAACGATACCTGGAATACTTATCCTGGTGAAATGCTACAATGAGGTGTTTTATCTGTGCGCTTGCGGATAGAATAGATTATTTTCTAGAGATCCTTTACATTTATAAATACCTTTGTACACTCTGGCGCCATGCTAGGGATGACAACCTAGTATCTAAGTGGTGTTAGCTAGTGTCAACAACAGTCTAATGCACTGATCTAATTTCCGTTCACCCCATTGGACTTCATTTGAATTACTGACTCTCACAAACGAATCCTTCCATCCCTAGGTAGGACTAGGCCAGGAACGGAAGGCGTCTTTCCATAGATCTAGAGAAAACTTCTTGGCTCTAAAAGGGATTCTGTTTGTCTCTGCATTTATGAGATCGGTGGGATCCAAATTCCCTAGTGGACCAAGGCATTAGAGATGGGGTTGATCGGTAGGAATAACGATCTTGTCAGCCAAATCCTAGATTTTTGGGAATGAAAAGAAGAACAAAAAGAAAAAGGATTCGGTAAGAAAGATTGCGGATGAACAGGGGTACAGTAAAAGTATAGAAAAAGGGCAGTACGCTGACCTCAGGAACGATGAAGTTGATGGCCATCTCCTCGTAGGGGAGAAGATCGAAAACTTGGAGTTGTTGGAGGGAGTTCTTGTTGGAGTTCTTGGAGCTCTCGAACAGTGCCACCGCTAGGAAAGCAGAGTTGGGGCTGTAGAATGATGCGATGGAGAAGGAGTACCCGAGAAGGAAGTATTTATAGGACAAAACGGGCAAGGGCAAATTTGACTTATCTCTTCGCCGTATCCGTGAAATCCAAGGATACTCGGGTGAATATGGTAACTGTTCGCACGATAATCAAGGGATTGCGCAGGTGATTTCACTATGCAAGATTTCTTGGTCGGTCCATCGGCAGTTCTCTCTAACGGTAATGTTGCCGATGGGCGCATAAAGTGGAGAGATCCGTTTCGGAAGGATGAGGAATTCGAGGAACCTGCAGGAGAATCGGGCCAAGGTTGTTCAGATTTAAACGGTCGGTTACCAAATTGGGAGAATTAATTGCGGAAAGGCACCATTACTGCAGAGAATTTTGGAGCATTAATGATTTCATACTCCAAAATTGGGGGGCATGTGTTGACACCGTTTTTGGACACGTACCCAGGGATCGGTAAAGTATAGATCGGCAAGATGGGGCAACAGTGACTGGTCTGCAGAGGAGTTGCCGATGAGGGTGGTTGCCGATGAAGAGACAGCTGAATGTGACTAAGTCCAGAAGTGGTGACGCGTTTGTGCCGATGGTCAGCGTTAGTCATTGCCGATGGCTATGATGAGAAGTCTGCCGATGACTCGGAAGGAGAACATGAAGGTTGCCGATTGATCTATGGTGGTGTCCCGGTTTGTCATGGGAGGATAGTTTTATGTTTTCCATAGATATTTAAATTCGTTTTGTATACAGATTCCGTTCAATTTGGAATTCGAGTCCTAGTCGTGTCTGATTGTAGCTCTTTGAGCAGGGTATAAATGTAGACCCTAGGGCCTTGTAATGAAAAATCAATCAATCAATCAAATACAAGTTTTTACTCATATTCCAGCATCTACTTTTTCGATGACTTCGTCAAATTTTCCTTTTTATTACGAGTTCTTAGGAGTTCGTCGACTTAAGCTCGGCGTATTCTCGAGTTCCGCGTGAATACCTCTTGGCCGTGACATCCGGGCGCATCGCTGTTGTCGGGACCAAAGTATTCGAGTTATCACCTTTGCCGGTAGTAAGGTCAAATCGGCTGGCACGCCTTAACATTTGAATCGGGTATTAGCCCTTTGTGTTTGCAGATCAGCTTTTGCATCAACACTAGTGTGTGTCGACGAAAGCTGGTCGGCAGTCTACCTTGGGGTATACCCACGGTAGCAGTTTATCGGTAGACGGTGCGCAAGCTACGAACTTGATGGTGACGCAAGACACGGACAAGCTTTTTATCCAGGTTCGGCCGCCGTGTGGGCGTAATACCTACGTCCTGCGTCTGGTTGTGTTGATTTGTGTTGAGATAATAATGTGTCCTAGGGGGTCCCTTGCCTCTCCTTATATAGTCCAGAGGGCAGGGTTACAGATCTGGAAACTAATCCTAGTCGGTTACAATTGCCATAGATAACACAATATCAATTCCTATTCTAACCGACCAGAACCCGGCTTGATCTCCATGTCTTGTTTCCTTGCGCGAAACTCCAAGCAGTTGGATCAGACCTCGAACTGTCCTCGTGATGGGCCAAGTCTCCTAGCCCAAGTCTAGCCGTAAGGGTATAGGGGTTTATACCCCCACAACTAGTCCCCAAGCACCATGTATTATGATTTAACACGTGGTCTTGAGCTTCTTCGACCAGTGAGGCTTGACGTCTTCAATAAGCAGGAAAGTCGCTCAAACAGTTGCAACGGTATTTTGACCAACTCAAAAGACAGTTGATCAACATTGACATCGAAAAAGCAGGTTGTTCGAAGAATGCATGGTGCTCTAAACTAAAAAAGATTTCTTTCCTGGTGAAGTGTGCCCACTTTACTTTTCTGAAAAGTATAGACCTCAAAAAAGCAAGCATATTCACCGCAAGGTGAAGTGTGCCCACTTAGTCCCCGAGCCTGGTAGTAGGTGACGTAGGCACGTGGTGCCAGGGTCAAAAAAGTCTTCATAGAAATTTCAAAACTGTGATGCATCGCCAGATGCATCGTACCGATGTAGTCCCTGAGCTTGCTGGAAGGCGAAGTATGAGCCTTGTAGCAAGGTCTAAAAATTGAAGTTACCAGTCCCCAAGCATATTACGAACATCTGCAAATAGACTAATCGACCAGTCCCCGAACTCTTCAAATTTGTGGGCCGGTCAACCAGTCCCCAAGCATACAGTGCTCGGTGGTCGGTACAGTCCCCGAAACCTCAAATTGGTGGGCTGGTCGACCAGTCCCCAAGCATACGGTGCTCGGTGGTCGGTATAGTCCTCAAAATTTCGAACTGGTAGACTGGCCAACTAGTCCCCGAGCATACAGTGCTCGGTGGTCGGTACAGTCCCCAAAATTTTGAACTGGTAGACTGGTCGACCAGTCCCCGAGCATACAGTGCTCCGTGGTCGGTACAGTCCCCAGGTACGTTACGCATAATCCTCCACCAATTGTATTTGTCTTTTGGAAAAAGTATCTTGCCACATTAATATGTGATGTGACAAGGCACCCTGACGTATTGTCAGACGGTTGCATGAAAAGGTGCGCCGGGTAATTGTGCAGCCACTCTTTGCGTGGTTCAAGAAAAGGAAACCATCAATTATACAAAAAAACCCACCGTATGAACTGCCGATGATTATTGAAAACCGAAACGCCGCATCCACCGCAGGGCCCGCCCACTTCCCAAGAATGCAGGAAGTGGAAGGGGTGGAGCCGTTGCCTATAAAGACTCAACACCACGCCCATAATCTTTACCCTGCCTTTGCCTTCAAACCTTCTGTTCTCGCCATTCCTGCCTTCTGCAACCTCCATCTTTAATCGTCCAGCTCGAGGTTGTTGCTACAGCATCAATGGCGAAGAGTGACTTGAAGAAAAGGGCTGATCTGATGGCGAAGGAGTGGAAGAAATCCCGGAGTAGCACGAGGTCCCTCAACGACCTCGTCGGAATGGGTCTGCTGCATAACAAAGAGCTCGGCGGCTGGAGGGCGCCGGAAGGGGAAAGCTACCCCGACCCCCGTGCCGGTGAGATTGTTGTTTCCGAAGATTTCTTCAAGAGGGGTTTTGGGATTCCTGTCCATCCTTTCCTCTAGGGCCTTCTTCTTTACTATGAGATCGGGATCTGCAATCTGCACCCGAACTCAATTCTTCTTATCTCCACCTTTATTCATTTGTGCGAGGCCTATGTTGGGATAGAGCCGCACTTCGATTTTTTTCGCTACCTTTTTTGTCTGAGGAAGAAAGGAGCAGTTGGAGGCTCCGAGATTGCAGGTGGAGTATACCTCAATCTGCGTGATGGGATGAAAAACCGGTACCTCAACTGCCCATGGAACACTTCTCTCACCGAATGGTACAAGAAGTGGTTCTATATCAGGGAAGAGCCGGGCAGCTCCACGTTCTGTGACGTGGGCTACATCCCCGAGAAGAGGGTTAGCTGGACGGACCGCCCGAAATTCACTGGTCAAGTGGCAGTGTTGGTGCAAAAGCTGATCTGCAAACACAAAGGGCTAATACCCGATTTAAACGTTAGGGCGTGCCAGCCGATTTGACCTTACTATCGGCAAAGGTGGTAACTCGAATACTTTGGTCCCGACAACAGCGATGCGCCCGGATGTCACGGCCAAGAGGTATTCACGCGGAACTTGAGAACACGCCGAGCTTAAGTCGATGAATTCCTAAGAACTCGTAATGAAAAGGAAAAAGTATGACGAAGTCGTCGAAAAGGTAGATGCTTCGAATATGAATAAAAACGTGTGTTTGATTGATTGATTGATTTTTCATTACAAGGCCCTAGGGTCTACATTTATACCCTGCTCAAAGAGCTACAACCAGACACGATTAGAATTCGAATTCCAAATTTAAACAGAATCCGTGTACAAAACGATCTAAATAACTAAGGAAAACATAAAACTATCCTCACGTGACAAATCAGAACATCCCCACCAGCTGATCGGCAACTTCCAGGTTCCCCCTCCGTATCATCGGCAGACTCCTTTGTCATAGCCATCGGCACAAATACATCGTCACCTATGGACTTAGTCACATTCAACCATCCTGCCATCGGCACAAATCTTCATCAGCAACTCACCCTGTAGATCAAGCACCACCGTCTTATCTTGCCGATCTACACTTTACTGATCATGGACACGCGCCCAAAAACGGTGTCAACAGGCAGACCTAATGAAACTGATCGACTGGTCCCGCTTAGACGGGCCAGGAGTGGTCGGTAACTTTATTGTGCGTCGAGTGATGCCCTGCCAGAGGAGGGTACACTCAGCATACGAATACGCGGGGAGCCAGGACCCGACCAGAATGAGCCCTGATGGTCTGGAGAAGGTGGAGGTACAGCAGCTAATGAACGAGTTGTTCAACTTTACAGACGACAACTTCGTTAGAAGCAGTGATCGGATGGACGCCTTCAAGCTGGAGCGACCAGCTCCTAAGGTAAATAAACAATGTTACTGACTAGTATTACTTTTTGAGTACTTGTCCTCCTAGTTGATGACTTGTCTTTGGTTCTACTATAGATTGGAGACGTTGACCGGTGCGCAGTGTACGTGTCACTGGCACCTGGTATGGAAAACCCTGCGGGGATGGACCCGCCAGAAGGCGATGCTGCTTGGTGTCCTCAATACACCAGCAGTGAGGAGGAGCAGAACCGTCCCGCCCCGATCACCGAGGACAGGGTGGCGGGGAAAAGGCCGATGTCGGTGGATCCATCTCCGGCGGAAGCGCTGTCGGCAGAAACCAGCCAAGCTCCGAAGCGCTGTCGACTCATTAGGATCGCCGACGACGACGAGGAGGAGGCTGCTCCCTCTTTGGTTTGAAGACCGCACAGCCGTCCGGACGTTACGTCGGCCACTGCTGATCGGATGCCAAGCGACCTTCTTGCCCCACACGCCGAGCCGACGCGTGTTGGAGAGACAGGGGCAGCGGCGGCGACTGGTAGGACCAGGAGAAGGTTCTTCACAGCGACGCACAGACGCTCCGATCTGTAAGTTGTTCAATCTCACTTTTACGCTTCCTCCTATTTTTGTTTTGTTGTTGCTACTTTTGACATTAGTTAAATGTCGCATTTTTTGTTAGCGCAGCGTCGGACGTCGACCCTGACAACATTGCTGGCCAGAGGACGGCCGAGCCTGTGGTTGTCATTGAAGATGCCACGCCGCAGACCACCTAGGAGCATGCCGAGGAGCAGCCCACGGAGGTGACCGTGGCTGAGACTGCCGAGGAGTACCCAGCTCCGGCGACGACCAGAGCGAGTACTCCTACGAGGGATGGAGAGGCTGCGAGGACGCCCCCCCAAGCAGGGTTGCGGAGGAGGAAGACAGAGCTCTGACTTCCCCGTCTGCTGAAGAAGGGAGGGTCCCAACCCCACCCCGAGCAGGGGAATCTTCACCAAAGGACTCCCCTGGCCTGGACCAGGGTCTAGTGATGCCTGCGACCACGACTGGGGGTAGTGCGGAGGGCGAGGAGACCCGAACGGCCTCCGACGACGAAGTGGAGGAAATCCAAGGTCATCCCCAAGATGGTCGCCAGCACGTTTACGTGTGGTGCCAACGCGGGGACCATTTCATTAGTCATGAAGAACTCGCGGAGACGGAGGAGGCCGCGAGGGTGGAGCGCACAGCGAAGCGGCTTGTTGACGAGGTTAAGGTATGTGGTCTTTTGCGCTGCTCGAAATTTATATGCATTGTCTCTGGCTGCAATATATGTGCTTCCTGTAGGGTGCAATGAAAACGGTGAAGTATCGGAAGAGGTGCTTCGACCAAATTGAAGGAATCGTGGCCGAGAATAAGACCCTGGCCGCGGAAGTGGACCGTCTTCGGTCGGAGGCCAAGGAAAAGACGGCCGAGATGGGTGCTCAGGAAGAGCGCCTGCTCGATCTCAATCGGCGGTTGGCTGACAAAGATCGGGAAAGGAAAGGTTAGTCGTGTATTCCGAGCAGTTTATATAACCACGTAGTCATTTTTATTGACCAGGAATAGTTCCTGCAGACTTGGAGGAGGAGGTTGCGCGCCTCCGACAAGAAAAGGAGAAGCTCGACCAGGAGCGTGCCAGCGCACTGGAGGCCGGGCGCCGAGCTGGTGAGGAATTAAGCAACAAGAATCGGGAGTTGACTGGTAAGGACCGTGTTACCCTCTTCTTTGATTACTCAACGTTCCTTGTCTTCTGTGTGCACTGACTTCCTGCTTGGTTCACAGTGCTCAAAGTAAATACCAAGAAGCACCTCGACAAGCTGATCAAGGATCGGGACTCCTGGAAGGCGAACTACATCAAGCTTTAGAAAGGAGTGGCCCCGGTTCTTGATTTGATTAGCCCCGAGCTCCCTAAAGACCAGCCCCGCGCACCGAAGCTGACTCCGGTCGAGAAGGCGCAACGGGCGTGGGACTGGCTCCAGCAATTCGTCAAGGACACCGGGGAATTCGCCGGTGCGCATGTCCTCAGCATGGTGCGCGCCCACTATCCTCTGGTCGACCTGTCCCGACTGGAGAGGGGGTACCCCAAGGAGGTTGGTCCGCAGGAGGCAGACGACCTTCGTGTTGGCCTGCTTGATCTATCGTCGACAGTGATCGGCGACATCAACCTCTGCGGGACAGCAACTCCTCCCGACCAGCCTGGCTCAGATAGGTCGGCCAGAGAGTTGTCGGGAGCGTCCATTGCCGGAGATGGGCAGTCGACGCCTGCAGTCTCGACCAGCCAGGCGTCGGTGGCCCCGACCCCTTCGACTGGGCGGCAAGACCGAGCGGGTGATCAGCCCAAGCAGTAGGCCTATAGAATAGTCTGTAGGGATAGACTAGGACCCACCCAGAGGGGTGTTTATTATAAACTTTGTATATAAAGTTTGTAATAAAGATTGATTTATCATAACCATGGTTTTGAGCATTGTAATGTTGTCTGAGTGATGTATCACTGATTCGGGTTAATAATCCTTAAGGATCTTGGTCCTGGAAGGAGATTGTTGCACTTGTCGAAAGTTCTGCATGTAAAAAAGTATATGGTGAAAAAGAAAAGATTTTATTATTGCTAATCATAAGAAATTTACAAATGCAAAGTACTGGAACTTATGGATAGAAACGGCGCAGTTTGTCTATGTGCCAAGAATTAGGCAGGCGTGTTCCGTCTGGGTGCGCCAGTCTGTAAGATGTAGGGCGTGTGACTTCGGCGACCACAAAGGGTCCTTCCCAAGGTGTGGATAACTTGTGCGTTCCTTCTTGGCTTGTTTTCCACTTGAGTACCAGATCACCGACCACGAAGGAACGGTCTTTGACATTCCTGTTGTGATACCGCCTAATGGCCTCAAGATACTTTGCTGTTCGAAGGCATGAGAGTAGGCACTTTTCTTCCATGCAGTTGATTTTGAGCTCCCTGGCGATGTCAGCCGAAAACTGGTTGAAATTTTTGACTCTTGGAGATCCAAAGGTTACGTCGGACAGGAGCACTGCTTCGGTGCCGTAAACCATGAAGTAGGGTGATACACCGTATTGCGACTAGCCTGTGTTCGGAGTCCCCAGACCACAGCCGGTAACTCTTTCATCCATCGTCCTGGTGCTCTGTCATTCTCGGTGTACAGCCTTTTCTTTAGAGCATCGATAATCATTCCATTTGCTCGCTCTACTTGACCGTTGGCCCGTGGGTGAGCTACTGACACATACTTTATGACTATGCCCCTGTCATCACAGAAATCCCAGAATGTAGTGCCAGTGAACTGAGTGCCCAGGTCAGTGATTATGCTATTGGGGATCCCGAATGTGTGTATGATTTGATTGAGGAATTCCACAGCCTTTTCGGAGGTTGCCTTGACCAGTGGCATGTACTCAATCCACATTGAGAATTTGTCGATTAGTACGAAGACGAACTTGAAGTTGCCGGGGGCCGGCTTAAATAGCCCGATCATGTCGAGACCCCAGCAGGCAAAAGGCCAGGACGACGGAATAGTTTGAATTTCGTGAGCGGGCACGTGGGTCCTCTTGGCAAAGAACTAGCATCCTTCACAATGTCGGACCAGTTTCTCGGCGTCGGCGACCGCAGTTGGCCAGTAAAAACCTGCTCGGAAGGCTTTCCCGACCAGTGTTCTGGAGGCCGCGTGGTTGCCGCAGGACCCGGCGTGTATGTCGTCTAAAAGCTTGACGCCGTCATCTTGAGATATGCATTTGAGCAACACTTCAGAACTTGCGTTCTTTCGCAGGAGTTTGCCGTCCACCAGTATGCAATTCTTGGACCGTCAAATGAGGCGCTCGTTCTCCGTTTTATCTTGGAAACCCGATCCATCCGATATATACCTGATGAAGAGGGCGCGCCAATCACGGCTGCTGGTTGCCGGAGTGGTGTCGTCTATGAGCATTGCCTCATTGGGTTGCTTTTCGACCAGGTCTGTATCCACACTTGGCGCGTGGATGTCCTGAACAAAAACGCCTTGTGGAATCTGGCCCCGAGATGATCCTAACTTTGACAGCGCATCTGCTGCCTGGTTCCTATCCCGGACCACGTGGATGTATTCTATGCCACAGAAATTGGATTCCCATTTGCGAATTTCTTTACAGTAGAGGTCCATCTTTTCGTGGGTTGTGTCCCATTCTTTGTTTAGCTGGTTGATGACCAGGGCAGAGTCGCCGTGGACGTAGAGGCGTTTGACTCCCAGTTCGACGGCCAGTCGTATGCCATGTAGGCATGCTTCGTATTCGGCGACGTTGTTCGACGCCGGAAAGAGGATCCTAAGGACGTAGCGGAGTTTGTCCTTGTTGGGCGACACGAAGAGTATCCCAGCGTCGGTGCCATTGATGTTTAGGGACCCGTCGAAGAACATCGACCAGTGGTCGGGAGTGTCCGAAACGGAGGGCTCGTTGAGGTCCGTCCATTCTGCGATGAAGTCGACTAGGGCCTGAGACTTGACGGTAGTGTGGCTCTGGAAATCCAGGGAGAATGGGCATAATTCCATTGCCCATTTTACAATTCTGCCGTTGGCATCCTTGTTGCGTAAAATGTCCCCTAGAGGGAAACTGGTGGTTACCAGGACCCGATGACCGTCAAAGTAATGCTTTAGCTTCCATGAAGTTATTAAGATGGCGTAGATGAGCTTCTGTATCTGAGGGTACCTGGTCTTGGACTCATTTAAGACTTCGCTTATGAAATAAATAGGTCTCTGGACTTTGTATACGTGGCCTGGCTCGTCTCGCTCGACCACCATTGCCGTGGAGACAACCCTATTGGTTGCTGCTATGTAAAGGAGCAGATCCTCGTTGGGTTGAGGTGCTGTGAGAACGGGTGGTGAGGTGAGGAAGGTTTTGAGCTGGGCGAACGCAGTGTCGGCTTCCTCTATCCAGGAGAATTTTTCTGATGCCTTTAGAAGTTTGAAGAAGGGGAGGCCTTTTTCTCCCAGTCTAGAGATAAAGCAGCTGAGAGCAGCCATACAACCGGTGAGTTTTTGAATATCCTTGACATTCTTGGGTGGTCTCATGTCAAGCACTGCTTTTACCTTTGAGGGATTCGGTCGTATGCCATCGTGGCTGACGACGTTGCCGAGTACTAGACCAGAGGGGACCCCAAAGATACACTTTTTGGGGTTAAGCTTCCACTTGTATTTATTTAGTGCCTTAAAGGTTCGGTCTAGGTTGTCAATTAGAGTGCTCGCGTCCCTTGTTTTGACGACGACGTCGTCTACATAGGCCTCGACGAGGTCATCACGAATCTCGTCGTGGAGGCATTGCTGAATAGCCCGTTGATAAGTGGCTCCAGCGTTTTTGAGTCCGAAGGACATGGTCATGTAGCAATACGCGGCGAAAGGAGTGATAAAAGATGTTTTGATCTGTCGTCTTCCTTTAGTGAGATCTGGTGATAACCAGAGTAGCAATCTAGAAAGGAGAGGAGTTCGCATCCGGCCATTGAGTCGACCACCTCGTCGATGCGAGGGAGACCAAAAGGATCTTTAGGACAGTGTTTATTGAGATCAGTGTAATCAATGCACATTCTCCATTCATTGTTCTTTTTTCTTACAAGAACCGGATTGGCAAGCCAATCGGGATGTGATACACTTCTTTAATGAATCCGGCTGCTAGAAGCCGTGTTATTTCTGTCCTAATAGCCTCCTTTTTGTCACGAGCGAACCGTCGTAGCTTTTGCTTGATGGGTCTTGCGGTCTTCGAGACGTTTAAGGAGTGCTCGATCAGGTTTCATGGGACGCCAGGCATGTCTGCGGGTTTCCATGCGAAAACGCTTACGTTGTCCCTTAGAAACCTGACGAGCGCGACTTCCTATTTAGGGTCCAGGTTGGCCCCGATGAGGGCGGTCTTCACGGGGCTGCCGTCGACCAGCTGTACCTCCTTGTGCTCTTTGCACTTTGAATTTTTCCTCGGAGTCTCTTGCTCGGGTAGTCGAAGTTGGTCGGGTGGGAGCTGCGCGGCTTGGGCTACGGTTTCTGCCATGCGGATTGAGAGGTCAATTGCCTCGGTGATCTTGAAACTTTCCTCCTCGCAAGTGTATGCGGTATAGACATTGCCTCTAACGGTTAGGACGCCCTTCTCTGTTGGCATTTTGAGGACTAGGTATGAGTAGTGTGGAACTGCCATGAACTTTGTCAGCGATGGTCGGCCCAGTATTGCGTGGTAAGTGCCATCAAAGTCGGCGACCACAAAGTTGACGAACTCTGTTCGAAAGTGATCGGGCGTTCCGAACTGGACAGGCAGTGTTATCTGTCCGAGGGGTACTGAACTTTGACCTGGCAGGACTCCCCAGAATTGTGCGTCATATGGTTTTAGTTGTGCCGGGGTTATCTTGAGAGCAGGCAAGCTGTTGCGAAAGAGGATGTCGATGGAGCTTCCCCTGTCAACGAGCACGCGCTCGAATCTGATGCTGTTGATGCAAGGATCCAGGATTAGAGGGAAACGCCCTGGCTCCGGGATGGCGGCCCATTGATCCTTCCTGCTGAAGGAGATCTCCCTGTGCGACTAGGGAGGAAATTTCGGATCGGCGATCAGACCATCTGCGCTGTCCACATTGAGGCAGGCTCTCTTCAGGAGCTTTCTTTCTCGCTTAGACTCGATGGAAACTTTGCCTCCGAAGATGGAGTGGACCACGTCGGTGGGATTGACATATTGGTGACGTGGGTCCCTGTCCTGGTCGTCGTCTTCATCTTCGTGACCGCGCCCGTCCTGCTTCCCGTTTTTCTTGGCAGAATCGTCTTGAGCAGCCCGCAGCGTGTAGATGCTTTTGAGGACACAACATTCTTCCATCATGTGATTGGACTTGGGGTGGAGTTGGCACGGTCCCTTCAACGTCTTGTTGTAATCTTCCTGGTAGTCTCGCCGCCCATTGGGGAGCTTGACCGTATTCACCTCGTGGTCGTGGTCGTGAGGGCGCTTGCCCCTGAAATCATCGTGATCGTCACGCCGCCTATCCCAACCTTCTCTATGGTCATGGTTGTCAAGGCGACGATGGTTCCTGTTGTCAAAACGACCACGACTGTCGTCCCGTCGAGGAGGCTGGTCGGGACCTCGCGCATCCTCTCGGATGAGCTTTTCTGCGTCATCGGCGTCGGCGTAGTTTTTTGCCGTGGCAAGGAGCTCTGCCATCATGGCCGGCCTTTTGCGCAGTAGCTTGTTCCGCAGTACTTCGTGGAAGCGTAGCCCTTTGATGAAAGCAGATATGGCCTCGTCGTGAGAAATTTTCGAGATTTTAAGACGCATATCTGAGAATCGTCGGATGTAATCGCGCAGAGGCTCGTTTTTCCTATCCCTGGTCCTCTCGAGGTCGTACTTGTTCCCAGGCTGCTCGCAGGTAGCGATGAAATTGTCGATAAACGCCTGGCGCAATTCTTCCCAGGAGTCGAAAGAGTCTTCGGGCAGGCCAAGGAGCCACTGATGACCAGCCTGGTCGAGGACAACTGGGAAGTAGTTAGCCATGACGTGCTCATCTCCTACTGCTGAACGGACTGCAGTCTCGTAGAGAGTGATCCAGTTTTCTGGGTTTTCCTTGCCGTCGTATTTTTTAAGCTTCTCGAGTTTAAAGTTGCGGGGCCATACGACTTGGCAAAGGTGTGAGAAAAACTGTCTCAGGCCGGAGGGGCCGTGCGCGGCATCGTACTCGATGCGCCGCAAGTTTTCATGCACCGCTCTTTCCGTGGCACGCCTGTTGATGCGGTCCTGAGCGTCCTTGGGAGGGATGTTGTATCGTAGATCCCTGTCCTGGTTTACTTCCTGCTGAAGGGTCGAGATGGCGGACTAGAGGGGGGGTGAATAGTCCTTTATAAAATTTACTACGCCGGCTAACCGAAACAAATGCGGAATTAAAACTATCGGTCTAGCCAAGACTACACCCCTCTATCTAAGTTCTCTAGCACCTTGAAAAGATCCTAAACAAGCAAGCAAGGTGCCACCTTAGCAAGAGCTCACCTAAACAATTCTAGGAGCAAGGTCACACAAACCTATGCAACTAGTACTTTACAAACCGAGGGAGCTCCTACACAAACTAGTGAGGCAAAGCGCACAAAGCCTAAGCTCACTAGCAAGCTCAATAACAAGGCAACTAATGCCAAATTAGAGAGCGCAACTTACTTAGCTACACAAACTAAGCAATGTGACTAACAAGGTTACACAAACCAAATTAGTCACGCAAGGGGAACTACTTCTAGCCACCCAAGCAAGAAGGTAACTAGCAAGCTACACAAGCTAACTAATTACAAGAGCAACTACACAAGCACAAATATATGAATGTAAATACAAGCTTGTGTTAGGGACTTGCAAACCAACGGGAAGAACAAAGTTGACATGATGATTTTCTCCCGAGGTTCACTTGGTTGCCACCAAGCTACGTCCCCGTTGAGACAAGCTCCAAGGTTGCCGCCGGTCCTCTTGCTAGTGGTGACCCGCAAGTCACACTCTCCCACGTGGAGTGCTTACCACAAGCTCTAGCACTTGACCCGGCCGGACCACTTGTCGCTCTTCACGTCTCGCTCAACTAGAGTTGCTCTTCGCGATCCCCGCGGGGTGAGCACCGTACCCCTCACAATCTCTTCTCCGGAGCACCGCACAATCTCCTTGCGTGCTTCAACGGAGTCACAAGCCACCAAGCCGTCTAGGAGGTGGCAACCTCCAAGAGTAACAAGCACCACCGGCTTGCAACACGAACACCTAGTGCCACTCGATGCAATCTCTCAATGCAATGCACTAGAATCACTCACTCGCTATTGATTCGCACTCTTGCAAGCACAAGTGAGTTAGAGGCTTTCCTAGCACTCCCCAAGCATGGACACTAAGTCCCAAGGGTGCTCAGCGCCAGCCAAGGCCGGCCACCACTTCTATTTATAGCCCTAAGGGCTAAACTAGCCGTTGCCCCTTCACTGGGCAAAAGTCGTGAGCACCGGACGCTCACAGGAAGCCACCGGACGCTCCACACCTAGCGTCCGGTGCTCAGCTGACCGCCACGTGTCACTAGCCGTTTGAAGTCGACCGTTGCCGCCAACGGCTACCACGCGCTCGCGCCAGACACAGCACCACCGGACGCTCAACTAGTCCACACCGGACGCGTCCGGTGCACACCGGACTCATGCGCAGAGAGGGTGTCAAACTCGCGACCTCACCGGACGCTGGGCACCGGACGGTCCGGTGCTCACCGGACTCGTGCGCAGAGAGGGTTGCAAAACGCCTTCACACCGGACGCTGAGCACCGGACTCACTCCGGTGCGTCCGGTGCACACCTGCGCCACAGACACCACACCGGACGCTCTAGACCAGCGTCCGGTGCTGCCAGCACCAGCGTCCGGTGAGTGTTTCTCAGCGAGAAACACTCCCGCGACTTCTCCAAACTTCCCACCGGCGCAATAGAAAATATGCACTTAATTTTCTCAAAAGCGCCGAATCCCGCCTCGCAAGCTCGGCGGGAGGGAGAGAGGAACCCACACGCCTCTCAACCCTAGGAACTCCACCTCCTTTGAAAAGTGTGCCAACACCACCCAGTGTACACCACCATGTGCATGTGTGTTAGCATTTTCACAAACATTTTCCCAAAGGAGTTAGCCTCTCAAACTTGCCACGCCACTCGATCATAACACGTATGCAAAGTTAGATCGCTCAAGTGGCACTAGATGACCGATATGCAAACAAGTTTGCCCCTCTTGATAGTACGGCCATCTATCCTAAATCCGGTCATAAACTTCTCTACACACCTATGACCGGTGAAATAGAAAAGCCCTAGGTTATACCTTTGCCTGGCGCTTTCCATTCCATCTCCTCCAATGTTGATGCAACACATGCACCAACCAATCACCAAATGATATGATCCACTTCATATCATCACGTGACCGTATTGGTTCATCGATCTTGACCTCACTTGCTCTTCACCGTTGCCTCGGTCCATCGGCGCCAAGTCTTGCTCAAGCTTCACCGTCACACGCGGTCCCTCGCTTCAAAGCCTCCGACTTGCCCTTCACTCTTGCAACCGGTCCATCAAGCCAAGCCTCATCTTGATCTTCTCCACCTTGGTCACATGACTCCATGTCATGTCTCATATGCAATGAGCTCCTCCATCATATCATCACCTGTGGACTAATCTCCTGTGTATCTCACATAAACACTATTAGTCCACCTAAGTTGTCACTCAATTACCAAAACCAAACAAGGACCTTTCACCTGCCCACGCCCATGCTTCTGCTCGCGGTAGCCGCCGGCGTCCCGACCAACGTTGCCACGCCCCGCATCCTTCCTGCGATTATTGAGGGATCGGCTGCGGTGGCGCTCGCTGAGTTCTGGTGAAGTCCGGCTACGATGAGTCTGGTCGGAAGAGGCCTCTGTGTAGGAGACAGCTTGGACCCTTTTGAGTAAGGTGGCTGTTTGTCCCATCATAGCGATCAGGTGTGCGCGTACGCTGGATCGGACGCCCTGGCTCTCAGGAGTATCAGGGAGTCGGTCCAGGTTCGCCATAGCAATAGCCACGTTAGCACTTGGCGTTTTGTAGACTTGCTGATCTCCGACCATGTCGAAAGCATCACTGAGGTTATGCGACGCAAATTGCCGTTCCTCATCCGCATGCTGTCGGGCGCGGTCGGCATTGCGCTGTTCGTGGAGCTGCTTTTGTTCGTCTGTTTCTCCGTCGACGACCGGTTCGTCGTTGCTGACATTGAAGATAAGATCTCCCCGCCGGGGTGGAAAGACTGGAAAGCGAGAAAAACCCAGGGGATACGGTGGTAAATCTAGGTCGTAATCTTCGTCCTCAGAGTTTATAACCTCGGTAGGGACGGACCCTGTGCTGGAGTTTGTGCTGGAAGCCTGATCGTTCGGCAGTACTTGGATTGACACCATGTTGACATAATGGCGAGCTGGTCGACTATTCTGTCTCGGCGACCAACCCGCCCTGTTGAAGAGGGATTGGATGTGCCGTGAGTAGTGAACGGCCGAGTTGTTTAGCCCATAGGGAGGACACTGGTCTGGGTGTGCCTTGAGTTCGACAGACTGCCCCGTGGGGGTGGAAGTTATTGTTAGAGACATCCCCAGTCGTTCGTGTGTGACGACACGAGTTGGCTGGCAGGAGTCGAAAGAGTCCGTCGGCGTGACTTGATCAGATTGGCGCGAGATCCCATCTACTAGTCGGGAAGCTTCGAGGAGCCTGAGATCGACGCGATCAAGGGCTCGGAAAAGATCCGAGTCATCGACCTTCTTTCCCCTGTAACAAGGGAGCGGTGGTCGAGTGCTCGGTGTCAGCGTGATCGGAGTCGATGCCGCTGTCGTCCCAGATCGGATCTGGGTCTCTTCCAAAGTCGTGGTCGTGAGGCCGCCGCCATGAGTCGTCCACGTGATCTGGCCGACGGTGAACGTGAGGCCTTCAGGCACGGCCGCGGAAGCTGGAACGATGACCATATTGTTCGCCGAAAGAGCTGTACACACACCCCCTACCTGGCGCACCACTGTCGATGAAAGCTGGTCGGCAGTCTACCTTGGGGTATACCCACGGTAGTAGTTTATCGGTAGACGGTGCGCAAGCTACGAACTTGATGGTGACGCAAGACACGGACAAGCTTTTTATCCAGGTTCGGCCGCCGTGTGGGCCTAATACCTACGTCCTGCGTCTGGTTGTGTTGATTTGTGTTGAGATAATAATGTGTCCTAGGGGGGTCCCTTGCCTCTCCTTATATAGTCCAGAGGGCAGGGTTACAGATCTGGAAACTAATCCTAGTCAGTTACAATTGCCATAGATAGCACAATATCAATTCCTATTCTAACCGACCAGAATCCGACTTGATCTCCATGTCTTGTTTCCTTGCGCGAAACTCTGAGCAGTTGGATCAAACCTCGAACTGTCCTCGTGATGGGCCAAGCCTCCTGGCCTAAGAATAGCCGTAAGGGTATAGGGGTTTATACCCCCACAGTGTGCGTTGGTGCTTCCTGAGTGGGGTCAGCTTCGAGCCAGACTGACTCGTGTTGACGAGCAAACCTCTCAGAGGTTGTCCTCTGAGGTGCCCTCTCAGAAGTTTCTCCCTAAACTCCTCTCCTATAGATCGGTCATGCCTAAAACTCAATGTGCAAAGTCTGGACAGAATACAATGCCATCTCTAGGTTAGGTAACTGGAGCTTGGCGTCCCCATATGTCATATATAAATCCCCTTTTATTTTCTTTACTAAGTGCACATGATTCAAATACTCATATCTATAAATTTTTCTATGTGTATCAATGAAATCCAAAGAGGCACCATCAATTAATTTGAGCTTAAAGGCCAAGCGAGTAACAAAGGAACAGATAGCCACATCTCCTACTTTATAGTTAGGAATGCTTAACCAGTGATCTACTAAGGCATGTACAGGTGACACTCTTATTTTCTTTACTGCTGCATAAATCAATTGTTAATCTATGGCTCTAATCTTACTAGCATCATCCTGGGGGAAGAAAGCTGTACCTAACCACTTATGTAAGAACCTAAGTGTAGGGTGCTCTATATCCCGAGTACGATTGCCATGAAAGAAAGGCTCTTTAGAAATATCAATCCAAAATTTATGTGTGTCAAAATCTTTGAAGGCTTCTTTTAAGTCTAAGCGTGCATTTGTAGGAAAGCGTAAAAGGTCACTGATTTCTCCATGTTAGACAAAAGTCTTGGGTGAACAGTCTAAAACAAACTCCTGTCTTAGTGAGTTGAAGGGTGCAGAGAAATTCTATAGTCAAAAGTTTGGACCCTAACTCGGTAATAGTTGCAAAAGAAGTCCAACCAACAAACTGAAAAATAGTATCAATTTCAGTAGCCACACCTGTTTCGTAGAGGAATACCTCATCTAGGACTGGCGTGTGTACAAAGTTCCTGTTCTTTAGCTTGTTGTAGATGCTCTTTTCTCTTGAATCTCTCAGGGCCAGGTAGGTTACCATGAGCAGAACCCTCTATGGTGCAGCGGAAGAGGATGCTGGTTGAGGGATAGCGGCAGGATGGGTGCTCATGTCAGAGCCGGCCCTCGATGAAGCATACCGGGATGAACTTCTTGTTGTCCTTCCCATGACCTTGTTGACGATTCCCTTTGCCCAGCTCTTCATCTTATAACAAATGCTCACACACAAACAACACTAGTGCAAGGGATTAGTGATTAGTCGTCCAGAGGTTAGTCGTTCTTTCGAGATTGATTCTAGTTGCTAGTTTGAATTTTGACAGAACCTCCCCTTGATTTTAAAATTCTTAAACTTAGTTGGATAGCACTTCCACTAATAAAGTCTTGCAGCACTACCACTCTCAACACTAGCTCTTGAACTATTGCTCACTCTCCTTAGTTCCCACTCTCTTCTCTACTCTTTCTATTCTCTCCTTCTCTCCCAACTCTCTCTGAACAATTGGAGGCCCTGAGCAAGGTGGTTATCTATGAAATCTGGTTGTGTGTGGTGTATGGAAGTGAAGGGAGGAAGGGTTTTTATAGGGGAAGAGGTGGTCGGGCGAGCGCCTAAAGGAGGTCTGGTGACCGCCCATGTGTTGGCCCCTCTCCGACTCAAATTTTGTGGCTGTCATCTTTGCTTCATTGCTAAGCAAAGGAAAAGAGTGGTTGGTGGGTTTGGCCGGTGGAAAAGATGAGTGGAGGTGAGTGGATGAAATAATGTGATGTGATGTATTTTAGGTGGAGACTATGACATGTGGGACCCATGTTGGTGGGTCCACCATATATGAAATATAATATATCTAAATATAATGCAGTAATTTAAAAAATTAAGAATAAACTAAGAATGAAGTTGAAATATTTTTTATGCCACCACAATAAATACTTTTAATGGGTTGTTACACACTGGAAAAATTATTTATACAGGGCGTATAATTTTATAATGTAATGTTGTAAAGTAAATATGCTTAAGAAAAATTATATGAACTGAAAAATTAAATGTGGGTAAATACCAAGTTACCTTCTAGCGAGGGTTCGAAGTTTAGAGTCCTCTGAAGTGGACCTTCCAAATAATATATTCTGTTGATGATCCCAAAGTGGGTGACTCTGGTGATTCTTCAGTCTTGTCTTGATCTACCATCTTTGTAGAAGAGTTGAGTTCTTGTTTTGGCTTGAATGTGAACTGCTCTTTTGTTGACGGTGAATTTGATAGATCCTTTTCCGACATCAATGTGTGCATTTCCTGAGAATGAGTGACACTTTTGAGTCTGGATGCATGTCTAGGCCCATGAAGTCCACTAGCACGAAGAATTTTCTTATCTTGACTAAAATATTTTTGGTGATGCCCAATGGATATCGAACTGATTGATCGGCCAGCTGAAGACACATTGATGTTGGCTCAAGTGCAGTGTGATTGAGTTTGTAGTAGACAGCAGCGGGCATCACACTGACACTTGCTCCAAGGTCATAGAGTACATTGTTGAAATGTTGATCTCCAGTTGTTACCTCCACGAACTTACCAAACTGCTCATCTATTTGTTGTGGTCTTCTATTCCGACGAGGAAACGGTATATAGTTGGTGTCTGGAAAATATCATCTCATCTTGTGGTCTTGGACTGTTTCTAGCAGTATGTTGTTGTCTTTTTCCACTATTGTTTGTAGTGTTGATGGTATTGCCACTGATCTTTTGTTACCTTTAGGGAGGATCTTTGGTAAAACTTCCTCTCCTTGTAGTGATATTCTTTACCTGCTTAGGGTTAGTGGCAACAGGCAACACAACAACCAATTGTGCTATCTTTGCCTCTATCTTTTTATTATATTTAAGTTGGTCATTAATGGTAGATGAGAAACTATCCATTTTAATACTTATATCTTCCAAGGTATTGTCATTAATAGAAAGCCTAGATTTAATATCTAGATTTATTTTAGATTGTTGCATAACTAACTCTCTTAAAGAAGGTTGCTTTGTAAAATTACCTTAATTTATACCTTCACCATTTTGATGTTGTCTCTAATTTGGTTGCTGTGGAACTTTCCTGACGGTGGGGCTTGAATCTTGCTTATACATTGCTTCAATTGCCATCTGGTCTTTCTTATACTTGGCCCTCTAGTCTAGCCAGTGGAGCAAATCATCCATTTTGGTAGACAGTGCATTTACTTCTTCAATTGCTTCTTCACCTTTATCTTGAGGCCAACTTTGATTATCTGATATCTTCTCCATAAGTTCTTTAGTTTTCCCAAGAGTTAGTGATAAGAACGATCCTATAACACTCCAAAATTTGAATTTCAAATTTTAGTTTAAATTTGAATTAATTTTGGCATAGTTCGAATTTTTGGGCAATTATTAAATAATTTACAAAATAAATAAAATAAAATATAAGGTAGAAACATGTTTAGAAATGCATTCATGCTGCTGCATCTATTTTGTTTGAATTTATTTAATGCTTGTTTGAGCTTGGTTTAATCTTGAGTCAAGAAAGAAAATAGAAAGGTAGTTTTTTTAAAAAAAAGCTCCTTCCACTCTCTCTCCTGGGCCACCCCCCTCCTCGGCCCAGCTGCCCCCGCACCTCCCCCTCTCTCTCGCGCAGCCCGCGTGGGCCAGCAGGTCGTGGTAACAGCCCAGCAGCGCCCTGCCCCCGCTCCCTTTGCCTACGCCCGCTGACATGTGGGCCCCACAGGTGGGACCCACCGCCGTCTTCAACCTCCGGTCGAGTTAGACTCGGGGCGCAACCGCCGCTCCAGTTTCCGCACGTGGCGCCCCTATCCGAGCCGCACGCGCCCCAAGGTTCATCGCCGCCTATTTAAGGTCACCCTGTTCGTGGTTTGGATTTTCCAGCTTTGATTGGGTTTGCAACCCAACCCACTTTTTAGCAAACGGACTGTGCTGGTCTGGTTAACATGATCACAGAACGGTTTTGACATCGTAGCCGGATTGGCTTGGCTTGGTTTGGTCGACGGGTTTGCACGGGTTTACATAGACACACAAATGCATGAAGAGTGCAGATTCTCCAAGATGCTCTCACATAGGCTCAAAGTAATTCTGCCAGAAATTATTAGTGATCATCAGAGTGCATTTGTGCCGGGAAGATTGATCACTGACAATATACTGTTGGCTTATGAATGCATACATACAATGAAAAACAATAAGGGGAAGAAGGGTTTGTGTCGAATCAAGCTAGATATGCATAAGGCTTATGATAGAGTGGAATGGTGCTTTTTAGAAAAGATTATGGATAAATTGGGGTTTGACCAACGATGGATTAAATTGATAATGGCATGTGTTAGCTCAGTCAGGTACAGGGTTCGTTTTAATAACACTGAGACTGAAATTATCAATCCCACTAGAGGATTGAGGCAAGGAGATCCATTATCCCCATATTTATTTCTGATGGTAGCTGAGGGATTATCATGCATGATCAGGAAAGCCGAGGAGAGGGGAGACTTGGAAGGAATAAAAGTATGCAGACAAGCTCCTACAGTTTCTCATCTCCTTTTTGCGGATGATTCATTAATTTTATTGAAAGCGGATAAGGAAAATGTTGAATGTTTGGCGAGTATTTTGAGTACAAACTGTGCAAATTCAGGGCAAAAGATAAGTGAAGCAAAGTCCAGTATTTATTTCTCAAAAAATACAGAGGTTGAAGTAAAATCAGAAGTCTGCCAAATGCTGAATATTATGACAGAATCTTTAACTGATAAATACTTGGGTCTTCCAGCTTTGGTAGGAACAGATCGAAGTGATTGTTTTCGCCATTTGATTGATAGGGTGGTGAACCGAATAAGTGGATGGAGGGAGAAGACACTAAGTTTGGGAGGGAAGGAAACTCTTATAAAGTCTATTGCTCAGGCCGTTATGCGATGATGGTATTTCGTATTCCAAAAAACATTTGCAAGGGAATCACAAGTGCCATCTCACAGTACTGGTGGGGGGATGAGGAAGACCATAAGAGAATACACTGGCAAGAGTGGTGGAAGATGTGCCTACCCAAAGCTATGGGTGGGATGGGGTCAGTCCTTTAATTTGGCTATGCTCGCAAAACAGGTCTGGAGACTTCTTAGTGACCCAGACTCTCTTTGTGCTAGAGTTTTGAGGGCTCGGTATTACCCTGATGGAAGATTGTTAAATGCAAGATTAAAGAGTGGGAGTTCATACACTTGGCAAAGTATCCTAGCTAGAAGGGATTGTTTTAAACATGGATATATTTGGAGGGTTGGCGATGGAACACAGATTAAAATCTGGGAAGACTCTTGGATACCGACAAGTCACAATTTGAAAATCCAAACGACCAGAGGAAATAATATAGTGTCGACGGTTGATGAACTAATCAATCCAATTACCTTAACATGGGATGTGGACCTACTAAAAGCTATCTTCTGGCCGATAGACATTTTTCGGATTCTGCAGATACCGATTACCTCTGGTAGGGAGGATGTAGTAGCTTGGCACTATAACAGGAATGGTCTGTTCTCAGTTCGATCAGCCTATCATTGCCAATGGAAAAGCAAATTTGGGCCGAGATGTAACCAAGAACAAGCCGAAACTGTGACAAGAGCAAATCTGTGGAAGAATCTATGGAAGCTGAATCTACCGGGGAAGGTTAAGATATTTGGATGGAGGGCACTGAAGGGGCTATTGCCATGCAAAGCGATTCTTGCTAACAGGCATGTTGGACAAGGAGGATGCCCGGTCTTTCACAATGCAGCTGAAGACATCAAGCACATGATTTTCACATGCAACCGAGTCAAACAAATTTGGGCTTCACTGGATGTATGGGACAGGATCCAACAACTTCTGGAAACTGATCGATCGGGCTCGGTGATCCTGGATGAGATTGTTAGAAGGAGTGAGCAGATTCAAGTGCTTGAGGTTGGCTTTGCGGAATTAATCCTTACAGCCGACTGGTATATCTGGTGGGAAAGAAGACAAATTGCGCATGGAGAAACTGTCCAACACCCATCAAGGTCAGCCATGTCAATCTTGGCGCTAACGAAGAATTATAAAGAAGCTGGAAAAAAGGGATCGAAAATGAAACAAGGATGGAAGAAACCTCCGGAAGGAAAGGTGATGGTTAACGTCGATGTTGCCTTCAATGAAGAGAATGGTTGTGGCAGTGTAGGTGCTATCATTAGAGACTGCTCGGGTGGGGCACTAGCAGCTGCTCACAGTTTTGTACCTCATCTAATAGATGCGCCGATGGCAGAGGCATATGCTCTAAAAGAAGGTTTGATGCTGGCACAATATATTGGGTGTAATCGATTGATCGTGCAATCAGATTGTATGGAGGTGGTACAAACGATGGAGAATGGAGGCTTCTCAGCAACTTCGGCAGCTACATTGTATGATGAAAGTAAGATTATTTGGAATGGATTTCAAGATATAAGCATTGAGCATTGCAGTAGGGAGGTGAACCAGGTAGCTCATAATTTAGCAAAAAGAGCAATGCAACTAAAGCAGACTTGTACCTGGGTCGATGAACCTCCTAGCTTTATTCTACAATTTTTGGCAAATGATGTAATGTTACTGAATGAATAAAGCATGCGAGTTGATTTCAAAAAAAAATGCAGTGCTCTAGCAGAGAATCTTTCCTCCAACTCAAGGGCCTGAGCGAAGATGGTGTGCTTATCACCACCGCTGCTGTAGACGACCTCGCGTCTGCTGGCGCCGCGCTCCACCTCGTGACTGTCGGCGCCGCACACTCAACCTTGCGACTGCCGGTGCTGCGCCCTTTTGCGCCGCGCTTGCCGGTGCCGTGCCTTCCTGCGCCGTGCTCGAGCTCGCTGGTGCCATGCCCGCTACCGCTGCCACACTCGCTAGTGCTGTGTCCACGTGCACCACGCTCAAACTTGCACTTGCCACTGTTGTGCCCACCGCTGCTGCAGCGCTCGAGCTCGAGCTCGTGCCCGCCGCGACTGCACCGATATCGCTTTTCTGGGTTTCAATGGTTTGGCTGGTTTCTAACCATGACTGGGCTAGGAGGCTCTCGAAGCCTGGTTGAGTATACAGGTTCCAGCCCAAACCGTGGTGTAACCGTGACAATGGTTTTAGCTGGGCTGGTCACGGGTCGGTAGCCGGTTTTATTAAACCGATGTTCAGGGTGAATTTAAGGGCTACTGCACCCGCATCCACGCCCCCAACGCAACCCTAGCCGCCTCCAATCGCGCACGCGAAGCCCTAACTCGAACACGAAGTCGGGAGCTCCGCTGCCGCCGCCTCGCTCCGTAGCCGCTTTCGCCGAGGTAAGTCACGCCCGAGCTTCGCCTTCTCGCAATGAACGCGTACGTGCCCTTGGCACGCTCTCTCCCTCTCTCTTTCACGCGCCCGACCTCGCCGGAGCGCCGCCGCCGCAGCCGTCTCATGCCGTCGCGCGACCCGTGCGCCCTGCACTCGCTGCACCGCGCGCATCGCGCCCCCACCTTCGGCTCGCCTCCCCGTGCCCCGGCTCGCCGTCCCGGCGACCTCCGCCTCCGCGCCAATGGCACGTCGCCGCAGCCGCGCCCCCCAGCGCCGCGCGCCTCCCCTGCTTGGGCGGTCCACCGTGGACCCGGTCCACCGCCCCGCACCCCTCGGTCCACAGCACCGCCATGGACCGGCCAGCCACGCGCCACCACGTGGCCAAGCTGGCCAGACCCCGCGCCCTCTTGCTCTTTTTGCAAAAAGGCCCCCGCCTTTATTTGAAACTAACTCGTGGTCGAGCGTAGTTTTATTTTCATTAGATCTATGCCCCTGGTTTTAGCAGTTTAGCCCCTGTAGCTGTCAGTTTTTGTGAATTTAATCCAAATTGACTTTTTATTTCAGTTTTAATTATTTAAATACAAAAAATAGTTCAGTTAATTCACAGAATTGCCACCCAACTTGTTTTAGCCATAACTTTTGCGTTTTAATTCTGATTTAGGTGATTCTGGTTTCTACAGTTTCGTATCGATGAGTAGTATACAGTAGTGCAGTTGCTTTCTGTTTTTTAATGCTTTGGTGTACTGTTTCTAATTAAGCTTATTTGCTTGCATGTATTGCTCCTTTGTGTGATGATTGTCGCGTTTAGCCAACGAGACACTCGTAAAGGAAGAGGAGCAAGATCTCGCTGAGTTCGAGCAACCCGACTACAATCAAGGCAAGTGTAGACACCGTTTGATCATTTTGAACCTACTCATTAATGTCATGTACTTTCTATGCATGTGTCCAATGAATGCAAACCCTAAGGACCTGACTAGCTTTACTTATTATTCCTTGTGCACCTGGGGTTATGTATATGGGTAGATTAGGGTTTTAGTAGTCATGCTTAGCTGCTCTACTCACCTTATACACATGCTTAAACAAGAAATATTCTCTACTCAACTTGATGTTTAAATTATACTGAATCTTTGGTCACTGCGGTGATGGCGATGTTGGATGCTTACGAGCATTGTGATGATGGTGGTGACAGGGGGAGCGGGTACCGTTGGTGGTCCGGTTGTCGGGCGTACCTGTCTCTGCTCTCTGTAGGGACTTAGTCATGGAGTGACCCCCTAGGACATACAGTGCAGCTCCAAGCTATATGGCTCTAACTTGTCTAATTAGCAGGACCTCCACTAGTAGGGTGTTACTTTCCGGGTAGGCGTGAGGAAGTAACTTGGGTAATGAATATTAAGACATCGGTTGCTCGGTACACCATGGCTATGGGTATCGACTGTCGAGTGCCCTGGCCAAAACTTGCGAGTGGCATCCTATTAGTTGGACCCTGTGAAAGGTCTCATAGTGAGACCCTGCCTGGTCACCTTGGTAGTGTTTTAGGGAGTCATGACCCCAGGCAAATGGGAATCACGACTTGGAGTGAACATGCACACCTCTGTAGAGTGTAAAACTAATATATCAGCTGTGCTCACGGTCACGAGCGGCCCAGACTCTCACATGCTGAGCAAATTGGATTCACATGATACTTGGAGATGGAACTTGTTTGAGGTGGCTACCTCGTGCTTTGGCGGAATGGCTATTCCGTGTTAGCAGGATTGCTATCCTGTGTTCTTAATTGGGGCTAATCCCCAAATTACAATAATTATTAGGATAGTCTCTTAAAAGATGCTAATTACTACTTACACTAATTAAGGGTTGGGTTTATCCTACTCACAATTAGTGATAGGTTGTTCTAATAAATGAATTATAATTAAAAGTGATCAACTAAAATGCTACCGCAGTCAAACCATATCAGCTTTACCTTGTTTTAAGCCTTGCATGTCATTACTTTCCGTTTGTGCTTGCTGAATTCGACATGAACTCACCCTTGCTATAATCATTAAAGGTTACTCGGACGAACAAGAGTACAATTGTGACTTCCCTGAGGACTACCCTGAGTCGCCTGGTTGTTAGGCTCGTGTGATTCTACCGTCGACCTTCCTGTGGCAAGGTGGACCTGCTACGTCGACATGATTTAGTTTCACCTTTTATTCATGGAACAATTTAGTTTATGCTTCCCGTTTGTACTTTGATCATTTGGCTTGTAATAATGATAGTATACTTATTTATGTAATTCGTTTGAACACTATGTTTTGTACCATTGATGATGTCAATCCATGTGTGTGAATTTGAGATTCTAGCGCACATGTGATTTGGCACCCGAATGCTCTTTTACATCCGGGTGTGACAGATCCTTCAGCAATGACATCTAGGTGCTCACACATCTTCTGGTTTAATCCATGATAAAAGCCTTCCATGAGTAACCATTCTTCCATTCCATGATGAGGACAATCTTGAATGTATCCTTGCAAACGCTTCCATGCTTCTGAAATGGTTTGTCTTCTGCTATTGGAAATTGGTAATCTTTCCTCTTAAGGCATTGGTCTTGCCTATTGGGAAGAATTTTGCTAGAAAGGCCTTGGAACACTTCACCCATGTGTTGATGTCTTCTTTGCTGGCATAGAATCACTGCTTTGCTCTTCCCGCTAGCGAGAATGGAAAGAGGTGAAGTAGTATGATATCTTGATTAACACTTTCTATGGCGATGGTGTTTCCGATCTCCATGAAGTCCTGCAGATGTGCACTTGCATCTTCATTTGCCTTTCCACTAAATTTAACAACTTGCACCATGTTGATGAGGCTTGGCTTGAGCTCAAACTAAAGATTTTTTATTCTTAGTACTGGACTAGTGCAGATGTTCTCCACTGTTGGAGCAGAGAACCCCAACAAGGTCTTTTTAGCCATAGTTTCAAATACTGGTGACGAGCTTCCTTCTTGATTGATCCAATTGAGATAAAAAGTTGAGTGAATCAGTTTCAATCTTACTAATACCCTATATAAAATATAAACACAGAAAAAACAAATAGAGGTAAACCTACCAAGTAGAGGTGACTAGCAAGCAACCACTCATTTTATTAAGTATCTGTTTAGGCAATTTTTCTCAAAAAGTTTATTCCTTCCCCGGCAACAGTGCCAGAAATGCTTGTTGACACTTCTACCACCACTTAAGCTAAGTTGTCATCCCTAGCATGGCGCCAGAAGTATGGTATAAAAACTACCCACTAATAAAATAAATATAGGATCCGCAAGCGTACAAATTAAATATCATTGTAGCACTTCACCAGGAAGTATTCCAGGTATCATTATTTATATTTAGCTCTAGGGAAAGAACTAAGGACTTAAACAATGAGATCAACTTGCAAAACATGACTACTTATGATTGATTGGATTGCATAGTCACATACTTGGCAGGAGGGTAAACCATGATAGAAAAATGATATAAAATATAAAAGTCCAAGGATTAAATCACATAGAGATTAGATATAGACTACTCAGCTTAATAGTAGGTAGACATCTGATTAGTTCAAGAGATAGAAAATCCTAAGTAGTTCTAATTTATCTAGTCATTCATCTACTCTAATGCTACACTATCATATATAGCACAAAAAACTCTTCATTTATGTATAAAGAACGTTGCTATAAAAAGACAAGACCGAACTGGACTTTCTATGCAACTATGGTTTTACCTGTCTTATCAACGGGAGATGGAATACAAAAGACTTAACAGAACTGTCACTCCCATGATCTACCAGGCAAACCCGACCGATAGGGTGTAATTAAAGATACACGACATCTAAGCACCATGCTTACATGACATCTATCACCAAACCCTCCTGTGAAGAGAGCTAAGCGCTTTGCAAACATATACATAAACTTATTACAAATCATAACTATATCAAATGTAGAACTAGAATAAACTAAGAATATAATAAATAGAAACATAATGACATTTAAGTCAAAAGAGAGATAAAATATAATACCAATCTTTGATAATGAAGATCCAGAAATTCCGAGCACAGGCGCCCGACTCTTCCTCTATCTAGTCTAATTCTATGTAGAAGATAAAGATTAGGAGTAGCTAATCTAACTCTAATCCCTGACTCTAATGGCTCCCTCTAATTCTCAGATGAGAATAAAATATAATTCTGTTTTTCTCTCTCAACTCTAAGCTCTCCTCAAGGAGGGTCAGGGTTATATTTATAGCCTCCTAGGAAGCACCACAACCCTCAGATCAAACCGTCTTAAATGTACGCTTAAGATTAATCCTCAAAGGCGGTGGAAGCAGGATCTGCGAGGTTGCACCTGATTGGTTGAAGCCTCTGGGTGGCTGCCCCTGACAGGTGAGGCGTCCGCCCCTAGCCTATGTCAGGTGGGCCCCACCTTTCAGGTGGTGTCTTCCCCGAGTCTACTAGATTTTTCTAGAGTTGACGTTCGGGTCTTCTCTCTATGTAAATCTGACATGTGGACCTCCTTTTGTTATTATTCTGATAACCCCTGCAGAAATAGACATTCACCAAAACTCGTGGAAATTGTCAGTAAAAATCCTAAGTCTATGGGGATGTTCAGTTTTTATCCTCTTTCTTCTTTTTAGTTGACGATAGTTAATAATAATCAACACTAGTTTTACTCTAACCAAACGGGCCCTAAGGTGGCCCTGCCTAGCATGGTTGGTCGGTCTGGCCTCGGCCAGCCCTAGCACAGCTTCTACGTTGCAATGCCATGTGTTTGTTTCACTTGTCTCAGCTATGCCATGTGTTTGTTTCACTAGTCTAGACAAGCTGAGTTCGATTAAGGCCTTTTTTTAGTTCACCCCAAAATTCAAAAAAAATTCAAGATTCCCTGTCACATCAAATTTTATGGCACATGCATGAAGCATTAAATATAGATAAAAAATAACTGATTGCACAGTTTACCTGTAATTTGTGAGACAAATCTTTTGAGCCTAATTAGTCCATGGTTGGACAATAATTGTCAAATACAAACGAAAGTGCTACAATACCTAAATCTAAAAAGGTTTTGCAACTAAACAAGGCCTGAGATCATGTTTGGTATCTGACTTAAGTGGCTATGATTACTGTGACGGGGAATTCGGTAGCTTTACCACTAGCCTCTCTCCTTGTGGACATTTCATCGAACACCTTAGTGACAGTGGCCATCCAAAAGCGAGTAGTAGAGCAGGAATTAAATTGAGCAGTAGAGGTGAAGCCAAGGAGGCGCCATGGACAACTCTGTACTTGAGCTGTCCCACGCCATGGATGGCCACGTCGCCTCGACCCTGACCAGCGCCGAGGCTCTACGGTTGAAATCATTTGGCTTCACGGTACTAAGTACTTGCTATTCTCCATGGTCACTTTTGGAGACGTTGCTGTCGTGTTGTACTCTATGGGCGGTGTGGGGGAGGGCAGCGTAGAGGCGCTACAGTAGCATGACCAAGGCGAGTTAGGGCCGACCATTGTGAACGGGACACGCGGAGCGACGCTTGGTGTGGGGCGTGGGGGGATTTGGCTGTGAGGGTGAGAGGGGGTCATCCTAGGTGGGGGTGCTCATCGTGTGGGAAGCTTGCCCGCTCTCTCAGCATTAGAGAAGAAGCAACATGCCCCACGGTCCACTTTGGTTCTCTTCAATTTGTCGCGGTGCTAGCTCATTGAAAAAAAAGAAAAAGAACAGGAGCAAAAGAGGAAGAAAATGATCCCAAAGTCATCGAATAATATTGTAGCAGGTGAATTTTGTTTTATAATGGCATAAGCTGGTGAAGCCCGATTATGAGATGGCAAATCACAAAAACCCACTTTAAATTTCAAAAAGCTCTATTCCTCCACGACGACTATGTTGCCCGGGTCTCGACAAGTTGAAGAATTTAACGAAGAGCCACAAATTGCGACACGCTGTAGAGCACAAAACCAAAAAGATTGTTTGATTCTCTTTGCTAAATTTTAGCTAGCTAAACTTTAATTATTTTAGTAGTTAAACTTTCAAACACAATAAGGCCTTGTTTACTTCCACACCAAAACCCGAAATTTTTCAAGATTCCCCGTCACATCGAATATTTAGACGCATGCATGTAGTATTAAATATAGATAAAAATAAAAACTAATTGCACAGTTTGGTCGAAATATACGAGACAAATCGTTTGCGCCTAGTTAGTCTATAATTACACAATATTTGTCACATACCAACAAAACACTTACCGTAGCGATTTTGCAAAATATTCTGTAAGTAAACAACACGGCCTAACTAAAACGACCTACTAGTTAGTAATAAGTAACTAATTTTAGCTGAGAAATTTAGCGAGGGGAAAATCTCAATTCCCGTCCACCTGTCGTGTGTCCTCTCGCCCTCTACGTTCCGGAACCCTCTTCTCTTATCCCGCTCTCGCCTCACCGGCGCCGCCAATCCGCTGGCGAGCTAGGGCTTCCTGATCATTGGCCTCCGCAGCTTTCCGCCACCATGGGGGTCGACAGTGACGACGAGGATCTCGTGGTCTATGGGACGCCCATCGAGCGAGAGGAGGACACCTCCGCCCGCAAGCGCCGCGCCGTCGCCGAGGCTGGTCAACTCCGCGCACTCCCTGCCTGGAAGCAGGAGGTCTTTCTCTCACCTCCCTCCTTCCTCTCCTCGCTCTCCCGGGACGTGCAATTTCGTGATTAGCAATGCAACAGGTGTTGTATTTTTGGGAGCAATTGCGGTGCGATTTGCTTGTGATCAAGATTCAAGATGGATACTGCACATACTCACTCTTCCATTTGGGGTTTGCTTACATGCCTGCTGCTGTCATCAGCTACTTGATGCCATGCTTCTGTTTAGCTTTGGTGGCTCATATTATAAATAGAGCTGTGTTAATTTTCTGCTCGTACCATTGGAGTTGGGGTGAAAGCTAACTCGAGACTTTTAAGGCAATCATTTGCTCTTTACGCCCTGTTTTGTTAGTTGGGCAATATGTCAACTAGGAAAGTTCAGAAGCAGAATAATGATTTAAATTGTGAATTATATCTGCCTACTCCCTCGGTTCCAAATTATTTGCTTTGCTTTCTATGCACCTAGAAAAGCCAAAACGACAAAATTTGGAATGGACGGAGTAGTTCTCAAAGGAGATGCTTAATTCCATCATCCTGCAGAATACTGTTAATCTTGTTGTTTATCCTTGTGTGCTGCGTTAGTCAAACCATAGTTCAGTAACTAAGACCTTGATTGTGGGTTACTGCTGATCTCATAATGGAATGGGTTGTGGAAATTCATGTAGTTCAGATGTGATTTTTCAACTATTTCTTTATTAGTTGTTAGATTCCTTATAATGTGGATGCTGTTTATCTGTTTGGGCTTTGGATAGTGCAATTTAGGCTCACAAAAATATAAATTTGTGATTTTGTAGCCATTGTGATCTTATATTTGTATTAGTAAATCTGCAGAGTAACATCAGTGCTTGATGCTATCATACCATTTATTTTTTACTATTAAGTTATAGTATGGATTGAATTGTATCTTTTGTGAGTTACTTCTCTTCCTACTTGTTGGTCTTGTGCATTGGAGATTTCAATTGAAGTCATGTAGCATTTGATTTACTTCAAGTTTTATTGTTGTTTTCATGTGGCGTGTAGGTGAGGGATGAAGAAGGAAGAAGAAGATTTCATGGCGCATTTACTGGTGGATTCTCTGCTGGATTTTACAATACTGTTGGCTCAAAAGAGGGTATGTTACATTGAATTTTTAATAATTATAATACTACATCTAGAAAAGGATTCAATTCTAGCTCTATCCCTTGCCAAAGACCAAATTTATAGAAAAAAATCAATATTTATAACATGAAATAGGTATTGCTATGAAAACATATCTCGTGACGAATCTAATGGCACTTATTTGGTATCATAAACTTTGATTTTTTTTATAAACTTGGTTAAACTTAAAATGAATTGACTTGGTACTATACTATAATTGCATTCTTCTGTACAAAGGGAGTAGTATGCATGAAAGTAGCATTGAGGGAACACATTTTATAATATACGCACTATGATTTTCCTCAGGTTGGACACCACAGACATTTACATCATCACGAAAGAATAGAGCTGAGCTGACAAAGCAAAGCATATACAATTTTCTTGATGAGGAGGATATAAAGGTACATGATGTTCTTTAACCTTGCAAATAAAATTTTGAAAAGCTACTCAATTGATCTGATTGTAGTATGAAAATTGTTCTTTCTGCAATATAATTGTTCGTACTTTCCCTTTTTACATGGTTAATTAAAGAATGGCTTTTAGACAGACATGTTGCCAGAGTCACCTGACTGGTTTTAGGTCCAGGCTTGTAAATACGCATCATTGTCGTAGGGGATGTTGATCTGATCAGATTCAGCTTTTCTTTTTGACATCAGATTCCACTTTTAAGGCTGGTCTAATTTCTGCTGTTTGGAGGCACAAATAGTCTGATTGAAGTTATTTCATAGCATATATCCATTCTTGAAAAAATCGAGTTCATTTGACAGTGTGGGCACTATTTACAGGATATGGGTGGTAATGCTTTGGAGACATCTCAGCAGTACGATACCTTTGGTTTTACAGCTGCAGAGCACGCTCGAAAGCAGGCATCCAAGGAACAAAAGGAGAGGTTAGCGTCTTATCATCTTGTTCTACCAGTTTAATAAATGAATGGACTTATTGAACATATGTTTCCCATCAAAGCACTCTTCAGTCATCTCTCTGCACATTTTTCTGCTATTTATTGTGGTTCCATTCAACCAAGCTGTTCTGGTCAAACCTTGAGCCCCAGCTGTTGGTGGGAGTCTCATGCGGCCATATCGCCGAGGCCTTGTTTAGTGTGCGATTTTTTTTTGGATTTGGCTACTGTAGCATTTTATTTTATTTGGCAATTAGTGTCCAATCATGGACTAATAAGCTCAAAAGATTCGTCTCGCAAATTTCAGGCAAACTGTGTAATTAGTTATTTTTTTATCTATATTTAATGCTCCATGCATGCGTCCAAAGATTCAATGTGATGGGACGAAAAGAAAATTTTTGGGAACTAAACAGGGCCTGAGTTGGGTGGAGTGAAAATGAACAAAAATGATCCATGGAGAGGAAGAGACAAAAACAAATGGTTCTTATGGGCCTCTATGGATTTTTCTCAAATTTAGTTGCCTTTTTGAGCCCTTTAGTTTCCTACTTTTTCATTATTTATCTATTTGTATTCTTATTACATCTATGCCATTGTATTCAAATGCCACCAACTTGTGTATGAGTGCATCCAAATTGAACTACCTTTTGCTGATATATGTTTTTTCATTGTTTACATCTCCTTGCAGACCATCTGCTATACCTGGTCCCATACCTGATGAATTGGTGGTCCCCACCAAAAATTCAATTGGTATTATTTGTTCTAATGTTTTCTCAATAACATTTGAGTTGATGTATGTACTTTCATTGAATTTTATGTCATTACCATGCTTGAACAGGTGTGACATTGTTAATGAAAATGGGTTGGCGCCAAGGACGCTCTGTCAGGGACTCACATGCTGATTCCTTGTATGGTATGCCTTTTGTTTTCAATGATTTTGTTTGTTTGGTAAGTTCAGCCATTCTCTGTGATGTGTGGCCCTTCATTTGGTCAGAACTCTTGAATGCTACAGCCAATGCCTTGTAATAGCAGCTTCTGGCCTCGCTAATTATCATTAGTTTGAAAACATTATTCTGCTCAAAAGTTTCATTGCGATTCTCAAATGTGACATTTCTTCCTGATCATTTGGAGTTATATGTCTCCTAAACTGAAAAAAAACTCTGCTGCAGAATCACGCAGGAACGCTAGAAAAGCTTTTCTTGCTCTCTCTGGTGCCAAGGATGATGAGGATCAAGATCAAAGTGCCGAAAACTCTAGCTTAGATAAAGCTGTTGTGGGGTCAGTCGAGGAAATACCTGTATCTGGAAATACCCCTGTAAGCAGAATGAGTGTTTTTTGCTTCATTGCATGTGCATATTTCCTTGTTATTCACCTCATTACAGGGCTGTATTTTCTTGTTTGGTTCTTTATAACATCTGTTCTTCTAAGGTCTTTTTTTTTCACTTTTTTGTGATTCTTTCAGATATAAAAATATCATGTTTTCCCAACTTAAACTAGCTAATCAGGATATTGGTCCTTTTGCACTTGTACTCTTATCGATTACATAAGCTGTCTTGGACTGTGTTGCAGTGAAACCTTTTTAAAATTTGACCTCTGATGTATGCTAGACATTTTATTGGCGTCTTGATTCTTGAATGTTGTCATATTGTTTCCAATTATATAAGTAATATTCTTTCATTCAGGTCTTTTTTTTTGGGAAGTAACAAAGCTTGTCACAAATTTTCCTCTTGTATTTTGTGCTATCTGGACAGCAAAGCTTCAAACTTGGCCTCCAATGGATGCTAGGCTTTTATGATTGATCACTTAAAGCTATGTCCTCAATTGATAATTACTTTCATAATATTGTTTCACAGAATCTGCTTCTCTTTTGCTCTACAATTCATTTTCAAAAAGATCAGTGGTTTCTCGTTACCTTCGGTTATAAGTGAGTGTATGTGTACCCATAGTATGATAATATCCAAGATGTCCAAAATGTGTGCATACATTTATTTATTTATTTATTTATTTATTTATTTATTTATTTATTTATTTTGTGTTCATGATTGCATCATGTGTTAAAATACACATGAAGAAAACATCTGCTGATAATCCATGAATATTTAGGTGTACGTGCTTCATCCAAAGGAGGATTTTCATGGATTAGGTTATGATCCATTCAAGCATGCTCCTGAGTTTAGAGGTATCATGTTCAGATAATATAAGATAATATACTCTTATTGTTGGAGTATGAGTAGTGTAGGCCCATGAGGCTAAGCCCATGAGGCCCATGTATGGCACTATATGGCTATCCTGTTTAGGATTGGCCCAATTGAATAGAAACCCTAATTCTAACATGGTATCAGCCTAACCCTCCCCTGCCTCCCTCCCTCTCGAACCAGGCGCCGCCGCCGCCACTGGTGCGCCGCCGGCCGGCCGCCATGGACGACCACCCTCCCCCTCCACCCTCCTACTTCCTTTCAGTTCCCCCTCTACCCAACTACACTTGGGCGCAAGTGACGGGCGCGAGCGCATCTTCTCCCTCTGTCAACGTCGGCATGCACGCCGTTGGCCTGCGCGCCCCTGCATCCGCGCACTCCCCTGCTCCTGCTTCCGCCCTAGGCCTGCGCGCCCCTGCTCTGCGGGGTCCTGGCGCGGCCGCGTGCCCTCCCGGAGCCGCAGCCGCAGCTGCTCTAGGCGCCGCGGGCAGCACCGCCGCCGCCCCGCGGGCGCCCCTGCAGAGGACGACCCGGCCGCCGACGTCAAGGGGGTTCACCTCCTGGGCGCGACTGCCTACGCGGCGGATCTAGCTGCTGGAGCTGCTTATGCCCGGGCCGCCGCAGCCGCCATCGTCGTCGGCCTGGGCATGTCGCCCCCTGCTTCATCCCTGGCGCCGTCCGTTCCTGCTGCCAGTGACGTCATTGCTGCTCTGCAGATGGGGGCAGGCGCGGGTGCCTCGACTTTCCCAGCCCCGCCGCTGCAGCCCCAGTCCGCCGGCCGCCCCGACTCCGCTCTCGCTGCCGCGCTCGCCTCTGCCCGGGCAGCAGCCGCAGAGGGACAGGCGCGGGTCCGGGCGGCTGCCCTCGCCTGGGAGCGCGAGCGCGAAGCTACAGATGCTCTGGCTCGCCAGATCGCCGAGGCGGAGCAGCTCCTCGTCCCTCCGACCTCCCTCGACGTTGGGGCTACCTCCTCCGGCTTAGCGGGCCACCGTGCCTCCGCCGCCGCGGTTATCTGGCATGATCCCGCCGATCCACTCGTGGCTCAACTTCACTACCAGGTCGGAGGTGTATAGATCATCAGGCTGCTCGTCCTAGTGGTTCTCGACCCTGAGTCGCCTTCCTACGCCCGTTGGCGGGACCTGGTCCTCCTGACCCTCTGCCGCTATGCCCTCGACGACCACGTCCTCGTCGATGCCTTGCTCGCGGTCCAGACTCCTTTGTGGCTGCGCCTCGACAACATCGTACTCTCCTGGATCCTCTGGACGATCTCCCTTGACCTCCACGACCTCGTCCGCAACACCACCGACGCTCGCCAGGCCTGGCTAGCGCTCAAGGGCTAGTTCCTTGGCAATGCCGAGGCTCGGGTCTGTGGCTCGATGCGAGTTTCCGCACCTTCGTGCAGGGAGACCTTGCTGTTGGAGAGTTTTGCCGCAAGATGAAGACAATGGCGGACTCTCTCGGCGACCTTGGCTGGCCCGTGGAGGACCGCATCTTGGTCCTCAACGTCCTTCGCGGGCTCAGCGACCGCTATGCTCACCTCCGGACGTGGATCACCCGCCAGCGACCGTTCCCAACCTTTTTTTGTAGGTACGGGACGATCTTGTCATGGAGGAGCTCTCCCAGGGCATCCAGCCGGGGTCTACATCTGGGCCTCTCTCCGCAGGGTCCTCGGCCTCCTCGACCGCACTTGTTGCCACTCCACCGCCGCGTCCGTCTGCTCCGCCTACGCACACAGTTGTCTGTTCTGGGCCCCCTTCCCCTCGGGCCGAGCGGGGGTGTGGGGGGTGGGGCGTGCTGGTCGCCTCGTGGTCGTGGCGGGGGACGTGGTGGAGGTGCTGGCTGTTGGGGCACCCCCGCTCTGCCTCCACCACGGGGTGCTACCTGGCCCTCCTTTCATAACCCCTGGTCCGGGCGCATCTCCATGTGGCCCTTCCAGGCTCTTGGTGGCGAGCCTTGCTCGGCCGCCATGCTTGCTGGTGCCCCTCCAGGGTTCTACCCAGTTCTCCATGGACTACACCTCCCGGCGCTCCCGGTTGGGACCAGGCGGCCTTGGCGTGCTCCTTCAGCACTATGGGCCTGACACCTACTGTCGGCCCAGAGTGGATCGCCGACTCGGGTGCTACCTACCACACCACCCCGGACCCTGGTATACTCTCTTCTGTCCACCCTCCTTCCTCTCACCCTTCGTCCATCATGGTCGCCAATGACTTATGTCTTCCTGTCACGTCTGTGGGTGCCACTGGCGCTCATGGCTCCTTTCGTCTTCCTGACATTCTTGTTGCACCTTCTATGGTTCACAACCTTCTTTCAATTCGTCGTTTTACAGCTGACAATTCCTGTTCTGTGGAGTTTGACTCTTCTGGTCTTACTGTGAAGGATTTGGCTTCCAGCGTCCTCAGCTCCGATGTGATAGCACGGGGCCTCTTTACACCCTTCGCTTCCCGACGGTTGCTTCACCTTCACCTTCTTCGCCGTCCATTTTGTCAGTTGCTTTCACAACCACTACTTTCTCCACTACTTGGCACCGGCGCCTCGGCCATCCTGGACGTGATGCCCTGATGCAGCTCAGTCGTGGTTCTGATATTCGATGTACTCGGGCTCACGATGAGCATTTGTGTCATGCGTGCCAACTGGGCCGTCATGTTCGTCTTCCTTTTTATAGTTCTTCCCATGCGGCCCGCATTTTTGACCTTGTACATTGCGACCTCTGGACATTTCCTGTAATCAGAATTTCTGGATACAAATACTATCTTGTGGTGGCTGATGATTATTCTCATTATTCCTGGACTTTTCCTTTACGTGCAAAGTCTGATGCCTTCGCCGCGATCCTCCACTTCTTCACTTGGGTGTCCACACAGTTCGGCCTTACCATCAAGGTCGTCCAGTGTGACAATGGTCGGGAGTTCGATAACTCCGCCTCCTGAGCCTTCTTCCTCTATCACGGTGTCCAGTTGCGCATGTCTTGCTCGCATACCTCCTCTCATAACGGCAAGGCTGAACGCATGATTCGCACCACCAATGACACTGTGCACACTCTTCTGCTTCAGGCGTCACTTCCTGCTCGCTTCTAGGCTGAGAGCTTGCACACCTCCACCTACCTCCTCAACCGTCTTCCTTCCGCTATCTGCCCAACTCCCACGCCACACCACGCCCTCTTCGGTACCCCTCCTCGCTACGATCACCTTTGAGTCTTCGGGTGTGCGTGTTACCCAAACACCACCGCCACCGCTCCCCACAAGCTGGCTCCTCGTTCGACTCTCTGTCTTCCTCGGGTACTCCCCGGATCACAAGGGGGTATCGATGCTACGATCTTACCTCTCGTTGGGTCCTCATCTCTCGCCATGTGGTATTCGATGAGTCTGTCTTCCCCTTTTCCACCACCACCACTCCCACTTCCACCCCGGAGCTTGACCTATCCTCCCACTAACCCGATGGTCGAGCCACTTATGCAGTTCTTTCCTGCAGGTACTGCTACACCGTGCCCTTCGCTAGGGCCATACCCCAGTTCGCCGGTCGCCCGTGGCCTGCTCCCTGCCCGGGCCTCGAGGGGTCACTTTCCGGGTCGGCCCCCGCCCCTGCGCCCGACATGGGTCCCGGGCCATCGACTTCGGCCGCTGCGGGTCCCGGGCCATCGACTCCAGCCCCATCGGCACGCTTCGCCCGACGCTCGTCTACCAGCAACGTGCCCGGCCGGCGCCGCTGCCTCTATCACAACCGGTGGCCACTTCTTCACCAGGGTCCCCTACCTCACCAACGACTTCTTCTCCGCCGGCAACATCGACACCGCCGCCGAGGCCATCGGCTGCCCCGCCTGCCCGTGTTGCGACGCCGGTGTACCACCCACCGCTCCTTCACCGACACCCGCGTCATGTGCATCCTATGGTGACGCGACACGCGGCTGGTACCCTGCAGCCCCGGGCTCTTGCGGCGATGCTCGGGGTCTCTCCGGTACCCTCTTCCGTCCGCGAGGCCTCGCTAGACCCTCACTGGCGCCGCACAATGGAAGAGGAGTACGCGGCCCTACTCGCCAACCAGACATGGGATCTGGTGCCTCGTCTGTCGGGCTCCAACATCGTCATCGGCAATTGGATTTGGACTCACAAGTGCCGTGCTGACGGCACTCTTGAGCGGTACAAGGCTCGTTGGATTCTCCGGGGCTTCACTCAACGCCCCGGTGTTGACTACGACGAGACCTTCAGCCCAGTGGTGAAGCCGGCTAGTGTCCGCACGGTGCTCTCGTTGGCTCTCACCCGCGGGTGGCCCGTGCATCAGCTCGACGTCAAGAATGCCTTCCTGCATGGCTTTCTCACTGAGACAGTCTACTGCAGCCAGCCGGTGGGGTTTGTTGACTCTTCTAGTCCCGACATGGTGTGTCGGCTCAATAAGTCTCTCTACGGCCTCAAGCAAGCCCCCCGCGCGTGGAACCATCGATTTGCTGCTTTCCTACTGACACCGGAGTTTTTGGAGGCCAAATCAGACACTTCACTGTTCATCTGTCACCATGGCGCTGAGACTGCGTACCTGCTGCTCTATGTTGACGACATTGTCCTCACAGCCTCCAGTGAGTCCCTCCTTCGCCGGATCATACAGGAGTTTGCTATGAAGGATCGGGGGGTGCTCCATCACTTCCTCGGGGTTACTGTTGAGCCTCGTCCTGCCGGGTTACTTCTTCACCAGCGGCAGTACACTCTTGATATCCTGGAGCGAGCTAGGATGACTGACTGCAAGCCCTGCTCCACTCCGGTTGACACACAGGGCAAGATATCAGAGGCCGAGGGCAACCCAGTGACGGATCCCACTACATATCGGAGTCTTGCCGGTGCACTAAAGTATCTCACCTTCACCTTGCCGGACATCACCTATGCAGTTCAGCAGATCTGTCTCCATATGCATGATCCCCGGGAGCCACACCTCACTGCTCTCAAGCGGATCCTTCGCTACCTCCAAGGCACCGTCGACTTCGGCCTCCTTCACCGGCGGTCGTCCTCCGCCGAGCTCGTCGTCTACACTGACGCCGACTGGGCCAGGTGTCCGGACACTCGGCGCTCCACCTCCGGCTACGCTGTCTTCCTATGCAGCAACCTGGTGTCCTGGTCATCCAAGCGTCCGTCGGTCGTCTCCCGCTCCAGTGCCGAGGCGGAGTACCGCGCTGTTGCTAACGGCGTGGCTGAGGCTTCCTGGCTCCGCTAGCTCGTTGCCGAGCTCCATAGCCCTCTCTCTCGGAGCACGTTGGTCTACTGCGACAACATCAGTGCGGTGTACCTCTCCACCAACCTTGTGCAGCACCAGAGGATCAAGCATGTGGAGATCGATCTACACTTTGTCCGTGATCGGGTCGCCATCGAAGATGTTCGGGTCCTCCACGTCCCGACCACCTCCCAGTTCGCTGACATCTTCACCAAGGGTCTCCCGTCCTCGACCTTCGCCGAGTTTCGCTCCAGCCTCAACATCACCAGTGGCTAGTTGCATCTGCGTCTGTGGGGGGGCTCGTGTGTTGTACTTTTTTTTGTGTTCATCTGCAAACTCCGCTGCGACGGTAGTTTAGACTGCGGGGGGTGTTGGAGTATGAGTAGTGTAGGCCCATGAGGCCCATGTATGGCACTATATGGCTGCCCTGTTTAGGATTGGCCCAATTGAATAGAAACCCTAATTCTAACACTTATTAACATTATTCAGTGTCTGTCACACCTGATTCCTTTTATAGACAGGAAAACATTGCAGAAGTCGAAAGAGAGGGACCACAAACGAAATGATGCTTCAATGAGGGGAAATCTTCTGATTTCTAACTGTAAGATATAATGATGATTGTCTCCCTGTTATTCTATTATATTGGTATTGATGTTGAGAGTTGATTAATGATTAGTGTAGCCTCAGCTTTGAATTAACTTAGCTAGTTGTTCAATCATCAGCAGGACATTATGCTCCTGGTTTTGGGATTGGAGCTCTCGAAGAGCTTGATGCTGAGGATGAAGATATTTATGCATCAGGTAATTGAGTTATCTTATCAACCTTGGTACTTCTGGGGATTATGCAATCATATGATGTTTTTCTGTTTAAACCACTCCTTTATGGAATTCAGTTCTGGCCATGTGATCAATCATATGATACTCAACTAGGGTTCGTTCACACATTTTTTTGTTTCCAGGATCTTGATGTTTCATATTTGTTTTCTGATTGAAGTCTTTATAAATGCATACTCATGGATACATTGGAGACTTGTTCTTTCATTGTGTAATCATGCTTTCAGGTTGATATATTAACCCTTTATACTTATAAGTTGGTCCTTTGTACTAACATTTTTTGCTAACATTTTTTGTATTTAGGTTTTGCTTATGAACGAACTGAAGTTGATATTGAGCCTTCAAAAGCAGCCAGTGACAGTAATTACAAACTTGATGACAGAAAAAGAGGTTTCTACCTGAACTTTAAGATTGCCTCAAATTCTGAGTACAAACTTGAACGGTAATGCTTCCTCTGATTCATACTTTTCATCTTGATGGAGCAGTGTGAGCTAGCTCCAGAAGTCTGGGTTTTGTTTTTAAATTCTACCTTCTTTGTGTTACCCTTTCAAAGCTTTTAGCTTACCTAATCATGTAACTGTATTGATGCCAAATTTCATTCTTGTCAGTTTAACTGATGGAATATATATGTGAAATTATAATCCCTCCATTTCTGTTTATAAGGCATGTTTGCATTTCAAGATTCAAACATTGTAATCGTTGACCTCCAACTACTCTAGCAATATAATTGCATTCTTATTTGATTTTTTTTCTTCTCGAACATGCGGGAGAGCTGTGTATTGTTATATTAAAGAAGAAGAAAAAGGGTAAGAGAAGCCGTACAAACACACATGATACACATAACAAAAAATTCAAGTTTACATGCGCATCTTTTATCATGTTTGAAATTATTTTGCAGTAATTATGATTTTGCTTGCTATGAATAATAGAAGTGTGATGGGCAGCCAACAGGCTGCCAGGGCCGATGGGCTGAAAGTTCGGCCCAGTTATCTTTATAAGTTTAGTTATCTTTGTATTTGCAATTTATATTAGTCCCAAAGGGTTATTTAGCAAAAGAGTGAAGTAGAAGAGACATAAATATCTGTAGACTCTATTGATATAATCAAGCAATGAATTATGAAGAAACAATTCTAGTCTCCCTCATTCTCTCAAGCTCTTGGCAAAGCATAAGGCCTAGTTATCCCTAAATACCCCCTCAATCTCTCAAGCTCTTGGCAAAGCATAAGCCCTAGTTATCCCTAAATACCCCCTCAATCTCTCAAGCTCTTGGCAAAGCATAAGGCCTAGTTATCTATACCAAAATACCCTTCACCATAACAAGAAACAAAATTAGTATTAGATTATTTTGGCAACAGCACAAAACGCCAAACCATACGTCATAATTTCTATGAAAATTAATTTATCATTGCTGTCGTCGTTGGTGCCATACGAATGTCCCCTGAACCATTTTGAGGTTCCTCCACCCAGAGTCATAACTGGCACACATACGAAGTATCAAACTTTATAAGTTTTGACCAACAATTATAGTGGCTATATAAATGTATATTGATACAAAAATTATACCACTTTGTATCTCAATATCTATATTCACCATTTACTATTTTGCATCAGTATAATAATACAGCAGAAATTTGTGATCAAATATAACTCAGAAGACTGTTGTAAATTCATGTAAATTTGGGTGGAGTATTTAAATCGTTACTGCCAAAGATTGATTCATTCAATTGTGTATTGGCTGTATATTTAATAAATTGAATGGCATTGCTGCTTTTATCAGATTCCTTCCTCCTGAGATCCCTGATGCTTTTGATGCTCAACACAAATTTCCAACTCCAGTTCAATCTACAGAGAAGTTTTCTGACTCAGCTCCTCTTGAGGTTCCTCCTCCAGAAGACACTAGCTTGACACTATTGATTGACGGCTGTGCAGCTATGGTTGCACGTTGTGGGAAACATATTGAAGATTTCTACAAGGAGAAAAGTAAGACAAACCCGCAGTTCCTTTTCCTTAGTGGAGGAGATGGCTGTGACTATTATATGAGAAAGTTATGGGAGCATCAGCAAAAACATATTGGTCAGCAAAGGCATGATTCTGCAAAATCAAAGACTTCTTCTGACAAGTTGACAGCAGAAAATCGTGGGAAAATTCTTGGTGAAAGGCCCCTTGATAGAACTACTAAACTACATAGCCCATCTCTTTCTGCGAAGGACGCTGTTCAACTGCAATCTAATCTTATTGACACATTTGTCAAGCCAATATCCCTTGTAAGTTATTTCTATTGCACTGGGCTGTTGTTAATATCACATTGGTTATGTCAATGGCTCATTCTCGGTCTGGAAATGGTTTTTTCTTGTTTGCAAATAGGATGGCCTACCAGAGTCTGAGAAGCCTTTTAGCAATGATCTTGCCAAACAAGTTAGGTTTGAGCAATTTCTTAGAGATAAATATAAGGGAGGTCTTCGTGCTGCAAATGTTACACCTACAAGTACTATGTCAGAAGCTGATCGTGCTCGAGAAAGGCTTGATTTTGAGGCTGCTGCAGAGGCAATTGAAAAGGGCAAGGGAAAAAAGGTTATTGATCCTTCGTCAGTGTTCTCTTTGCCTGGAATGAATGAGCAACGTTTTGTAGCGGCAACTCAACCAGAGGTAGATGAGGTGACTTTGGTCATTATTGTTATTATTATGTTAAGTCTTCTTCCAAATGTTGACTTCTGGAAAATTTATGAAGAGCTCTGTAGTGATACAAGATGAGAAGCCCATCTATCCACAAAGGGAACAGTTTGAATGGCGGCCTTCACCAATACTGTGCAAACGTTTTGATATTGTTGACCCTTTCATGGGGAAGGTAAATTGAAATATGAATTTTTATAGCTGACATTACTTCGATACTTCTGATAGTTGCGTGCATATGGATTACATATACTTGCATTACTTAGGTAGATGCATTTCTTGATTTATATTTGTGAGAACAGAAGCATCGCTTGATGTCATGCTTCTTCCCACCTGGTCATGCCCGATAATAGCCATTTCCTTAGCTAAAACTGATAATGATAATGTTAATGTTAAGCCTCTAATTAGAAGAGGACATGGATCTTTTTAGTAGACATTTATATACTACAATACAATATGTGTATTTGTATGCTGTTTCTACTGTATTCTTTCACTTACGGACTGATTCAAACTTTCATACATTAATTTTGCTTTAATTTAAAGCATATAGCTTCAAGTGGAATTGCATTTTAAATTAGCACTCACATGTGCATCTGATCATCCTTCACACATTTGCAGCCAATGCCTGTTCGAAGACCAAGGAGCAAGATGGAAAACCTTATCTTTATGACAGAATCCAATAAAGGAACAAAGGATGAAGTTGAGAGCTCGAGTAGGAGTTCACAGCATGCTTCTATGGAAGGGGTAGCAGATGTCGAATCACAGGGAGCTACTAATGACACTGACTTTGAGCCCAGCAGCTTGCAAAGACCTGTTGATCTTTACAAGGTAAACATATGTCCCGTATTTGGATGTTCTTATCAAAACATGTCTTAGAAGTCAACTGAGATCAAACAATTGACAAGTTCGGATGCACATTGGGAAATATGTGATGCGTCTCTAAGCTTAAGGATCATTGACCCTGAAAAAAATCTTATGTTCGGAGAAGCTTAGGCTTCTTTGAATAGGGGCTTAATGTCTTCATCTACTTATCGTTTATTAGAAAATGATTGTAATATGTTTTAGTATTGACAAGTTCATTTATTGTGGATGCAGGCTATCTTTTCTGATGACTCAGGTGATGATGTGGATGAAATTCTTAGTAATCAACCAGTGGATCCTGTGAAGACAAGTGAAGGTGCTAACATGGCTCTCAATCGTCTTGTTGCTGAGGATTTCCTAGAATCATTGGGTAAAGAACTGGGATTAGAGGTCCCACCAGAAAGGCCTCATGTTTCATCTCAACCTGAAAAACATTTAGCTGCTGGTGCTAGTCTCCCATCCCAGGATGAAAGGATAACAACTGTTCTCACCAAAGTAAAGGAGAATCAGAGCTATATTGGCATGGTGCAAGTCGGCAATATCAATGAAGATATTCCATTAGCCAGTGCTGAAACCCTTGGCATGAAATATGAGAAGCAGGAGAATAGAACCGAGAAAAACAGGTCTCTCCCTATGCATCGGCAAAGCCAGAACCATAGTCCAAGGTCTGATTCATCTAGTGAGCGGCATAGGAGTTGGAAAAGGAGATCACATCATCACATCCGGAATGGAACTCCAGAATCTGAGTCCTCTGGTGAACGTCATAGAAGCAGAAGAAGAAAGAAGTCTCATTCAAGACACAGAAAAGGCAGGAGTAGAAGTCCGGATAGTGATTCTCCTAGTGATACCCAACGTGAGAGAAAACGCAAGGAGAAAAGACATCGCCGAACTTACACATCTGATACTGATTCTAGTGATCATGAACACATGGAAAGACATAAATCTAGTAGTAGACGATCATCTGACAAAGACAGAAGCAGAAAGCATCCTATACACCACAAGCACAGACGAAGAGATCATGTTAATTATTCATGAATGGGAACTGCTGGAATATGACTGTACAAATGAGGGAAGATGCAGTGAGCAGCCATTGGTTTTGCAAACCATGGAAAGTTTTTGATGAGAACACTGGGAGATATGGAAAAATTGCTCACAGGAAGTGTTCTGTGTATCTTGGCCCTAAGCTTTCTTTGTTGGATTGGTGGAATACCATGCAGCATTGCTGTACCAGAAAGCAGTCTATGCTACCTGAATTGCATGTTTCTATCTCTTTTAGTTTCAAATATGCATATTCAATGGACTTTTGTCTCTGCAACATGTGGGCTGAGCGAACTCAACTGTTCTGAAACTTGCATATATATGGAATGCTCACAATGGGAGGTAGTCTGGAGCTCTGGATGCAGTTTCATGGCAAGGAACTGCAATCATATGGTGTTCCTGTATGCAAAACGTTGATCCTGGAAGCTAATGGTTTGATTACAAATCCATGGCGTGCGCAAAACCGCAAGTTGTATGACAGCTATTTTCTAGTTTTACTTAATTCATATATAGTGTAGTTTTGTTTACACAAGGTAATTAGGTTTTTGAGAATTATTATTCCCCAAAAAAAGGATTTTGAGAATTGTCAAAGCATAGTGTAGTTGAGCGATTTGGGCCTGGCTGTTCCCAACAGGCTCTACCTTTTCTTATTGGCAGCAAGATTTTGCCATCAAGTGATATGGTAGGGTAGATTTGATGGTAATGCTTGGTAAGATGATCAGTTCCCCTGCCGAGGCTACACTTTTGCTGTGCCTTTTGCCCGTCCTTGTTTAGTGTATGTAGTTAGCCCCTCTATCCCAAAATAAAAGTATTTCTGTTATTCTCTTAAGTGAAACAGTCCTAACTTCCCAAGTCTGACAAAGTTTACAGTCAAGAATGAAATTTATTGTTTTTTTTAAATGAGCATCATCAGATAAATTATGAAATGTATTTTCATGGTTTAATTATTCGATGCGGTAGAGATATTAGATGATAAAGTACTCTTCTCTGTAAACATAACTTATGATAGCTTGACATAGGACAATCAGAAGTGCCTATATGTCGAGACATGGTATGGATTAGAAATGTCGGGCATTTCGGGTCAGGATAAAATAGCTGATGTAATCGCCTTTTGTCCTTTATTAGCAGTAGTAGCATGTCTATGTTAGATGTTACAACGCCCCGCCTCAGAATTATCGAATTGAGCACCAAAAACCGCCCACGGCAAGTCCAAGCGATGATATGCAGATGCTTTCCTTGTATGCATGCGTATCGCGAACCCAATCCAATCCAGATTCTCTGCAGTTGTTAAGAGAAGTCGCAAGTGACTTTATACATGACCGATGTCATCCATTTGCTATCCAACGGCTGCTGGTCATCTTTGTGCGCGCGCGCGCTCTCTCTCTCAATACAAGCCTGCCCACACGAAAACGGCCCAACTGAGGCCCACTTTATGGACGGGAAAAGAACACACACAACACAAGTGAAATTTCACTCATATCTGCCTATTATTTGTAGTGTTATTTGGGACCTTAGCGTTTAGGCTTTGTGCAGTTTGCGAAATTTTTTGGCTTTGGCTACTATAGCACTTTCGTTTGTATGTGAAAATTATTGTCCAATTACAGAGTACCTAGGCTTAAAAGATTTGTCTCGTAAATTATAGACAAACTGTGCAATTAGTTTTTGTTTTTGTCTATATTTAATGCTCCATGTATGCGTACAAAGATTCGATGTGATGGAAAATCATGAAAATTTTTGGGAACTAAACAAGGCCTTAGTTAAATCCAATAGAATAACCCAACAAGTAAGTGATGGTTACATTCTATTTTTATCCCTTTTTCTTAATTTTTTAGATTTGGCTACTGTAACACTTTCGTTTGTATTTGATAATTATTGTCTAATCATGAACTAATTAGGCTTAAAAGATTCGTCTCGTAGATTACAGATACATTGTTTAATTAGTTATTTTTTATATATATTTAATGCTTCAAGCATATGTCACAAGATTCGATGTGACGAAGAATCTTAAAAAGGTTTAGGATTTTGGGTGGAACTAAACACGTCCCAAGTGAAAATCCTTGTATAGTTATGCTCTATGACCTTTTTAGTTCCCAAAAGTTTTTCGATTTGGTTACTATAGCATTCTTGTTTGTATTTTGGTGATTATTATCCAATTATGAATTAACTACGCTCAAAAGATTCATCTCGTAAATTACAGGCAAACTGTGAAATTAGTTTTTATTTTTATCTATATTTAATGCTTTGTGTATGTGCCACAAGATTAATGCTTCATATATGTGCTACAAGATTCGATGTGATAGGAAATTTTGAAAAGTTGTTTAGATTTTTGGTTGGAACTAAACAGGGCCATACTGATGGTATTCTGCAATATGTAAAGTGTATGTGTTCTGTTCTCTATCCACTGAAGTGGACCTCTCGGCCGGGCAAACTAGAACTAGGAGACCAAAGATGACTGGCAGCCGTTCGATTGTGAATGGATGGTATCAAGCATGCATAAAGTCATATGTGACTTTTGTGAACAATTGTAGAGAATCTAGATCGTCGCAAACCTATCGTGCCATCAAACTTTATTGTTTATTAATTATATGACTGTTTTCAGACTTTCCAGCTCAGCGATCAACGTATCACTGTCGTCCATCATCTTGTGCGTTTGGTTCGAGGATGAAGTTGATGAGACATGACAATCCATTGATATTAGGATAAGTACATCTACGATGTATGTTTGATTGGATGACAGATTATTTTTCTGCTTAGGCCTTGTTTAGTTCCAAAAAATAGTAAAATTTCTCATCACATCGGATCTTGCGGCACATGCATAAAGCATTAAATATAGACGAAAATAAAAACTAATTGCACAGTTTACATGTAAATCGTGAGATAAATCTTTTGAGCTTAGTTAGTCCTTGATTGGACAATAATTATCAAATAAAAACAAAATGCTACAGTATCCAAAATCTATTTTTTTTTTTTGAAATGAACAAGGCCTTGGATGGATGAAAGTAGATAGGACGAGAATAATTAACTAATTATATTCATTATTTAAAATAATAACAACTAATTAGACACTAATAAAATATGCACTAATACTAAATTTGTCATGATAATCTAATTTCAAATAAAATATGTCAATTAGTACCGCTAATATTCTAATTAGCTCATGAAACATACATAGAATGGTGTCGGCTGGCTTGCTAATCCCTGCATTTGTTTTGCTCCTCTTTTGAAGTACTCTGTGGGTTTGTGGCACAAGAATTGACAATGGTACCCTGAGTACTGTGCATCCATGGAACACTTCAAAGATTCTTGCCTAGCTTGTCGACGATGACAGCAACTGTTTCAAAAAAGGAGCAGCGAGGAGTAGGGCAACGGTGTTAAAATCACAAGGTACTCCATTTGTCTTGTTGCTTCCTTTAGACTGTCATAGGGATGAGTGTGCACTCGTATTTATAAGTGTTTATGTCTATAACTGAGTCTCATAAAAAAAGTAGAGAGAGGTCACTGCCACGCATCGCTTGAATTCAGCCTACAGTCCGAGTAAGTGACGTCAGGTGTGTGTCTTAGGTCAAGTGTTTCGTTTTTCTGATCTAGTGCTTGCCAGCCTGCCGCACTCTTGGGACTAGGGAGGGAGGACAGACAAGGAGTCTATGATGTCAAGGGTCTGTTTAGTTACCTAGCTCCTTTATAGCCTAGTTAGGGATCAAGATAGGCTAGTCTAAGATTGTCTCTAGGAAGTTAAGATGGACTTATTTGGTTGTCTACACTATCTAAGCCTAGCTAGTAACTAGTGTGTTTGGTTGGTTGGTTTAACTTGAATAGACTCACTTCTTCTTTTTGAAGGTAAGTTTACCACCATTGACATAAGTAATCGAGGTGCCGGTAATAGAGAAAGACGGTACAAAAGGGGATAGGAGGTGCCAACAATAGAATAATGGAGATTGCTAACGAAGATTAATAGATAGGTAAAAGCCTACATCAAGCAAAAATCTTTGCTTCAAAAGTAGAGAAGCCTAGGAGTGTAAGCATCTAATGCTTAATTATCACTCTAATCTAACCAAGCGCCCAATGGAGGATGCAAGCAACGTGCCCCCTAACCTCATCACGATTATCATTATAATCTGACCAAGTGCCCTGAGCCCAATGATAGCAGTAAAGCCCATTGACAGTGGATTGACTAAATCCCCTTCAACTGTAACTTCAGTTTCAGTTTGCAAGTACCCTACTTTAGAGCTCTATACCTCTCTGATCCGAGTTAGACTATAACATCTCGAGTTCTTCTAACACGATTACAAATAAAAGGGTCAAATCCTTCCTTAGCAAAGGCATCAGAAATGTTCAGGACATGTCTTCGCATTGCTTAAGCCAGGTTGTCATCCCCAACACAACACCAAAAGATGTGGTTGCACTTATGATCATAGCACTTATAAAATATGAATAAAGGTTATCCGCAAGCGCACAGATAAAATACACCCGTTGTACCTTTTCACCCAGGAAAGTTCCACGTATCGTTAGTTATAATTCTACCACTAGGAAGGCACTCAGAGGTATAAAGAATAAAAGTTATAACTTACACTTGTGATAAGGCCACTAGATTAAACTCAAAGCAGGGATCAATCATATCATAAATAAGGATAATTAATAACAGACCAAGGTAATCCTAAAAGGGGTTCCACGGAGCATTTTCCTACTTGGGCGTGACTCTAGAAAGAACTAAAAAATAGAGACTAACTCCTAGAATTATTCTAACTATAGGTCATTAGGCTACATTGATTAGTGCAATTATATCTAGCAATCATGGTCAGAGTTACCTCGTATTCATACACAAGTGACATTGCTAAGGTGGGTCAAGAACAGAGCAAGACATCACCCCACAACTAAGCCTTAATCGTCCTACATTTGGGGAGTGGACTACAGAGGACCCAAAGAAGCTATAATAGTCACCTTCATGATCTACCACGTGGCCTAGAATATAGGATGCATTCATAGGTAAACAACCTATAAGCACCACGCTTACACAATATCTACGACCCACCCCATGATCATTAGATTGAGCGCTATACGAACAAGGGTATAAACACAAAGCTACTCTAACTATACTAAACATATCACCAACATATGAAATGAACATTATAATTATGAATCTAGAATTATACCAACTCATATCAAGTACCAACTCATGCACGAACTAGAACAAGACCTAGAGGATCAACACGAACTAGACAAGAACACGATGAACAGACGAACTAGAACAAGAACACGATGAACTAAATGTTCTAGATGATGAACTAGAAGAACAAATAGATAAACTAGAAGAAGAACATAATGAACTAGAAGACAAATAGCACAAATAAATTAATAATGTTGAATACAAGATAGAAGTACAAGGTTGTACCTAGCCTCCTCGTGACTAGATCCAGAATCCAAGTGTTGCTTGCCTCTTCTAATTCCTATTCTTATGTTCTAGCTATGCCCTAGCTGGTGGAGCTCTAGGTTATCCTTTTAAGGGACACATTTAAACTGAACGATGATGGAATGAACGAATTGATTGTCTCAGGGGGGTCTGCCTCCGCTTAATACTTTGGTGGGATGAACCGCAGCCATCGGATCAAACCGACATGAAACAAATGGTCAAGATACATCGTAGAGGTCGGTTGCATGCTGCCACATGAAGGAGGGCCCACCTGGTAGTGGGACTAGGCCGGCCAGCCCCACCTGGCAACCACCGGGCCTCCTCTTCATTCCCGTGCCTTCTGGTGTCTTCCACTTCCTTCTACTTTCTGATCCATTTGCACAATGAGTTGTGTCGTAGATGAATTCTTTCCTTTCCAAGCTTCTAGATAAATCTCTGGAAAATATTATTTCACAGAGCATTGGAATCTTGTTGGTTTAGTCTCTAGTCTTGTGATGATGATAGTTCTAGGGTCTTCTAGAGTCTTTCGTGTCATATCCATCGAAGGCTTTCTCATCGATGCTCCAAATATAGCAAATGATATGTCCGTCTCGATCGTCTCGATGAGCTCTCCGCAATGTTGTGCTTAGATTCTTCACTTGAGATACTTTAATATGGTGAAATATTGAATATCCTGCAAGACAAGTGAGAACAACACAACTCGTGGAACTTGTTAGAATAAACCCCTATAATTTTACTTTAAAAATCATTTTGGGCCTTTCCTAGGATTAGTTGATGGCTTAAAATTGGAGTTAATTACCGTCAACAAACTCCCTTAAGCTTATCTGTTTTAGGATTTTTATAGAGTTTCAATCAAGCAATTTTTAACAAGATCTCAATATTTTTGGATTTTCTATTCTTGTATGTAGATGCAAAAATTATATTTGTGCCTCCATAAAAACAGCCGTCATGGGGCTTAAGTTTTTTTAATGCAATACTATGATGCAATAAAATAAATTTTTGTTTTCTTTTTAATGCAATGGGCAAATATAAATATGCTGAATGCTCATGAATTGAGTGCAGGAAAATAAATATGCTAAAGTAAAAACTATGGAGGGAAGTAAATATGAGGATAACTACCGATGTAACCTTTCAGCGAAGGTTTGGAGATTTAGGTCTATCAAACCGGACCTTCTCGATCGATCAAGTGCTTGATGGGGTGTCGGAGGGGACAGAGTCCTCCCATGATTTCTCCTCTTTTGTCTGTACCTGAGTATTTGGTGAGCTAGGAGATAGCGATCCCTCTTCCTGTGTTGAAGTGCTTGGTGGTGTTATCTCTTTCTTTCTCCACAATTTCTTGGTTCTTGGTTTCTCTTCCTATGGTTCATCGCCTAGAAACTTCTCTTTTTTGGCCTCTAGGGTAGCTTCTCCTTCAACAACTTCCTCTTCCGCCCCTTCTTCCTTGATGGCTTAGTTTGCAAATTTTTTGGTTTTTGGCCACTGTAGCACTTTCGTTTTTATTTGACAAACATTGTCCAACCATTGAGTAACTAGGCTCAAAAGATTCATCTCACAAATTACAGGTAAACTGTGCATTTAGTTTTTATTTTCGTCTATATTTAATGCTCCATGCATGCGACTAAAGATTCGATGTGACGGGAAATATTGAAAATTTTTGCGAACTAAACAAGGCCTTATTGCCTTTGATGCTGAGAGCGGCGTCTCTTATTCCTGTTCTTCTTAGGCTTCTCATAAGTAGTATAGCTTAAAGTAACATCGTACCTTCTCCCTAGGGAAGTGAAAATGAATCCCCCTTGCTTCATGTAGATAATCATGCTTGTGGTCCTTGGCTATTCCTTCTAAAAATTAGAACGATTGGTCCACCAGGTACAACTACAAATATGTTGGGCACAAGTGTCTATCATGATATAAATGTTTATATGTTACCGTAGACATGATATTGACACTTGTGCCAATGTCGCAGAACGTCTTGTAGAAGGTACATCCCCCAATCATACAATCGACGGTAGGTGCTTCAGGATCTTCCTTCTTTTCAAGGTGTGAAGTAGGAAGAGCAGGGTCATTGGGTGGTTCAATAATGGTGACCATCCAAACTGGTTCTTGGATAGGTTGCTTTGCGTTGTTCTTCCCCTTCTTGTTGTTGTTCTTGTTTGGAGTAGGTAGTATGCCTTCATAAGTGTAGACGTTCTTCTTGACTGGGGCCTTCTTTTCTGAGATCTTCCTCTCTAGAATCTTGTTCTTATTTTTTGGGATCTTGTCAAAGTCTAAGTAGTCGTATGGGATCTAAGGATGGACTCGGGTTGTGAGCATACAATGCTTGAAGCTGAATCTTGCCTTGGTATCGCCAATGGTGAAACAAATCTTGGCGCTATTGGCCTAGGTGATAGCTTTGGTTGTGCTAAGGAATGGTCATCCCAAAATGATGGATGCTCTATCATCTCCTCCTGTCTCTATCACCATGAAGTCTACTTGTAGAGATGAGTGTCCAACTCCCACAAGAATGTTTTCAAGGATTCCCTTAGGGTAGCACAATGTCTAATCTGCAAGCTACAAACACATGATTGTGTACAACAAAGGCTGACCATGATTTTTCTCATAGATTACTTTAGGCATAAAGGTATGCTTTACGCGTAACGCACCTAGAATAGTCCTTTCTAAAACTTAACACGACGGCTAACCGAAACAAATGTGGAATTAAAACTGTCAGTCTAGCCAAGACTACACCCCTCTATCTAGGTTCTCTAGCACCTTGTAAAAGATCCTAAACAAGCAAACAAGGTGCGTCCTTAGTAAGAGCTTGCCTAACCAATTCTAGGTGCAAGGTCACACAAACCTATGCCACTAGTACTTTGCAAACCGGGGAGCTCCTACACAACTAGTAAGCAAAAAGCACAAAGCTCATGAGCTCACTAGCAATGCTCAATAACAAGGCAACTAATGCCAAATTAGAGAGCACAATTTACTTAGCTATACAAACTAAGCAATGTGACTAACAAGGTTACACAAACCAAATTAGTCGTGCAAGAGAACTACTTCTAGCTACACAAGCGAGAAGGTAACTTAGCAAGCTACACAAGCTAACTAATTACAAGAGCAACTACACAAGCACAAGTATATAAAGAATGTAAGTACAAGCTCGTGTAAAGTGAATGCAAACCACCAAGAAGAGTAGACAATGTTGACACGGTGATTTTTACCGAGGTTCACTTGGTTGTAACCAAGCTACGTCCTCATCGTGGTGATTCACCCACTTGATGGATCACAAGCTAATTGGCATTCCAAAGTGTTGATGCAAAAGCTGATGTGCAAACACAAAGGGCTAATACCCGATTTAAACGTTAAGGCGTGCCAGCCGATTTGACCTTACTATCGGCAAAGGTGATAACTCGAACACTTTGGTCCCGACAACAGCGATGCGCCCGGATGTCGCAGCCAAGAGGTATTCACGTGGAACTCAAGAATACGCCGAGCTTAAGTCGACGAATCCTAAGAACTCGTAGTAAAAAGGAAAATATGACGAAGTCATCAAAAAAGTAGGTACTAGAATATGAGTAAAAACTTGTGTTTGATTGATTGATAGATCCTCATTACAAAGCCCTAGGGTCTACATTTATACCCTGCTCAAAGAGCTACAATCAGACACGACTATGACTCGAATTCCAAATTAAACAGAATCTGTATACAAAACAAATATAAATAACTAAGGGAAACATAAAACTACCCCCTTGTAACCGACCGGGACACCGCCACAGATCAATCGGCAATCTCCACGCTTTCCTTCAGAGTCACCGGCAGACTTCCTCTTATGGCCATCAGCAAACACTGATATTGATCATCGGTAAGAACACGTCACCACCTCTGCACTTAGTCACATTCAATCGTCTCTTCATCGACAACTATCCCCATCAGCAACTCTTCTGAAGACTAGTTACCGTTGCTCCACCTACCGATCTATACTTTACTGGTCCCTGGGTACGTGTCCAAAAACGGTGTCAACACATGCCCCCCAATTTCAGAGTATAAAATCATTAATGCTCCAAAATTCTCTGTAGTAATGATGCCTTTCCGCAATTAATTCTCCCAATTTGGTAACCGACCGTTAAATCTGAACAACCTTGGCCCAATTCTCCTGCAGATTCCTCGAATTCCTCAACCTTCCGAACCGGATCTCTCCACTTTATGCACCCATCGACAATATTGCCGTTAGAGGGAACTGCCGATGGACCGACCAAGAGATCTCGTACAGTGAAATATCTCCAAAATCGTGACCGGTTGCTGTCAAATCACCTGCACAATCCCTTGATTACCACGCAAACAGTTACCATATCTACCTGAACACCCTCGGATTTCACGGATGTGGCAAAGAGATAAGTCAAATTTGCCCCTGCCCGTTTTGTCCTATAAATACTTCCTTCTCGGGTACTCCTTCTCCATCTTATCATTCTACAGCCCAAACTCTGCTTTCCTGGTGGCGGCACTGTTCGAGAACTCCAAGAACTCCAGCAAGAGCTTCCTCTAACAACCCCCAAGTTTTCGATCTTCTTCCTCGCGGGGCAATGGCTGTCAACTTCGTCGTCCCTGAGGTTAGCTTACCCCCCTTCTTTTTTCGTACTCTTGCTGTACTTCTGTCCATCCGCAATTCCTTTTACTGAATATTCCTTTTTTTCTTTTTGCTTTTTCTTTTATCCTTAAAATCTTTAGGATTTGGCCGACAAGATCGTAATCCCTACCGATCAACCCCATCTCCAATGCCTTGGTCCACTAGGAAACTTAGATCCCACCAATCTTATAAACGCAGAGACAAACAGAATCCCCTTTAGAGCTGAAAATTTTTCTCTAGATCTATGGAAAGATGCCTTCCGTTCCTGGCCCAGTCCTACCAAGGGATGGAAGGATTGGTTCCTGAGAGTCAGTAACTCAAATGAGGTCCAATGGGGTGAACGGAAATTAGATCAGTGCATTAGATTATCTCTTGCCGATATGGAGAGAAATGAGTCACTACTGATAGCTGCCTCATACTTTTGGTCAGACACACTCAATGCTTTTGTGTTTGGACATGGCCCTGCTTCTCCTACACTTGCCGATGTACTTATGCTCACCGGCTTAGATATATCCACTGCCGATAACACCCACCTGTTCGACACCAAACCCAGTGCTAAGGTGGAAACTCGTGCTATCGGCGGTTGGTCAGGGTACATTCAGAAGTACCGAAGAATAGGTCCTGTCAATGCAAAGGAACAGACCACTTTTCTGAACATGTGGCTGGATAAATTTGTATTCTGTGGCCGGTCGGCAGGACCAACTTCTGTTTACTTGTCGGCAGTAGAAAGATTAACCAATGGTGGCCGATTTCCTCTCGGCCGATACCTACTTTGCTCTGCTTATCACCTCCTCCACCAGGTAGCCAAGAAACTACTGCTTGGTCAACCCATCGGCAACTTAGGGGGTCCCTGTTGGTTCATCAATATGTGGCTTAGTCTCCACATGCACAAGCGCCTTGAGTTCGACCTCTTTGCACAGCGCTTCCCCAGGGATATAGCCGAGGATTATGAACTGGATGAAGAAGAATCGGCAACTCGTTCCCCTCTGAACTTTGGCGAAGCTGCCATAGTTTTGCCTAGCACAGGTGGTAACGTAGACCAGGTTAGCCGATTTCCAAACTCTGTATGAGGGTCTGACCAGAGAACAGCGGGCATGGATGCCTTATGAAGACCCAGATACCATATTTCCCTTGACTTTCCACCCCTTCAACGATGCTCTCAACAAGGACCGTGATGTGATGATGGCAATTATCACCCCAAGAGCCATACCAGTGAACTTCTTTGGTAGTGGAAAGCCTCCAATCTGACCTATGAGTTTTATAACCCATCGGCACTTGCTCGCCAACTGGCTTTCGGCCAACTGCCGATTGCACTCTGCTACGCCGATGTGATAAAGCCGAGGGAGATCATCACCAACAATCTGGAATGGATCAGGGTAGCCCAACTTCCACCAAACGCTGATACAGATGTCGATCTATCAGCTTGGATCCCGGCTCTCTTCATCACTCAGGCATACAAACAGTGGTGGGAAGAATGGAAAGAACACCTGTTCTACAGATCGGTTCTCACATACCGTGGCATGATCGACCCCAAGTACAAAGTCCCTGATAATACTGTAAGTACTTTAAACCGATGGTTCAATCCTTTCACTTTCACTTTCCATCGGTAACTTACTTTCCTTGTTATATACAGGTCGATGACACACCACCATTGGTTAGCAGGAGTGGTAAGCCGATTGAGCTCCTTCCATCGGGCCCGATCTCTTTGATCGGCAACAACGCTCCAACCTTGGCTGCTATAATGCATCGGGGTGTGCGTCTCAAGAAAGTTACCACCAAGCGGACGAAGACATCCCCATCGGTAGCTGCCTCTACCTTAGCACAAGCCTTCAAGGTAAATTTTCGAATTCTTTTACTCATACCGATTCCATTCTTATACCTATTACACTTGTACTCATAAACTTCTCATTGTTGTATCAGCACACCGGTACATCGGCAAAGACCAGAAGTACGACTGCCGATGCCCCCTAGTCCAGTCAACCGAAGAGAAAAGGTTCCAAGAGTACCAGATTACAAGCGAAGCGCTAGAGAACAGCAACACCTCCTCCTCCCTCAAGGTCTCCGATCCTAGTAGAATCATCCCCTTCTTCTCCAGAAGTCCAGACATAGCAGGTACCATCTCCTCCTCAGCCACAAGAAGAACCCCAAGCGGAAGAACTCCAGCCAGAGGAACCTCAGCCAGAAGAAACATCAGCTGATGTACACGAGCAGACCGCCGATCCAGCAAGCCTAATCATAGCATCGGTAGTTTCCTCGATTCAGACAAGTACTGCACCCCCTCAAGGTAACATACTTTCCATTTATTGCTGATGAAACTATTTTTCCACTTTATTAATCACTTCTGTCAATCTTTCAGCTGACATAGTTTCATTGGCAACTCCAGCCGATCAGCCTGTGGTTCCATCAGCCTCATCTAGTCAGAGGCGAGAAATAGCCCTGAAACAAGTAAGTTACCCAATCTCTATTTTTATTGTTATCAGTACTTGATCATAGAATAACTTATTTTGTCTTCCTTTTCAGGAACAGGACTCTCTCGACAACTTGTTCTCCTTTGCCATCAACATCTCTGAGGATGAAGGCGAGGAAGCAAGTTCTTCTCGAGCGGTTGGAATCTCATCGGCAGAGAGTAGAGCAAAGTTGGAAGATTTGTCGGCCCTCCTTCATCAAGATACAGCCCAATTGGTTGATGACTCCGATCCAGCCAAGGTCCTGTTCGAGGCTCTTAGAGGCCAAATTCCTGCCGATGCCGAGGAGATCCTCTTCAAGGCTGCTCACTTAGAGAGTCGGCAGCTTCAGTATCAAAAGGCCACTCAACACCTTGCCGATAGAGCTAATCACGCCCAGCTCTCAGAAGAGATGATGAAAGTAAAGCTCCTTGCCGATGAAAAGCACAAGAGCATCGGCATTCTTGAAATCCTCAAGAGACGTGCTGAAGCAAAAGATCTCTGATCTATTGGCAAAGAGAGAAGCCCTGTTGGCAGAACTGAAACAGGTAGAAGAAGCTCTGTCCCAAACTCAACAGGAAGAAAGCCAGCTGCCTGAAGCAATCAAGACTCTTGAAGAGGAGCGAAACATCCAGGCTCGCAAGGTACTGCAGATGAAAAAGAAACTGAGGCCAGTGGAGGGCTCTACCGATGAAGACATGAAGGAGATAGAGGAAGCCGATCAGATCCGTCTACGCGCCATATCAACGATCCAGGCTCTGTTAAACATGTGAACTCTTCATCGGCGGCATATTTTGCTTCTTTCTTTTAAAGCACTTCTGATCATTTTGGTCTAGCCGATAGGACTGTTATCGGCATCCTTTTAAAACATTAAGTCCGGCCCCAGATACACTTTAATCTAGCCGATAGGAATGTTATCGGCACTTAAACTTTCATGCATCAAGCCATATGCTGGGATAATATCTCTTTAAATATTTGCCATTCAATGCCCTGGGAAATTCAACTCCTTCGAGAGTTTCTAAAATATAAGCATTGCCAGGAGCAGATCGATTTATCCGATAAGGACCCTCCCAATTGGGAGACCACTTCCCAAATTTTGAACTTTTAGTCCCGATCGGTAAGATTAGTTTCCATACTTAGTCTCCATCGGCAAACACCTTAGCCTTTAATTTCTTATCGTACCATCTGGCAACTCTTTTCTTATTTTCTTCTATACTTATCAAAGCCCTTAGCCGATGCCCTGCTAAATCATCCAACTCGTCTTTTATCAAAGTAGCATAGTCATCTGGAGTCAATTGGTCTTGAAAAGATAGCCGCCTAGATCCAGTTTTAATTTCCCAGGGTAGCACTGCATCATGCCCGTACACCAATTGATAAGGTGAAACTTTGGTCGACCCATGACAAGCCATCTGATATGACCACAAAGCTTCATTTAACAACGTATGCCACCTCCTAGGATTTTCTTCGATCTTCCGTTTAATAAGTTTGCCACCTCCTAGGATTTTCTTCAATCTTTCGTTTAATAAGTTTGATAATTCCTTTGTTAGATGCTTTGGCCTGCCCATTAGCTTGAGCATAATAAGGAGAAGAATTTAATACTTTAATTCCCATACCGATTGCAAACTCATCAAACTCCCCTGATGTAAACATAGTACCCTGATCGGTAGTAATTGTTTGAGGAATTCCAAATCGGTAAATAATATGCTCTTTCACAAAATCAATCATATTGGCCGATGTAACATTATTCAAAGGAATAGCTTCAACCCACTTGGTGAAATAATCAGTGGCAACCAAGAAGAATTTATGTCCTTTGCTTGATGGTGGGTTAATTTTGCCGATTAGATCAATAGCCCATCCCCGGAACGGCCAAGGTTTAATAATGGGATTCATGGCCGATGCGGGTGCCCTTTGAATATTGCCAAACTTCTGACATCCTTGACACCCCTTGAAATATTTAAAGCAATCTTCAAGTATGGTTGGCCAATAATACCCATTCCTCCTAATCATCCATTTCATCTTAAAAGCCGACTGATGTGCTCCACATACTCCTTCATGGATTTCTCCCATTAAACTTTTAGCCTCATCACCACCTAAGCATTTGAGAAGAATTCCATCAATTGTTCGATAATATAATTCATTATCGAGGAGCACATACTTGGTGGCTTGAAACCGAACACGCCTTTCAACTTTCTTGGATGGATCCTTTAAATAATCAACGATTTCTTTTCTCCAATCATCGGCACTGATTGCCGATAACGTGTTCAATATGGGTTGATATCCTGAGGCATGCTGAGCCAACCGATTAGCCTCCTGATTATGTAACCGAGGAATATGCTCTAATCAGAAATCTCTGAATTCCCTTAACAGTTGCATACTCTTTTCGTAAGAAATTATTAGGACTTCACTTCAGCATTCGTAGCTTCCAGCCAATTGATTTATAACCAGCATAGAATCCCCGAAGATTTCAACAGCATCAGCATGGACTTCCTTTAATAATTCCAACTCCTTGATTAAAGCTTGATACTCAGCTTGATTATTTGTTGACGTGGCAACAATCGGCAAAGAGAACTCATACTTCCTTCCTCGAGGGGAAATTAACACTATGCCGATTCCTGCCCCCTGGTCACACGTGGATCCATCAAAGAAGAGCGTCCAAGGCACAATTTCCAAAGTTTCCACTGCACCGCAATGTTGAGTTACAAAATCGGCCATAATCTGTCCTTTAACTGCTTTAGCCGATTCGTAACGCAGATCGAATTCTGACAGTGCCAAAATCCACTTACCGATCCTGCCACTCATGATCGGCATAGATAGCATATACCGGACCACATCATCTTTGCATATAACAGTGCATTCGGCTGATAGTAAATAGTGCCTCAACTTAATACATGAGAAATATAGGCATAAACATAACTTTTCAATGGCCGAATACCTGGTCTCAGCATCAACTAATCTCCTGGTTAAATAGTAAATCACACGCTCCTTCCCATCAAATTCTTGAATTAAAGCCGAACCAATGACCATCCCATCGATAGATAAATATAATCTGAAGGGCTTTCCTTGCTGAGGTGGAATCAGAACCGGAGGATTTATCAAATAATTCTTGATTTCTTCTAAAGCCAACTGTTGCTCTTTCCCCCATACGAACTCTTGATCAGCTTTCAATTTGAGTAAAGGACTGAAAGCACGAATTTTACCAGACAAGTTAGATATAAACCTCCTGATAAAATTTACCTTGCCGATCAAGGACTAGAGCTCAGTTTTGTTGGTAGGAGCAACTATTTTATTGATAGCATCAATGGATCTCCTACTAATTTCAATCCCCCTTTGATGCACCATGAAACCAAGGAATTGTCCTGCCGATACACCAAATGCACACTTACTGGGATTCATCTTTAAACCATGCTTCCTTGTGCATTCCAACACTTTTCGTAAATCGGCAAGATGCTTTGTGAAATATCCAGACTTAACCACCACATCATCAATATAAATTTCCACCAGCTTGCTGATGAACTCATGAAAAATAAAATTCATAGCCCTCTGATAAGTAGCACCAGCATTTTTCAAACCAAAGGTCATGACTATCCATTCAAACAACCCAACATGACCAGGACATCTAAATGCAGTCTTTGGAATATCTTCTTCAGCCATGAATATTTGAATATACCCTGCATTGCCATCCATAAAGCTTATGATCCGGTGCCCAGCCGCAGCATCAACTAGTAGATCGGCAACTGGCATTGGGTAACCATCCATCGGTATAGCCTTATTAAGATTCTTGAAATCAATGCAAACCCGAAGCTTCCCATTTTTCTTGTAAACTGGAACAACATTGGAAATCCACTCGGCATACCGACACTGCCGAATAAATTTAGCTTCGATAAGTTTGGTTATTTCGGCCTTAATATCAGGAAGAATATTAGGATTACATCGGCGAGCTGGCTGTTGATGTGGTCAAAATCCAGACTTGATGGGTAACCGATGTTCAACAATCGATCGGTCCAAACCAGGCATCTCAGTATAATCCCAAGCAAAGCAATCTTTATATTCCTTTAACAAATCGGTTAACTGCTGCTTACACTCAGAATTTAACTTAGCACTAATAAAAGTAGGTCTAGGCTTATCACCACTACCTATATCTACCTCTACCAAATCATCAGCCGATGTGAATCCCTGGCCTAATTTTCCATCATCGGCGAATCTATCTATTAAAACTCCTCATCGGAACCGACTGCTTGGATCGGTGGAATTTTATAATCGGCAACTTTGAGGAAATCCTTCTCCCAAATTTCTCCCGAGATACACCTAGTTCTTTCATAGGTGTCTACTTCTGCCGATGCAATGACATAAGAGGAATCTCCCGGGATAATCTCAATCTTGTCACCTACCCACTGAAGCAAGCATTGGTGCATCGTAGACGGGTTGCAACAATTGGCATGAATCCAATCTCTCCCTAGCAGCATATTGTAGGCACCTTTTCCACTGATCACAAAGAAGGTCGTCGGCAAGGTTTTGCTGCCGATGGTCAACTCGACGCATATTGCCCCCTTAACTGGAGACACATTCCCTTCAAAGTCCTTCAGCATCATATAAGTCTTGGTCAAATCTTGATCTCCTTTTCCAAGCTTCCGATAGACTGCATATGGCATGATGTTGATAGTAGCTCCACCATCAATTAATATCTTGGTCATTGACTGACCATCAACCCTTGCTTTGACAAACAAAGCTTTAAGATGCTGCCTTTCATTATCAGCAGGCTTTTCAAAGATAGCTGTCATTGGATCCAGAGCCAACTGAGCTATCTGGTCGTAAAACTCCAACTCCTCATCATCACTGGATGGCGCAAGGAATTCCATCGGCAACATGAGTACCATGTTAACATCTGCCGATGGCCCTTTCCCCTTAGGATCTGGTTGCTGCTGATCTCAAGACTGGCCAAAACTCTCGCCTTTGTTCAGCTCTTCTCGTCTTTCGTGCTGCAGTCTCCTTTTCTGTGTCTTAGTCAACCCCTCTGGACACCATGGAGGAAGTGGTGACTGCCTTGCCGATGGGCGACGACTTTCCCTTGACTCCATCCGATAAGTATTAGCGTCTCTACAAAATATGAATTCATCGGGAACTCGTGCATTGGCCATTTCTTCAAGCTCTTCCTGGTTCCTGGGAAAATATTCAACACGATCACCAAGCCTATCGTGTACTCTGAGTCTGCCCCCCAGCCGATCATCATTCTGATACTGCCGATTAGGTCTGTCATACCGATCATAACCATTGCATTCACGGCAGTCCCTAACAGTGGGCAACTTGATGTTCTGCTCCCAGCGATGGATAAAGAATGGGCAGTTCCAGTGATCCTTGTGCTGATTCCACTCCTGTCGGCGTCTTTCTTCTTCCCGACAATAGTCTTCTTGCTGGCGCCGATACCGATCCTCACGTTGCTGCCAAGTCTCCCGAGGCCTTCTATGAGCTATCACAATACCAGATCGGGGAGGCCTTCCCGAATTAGTTCCCTCTTGGATCAAGCCTTTTCCTTTGGCATCAGCAGCAGTAATTTGATGCTGAGGATCTACCGATGCACTCCTTTCAGCTGCTTCCGACGTCAAGACCTTGGTCTTTCCCCTAGCATCCAACATATTTGTTGGGAAAGGATGTTGATCGATCTTCATCGGCTTCTGAGCTTTAGAACTATCAAATTTGATTCTCCTAGATTCAATAGCCGATTGCAGTTGTTGTCTAAAACCTTGCACTCATTGGTGCTGTGAGAAGTTGCATTGTGCCACTTGCAGTATTTCATCTTCTTTAATTCTTCAGCCGATGGAATAACGTGATTCGGCGACAATTTAATTTGCCCTTCCTGAAGTAGAAAGTTAAATATCCTATCGGCTTTAGTAATGTCAAATGCAAACTTCTCTGGCTCCTTATGCCCAAAAGGGCAAGACATCAGCTTTTTGTTCTTCACCCATTCAGCTAAGCCGATGACTGGCTCTTCATCAGAATCTGAGCTTGCTGCCTCATCAACAAATGACACCTTTTTGTTCCATGCTCTCTTGGGTTCAAAAGGTTTAATATCTTGGTCGGAAATTCTCTGCACCAAGTGACTCAGACTTTCGAACTCTTGAGAAGCGTACTTGTCTCTGATATGTGGCAACAAACCCTGAAAAGCGAAATCGGCTAGCTGCCGATTGTCCAGAACCAGACTATAGCACTTGTTCTTAACTTCTTGCAACCTCTGCACAAAGCTTTCAACCGATTCATCATTGCGTTATTTCAATCTGACCAAATCGGTGATTTTCTTCTCATGAACTCCAGAGAAGAAGTACTTGTGGAACTGCTTCTCCAGATCGGCCCAAGTAATCACTGAATTAGGAGGCAACGATACAAACCAGGTGAAAGTCGATCCAGATAAAGATGATGAAAATAGACGAATCCTCAATTCATCCCTGTTAGCAGCTTCCCCACATTGGATGATAAACCTGTTGACATGCTCCATAGTCGATGTATCATCCTGTCCAGAAAACTTAGTGAAATCTAGTACCTTGTACCAATTTGGAAGTGGAATTAAATCATACGCAGGAGGATACGGCGTCCGATAAGAGTAAGTGTTGACTTTGGGTTTTATCCCAAATTGGTCTCTCATTACTTCAGCAATCTTATCGGCCCAATAAGCATCGGCATCTTGCCGATGGGGTGGTTGTGGATCTGGCGCCTGCTGATAAACTTCCACGTGTCGCTGAGGCGCACGATCTGCATGGAACATGGGGTTGATCGTCTGACCACCAAACTGTTGACCAAGATTCATCGGCTGGTTGACCAACCCTTGATTCTGGAACCCAGGTTGGATCTGGCCTTGTTGAAACCCTGAAGCCTGATGATTCTGTTGAGGCATTTGTGGAAAGACTAACTGCCCTGTCCATCCACTGTTAGCATTCATCGGCATGAACCCTGCCGATGGCTGAAGATTGGGCATCATCATTGAATTGACAAACCCTGGCTGTGTCATAAACCTCTGCTGCGTCGGCATTGAATCTGCCGATGCGTTAGGCATCTAGAACGTTGGAGCTTAAGAATTCCCAGTGTATGGTCTTGCAGTAGTAGTTGTAGTATACTGGGGACTCTGATTCATCGGTAGATTGGGAGGTGCCGATGCCATAGGAGCCTTGCCTGTCACGTCAGCCACTTGAGATGTTCCAGGAGTCTTCAACATCATCTCTGGGGGCATACATAACCCCACCAGTTGGGAGGAACAGACCCTGACATTGCCGATGCCAACAGATCTATGGCAAGCTTGATTTGCTCATATGAAGTTGATGGATTAGTTGTCATCAGCGTAGATTGCACATTAGTGAGTCCTAGTGTGCTTGGAGGAGTAGTAGTTTCTGTACCCGCAGCGGCCGTAGTAGCCGATGGAGCTGTGACAACTGGTGATCCTGGCTGATGATAGACAGGGCCCACATAGTTTGGTGGCAATTGTCCCTCTTTGAAAGTTCTAGCCACGACATTGAAAACCGTGTTGGACAGCACACCAGCTTGGTTGATCAAGGCATGATTGATAGCATTGTCGACCATGTCTTGGAGTTTACCAGGATTGGCTTCAAAAGTGACCTGCCGAGGCGCCGGCAGTGCTTCCTTCTGGATTACTTCGCCGCTCCTGTTGATACTGAAGGACTTCAAACATTGCTGCTTGTAATCCTCCATAGCTTTTGCAATAGCTTGCTTCTGCTCATCTCTGAGATTGGCTTCCGTCATAGGGATGACGTTCTCGAGGTCGAAATCGGTATTCGACATGTTGATCTTGATCTTGAACTTGTCCCACCGGGCGTGCCAAAAGATGTGTTGATACAAAAGCTGATCTGCAAACACAAAGTGCTAATACCCGATTTAAACGTTAAGGCATGCCAGCCGATTTGACCTTACTATCGGCAAAGGTGATAACTCGAACATTTTGGTCCCGACAACAGCGATGCGCCCGGATGTCACGGCCAAGAGGTACTCACGTGGAACTCGAGAATACGCCGAGCTTAAGTCGACGAATTCCTAAGAACTCGTAGTAAAAAGGAAAATATGACGAAGTCGTCGAAAAAGTAGGTATTGGAATATGAGTAAAAACTTGTGTTTGATTGATTGATAGATCCTCATTACAAGGCCCTAGGGTCTACATTTATACCCTGCTCAAAGAGCTACAATCAGACACGACTAGGACTCGAATTCCAAATTAAACAGAATCCGTATACAAAACGAATTTAAATAACTAAGGAAAACATAAAACTACCCCCTTGTAACCGACCGAGACACCGCCACGGATCAATCGGCAATCTCCACGCTTTCCTTCAGAGTCATCGGCAAACTTCCTGTTATGGCCATCGGCAAACACTGATATTGATCATCGGCAAGAACACGTCACCACCTCTAGACTTAGTCACATTCAATCGTCTCTTCATCGGCAACTATCCCCATCGGCAACTCTTCTGCAGACTAGTTACCGTTGCTCCACCTGCCGATCTATACTTTACTGGTCCCTGGGTACGTGTCCAAAAACGGTGTCAACACAAAGCCAAACCCTCAGCGGGTGCCGCACATCTACTCTCAAGATGGGGATCCTCCAAGCCACAAGCAATCCACTAGAGTTGCTCTTCGTGATCCCCGCAGGGTGAGCAACGTACCCCTCACAATCTCTTCTATGAAGCACCGCACAATCTCCTTGCGTGCTTCGACGGAATCACAATCCACCAAACCGTCTAGGTGATGGCAATCACTAAGAGTAACAAAAAATCCCCAATCACGAAGATTTCCTAGTGTCACCAAATGCAAATCCTGAATGCACACACTAGGCTCTCACTCCCTCACTCGTAATAGCACCAACCAATAGAGGGACAGGAAGGGGAAATAGTGGATCTTCAACCTCATCCACACCCACAAAGGGCACTCAATCTCTCTAAGAAATTTTAGCTCAAATCCATGGGAGAGAGAGAGAGAGCAGAGGAGAGGAGGAACCCTAACTTGCTTGCTCTCCAAAAGTTAGAGAATGGGGAGAAAACTGAGGAGGAAGAGGGCAGCAGCAGCCCAAATACCTCAACTCATGCTCCCAACGGTCAGAAACAGCAGCCCAATCCTGCAGCTCGTGCTGTCAACGGTCAAATTCAGCAGTCCGATCACTTGCCAGAAATTCCAGCTCAGGTAGGAAAAAATTCCAATGAATGCACTTTTGATCGTTGGCGTGGGTGAACTCCAGCACCAGAAATTCCAGCTCGGGTAGGAAAAAATTTCAGTGAAAGCACTTTTGACCGTTGGCGTGGGTGAGCTTCAGTACCGAAAATTCCAGCTTGGGGCAACCAAATTTCTAGCCAAAACTCACTGTTGCACACACAAGACCATTGGGGAGAGTAGATCTGAACTCAACCAAAATTTCCAGGTAAGGCCATGAAAAATTCCAGCCGACCCCTCTCTATAGCAAGCACAAACACTAGAATATCCAGGTAGGGCAGTGAATAATTCCGATCGACCCCTTGCTGTTTGGGCATGACTACTAGCTTGGTTTTCCAACTCAAAACCTCTATTTAAGGTGCTAACTTTCCCACGAAGTACCAAAAAACAATTGAGCACTTAAGTTAGCATTTTCACAAATAATTTTTAGGGTTATCTCAAGTATTCTCACCACGTCACTAAGCGCAATGCATATGCAAAAGAAACTCACACTTAGTGGCACTAGATAACCATTGCAACCAAAAGATTTCCCCTCTTTATAGTATGGTTATCTATCCTAAATCCGGTCAAGCACTTTTCTACTCAACTTAGACCGGTGGAATGAAATGCCCTATAGGTTATACCTTTGCGTTGCGCCTTCCATCCCATCTCCTTCGATGTTGGTGAAACACATGCACCAATCAACCACTAATGATATGATCCACTTCATATCATCACGTACTATATTGGTTCATCGATCTTGACCTCACTTGCTCTTCACCGTTGCGTTGGTCTATCGGCGCTAAGTATTGCTCAAGCTACACCATCACATGCGGTCCCTTGCTTCAAAGCCTTCGACTTGCCCTTCACACTTGCAACTAGTCCATCGAGCCAAGCCTCATCTTGATCTTCTCCACCTTGGTCACATGACTCCATGTCATTTCTCATATGCAATGAGCTCCTCCATCATCACATAAATCACATGTGGACTAATCTCCTCTGTATCTCACATATACACTATTAGTCCACTTAAGTTGTTACTCAATTATCAAAACCAAACAAGGACCTTTCACAACTCCCTGGTACTAGAGTGAAGCTGAGCTAGAGGCAGAGAGGGTAAGGAGCTAAGCTGGCTCCAAAATGAGGGAGCTACTACGCTAACACTTGCTCTAAGCTCTATGCTATGCTTGAGCTTCTTCTTTGTTCACTTCTTTTCTTGCCTCCTCAAAATAGTGGACGAGGGGGTCCTTTTATAGGCTAGGGAGTCTTCTGGTGGAAGGAGCTCACAAGGGAGTGAAGAGGTGTGGCGGGCACCAGAATGGGGTGGCGGGCGCCACTCCCCCTTGGCGAGCGCCAGGGATCTATGGCAGGTGCCACTCCTGGAGATCTCCCAAGGTTGGTTTCCAGTAAGACACGTGTCAGAGTACCATTTTGTCACGTGTTGGAAGGCCATGATCCATGTGACAACATATTCTGGCCAATGGATCAAACCATCATTGCTTTGGACACCTTAGATGGACTCCTGGAGGTGTCACACGGATCGTTGACGTGGCTGGCCATGCAGGGGGTGGCGGCCACCACCTTGGCATGGCGCCCATCACCCTAGTTGGCCTATGTGGCACCAAGTGTGGTGGGTTGCCTTCCAGGTGGGTCCTTTTCGCTCTTCTTCCAGTTATTTCATGCATACAAATAAATTTCTATGTACATGTGGAACTTAGTAAGTAATAACCAAAATATGCACATGTTCATTTTGATTTACCATGGTTTTGGATGGAATGTTGATGGTCAAAATAGGTGTTAAGGACCATCAACAAGTTCCCCCAAGCTGCCTGTTAATACCGTTTTTGGACACGTATCTTTGGATACGCATCTGGAGTTAATGAAGTGTAGATCGTCAGATGGGGCAATGGTGACTAGTCTACAAGGGAGTTGCTGATGAAGGTTGGTGCCGATGGGGAAACAACCGAATATGACCAAGTCCAGAAGTGGTGATGTATTTGTGCCGATGACCAGTGCCGGTGTTTGCCGATGGCTGTAACAGGCAGTCTGCCGATGACTCTAAAGAAAAGTGCGGAGGTTGCCGATTGACTCGTGGCAGTGTACCGATCGGTTACGGAGGATAGTTTAATGTTTTCCTTAGTTATTAGGATTCGTTTTGTATATGGATTCCGTTTAATTTGGAATTCGTGTTCTAGTCGTGTCTAGTTGTAGTTCTTTTGAGCAAGGTATAAATATGGACCCTGTGGCACTGTAATGATATATCTATCAATCAATTAAACACAAGTTTTTACATATATTCTAGCATCTACTTTTTCGACGACTTCGTCATATTTTCCTTTTTCTACGAGTTCTTAGAAATTCATCGAGTCAAACTCGGTGTGTTCTCAAGTTCCGCGTGAGCACCTCTTGGCCGTGACATCCGGGCGCATCGCTGTTGTCGGGACCAAAGTGTTTGAGTTACCACCTTTGTCGATTGTAAGGTCAAATTGGCTAGCACGCCTTAACGTTTGAATCGGGTATTAGCCCTTTATGTTTGCAGATTAGCTTTTGCACCAACACATCTTTTGGCACGCCCGGTGGGACAGAGATTCAAGATCAAGATCAACATGTCGAACACCGATTTCGACTTGGAGAACGTCATCCCCGTAACAGAAGCCAATCTCAGGGATGAGCAGAAGCAAGCTATGGCAAAAGCCATGGAGGACTACAAGCAGCTATGCTTGAAATCCTTTAGTATCAACAGGAGTGGCGAGGTGATCCAGAAAGAAGCATTGTCGATGCCTTGGCAAGTTACTTTTGAGGCCAATCCTGGTAAACTTCAAGACATGGTTGACAATGCTATTAACCGTGCCTTGATCAATCAAACTGGTGTACTGTCCAACACGGTTTTGAATGCTGTGGCTAGAACTTTCAAAGAAGGACAAGTACCACCATCTTATGTGGGTCCTGTCTATCATCAGCTAGGGTCATCGGTAGTCACAACTCCATCAGCTACTATGGCCGTTGCAGGTGTAGAAGTTAATTCCCCTCCAAGCACATTAGGGATGACTAATGCGCAATCTACACTGATGACGACCAATCCATCAACATCAGATGGGAAAATCAAGCTTGCCACAGATCTATTGGCATCGGCGATGTCAGGGACTGTTCCTCCCAACTGGTGGGGCTATGGTATGCCCCCAGAATTGATGGCAAAAAGTCCTAGAACATCTCAAGTGGCTGACGTGACTCGCAAGGGTCCTATGGCATCGGCACCTCCAAACACGCCGATGAATTAGAACCCCCAGTATTCTACAACCACTACTGCAAGACCTTTTACTGGGAATTCTCAAGCACCAATGTTCCAGATGCCTAATGCATCGGCAGATCCTACGTTGACGCAGCAGAGGTTTATGACACAACTAGAGTATGTCAATTCAATGATGATGCCCAATTACCAGTCATCGGCAGGACCTACACCGATGAATGTAATAGTGGATGGACAGGGCAGTTTGTCTTTCCACAGATGCCTCAGCAGAATCATCAGGCTGTGGGGTTTCAACAGGGACTAGTGCAACCTGGATTTCAGAATCAAGGATTGATCAACCAGCCGATGAATCTTGGTCAGCAACTTGGTGGTCAGCATACAATGGTTAATCCAATGTTCCATGGAGATCGTGCACCTCAGAGACACGTGGAAGCTTATCAACAGGTGCCAGATTCACAACCACCTCATCGGCAAGATGTCGATGCCTATTGGGCCGATAAGATAGCTGAAGTAATGAGAGACCAATTTGGGATAAAACCCAAAGTCAACACTTACTCTTATCGGACAACGTATCCTCCTGCATACGATTTAATTCCATTTCCAAATCGGTACAAGGTACAAGATTTCACTAAGTTTTCTAGATAGGATGATACTTCTACTGTGGAGCATGTTAACAGGTTCATCATCCAGTGTGGAGAAGCTGCTAATAGAGACGAGTTAAGGGTTCGCCTGTTCTCATCATCTTTGTCTGGATCGGCCTTTACCTGGTTTATTTCGTTGCCTCCTAATTCAGTGATCACTTGGGCCGATCTAGAGAAACAATTCCATAAATACTTCTTTTCTGGAGTTCATGAGAAGAAGATTACCGATTTAGTCTGGTTGAAACAACGCAATGATGAATCGGTTGAGAGTTTTGTGCAAAGGCTGCGAGAGGTTAAAAATAAATGCTATAGTCTGGTTCTGGATGATCGGCAGCTAGCCGATTTGGCTTTCCAGGTATTATTGCCTCATATCAGAGACAAGTATGCTTCGCAGGAGTTCGAGAGCCTGAGTCATTTGGTGTAGAGGATTTCAGACCAAGACATCAAGGCCTTTGAACCAAAGAGGGCATGGAATAAAAAGGTGTCATTTGTCGATGAAGTGGCAAGCTCAGACTCTGATGAAGAACCAGTCATCGGCTTGGCAGAGTCGGTAAAAAATAAGAAGCCGATGTCTTGGCCTTTTGGGCATAAAGAGCCAGAGAAATTTGCATTTGACATCACCAAAGCCGATAGGATATTTGACTTTCTACTTTAGGAAGGGCAAATCAAGTTGTCACCGAATCATGTGATTCCATCGGCTGAAGAATTAAAAAAGATGAAATACTGCAAGTGGCACAATGCAACATCTCACAACACGAATGAGTGTAAGGTTTTCAGGCAACAGCTGCAATCGGCTATAGAATCTGGGAGAATCAAGTTTGATAATTCTAAAACTCAGAAGCCGATGAAGATCGATCAACATTCTTTCCCAACAAATATGTTGGATGCTAAGGGAAAAACCAAGGTTTTGACGTCAGAGGCAGCTAAAAGAAGCACATCGGTGGATCCTCAACATCAGATTACTACCGATGACGCTAGAGGCAAGGGTCTGATTCAGGAAGGAACCAGTTCAGGAAGGCCTCCCCGATCTGGCGATGTAAGAACTCATAGAAGGCATCGGGAGACCTGGCAACCACGTGAGGATCGGTATTGGCGCCAACAGGAGGATCGTCGCCGAGAAGAAGAGCAACGCCGACAAGAGTGGAATCGGCATAAAGATCACTAGAACTGCCCGTTCTTTATCCACTGTTGGGAACAAAACATCAAATTGCCCACTGTTAGAGACTGCCCTGAGTGCAATGGTTATGATCGGTATGATAGACCTAATCGACAGTATCAAAGCAATGATCGGCGATTTAATGGGCCGATTAGGGGGAGAGCTTCAGTTTATGATCGGCTGGGGGGCAGGCTCAGTGTGCATGACAGACTTGGTGACTGTGTCGGGTACTTTCCCAGGAACCAAGAGGAACTTGAAGAAATGGCGGATGCATGAGTTCCCAATGAGTTCATATTTTGTAGGGATGCTAATACTTATCGAGTGGAGTTAAGGGAAAATCTTCGTCCATCGGTAAGACAGCCGCAACTTCCTCCATGGTGTCCAGCGGGGTTGACTAGAATGCAGAAAAGAAGGTTACAGCATGAAAGATGAGAAGATTTGAGCAAAGGAGAGAATTCTGGCAAATCTGGAGATTAGCAGCAGCCGGATCCTAAAGGAAAAGGACCATCGGCAGATCTTAACATGGTATTTATGTTGCCGATGGAGTTCCTTGCGCCGTCCAGTGATGATGAGGAGCTGGATTTTTCCGACCAGATATCTCAGTTGGCTCTGGATCCGATGACGGTTATCTTTGAAAAGCCTGCCGACAATAAAAGGCAGCATCTTAAAGCTCTGTTTGTCAAAGGTAGGGTTGATGGGCAGCTGATGACCAAGATACTTGTTGATGGTGGGGCTGCTATCAATATTATGCCGTATGCAGTCTATCGGAAGCTTGGGAAAGGAGATCAAGATTTGACTAAGACCGATATGATGCTGAAGGACTTTGAGGGGAATGTGTCTCCAGTTAAGGGGGCAATATGCGTCGAGTTGACCATCGGCAGCAAAACCTTGCCGACAACTTTCTTCGTTATTAGTGGAAAGGGTGCTTATAATCTACTATTGGGGAGAGATTGGATCCATGCCAATTGTTGCATCCCATCTACATTGAACCAATGTTTGGTTCAGTGGGTAGGTGACAAGATTGAGATTGTCCCTGGAGATTCTTCATATGTCATTACATCGGCAGAGGCAGATACTTATGGGAGGACCAGATGCATCTCAGGAGAAATTTGGGAGAAGGATTTCCTCAAGGTTGCTGATTATGAAATTCCACCGATCCAAGCAGTCGGTTCTGATAAGGAGTTTTAATGGATAGGTTCGCCGATGATGGAAAATTAGGCCAGGGGTTTACATCGGCTGATGATTTAGTAGAGGTAGACATAGGTAATGGTGATAGGCCAAGGCCTACTTTTATTAGTGCTATGTTAAATTCTGAGTGTAAGCAACAGTTAACCGATTTGTTAAAGGAATATAAAGATTGCTTTGCTTGGGATTATACTAAGATGCCTGGTTTGGACCGATCTATTGTTGAACATCGGTTGCCTATCAAATCTGGATTTCGGCCACATCAACAGCCAGCCCGCCGATGTAACCCTAATATTCTTCCTGATATTAAGGCCAAAATAACTAAACTTATTGAAGCTAAATTTATTCGGTAGTGTCGGTATGCCGAGTGGATTTCCAATTATGTTCCAGTTTACAAGAAAAATGGGTAGCTTCGAGTCTGCATTGATTTCAGAAATCTTAACAAGGCTACGTCGATGGATGGTTACCCAATGCCAGTTGCCGATTTGCTAGTCGATGCTGTGGCTAGACATCGGATCATAAGCTTCATGGATTGCAATGCAGGATATAATCAGATATTCATGGCTGAAGAAGATATTCCAAAGACTGCATTTAGATGTCCTGGTCATGTTGGGTTGTTTGAATGGATAGTCATGACCTTTGGCTTGAAAAATTCTGGTGCTACTTATCAGAGGGCTATGAATTTTTTTCTTTCATGAGTTCATCGGCAAGCTGGTAAAGATTTACATTGATGATGTGGTGGTTAAGTCTGGGGATTTCGCAAAGCATCTTGCCGATCTATGAAAAGTGTTGGAATGCACAAGAAAACATGGTTTAAAATGAATCCTAACAAGTGTGCATTTGGTGCATCGGCAGGACAATTTCTTGGTTTCATGGTACATCAAAGAAGAATTGAAATTAGCAGGAGATCTATTGATGCCATCAACAAGATAGTTGCTCCTACCAATAAAACTGAGCTCCAGTCTTTGATCGGCAAAATAAATTTTATCAGACGGTTTATATCTAATTTGTCTGGTAAAATTCTTGCTTTTAGTCCTTTACTTAAATTGAAAGCCGATCAAGAGTTTATATGGGGAAAAGAGCAACAGTTAGCCTTAGATGAAATCAAGAATTATTTGACAAATCCTCCAGTTTTGATTCCACCTCAGCAAGGAAAGCCCTTTAGATTATATTTGTCTACCGATCGAATGGTCATTGGTTCGGCTTTGATTCAAGAATTTGAGGGGAAGAAGCGTGTGATTTATTATTTAAGCAAAAGGCTAGTTGATGCTGAGACCAGGTATTCGGCACTTGAAAAATTATGTTTATGCCTATATTTTTCATGTATCTAGTTAAGACACTATTTGCTATCGGCTGAATGCACTGTTATACGCAAAGATGATGTAGTCCGATACATGTTATCTATGCCGATTATGAGTGGTAGAATCGGTAAATGGATTTTGGCAGTGTCGGAATTTGATCTACGTTACGAATCGGCTAAGGCAGTTAAAGGACAGATTATGGCCGATTTTGTGACTCAACATTGCGGTATGACGGGTACTTTAGAAATTGTTCCTTGGACGCTCTTCTTTGATGGATCCACGTGTGACTGGGGGGCAGGAATCGGTATAGTATTAGTTTCTCCTCAGGGAAAGAAGTATGAGTTTTCTCTGCCGATTGTTGCTACGTCAACCAATAATCAAGCTGAATATCAAGCTTTGATCAAAGGGTTGGAATTATTAAAAGAGGTTCATGCTGATGCTGTTGAGATCTTCGGCGATTCTATGCTTGTTATAAATCAGCTGGCTGGGATTTATGAGTGCCGAAGCGAAGTCTTGATAACCTATTATGAACGGAGTATGCAGCTATTAAAGGAATTCAAGGATTTCTGATTAGAGCATGTTCCTCGATTGCATAATGAGGAGGCTAATCGGTTGGCTCAGCATGCCTCGGGATATCAACCCATATTTAACACGTTATCGGCAATCGGTGCTGATGATTGGAGAAAGGAGATCATTGATTATTTAAAGGATCCATCGAAAAAGGTTGAGAGGCGTGTCAGGTTTCAAGCTACTAAGTACGTACTCTTTGGTGATGATGAGGCTAAAAGTTTGGTAGGAGAAATCCATGAAGGAGTATGTGGAGCACATAAGTCGGCTTTTAAGATGAAATGGATGATTAGGAGAAACGGGTATTATTGGCCTACCATACTCGAAGATTGCTTTAAATATTTCAAAGGATGTCAAAAGTTTGGCAATATTCAAAGGGCACCCGCATCGGTTATGAATCCTATTATTAAACCTTGGCCGTTTCGGGGATGGGCTATTGATTTGATCGGCCAGATTTACCCGCCATCAAGTAAAGGGCATAAGTTCATCTTAGTTGCCACTGATTATTTCACTAAGTGGGTTGAAGCTATTCCTTTGAAGAAAGTAACATCGGCCAATATGATTGATTTTGTGAAAGAGCATATTATTTACCGATTTGGTATTCCTCAAACAATTACTACCGATCAGGGTACCATGTTTACATCAGGAGAGTTTGATGGATTTGCAATCGGTATGGGGATTAAAGTGTTGAACTCTTCCCCTTATTATGCTCAAGCCAACGGGCAGGCCGAGGCGTCTAACAAAGGAATTATTAAACTCATCAAACGAAAGATTGAAGAAAATCCCAGAAGGTGGCATACATTGTTAAGTGAGGCTTTATGGTCATATCGGATGGCATGTCATGGGTCGACTAAAGTTTCACCTTATCAGTTGGTGTATGGACATGATGCAGTGCTACCATGGGAAATTAAGACCGGATCTAGGCGACTATCTTTTCAAGATCACCTGGCTGCCGATGACTATGCCACTTTGATGAAAGATGAGTTAGATGATTTGGCAGGGCATCGGCTGAGGGCTTTGATGAGTATAGAAGAAAATAAAAAGAGAGTTGCTAGGTGGTACGATAAAAAGGTAAAACCTAAGGAGTTTGCCGATGGAGATTTGGTGTGGAAACTAATCTTACCGATTGGGACTAAAAGTTTAAAATTTGGGAAGTGGTCTCCTAATTGGGAAGGTCCTTATCGGATAAACTGGTCTGCTCCTAGTAATGCTTATATTTTGGAAACCCTCAAAGGAGTTGAATTTCCTAGAGCATTGAATGGAAAATACTTAAAGAAATACTACCCAAGCATATGGGTCGACGCATGAAAGTTTAAGTGCCGATGACATTCCTATCGGCTGGATTAAAGTGTATCTAGGACTGAGTATGATGTTTTTTTTAAAAAAATGCTGATAACAGTTCTCTAGGCTAGACCAAAATAGTCAGCAATCTCTAAAGGCAGAACAAGACATGCCGCCGATGAAGAGCTTATATATTCAGCAGGGTTTGGATAGCCGATATGGCGCGCGGACGGATTTGATCAGCTTCTTCTATCTCCTTGATGTCTTCACTACTAAATTTTTACCCTATTGCACTGCCTAATTTTTGATGTTATAGGGCTAAAATTGATGCGATAGCTCAGTATCTCATCAATTTCTCGTTTGATGGGAGCCGATGCAAGTGGTCTTGATGCAATATCCTTTCGCATCGGTTTGTTGTGGCTGATGTGAGAAGCAGCTATTGCATCGTCCATCCGTTGTCTCTTGCATAAAAAATGAGAGATGCAATAGCTTATTGCATCAAAATCATACTGTTGCAATACATCAATTGCAACGACTAACGTTGGGTGCAATAGTGTATATTGCATCAATATTATGTTTGATGCAATAGAACCTATTGCATCACCATTTTGGTTTGGTGCAATATGAACTATTGCATCGACTTTATGTTCAATGCAATACAAACTATTGCATCGACGTGAGGTTGGGTGCAATACAAACTATTACAACGACATGAGCTTCGATGCAATACAAACTATTGCATCGACATGAGGTTCGATGCACAAGGAACTATTGCATCGATATGGTGTTTATGGGAACAGAATGAATTAATTGCACAGAAATTCATAAAATTACAAAATTCAATGGCACAGAAAGGCAATCATATTAATAACTTGGATCATCATCATTCAATAGTTTGTACAATATAAGGAAGTCAAAGGCCTTCCTACTTCAAAGAAGATAATTGCAAAGTTCAAACTGCATTACAAACCACTAACTTATGTTAGAAAAAGGCAATCATAAACAAAAATACATGTCTCTTAGCATAGGTGAACATGACATCTTTCTCGTTGCACAATATTTGATTCAATTCAGCTTGCCAAGACTCCCTCAAGGTTGATTGTCCTAAAAAAGTCAAAATGACATTCATTAGTAATATATAGTTGATCACACAGTGGAACCTAAAATAGACAGCTCATAGCCCATGCAAAAGAAAGGTTGTTCTGTACCAGATAAATGAAAGAAGAGAATAGATATTTCATCTTCCATATTATATCGTACAGAAACATACATGTATAAGTGGACAAAGTTGATGTCAATAATCTGGACAACAACTTAAGATGACACCTGATTCATGTATAAGATTTCCAGCTCATACCTTTCCTCCTTTCTTTCTTGTATCTCGCTTTTTATTTGCAGCACTATTCCTCAATGTTTGTGATGTAATAAATCTCACTGACTCACTACTGCCTTTGTCATTTGTGAAAAGTGATATGTTGCCATTGCTGCGAGTTAGGCGACATGGTGGGATTCTCATTTGTTTGGTCAATAATACACTGAGACTGCTTCGGTCTGCAAAAACCAGATGATTTGAAGGAGCAATCACGACTTTAGCATTTCTATGAATCTGTTCAACTATAGGTATACATGCAGTAGTCAAGTAAATAAATCATAACTAGAGATTTACAAGTCCAAATGACATGCAGCAAGACATACTGGAAATCTTATGGAATTGCGTACATTTCATCTTCAATCATACAAACATTATTCTCAAGTTTAACAGGTCGAAATTACATAAGTACAGAAATCTATCATGTCAAGACAGAGAGCAACCAAACGTATCACCTAACTTTGCACAGCTGTGGTATGCAAACCATAGGGTCAATTACCATGAACTTTTAGAAGCAGATAGATACATGAATTGTCTACAACTTTTGTATTGACATGTTTTTCAGAGAATCAAATTAACATGGTGAATTTTGCAAAGTTTTTAAAATTGTCCCGAAATACAATCAAACCAGACAACAAACTTATTAAGCATGTAACTCATAAACCATCAGACCTAGGAACATGAAAATTTATCACAACCAAGATAAGATAATTATCTACATCTTTGGTATTTATTAAAACCATAGAAAACATCATTTCCACCTCAAAAATAATTGCACAATCAAAACTGCATATGCTGCCCAAACAGTAGAGGTACAAACATAGACAAAAAACTGATATTACCTGTTGCACATGTTCTGGTCCTTGGCTGGGGGTGGGAACAACAGTAGGTCCATTAGAAGGTTCATTATGTGTGGCCAGGGTAGTTTCTGTACCAGCCTTCATATTGAAAAAAAAAGATGCACACATGACCTCAAGATTAAATGTATGTATCCATTACATTGCAGGTTCCATTTATCAAAAGATAATACCCCAAATCTGCAACTTCATTTTCACCAACTTTATTATAAATACTAGTAGTAGTACTGGTAGTGAATTCTTTAGGCTGAGGGGCTATTTCTTCAGGCTGAGGGGCTGTTTCTTCAGGCTGAGCGGCTGTAGTGGTTGGTGCAGCATTCTTGCATTTGCGTTATAAGGAGAAACATTAGCACTGAAGCATTGTTAAAATACATGATATTGCTTACAGTTGAGAATTAGAATTATTACCAAAGGCGGTGCTTGATTGTGTTGTTTGATTAGCAAAAAAAAACTCTTGCCTTAGTTCTTCTCTAATCTTGTTGCCTGTACTCTCCAGTTGTTGTTCTAGCTGTTGAATTTTTTCCTTGTCTTTCTCCCTCTCTGCGGCTTCAACGGAAAGCTGTTCTTTTAACTTATGTACCTCAGCTTGCATCTCAGTATTCTTCTATTGGGCTGCTGCTGCTAATGCAGGTGCACGAGCTTGCTCTTCAATTCGTTCATTCATCAGTTGGCTTCGGGTCGGATACTTTGCCAAGTATCCATGTCCAGGACCTTTCCTGCTCTTGCATCCAGTTGTTTCCTTGTAGGTTTCACGAAGAATGTGCCTTTCTTGTTCCTTTGAAATCACAGAAGCGTCCAACTCAATTCTCTCTACAATTTTGGAGAAGGTGCTTTCCTAAAATTAAGAACACAGTTAGTGTTTTTAGCTTTAGCAAGTAGCAATAGCAGTTACAGTTCAAGTAAAATAAGAATTAGGTAAAATGGATACTTTGGAAATTGAACTATATCAATTAGATTCATGTACTACTTACTTCCTCTAAACATCGAAGTCCATGTTAATCATGGAAATATATTTGCTTAGCAAAGCATGTTGAGAGCTAAAAAGCAATGGACAGTTGAGCACTAGCATTTTAAAGAATTATATCACATTCAAGAGATAACGAACACAAGGACAAAGAGAGGACTGAACACAAGTTTGAGGATAGATAACTATATCATTCACGTAACATATTTACAACAGAAAAAAACTTTTTAGATAACTCATGAGTTAACTATATGACATGTATAGTAACGAACAAAGTAGTACTTACATATATTTCCTTAGCAGCATCAGAAGACCATCGACCTTCCTTGCTGCGTGTACTCCTCCAAAGTGCCAAATCATCTGGCTCATCACCAGTCTCTAGGTTTCTCTGATATGAGAAAATTAAATAATGTAACTGTTTAGGTAAAAAAATAAGATTAGGTAAGATATCCTTACCTGCTCATAACTAACTTGTGAAAAAGGTTTTGATTCTGTAAGATGTAGTGTCTGTCGATGCTGAGAATTGCTAGAGTTTGTGTTGCTTATTCGCTAATATAAACATAGATATGTTAGTTGCACTAAAAAATACAGAAAATAATGACATATATGTCAGAGGTCTGGAACCTGAAATTTGTCACTTCCAAAATATAACACCAAGTAGTGCCACTCGACAATGTCCAAATCTTCTGGCTTATGTCTCATTCTTTGATGGTAACTATTGTATGCCTTGTATGTGGAACTCAATTGAGCTCGCCATCCTCTGTAACGTTCCTTTGCAATCTTCCATATCCTAGCCTTCTCAACATCATTATTTTCAATGTTCCACCTAACCTTCTCACGACCAACAAATTGTGAACAATTTAGATATTAGAAAGAATTAATTTAGCATATGCGGGAGGAAGACTGTAACATACAATTATATCTCGTGCTATTTTATCTTTAACATTCTGATCTACATCTCCCCACTTTTGAACTCCAATAAGTGGAGTCCTTTTCCTTGTAAACTTTACTATTTCATCAATAAACGCGCGATAGTTTTCTCCTATAGGGCCGCCTTGCGTGGATGAGAAATCTATACTAAGTTTATGACTACCAAGTTTAAATCTCTTAGCATCGACCGATAAACCTTTAACGGTTCCACGCCCAATCTTTCTCTTGTCGCCAACCCCTACAATAAAAATGATGTTATAAAATTGAACGTTTGTAAACATTAATAATCAGCATTTTCGTATTATAGTTTTGCCTGAACACTCTGGACCATTGCATACCTTTCTGAGAGGCCTTTGGCCTGCGAGCATGAGATGGAAACTGCATTGGTGTTACGCTGTTGTCACCACTTCCATCTTCTTCAATGGTTTCATCATCTAAAAATGCATCTGCACATACAAACAAGTGAAAGTACACACTTACAATGGAGTTGGAAATATATACATCAAGTTGTACTAGTGCCAAGATAATTCAAATTCATATTACGAATATCTTGAAGAAGCCCTTCCTGCCTCAACCGTTCTCTATATGTTGCAACAGTATTCAGCCGGGTGTCATCCTTAAATTCTGTGAAATGCATATAGATGTTATATATGTAGTGTGAGTTTTAGAACAGTACCTAAAGTTCATTTAGATGCATTTTTCAAGTACATTATTACCTGGATTGTTTTCATCCTGTGGCAGCTTCTGAAGCCACACCTTGTATGCATCAATGTTTTTATCCTGAATTCCATTTCCACTAACTTTCTCATGTGTACTACGTTGCTTAATGGGTGTAATTGAATATTGTCCTTCTCGATCTTGCTGAGTTGTTGAAACTGCTAACCTAACTATCTTTTCTTCTAAACAATCTTCTATCATTGCTAATGCATCTTCTTCGTAATTTATAGGCAGCAGCAAAGCACTATCGTTCCCACATCTCTTGAAATAGTACATGAAGTCCCTCGAAGAATAACCCATCTTAACTTTGAACTTTAATAAGTTGGCAAAGGTGACTCTAGCACGGTCAATGTCCAATATGGCACGACTCTGGTCCTTGGGGGCCCCTGAGAAATCAATAAGTACTTGCCAAATATCTCCCATTTTCCTACAGAAAAAATATTTTCACTTCATTCAACATAAGTTCACGAAATACAGTGAATGCCATGGCCTTGTTTGGTTCAGGAAGTAGTTATAATAGGTCGCAAACACATGTTAAGTTACAGACAATAATAATCATTATTTGAGAATGATATATAGGCGCCACTAAAAAATGATGATAACATCCAGAAACACTTGTTAATTGAATATAATAATTATCAATATACTGGTGTGCTGCATCAAGCTGCTCGGCAGAGTGAAGTCTTGAAAACAAAATTATTTTCAAAATAGAAATCTCACCCCAAATCAACATATGCATCCAACAAACAAACTAAAATGTTCAATATGCATCCACAAACAAAGGTAAAATATTAATCTTTGCAGCAACTAAGCTTTTGAATGCCAACTCCATGAGCAGCCATCCCCATGCCCCCTATATCTATCGTGACCTGCAAATTTAATTTTAGAATACTCCAACTCATTCAGAAATCAATGGCACTTCAAGAATAACAAATCCATAGCAGCTAATTTCTATCAGCTAATTCAGAGGTTAAATCTGAGGTTATTGCCGACTCAAGAAACAATTAGCAATTGCCTTTTAAGACATAGAAGGGAGTAATTCATGAGTAACTCAAGAAACAATTAGCAATTAGCAATTAGGAATTTTGGGATTTCATGAGAACCTCTTGCTGGACCTGGACGTAGGAGATGGGGATCTCATGGACGGAGGAGACGGTGAGGACAGAGGAGTCGGCAACCTCGTGGTGGACGGCCTCCGCGGTGGCGGCGGCGACGTCGAGCTCCTGGTGAACGGCCGCTGCGGAGGTGGTGGCGATGACAGCCTTGGTGTGGTCTTCTCCATTGCGGCCGGGAGTGGAGAAGATGCGAAGACAAAAACTGCTTGGCTGGGGGCGGCGGCTATATTAGGGTCGGAGTAATTAGCAGGTGCTTAGCGGGCCCGTTTGTTTTCTCACGGTAGAAGGGCGCGTGCTCTAAAATTTTGGCGGTAGTTTGGTTCACGGACTTTGGGTGTGCGCGCGCCTGACCAAAAAATTAATGATCTGATAAAAAAATAAGAAGACTTTTGGTGCGCATTATTTACTTCCCAAACAAATTGCAAAATATTTGAAGATTTCTCGTCACATAGAATGTTACGGCAAATGCATAGCACTAAATATAGATAAAAAATAACTAATTTCACAATTTACATGTAATTTGTAAAAATATTTTTCCAGGCCATATTTGCAAGGATAATATTTGTCAAACCCTAAATAAAAGTGCTAAAATATCTATTTTGCAAAGACATTATAACTAAACAAGGCCTAGGCCATATACGTACATATCTCTAATATATTTTCGTCATCGAACTCAGATGACATGACCGTCACCACCAACAAGGGCACGACATCAATGTCTCCGCTAGCGCTAGCGGTGAACCCAAACGTGGACCACCTAGGGTTCCACATGTGTTGTACTTCGTGGTGGATCCCAAGTACATCTTACGTAGTGCTGGGGGTGAACCCACACGTGGACATGTCGTGACACGACCGTCACCACCAACAAAGGCACGGCGACGACATCTTACGTAGTGCCGGCGGTGAACCCACATGTGGACATGTTGTGACAACCTTTGACATCTGTCATAGTTTGTGGCGGTTCCCAAGTACATCTCCCTGACGTCGTCGTCCTCTGAATCCGACGACACGACCGTTAGGACCGATAGTTGCATGGTGATGACATCTCGGGTAGCACCAGAAACGATCCCGCATATGCAAATGACACATGACACTAGAAGGTGATCTTCGCCATCACCAACAATTAAATTCTCTGTCACATGTAGTTGAGGAACTAGACTTTTAGGACATGGTTTGAGGGCATGCCAAGCGCCTCGACTTGAAGACATTCCCAAACCCTTTGCTCGCAAGCTTTGCACTTGCCGAGTTCGTATCTAGAACTGACCACCAACTCAGCACGTGGCATTCGGACCTGGTTAGACCCGTCGGCGCGGCCGAGTATGACAAAAAGTAGTGAACATTCTTTATGGCAACCATGTAAAAGGCAAAGAGATAGAGCGCGACATTAAGCTAAGACTGAGGAGCAATGGAATTAAAATAATATAAATGGTGTTGTAATGATGAATTAATAAATTTTAGTAAAAATTATTGAAAGACACGTTGAACTCCAAAAGTCAAACAAAGAATTGTTGAAAAAAATACAAAAATATTGACATGTAACTCCAAAAGTCAAACAAAGAATTGTTGAAAAAAATACAAAAATATTGGCACTAGACTAGCCAGTGGCCTAACAACAGTCTCCACAAAGCCGAGCATGACTTGAGCAAGCCCAACAAAGTAGCAGCGTGGTCAGGGTGGTGATAGAGCAAGTGAGTTCATTTGAGCTTGCAGCCTTGAACTTTTAAGCAGAGCTCTACATCATTGAATTGGCGATATGGGACTAAAGTTATTGCTCAGTGCTGGGATAGCATCACAGAGGCGCGAGGTGATTCGTATTGGGCCGGCCCATGTGACCCATCCAATTCCATAAAACCCTTTGACACACCCGTGACCCACCTGACTCTGTGACCCCCCCACGTGAGTCCCCTCAGTTCCATCCTCAACCTCGAGTCACACGGCGGGCGACGGCGGCAGCGGTGGATTCATTCCCACGACGACGCCGACATTGTAGACGGAGGCGCCGGCCATGGTACCCAGCAAGCGATGCATGAAAGCCCGGACCCAGCCTCGCAACTCGCGCGGCCAGTTTGCCCCCGTGCGCGAGGTCATCTACATCGACTCTGACGACTCGGACTTCTCATCGGAGGTTCGTGTGCCCCGAGGTAAGCGCGTCAAAGGGGAGCCATCAACCCCAATCCCGGCGAAGAAGATCAAAGGGGAGCCCTTAACCCCAATCCCAAGCTTCAACGACAAGAACAAGGTTAGATCTGCCTTTCCCCTCCTCGGCAAACCCTTTTTCAGTGACATTCATGATAGTGGCAAGTTGTATGGCATAGTGGCAGATACTTGTGAACTGGTTGAAAACAAATTGATTGAAATAATAGCAGTGATGTTCGATCGATATTTCATAGGAGCAATACTGCTCGCTACAATGTGAAATGGAACTTATAAGTTGGGAACTGAAATTTATTTCTGAAAGTTTTGACTAGTTAAAGCTAGGTGTCCTGATAGCACATATAGAGAGTAGACTACAAATTAAACGTAGTCGTAACATGAATCAAAAACGATTGTTTAGGTACCTCTTACTAATAATTTTAGAAAAGATATAAAACTGTTATTAACCCTGAGTTGTCTGTCTTCGTACTGGTCCAGAAGCATAATTAGTGTTGCATCAAAACACGGCCAAGCTTGTGTCTTCAGATTGGATATGCTCCCTTTGTATGGTATGACTTATTGGCATCACAGATTTATATTAGGTAGGTAGTATAGCAACAGAGGAAATAGTAGATTTATAGCAGTTGTTGTCTTTGTAAACAGACAATATAATTATCAGTCAAATACACCTCCCAGGAGGAATTTTTACATATACAGTCCAAATATGATAATCTGTACATACTCTCAGGTTCTTTATCACCCAAATGCACCTCCCAGGAGGAATTTTTTAGAATAATAAGCAACAACAAGGTTCTAACTCCTTTGCATGTGGAGATAGCAATGTAACCCAGAGTGTGGATGGTTCCTTGTAAAGGTGTTGTTTTTCTGGAGATAGTAAATCCTGACATGATTCAGCTATTACCTCTTGACTGATGCCAGCCTACTTTTATCATAGCCTTTTGAATTTTGATATACGAAAACTGCTGGTGTATATGTTTTCCAGATTATTATGCAAAGTAGAAGGATATTCTAATTTTTTTTTGTTAATGAAGGTTCCCTATGACAGTGATGAGGAAGACTCGTTTTCCTTCTTAGACCTTGAAGAACAGGAGGATCCAGTGGACAGCGTGAAGTGGCTTGTTGAGACAGCTAACAATGATGCTAAAAAAAAGTTGAAACGCCGAACAAATAAGACATCGACTCGAGTTGATGAGTCCTTCGAGACGCTCTTCGTCGACATCAAGTTTGGGGTGCTAGAACCATTTGCACAGACCAAGAAGGGGGCTTCTGTACAGAAGCTGAGAGAACTATTTGATGGAGCTAAGGCTGATGCAAAAAATCAGGTCATGAGCGAAGCCTACAAGTCCTGCAGTGAACTTGATGAGTTCTTTGAGACACTCTTCGTTGATGTCAAGTATGGTGTGGTGAAGCCTCTCGAAGAGAAGAAAAAGAAGATGAAGAAGAAGTGAATTGCATGTCTGAAATGGAAATCAGAGGGTCACCTTTTGTAAAAATGACTATGTATTTAGATGTGTGTCTTCTGGTCTTTCGAACTTGCTACTGCAGTAGTAACTTATTAAAGGACTCTATGTGCTGCTGGTAGTTGTAACTGCTGGTGTCTGGTACTTTGTAAGACCTAATAGAAGCACTGTATGTGCTTGTATAAGTGTCGAGAACTACTAAGTATATGTAAGTGTCTGTTAGCTGATGTATGCACTTTATAAGCTCTTGCGTGCTAGTTTTCATGAATTACCTCTGGTGACCTTTTTTTTCGTTGCATGCTTGGGTGGCCACAGCCCCCAAAAACCTTTAAAGCACTACTACTAGGTTTGAATCCAGCGCTTTCATCCAAAAAATGAGTCATGCAAGTATTTGGACATGTACGTAGCTGAGAATCTAAAAAATAATCATTCACAACATAATTAACAGCAAATTGTGAAAACTTAAATGAAAAAATCATCATCAGCTTCATCATCTGTGGCAACGGCAGGTGCCACAACTCCGTCGTCAATATAAGCGTCAACATCATCTTCACCCTCATCGCTAAAGTCTTCATTTGGTTCTGGTACAGAATGAGCAATTGCTTTCTCAATAACAGATGTGTCAATTGCTTCCCCTTCCATATCCGTTAGTTGCCAATTCATCAAGTCCCCCTGGTCGCTTCTAACAGTCATGTGCTCCACCCCAACAAGCAATGAGTCAACATCAAATTCTGATTCCTCTTCAACAATAGCTGATTCCGGCATGGAGAAAAGGTTTCTTGGTTTGATTCGGACAACGCTGCACAAATTCGATTTCTTTGCATGCTTGACATAAAACACCTGCTCTGCTTGTGTCGCTAGAATATAGGGATCATCTGAATATCTGAGACGAGTAGTATCAATATCTATGATTCCATATTGATCTTTGTTATACCCTGAACCTTTTTTCTTTGTTGGAGCGGGGACATCGAACCAATCGCACTGAAACATCATCACTTCCTTTCCACCAGGGAACGGTAGAGAGATAATTTTCTTAATAACTCCATACCAGTCCATATTACCCATACTTTCATCACCCTTGACAAGGACACCACTGTTTTGTGTGATCAAGCTCGTCTCTGCCGACACCGTCCGAAATAGGAAGCCATTGATGAAACATCTATTGAATACACGAGCACGATCATCAGGTCCTTGAGAAAGGTTGTACAACAGCTCACTTGCTTTTCCTTGCTCATATTCTTGTTTGATCTGTACTTCCATTTAACAAAAATTAATAAGATGCTTTCATTACATGCATCATAATATGAAAAAAAATCTGGTGACTTACTTTGTCCTCAAACCAACCAACAAATTGTTGCTTGTGTCTTCTCTCAACATTATGCAGATTATATTTCTTTAGTAAAGCCTTATGTACACTGCAGTGGGTAGACCAAACAAAATTAATGCAAAGAATTAGTAATATATCATGTAATCAATAAAATAGCATGCTCAAATGTAAAATTTCACTAACTCAAGCAATGTAGCACACTCATCCGTATTTGTTAGTATGTAGTGCCTTATTCTCAACATCTCAGAGTCGTCCAACACCTCGGAACTATAACCTTTCCTATTGTAGTCAAGGTCACCAAAAACGCTCAAACCAGATGGTGGTTCAAGCACTGCGGTGCTTTCATGGCGCTCTGGGCGACTCGGCATATCTTTGAAGAACTCAGAACAAAATGCCATGCACTCTTCTGTGATATATCCTTCTGCTATTGAGCCTTCAGGATGTGCTTTGTTCCTCACATAACCTTTTACTGTACGCAGATATCTCTCCACAGGATACATACATCTATAGCATACAGGTCCACCAAGTGAAGCCTCTTTAGCTAGATGAACTGGCAAATGTACCATGATGTCAAAAAAAGCAGGTGGAAATATCATTTCAAGCCGACATAGATTCTCCCTAATCGAAGTACTCATGTTAGCAAGCTCCTTTTCATCTAGCACCTTTGAACAAAGCAAACTAAAGAACCTACTCAAGTCATTCAATGGGACAACAACTTCTTCAGGCAGAATGTTGCGTAGTACTAATGGTAAAAGTTTCTGGAATATAATATGATAATCATGAGTTTTCAGACCAGACAGCTGACACCGATTTTCATCCACACATCTTCGAATATTGGACACGTACCCATCAGACAACTTAACTTCATGAAGAAATTTGCATAAAAGTTTCTTGTCATCTTTTCCTAATTTGTACAAAGCAGGTGGTAAGGTGAACTTACCATTGTCACGCACTGGATGTTGATCCATCCTTATCCCGAGATGTTGCATGTCAAGCCGAGCTTCCTCATTATCCTTACTTTTACCTTCTATGTTTAGCAAAGTTCCCAATATGCTCTCACATATATTTTTCTCGATATGCATCACATCCAAGTTGTGCCTAATAAGCAAATTTTTCCAGTACGGAAGCTGAAAGAAAATACTCTTCTTCCTCCAGTTGTGCCATCTCTTTTCTTCATCACGCTGCTTCCTTTTTCTTGATTCAGGACCGAATTGGACTTGATCAAAACTATCATAGTGTTGCAATACCTGTTCTCCAGTTAGTGGTTGTGGTGCCTCCCTATTGTCTATCTTGTTGTTGAAGCTGACCTTGTTTTTGCGCCACTTGTGGTCCATAGGCAAAAACCGATGATGCCCCATATAGCAATGCTTCCCACCATGTTTCAGCCATAAGTATTCTGTTTCCACATGGCAGTATGGACATGCAAACTTACCTTTCGTACTCCATCCAGAAAGCATCGCGTATGCTAGAAAGTCATTCATTGTCCATAGTAGAATTGCATGCAAATCAAAATTCTTCCTCTCCTTTGCATCCCAGGTCACGACACCCTCTTCCCAGAGAACTTTGAGCTCATCAATTAAAGGCTGCAAGTATACATCAATGCTAATGCCAGGAGACCTCACTCCTGGTATCATCATGGACAACATCCAATACGACTGTTTCAAACACAACCATGGCGGCAGATTGTAAGGAATTAAAATCACAGGCCAACAACTGTATGACACATTCAACATACCAAACGGATTGAATCCATCAGATGCTAGACCAAGCCTGACATTGCGAGGATCATTTGAAAACCATTCATAGGTTGCATCCACATGCTTCCATGCTTTGGAGTCCGCGGGATGCCCCATTTTCCCATCAACCACCAATTCCTCCTTATGCCAACGCATATATGATGCTCTACTCTCTGACATATATATCCTTTGGAGCCGTGGAATCAGTGGGAAGTACCGTAGGATTTTACGTGGAACACGCTTCTCTGAGCCACAACTACTGCCAACATCTTCTACCTTTTTGGACTGCCTCCACCTTGACTCACCACATTTTGGGCAATTATCCAGGCCCTCATATTCTTTCCCTCTAAATAACACACAATCATTATAGCATGCACCTATCTTTTCATAATTTAGACCAAGATCTCTAACAACCTTTTTGATCTTCTCCATACTATCTGGCAAACAGTGCCCTTTAGGAAGAATTAACAAGAACAGCCCAAGCACGAACTCCATGCAAGCATTACTACAACCAAACATGCACTTCATCTGAAACATTCTGACAATGAAAGACACTTGGGTTGCTTCTGTGCAACCTGAAAACAACTCCTTCTTGGCCTCTTGTAACAATTTAAAGAATTTCTTTGCCTTCTCATTTGGATGTTCCTCGTCGAGTTCTCCACGTATCTCTCCCCTGATCAGTGAATGTAACATTTCTTGGGTACCAGCCATATCATCAACATCATCATCACCATCAATACCTAAACCTTCACATATACTTTCCTGCTCTCGGATGAAGCTTTCATCAAAACCTTTCCTAAGCAAATGCTTCTGGACATCTGACCGTTTTCTGAATGACATGGAACGGCATGCTGAACATGGACATGGCGCCGTTCCTCCTTTCGAGCTGCCTCCAAAGGTGCTATCAAGAAAATCTGTTAATCCTTGTTGCCACTCTGCAGATGCCTTATCCAGCCGCATCCAACTACTACCCTCATGCGACATTGTTTCCAACACTTGACAAACACACGCATAGATAAATAAGTACATGCTACATATTGCAAACAAAGTCAAAGTAAATAGCAATATGATTGATCGATTATAACAACCTACTCCTAAGATTTAATATTTTACCATAATAGAAAATTAGGGCAGCACCTTATTTAAATACGCAGCAAGAACAATAATATAAAAAAACAAATGAATGCATGACAAAATTAACATGTACGTACCCTCTAGACTATATATAAATCTTATAATATATATATGTACTAATTTATCTTGCAAAGCAAAAACAAATCAAGTAAATATATTTTCAATTCAATTAACATATTTCATAATTATCGAGGATCACTCTAAGATTCTAACAACTAAACTAGAAGAAAAATATGACTACATGAGTACTGAGTACTACCAGTCCAAAATAATTAATTTAGTTAAAAACGATTCAATGAAAAAAATACCTACAAGTCAGGACAGATCGGCTAATCACCTGATGACTATTGAGGAACTGAAAGAATGATTTGATGCAGAAATCGGCACAGGGCCAGGGCCTGCTCGATCGCCGCGACAGCCTAAGCTTGATCGGCACAAGGAGCAAGGACGCAGCAGGAGATGCACCTCCTAGTTAGGGTCAGCAGGAGGATGCGGCGTCGTCTGGTGCAGATCATCAACAGAAGCTGCGCCTCCTTGGTCAGCGGCAGGATGTCGTGTTGACACAGATTAGCAGTAGAAGATGCGCCACCTACGGCCAGCGGGAGTATGCGGCGTTGCTTCACCTACTAGGGCCAGCGGGACGATGCGCGGCGTCGCCTGCCGGTGCCCTCGCCCACGTACGTCGGACCAAAAACAGAAAGAACGAGAAAACAGATCTTACGTAAATACATATGGAGTCCAAACATGATTAGATAGCAGTATAAAAGATTTTATATACTAGTCCATGCAAATACAAATAACTAGCCTGGTGGTTATGCATGACGTGAACAAACCATAGGGCACAGGTTCGACTCCTCTTACAGGTGCTATTTTTTTAATTTACAATTCACTTTTTATTTAACCTTGCATCAAACACAAATCTGTTGCAACAGTACTTCCTAATTGCATCCATATTCTAAACCAGTGCAACACAACCAACATAATGCATCGACAAATCAGTACTAACGTAACCAACAGTGTTCGATGCAATAATTTGTACCTATTGCATCCCTTGTTTGAAATGATGCGATAGATCATAGCTATTGCATCGACACGAATTATTATGGCATCCATCTAATTTTTGATGCAATAAGAACGACCTATTGCATCAAATTTCTAAAATTGATGCAATAGCGTCCACCTCTTGCATTAGATTTGTATTTGATGTAAGAGGCCTTGATGCAATAGGGTAAAAATTTAGTAGTGCTTCATCAACAGAGCCCTCCACTGGCCTCAGCTTCTTCTTCATCTGCAGTGCCTTGCGGGCTTGAATGTTTCGCTCTTGTTCGAGGGTCTTGATCATTTCGGGCAGCTTACTTTCTTCCTGTTGAGCTTGGGACAGAGCCTCTTCTACTTGCTTAAGCTCTGCCAACAGGGCTTCCCTTTTGGCCGATAGGTCAGAGATCTTTTGTCTCAGCGTCTCTCCTGAGGATTTTAGAATGCCGATGCTCTTGTGTTTTTCATCAGCAAGGTGCTTCACTTTCATTACCTCCTCCGAGAGCTGGGCATGAGTGGCTCTATCGGCAAGACGTTGGGTAGCCTTTTGATACTGAAGCTGGCGGCTCTCCAAGTGTGCAGCCTAAAAAAGAGTTTCTTCGACATCGGCAGGGATTTGACCTCTGAGAGCTTTGAACAGAGCTTTTGCTGGATCAGAGTCGTCGACTAATTGAGCTGTATCCTGATGAAGCAGGGCCAACAGATCTTCCAGCTTTGCTATAATTTCTGCCGATGAGATTCCTACTGCTTGGGTGGAGCTTGCTTCCTCACCCTCATCATTAGAAATCTCAATAGCAAAAGAGAAGAAGCTGTCCGGAGAGTCTTGTTCCTGGAGAAAAAATGAAACATGTTATTTGATGATCGAATAAACGCGATATAAAGGATCGAAATTAGGTGGCTTACTTGTTTCAGGGCTATCTCTTGCCTCTGGCTAGTTGAGGCCGATGGTACCACAGGATGACCGGTTGGAGTTGCCGATGGAATAATGTCAGCTGAAAGATATATAATAATGATTGTTACAAGTTGAAAAAAGGATCCATCGGCGACAATCTTATGAACAGTACTTTACCTCGAGGGGGTGCAGTGCTTGTCTAGATTGAGGAGACTACCGATGATATGATTGATCCCACTGGATCGGCAGTATGCTCAAGTATATTGGCTGGTATCTCTTCCAGCTGAGGTGCTTCTTGCGGCTAAGGTGGAGATGGTGCTTATTGTGTCTGAACTTCTGGCGAAGAGGGAGATGATTCCACATGAATCGGTGACCTTGGAGGAGGAGGAGGCGATGCTGTCCTCTGGCGTTTCGCTTGTGACTTGGTGCTCTTGGGGCCTTTTCTTTTGACTTGGCTAGACTGGGGGGCATCGGCGCTTGTCTTGGTCTTTGTCGATTTGCCGGTTTGTTGATACAACAACAAAAGTTTCATAAGTACAAATGTAACAGAGTATTGATGAAATTTTGGTTAAAACAGTAAGAGTTACCGATGAAGTTCCCATAGCAGCCGATGTGTCCTGAAAAGGGTATGTGAGTATAGAATGGAATCGGTGTAAATTGAAGAAATCAGGGATTTACCTTTAAAGCTTGTGCCAAAGTAGTGGCAGCTACCGATGGGGATGTTTTTGCTCGTCTGGTGGTAATCTTCTTGAAACGCACGTTCCTGTGCATTAAGGCCGCTAGGGTCGGTGCATTGTTACCGATTAGAGAAATCGGGCCCGATGGAAGGAGTTCAATCGCCTTTCCGCTCCTGCTGACTGTTGGTGGTGTATCGTCAACCTGGTTAAAGAGGGAGGAAGTAAGTTACCGATGAAAATAGAAGTAATAAAAGAAGATTGAAGCATCGGTTAAAAACTTACAGTGTTCTCGGGGACTTTGTACTTGGGGTCGATCATGCCGTGATATGTGAGGGCCGATCTGCAGAACAAGTGCTCTTTCCACTCCTCCCACCACTGTTTGTATGCTTGAGTAATAAAGAGAGCTAGGATCCAAGCCGATAGATCGATGTCTGTATCGGCGTTCGGTGGGAGTTGAGCTATTCTGATCCATTCAAGACCACTAGTTATGGTCTCCCTTGGTTTCACCACATCGGCGTAACAGAGTGCAATCGGCAACTGTCCAAAGGCTAGTTGGCGAGCTAGTGCCAATGGGTTGTAGAACTCATAGGTCAGATTGGAGGTTTTTCCACTGCCAAAGAAGTTCACTGGTATAGCTCTTGGAGTGATAATTGCCATCATCAGATCATGGTCCTTGTTGAGGGCATTATCGAAGGGGTGGAAAGTAAGTGGGAATCTGGTTTCTGTGTCCTCATAGGGCATCCATGCCCGTTGATCTTTGGTCAGGCCCTCATAGAGAGTCTCGAAGAATCGGCTGACCTGGTCTTCATCACCACCGGTGCTAGGAAAGACTATGGCGGCTTCACCATAGTTCAAGGGGGGGGGGGGCGAGTTGTCGATTCTTCTTCATCTAGTTCATGATCCACGGTTATATCTCTTGGAAAGCACTGAGCGAAAAGGTCGAATCCAAGGCGCTTGTGCATATGGACGCTGAGCCACATATTGATGAACCACCAAGGTCCCCCTAAGTTGCCGATGGGTTGGCCTAGCAGGAGTTTTTGAGCTACTTGGTGGAGAAGGTGATAGACAGAGCCAAGCAAATATCGGCCAAGAGGAAATCGGCCGCCATCGGCCAGTCTTTCTGCTGCCGATAGATAGACAGAGGTTGGTCCTACCGATCGGCCACAGAAGACAAACTTATCTAACCACATGTTTAGAAAGATAGCATGTTCTCTCTGTCCGACTGGCCCTGTTTTTTTGGTACTTCTGGATGTAGCCGGACCAACCGCCTATGTTGCGGGTTTCTACTTTGCACTCAGGTTTGCGGTCATAAAGGTGGTTATCATCGGCATATGATATGTCCAGACCGGTAAGCATCAGCACATCGGCTAAAGTGGGAGATGCAGCACCATGGCCGAATACAAAAGCATTGAGGGTATCAGACCAAAAATATGAAGTAGCCATCAACAGGGATTCATTCCTCTCCATGTCGGCAATGGATAACCTAATGCACTGGTCCAATTTCCGTTCGCCCCATTAGACTTCGTTTGAGTTGCCGATTCTAAGAAACCAATCCTTCCATCCCTTGGTAGGGTTGGGCTAGGAACGGAAAGTGTCTTTCCACAGATCTAGGGAGAAGTTCTCGGCTCTAAAGGGGATCCTATTTGTCTCTGCATTTATCAGATCGGTGGGATCTGGGTTTCCTAATGGACCAAGGCACTGGAAGTGAGGTTGATCGGTAGGAATCACGATCTTATCGGCTAACTCCTAAAGGGTTTTTAAGGATGAAGGAACAGAAAAGAAACAAAAAGAAAAAAAAGGGTACTCAGTAAAAAGATTCATAGATGAACAGGATTACAATAAAAGTACAGAAAGAAGGGGGATGGTAGGTTGACCTCTGGGACGATGAAGTTGATGGCCATTTCTTCCTGAGGAGAAGGAGAGATCAAAGACTTTGAAGATTGTTGGAGGAGGTCCTTGCTGGAGTTCTTGAAGTTCTCAGGCAATGCCGCCGCCAAGAAGGTGGATTTGAGGCTGTAGAATGACAAGATGGAGGAGGAGTACCAGAGAAGGAGGTATTTATAGGACAAAAAGGGCAAGGGCAAACCTGACTTATCTCTTTGCCGCATCCGTGAAATCCGAGGGTATTCGGGTGGATATGGTAACTATTCGCACGATAATCAAGGGATTGTGCAGGTGATTTGACAGCAAGCGGTGAAGATATCTTACTGTGCAAGATCACTTGGTCGGTCCATCGGCAGTCCTCTCTAGCGGTAATATTGCTGATGAGCACATTGTGGGGAGATTCGATTCGGAAAGTTGAGGAATTCGAGGAATCTATAGGAGAGTCGGGATGAGGTTGGTTAGATTTCGTAATTAATTATCAATGAAGGGAAGTAATTGCAGAAAGGTATCATTACTGAGGAGAATTTTAGAGCATTAATGATTTTATACTCTGAAATTGGGGTCATGTGTTGACACTGTTTTTGGACACGTATCTTTGGATACGCATCTGGAGTTAATGAAGTGTAGATCGGCAGATGGGGCAATGGTGACTAGTCTACAGGGGAGTTGCCGATGAAGGTTGGTGCCGATGGGGAAACAACCGAATATGACCAAGTCCAGAAGTGGTGATGTATTCGTGCCGATGACCAGTGCCAGTGTTTGCCGATGGCTGTAACAGGCAGTCTACCGATGACTCTAAAGAAAAGTGCGGAGGTTGCCGATTGACTCGTGGTAGTGTACCGATCGGTTACAGAGGATAGTTTAATGTTTTCCTTAGTTATTAGGATTCGTTTTGTATATGGATTCCGTTTAATTTGGAATTCGAGTCCTAGTCGTGTCTAGTTGTAGTTCTTTTGAGCAGGGTATAAATATGGACCCCTTGGCAATGTAATGATATATCTATCAATCAATTAAACACAAGTTTTTACATATATTCTAGCATCTACTTTTTCGACAACTTCGTCATATTTTCCTTTTTCTATGAGTTCTTAGAAATTCGTCGAGTCAAACTCGGCGTGTTCTCAAGTTCTGCATGAGCACCTCTTGGCCGTGACATCTGGGCGCATCGCTGTTGTTGGGACCAAAGTGTTCGAGTTACCACCTTTCTCGATTGTAAGGTCAAATCGGCTGGCACGCCTTAACGTTTGAATCGGGTATTAGCCCTTTGTGTTTGCAGATTAGCTTTTGCACCAACACTACCCTTTGCTTGTCCTCAAGCAAAATTCGGGTTAAGCATATAAGAGTTGGATTGGACATTGCTTCAATAAAGCAACTTTGCAAAGTCTACTAATACAGCACCATGCTTCTTATAGCCAAAAGAGTGGTTTTGAAGTTTACCATAAATCATAGTATTATGGGGCTTTTTAGCTTTCCGCTTTGATCATGCAAAAAGTAAGACATAGCAATAGGCAGAAACTTCTTACCTTGCTTTAGTTAAGCTAAGACTATGTCTGGAGGGTTTTGACTTTTTGGAAAACAAGCTTGCTTTAGTTCCTCAAATGGCTCACTCGATCACTCAGTGGTGTTTGGCAACCTCACCAAGGCCAGAAGTGATAGCCTTTATTACCTACATCTAATGGGATGATATGTGGAGCTATGGGTAGCCAAAAACTAAGCAAACTTGTGTTGAGTATATTGTTAGGCTAGACACTTACATCGCTAGGAGCAACAAGTCATGCAGAAATGATCAAGATATGGTGAAGGTGGTTGGTTTAATGGAAGGTGGGAAAGGAATGAGGGAAAAAATACTCCGTGAGACTTCCCCATGTCTCTTGAAGGGGGATATGGTTTCTATGGATAACTTTTTTTTGATAAATGATAAGGACGGAAATGTGTCCTCACATTTCTTTTGGGCCTTATGTGTCATATAGATATCTTGTTTTTTTAGCAATCCATATCTGTCTCCCTTTTAAAGACCAATTGTTGAGGAATCTTTTGCGTATCTCAACTATATGTAGTACAAAGGAAAGGATAGATGCATATTTCCAGTGTAGAAACAACATGGGGTAGAAATGGGATATATGGATACTTTTGCAAATCGCCAAGGTAGAGAATAAGCAATAATTTGGTGGTTGCAACTTCCAAAATGGATAGTAGGCAATAATGATAGGTGTAAGTGGGATCTTGATCGAAAAGGCATGACAAGTTTCTCTACTTAAATCAATAAGGTCTAACGAAACTCACACTAACAAGAGCTTTTTATAGTGGCTTCCTATCTAATAAGAGCATACCTTAGTGGGGAGATGACCTCCCACAAGCTAGCTTGTTGCTGGGTGTAGAGCTTCTTCTCTTAGACTGATATCCTTTGTTTTTATTCATTTGATTATAAGGGAAAACCTAACTACTACTTCATGATATAGCTTAAGGCTATTCATATTTTATTCAAAATAAAATAACATAAAGTTCCTTCATGGTTGTTTCAAGGACTTTATTTTATTTATATTTATTCATTATTATTTATTTCTTTATTATATTATTATTATAAATATAAATATATTTTTTTTATTATTATTTTTAATTCCATACTTAAATTTTTGTTTTTATCATTTAACCCATGATTTAAAACAATCCTAATTCTAAATGCAGTGGTAGGATAAACCTAATCTAATGCAATGCATGATTTAATGGCTAAAATGTGAAATGTAAATGCAGAATTTAAATGCAGAGAGAGTAAAACATACCTTCAAACCATTGGGGTTCTTCCTTAGCCGGAGGTTCGTATTTCGGCGGCTTTCCTTTGAGGGGATCTTCTTCTTCTTCCTTCTTCCACACGACCTCCTCCATGTTGGGAGTCTATCGGTGCAAAAGTTGATCTGCAAACACAAAGGGCTAATACCCGATTCAAACGTTAAGGCGTGCCAGCCGATTTGACCCTGCTATCGGCAAAGGTAGTGTAACAGAACCGTCCAATTTATAAGAATTCAAGTGAATTAGCGACCGCTGGGGCAGTCAAGCCAATGGACTTGAACCCATATAAACCCGGTAGTCCGACGAAATCTCAAAAGACTTCGATTCAACCAACATACAACCAAGATCGTACATGATCAAGCATCACCATCACAGATTACAACATTCAACATAGAACATAGTTTTACATCACATCAGAGTTTGAAAGAGGTTATTACAAACCATAGCAGTAGCGGAAACAAAGTAGTTTTGATACAACTTCAACTCAGTTTGTAATACATGCCAGTTCCATGGTCAAGTCCTAGCAAAAGCACAACTGAAGATACAGGAGGTGATCACGCCCATGATCTACTCATCATCCGCAGCTGGGTGATGACAGTTAGCACAATAGCCGTGATAGACGACATCATCTGTAACAGGGGTAAATAAAACCCTGAGTACGAGAATATACTCAGCTAGACTTACCCGTCATAAACCAGAAATAAAGTGACACCAAGGAGTATGCAAGGCTGATCTTAGTGGACTGGGTTGACTCACTTTTTGCATAAAACCTTTGCTGTAAGTAATCCATTTATTCATATTTCAGCAGCAAGTTCATTACTTAGCAACTATCCACTAGATTAGCACCTGTTCTAAGCATACACTTGGGTAATTAAGCATATCAATAATAACCATATCAAGATTATCACTTTGCTATCAACATTCTCATCATAACCATCAAGTTGATTTAGTGAATTCTACGTTGCCGCTGCCCAAGTCAAGTTCTCACTATCCGGGAGAGACGGCGATTCGAATCGATTCCTATCCAGCTGGAGGGGTATTCCTAACACTCACCCAAGCATACTTCATGACGGCTGCTCGGATCACCTTTAGCACAACTCCGGACCAATTCGCGGGTCCGTACGGCGCCGCACCCCCAGGGACCGCCAATCTGTCAGGGTCAGGACTCTAATCTGACACCTCGGTCTTACGCCATTGACTCTCCGCACATCCTTGCTACCAACCGGGGTGTGCACTTGAACCGAACGGGGTATCCGGCTGGAGATGCACTCGTAGGCTTCGCGGTCGGAACGACTTATCCGGCCAACTAAGTGATAGGCATGCGTTCAACATGACACGGGGACGTACAGCGATTCGGTCCTTAAACGACACAGACGGGGATAGATTCACACCCAAGACCTCCATGCCTTGTTGCTGCACTATCGTCATCCCGCCCGGTCTCAAGTTCATTTTAGCACTTGGTTATCTCCACGATAGCAAATATAGCCAACCGTGATCATCATCCACCTAACTCTCGCAGGTGACAGGAAATCACCCGACTTCTACCGAGCTAAGCATGGCTAAGCATCACTTCGATCCTGGACCTACTTTGGTAATGTTTAAGGTGGACAAGGTAGTCATTATGCAGCAAGGGTGTCATATCAACGCCTACCACTTAATGCAACAATATATAACCATAGTCATTTGATAGCTGATTATGATAATAAAATAGTAGGAGACTTATAATGCTCCGGGGCTTGCCTTCAACGTAAGTAGAGGGACGATGGTCAGGGCACTCCGGCAAGTCGTCCTCCTCCTCAGCTCCTTGAGGTGGCTCCCCTTGCTGTCCTTCCGGCTCCGGCAACTCGAACTCCAGCACCGTCACTCCTTTGGGTACACCTATGGATGCATGACAAGGAGATGAATATGGGAAATGCACATATGATGCATGGTGTCATGATGAAGAGCCAATGGGACATAAACAAGGTATAACATGAGCATAAACTTCTAAGAATAAGTGAGTCATGGAATAACAAGTAAATGCATACTTCTTCTCTGGTAGAGAGGCTAAATAGACAAGTTAAGCAACTTGTAGCTACTCCTACTCAGCCACTGGTTTAGTAGACAAACCAACCAGTCACAAGTTTCAGCTATAACTCGAATATCACTTAACCAAATTAAGCAAGTAAGCACTTTTTGGAAAGATTAACAATTTGTCTACAATTTACTTTTAGACATCCCAGCATGATTCCCAACCGAAATATGCTAAAACATACCAAGTTGGCTGGCTGCTCTGGAAATTTCAGAGAGCAAGCACTTCATAGTAGCTACTTAAAATATGCATAACTTTCAAACTACTCAACCAAATGTCATGCAATTTGGGCACGTAGTAGATTAGTAAGTTAGCTACAAGTTTGTTGTAGACAAGTTTCCCAGAAAATACAATCTTCAAACAGTTCTTAATCAATTGCTATCAGCTGTACAGAAATGCTCTAGGAAAGGCAAAAATAGCTAAAATAATATTTTGCACATATTAAGAATGTATCAAAGGAACAATCCAATTGCACCAGTAGATATAACATATCTAAGAAACACCAGAAAACATCATGGCAAGGTCTAAAACTATTTCTATCATCACCTTTTCCATTTATTTATTTATTAAGGTGATTTAATGAACATATACTCCAAGTATTCCAAAACTCCTAAGAAAATTACAGCAAGCTACCTATGCTAACATAAGATCACTGTAAAATTTTCAGAACATTTGCATGTACACATTGTGAGGTATGAAAATCACAAGCTAGTAAAGGCATGCAAGGCATAAATGTAAAACCCTATCAAAAAGTGTCAAACAACAGATTTCAGATTTTTCCTTGCTTTGTCTACTCATAAGGACAACACTCAGAAAGTTTCACCATAAAAGGAGTTATACTTTAATTATCAAAAATACCACAAGATTCTCCTATTTAAGCCAGGATTAATTTTAACTTCCCAACCAGGCTTCCAAAAATCATGAAACATTTATCAGAGCCTACTCATAACATAAGTAACAACTCCCTAAATTTGCATGGCCAGCAGATCAACAGATCTCAAGATAAAATTACCCACTGAAAAACCAAGATTAATTTATATCTATTTATTTCTGCAAAAACATGGCATGTTTCATATTTTTATTAAAAACTAGACTTATGCTGGAACCTAACAAAATTGGAAGCACCACATTTGGATCTCTAAAACTCCAGATATGAATTTTACAAAATCAGCTTTGGCTTTGCAAAACAGTGAACCAGAGAGAGACACAGAGAGGCTGACGTCCGGGACCCGCGTGTCAGTGAGACAGAGGCAGGGGAGACGCTCGTCGCCGGCGAAGCTCAACGACGGCGAGGTCTCGGCCGGATCGCAGGGCACCTACGTGTTCCTCTCATCAAGGCGACTCTATTGACCTACTTTGCGCGCGCTCTACTGGACCCTAAGGTGCTCGCCGTCGGGAATGGCGGAGCGGCGGCGCTGCGCGGCGATACGCCGGCGGATCCAGGCAATGGCGACGCGGTAGAGCATCATGCCGAGCATCAGTGAACCAAGGGGAAGCGATAGGAGCAAGAATGGAAGGAAATGGTGGAGCAGAGAAGCCTGGCCACGTTGTCGGTGAGCTCGGGCGGAACTCCGGCGAGGCAGAACTGCTCGGAGCCTGGCAATGCCGCCTTACCCGTGCTCGACAGTGGCCAAGGAGGTGACGTCGAGGTAGAGGAGGCTCTGGCGAAGCTTTTGGCGGGCTGGCTTGGCCGGAGACGCGGTGGAACGGCCGGAGGAGCTCGCCGAAGCGCGACGGAGCTCACCGTGGACGAAGGCGGGCGCAATGTGGCGCTCTGGAGGGGTGAATGGCGCGTCTGAGGCGTCCACCCGGTGCGTGGCGTCTTGTGGACGACGTCGGGGCTGACAGGCGGGGTCGCCGTCGTCGTACGGCCGCCAGGTGGCCGGACACGCGGCGGCGGGTGAGCTTTGTCCAACTGAATCGTTTTTCTGAAACAGCCGATTGCAGTGACTGAAACTCGAACTTTGTCCTCGAAATTTGTCAACGTTTTACTCTCAGATCACTCGATGGTTTTGGCTGGGATTTGGTCCTCTGGGCAGAGCTACACGAGCTCTACAACTTTGGTTACAAGATCAAAGTCTAACTCGGTTTGGATTTCAAACTACAAAGCTCCAAACATCCCTTGGTCGAAACTGCGCGATCCAACACTTAGCCAAATTCGGCTAAGTGTGAAATCAGCCGTAATTTTTGGCTTGTGAGCAATTTTTGAATGTGTTCCAAGCTTTTTCATAAAAAGTCATCAACATAACTTTTGTAGCTTATGAAATTCTCTACAACTTTGTTTCAGGTGTCAAAGACATGCAAGATATCTAACACCAGTTTCATAAAACATCTTTAAAAGGAGGTCTAGGAGGGTCAAAAAGGTCATTCTAGGGTTAACCATGACTTAGTGGCATTTTTGGCCAAAACCTTCAACATGAACTTTGTTCCAAATGATATTCTAAACATGATTGAGGTATTTTGGAGGACAATGTACAATTCTTTGCATTGGCTACCCCTTATAAACACTCAATTCAAGTCACTCAAGCAATTTAATCATGTAGTGTATAAAGCAAATGACATGTGATCATGGTATGATGCTCATGAGTGATCATGATGATGCTTAGGTTAATGCAATGCTCAAGGTTAACATGCAAGCTAACACTAGGAGTGTTACAGGTAGTAACTCGTATACTTTAGTCCTGACAACAGCGATGCGCCCGGATGTCACGGCTAAGAGGTATTCACGCGGAACTTGAGAACGCGCCGAGCTTAAGTCGACGAATTCCTAAGAACTCGTAATGAAAAGGAAAAAGTATGACAAAGTCGTCGAAAAAGTAGATGCTAGAATATGAGTAAAAACTTGTGTTTGATTGATTGATCGATTCTTTGATTACAAGGCCCTAGGGTCTATATTTATACCCTGCTCAAAGAGTTACAACCAGACACGACTAGAATTCGAATTCCAAATTACATAGAATCCGTATACAAAACGATTTAAATAATTAAGGAAAACATAAAGCTATCCCCCCGTGACAAGCTGGAACATCTCCACCAACCGATCGGCAACTCCCGGACTCTCCCTCCGTATCATCAACAGACTCCCTTGTCATAGTCATCGGCAGACTTCCTTGTCGTAGCCATCGGCACAGACAAATCACCATCTACAGACTTAGTCACGTTCAATCTCTCCTTCATCGGCAACCACCCTCATCGGCAATTCATCCTGCAGACAAAACACCATCGTCCTATCCTGCCGGCCTGTATTCTACCGAACATGGACACGTGCCCAAAAATGGTGTCAACACATGCCCCCCAATTTCGGAGTATGAGATCGTTAATGCTCCAAAATTCTCTGCAGTAATGATGCCTTTTCCCGCAATTAATGCTCCTAACCTGGTAACCGACAACCTCAATCTGAACAACTCTGGCCCTGTTCTTTTGTAAACCCCTTGAAATCCTCAACTTCCTAAACGGATATTTCCTTTTTGGTCTCACATCGGCAATATTACTGTTGCAAAGATTTGCCGATGGACTGACCAGGATGCTCGTACCTTATCTTCCCAAATAGCTATCTCCACTTTATTTGCCCATCGGCAATATGACCGTTACAAGACATCGCCGATGGACCGACCAGGAGATCTCGCACAGTGAAATATCTCTGAATAATGACCGCTTCCTGTCAAATCTCCTGCACAATCCCTTGATTACCGTGCAAACAGTTACCATATCTACCTGAGCACCCTCGGATTTCTCGGATGCGGCAAAGAGATAAGTCAGATTTGCCCCTGCCCGTTTTGTCCTATAAGTAGTTCATCCTCGGGTACTCCTTCTCCATCACATCATTCCACAACTCCAACCTCACCTTCCCGGCGGCGGCGCTGTTCCAAAAGCTCCAAGATCTCCGACGAGGCTCCTTCTTCACCAACTCCAAAACTCTCAAGCTCGTCCTCCACGGCAAAATGGTCGTCAACTTCATCATTCCTGAGGTCAGTCCTTCGCACCATCTCTTGCACTTCTCTCGCACTCTCGTTCATCTGCAATCCGCCGTACTGAATATTTTTTCCCCCTTCTCCTTTTTTGTATTTTTCCTTTCTACCTCCAAAACACTAGGAATTCGCTAACAAAATCGTTATCCCCACCGATCAACCACACCTCCAATGCCTTGGCCCGCTAGGGGATCCAGATCCAACCGACCTCATAAATGCAGAAACCAACAGGATCCCTTTTTGAGCAGAAAATTTTTCTTTGGATCTGTGGAAGGATGCTTTTCGTTCCTGGCCCAGCCCCACCGTGGGGTGGAAGGATTGGTTCTTAAGGGTCAGCAATTCTAATGAAGTCCAGTGGGGTGAGAGAAAGCTAGACCAGTGCATTAGGTTGTCCATTGCCGATATGCATAGGAATGAATCACTGCTGATAGCCGCACCATACTTTTGGTTAGACACTCTCAATGCCTTCGTTTTTGGCCATGGCCTTGCTTCCCCTACACTTGCCAATGTAGCCATGCTCACTGGCCTGGATGTATCTTCTGCCGATAGCACCCACTTCTTCGATACTAAACCCAGTGCTAAGGTAGAAACCCGCGCCATCGGCAGTTGGTCAGGGTATATCCAGAAATACCGCAAAACAGGCCCTATTGACGCAAAAGAGCAGACCTGCTTCCTGAACATGTGGCTAGACAAATTCATGTTTTGTGGCCGATCGGCAGGACCAACTTCTGTTTATCTAGCAGCAGCAGAAAATCTGGCCAACGGCGGCCGATTTCCTCTCGGCCGATACCTGCTTGGAGCAGCCTACCACCTCCTTCACCAAGTAACTAGGAAGCTCTTACTTGGTCAGTCTATCGGCAACTTGGGAGGCCCTTGGTGGTTCATTAACATGTGGCTCAATCTCCATCTACACAAGCGTCTGGAGTTTAATCTTTTCGCACAGCATTTTCCAAGGGACATAGCCGAGAACCATGTGCTGGGTGAAGAGGAATCGGCAACGCGCCCTCCCTTAAACTTTGGTGAAGCTGTCATAGTTCTGCTAGGTACAGGGGGTAATCCAGATCAGATCAGCCGATTCTTCCAATCCTTGTACGAAGGTTTGACCAGAGATGAGCGAGCATGGTTAGCTTATGATGACCTAGACACCGTGTTTCCTCTGGTTTTCAACCCGTTCGACAAGGCTCTTGACAAGGACAACGAAGTAATGATGGCATTGGTGACTCCCAGAGCCATATCGGTGAACTTCTTTGGCAGTGGGAAAACATCCCCCCAGACTTATGAGTTCTATAATCCATCGGCACTAGCTCGCCAATTAGCTTTCGGCCAGCTGCCGATTGCACTCTGTTACGCCAATGCGATAAAGCCCAGGGAAACCATCACCAGTCTTCTTGAATGGATTCGAGTAGCCCAGCTGCCATCAAGTGCCGATACCGATGCAGACCTATCAGAGTGGGTCCCAGCTGCCTTTATCACTCAGGCATACAAGCAGTGGTGGGCAGAATGGAAGGAGCATCTATTCTGCAAATCGGCCCTCACATACCACGGCATGATCGACCCCGAATACGAAGTTCCCAGTGATGCTGTAAGTACTCTCAAACCGATGTTTCAATTCTTTTCAATCTTATTTCCATCAGTAGCTGACCCTTTGTGTGACTTTTCAGGTTGATGATACTCCTCCGTCGGTCAGCAGGAGTGGCAAGCCGATTGACTTGTTTGCGTCAGGTCCAGTTTCCTCAATCGGCCACAAAGCTCCTACCCTGGCTGCTATCGTGCATCGGGGTATACACCTCAAGAAGGTCACCACCAGGAGAACTCAGACATTACCATCGGTAGCCGCTTCTGCCCTAGCGCAGGCTTTTAAGGTAACTGCTAAACCTTCTCTCCTATACCTTCAATCTTACTTTAACATCGGCTGTATTGGTACTGACAAATTCCTTTTTCTGTAACAGCAAACCAGTGCATCGGCAAGAATCAAAGGCAAGGACGCCGATGCCCCTAGTCCAGCCAGTAGAAGAGAAAAGGCACCAAAGGTACCAGGGCGCAATCGAAGCGCCGGAAAGTGGCAACTCCTTCTCCTCCTCCGGTATCTCCTATTCCGGTGGAATCTTCTCCTTCTCCTCCAGAAACAGAGACTCAGCAAGTACCATCTCCTCCTCAACTGCAAGAAGCACCACAAGCGAAAGAACCCCAGCAAGAAGAACCTCAGCTAGAAGCACCCCAACCAGAAGACACACCGGTCGATGTGGGCGAACAAACTACCGACCCAGCAGGTTCAATCATATCATCGGTAGTTTCTTCAATTCAGACAAGCATTGTCCCTCCTCAAGGTAACATATCTTTATAACATCATTGCCAATGAATTTGCTCCTTTTCAGCCTTATAACCCTCTCTGTTAACTTTCAGCTGACGTAGTTCCATCGACAATTTTGACCGACCAACCCATGGCTCCATCGGCATCCTCAAGTCAAAGGCGAGAGATTGCCTTGAAGCAAGTAAGCCAGCCAGTCTTCCACCAGTATTATTTGCCAATGCTTTGATCATGGAATGACTCATTTTGTCTCGTTTTCTTCCTCAGGAACAAGACTCCCCCGACAGCCTATTTTCCTTCGCCATTGATATTTCCGAAGACGAAGGTGAAGAGGCAAGTTCTTCCCGAGCGGTTGGGATTGTATCGACGGAGATCAGGGCTAAGCTGGAAGAGCTATCAACTATCCTTCATCAAGATACAGCTCAACTGGTCAATGACTCCGACCCGGCCAAGGTTCTGTTCAAGATCCTCAGAGGCCAGATTCCTACCGATGCTGAAGAAACCCTCTTCCAGGCTGCACATCTAGAAAGTCGCCAGCTGCAGTACCAGAGAGCCACTCGGCGCCTTGCCGATAGAACTGCTCAGACTCAACTCTCCGAGGAAATGATGAAAGAGAAACTCTTAGCCGATGAGAAGCACAAGAACATCGGCACCTTGAAATCCTCAGGCGATGCATTGAAGCAGAAGATTTCCGACCTATCGGCCAAACGAGAAGCCCTGTTGGCAGAACTCAAGCAAGTGGAGGATGCCCTATCCCAAGCCCAACAGGAAGAAAGTCAACTGCCGAAGACCATCAAACACCTCGAGCAAGAGCGAAACACCCATGGTCGCAAAGCACTGCAGCTGAAGAAGAAATTGAAGCCAATAGAAGGTTCTGCCGATGAAGATGTCAAAGAGATAGAAGCAGCTGACCAGATCCGCCTACGCGCTATATCGGCCATCCAAGAGCTACTAAGTATGTGAAATCTTCATCGGCAACACACTCACCTCTTCCTGCCCTTCAGCTTTCTTGATGTTCAGTCTAGCCGATAGGATTGTTATCGGCATCTTTTGAAACACTAAGTCCGACCCCAGATACGCTTTAATCCAGCCGATAGGAGTGTTGTCGGCATTTAAACTTTTATGCATCGACCCATATGCTGGGGTAGCACTTCTTTAAATATTTGCCATTTAATGCTCTGGGAAATTCGATTCCTTCGAGAGTCTCTAAAATGTAGGCATTACCAGGAGCCGATCGATTTATCCGATAAGGACCTTCCCAATTAGGAGACCACTTGCCAAACTTTGAACTTTTAGTCCCGATCGGTAAGATTAACTTCCATACCAAATCTCCATCGGCAAATTCCTTAGACTTTACCTTCTTATCATACCATCTGGCAACTCTTTTCTTATTCTCTTCTATATTCATCAAAGCCCTCAACCGATGCTCTGCCAGATCATCCAACTCGTCTGTCATCAAAGTAGCATAGTCATCGGCAGCCAATTGATCTTGAAAAGATAGTCGCCTTGATCCAGCCTTAACTTCCCAAGGCAATACCGCATCATGTCCATACACCAACTGATAAGGTGAAACCTTGGTCGATCCATGACAAGCCATTCGATAGGACCATAAAGCTTCATTTAACAACGTGTGCCACCTTCTAGGATTTTCTTCAATCTTCCGTTTAATAAGCTTAATAATTCCTTTGTTAGACGCCTCGGCCTGCCCATTGGCTTGAGCATAGTAAGGAGAAGAATTCAATACTTTAATCCCCATACCGATTGCGAATTCATCAAACTCCCTGATGTAAACATAGTACCTTGATCGGTAGTAATTGTCTGAGGAATCCCAAATCGGTAAATAATGTGCTCCTTAACAAAATCAATCATATTAGCCGAGGTGACTTTCTTCAAGGGAATAGCTTCAACCCATTTAGTGAAATAGTTGGTGGCAACTAGGATAAACTTATGCCCTTTACTAGATGGTGGATAAATCTGGACGATCAAATCAATAGCCCATCCCCGGAACGGCCAAGGTTTGATAATAGGATTCATAGCCGATGCGGGTGCCCTTTGAATATTGCCAAACTTTTGACATCCTTTGAAATATTTGAAGCAATCTTCAAGTATGGTCGGCCAGTAATATCCATTCCTTCTAATCATCCACTTCATTTTGAAAGCCGACTGATGCGCTCCACATACCCCCTCATGGATTTCTCCCATCAAACTTCTAGCTTTTTCATCACCCAAGCATCGGAGGAGAATCCCATCAAAAGTTCGGTAGTACAATTCATCTTCGAGGAGCACATACTTGGTGGCTTGAAACCGAACTCGCCTTTCAACTTTCTTGGATGGATCTTTCAAATAATCAACAATTTCTTTTCTCCAATCATTGGCACCAATTGCCAATATTGCATCAATCATAGGCTGATATCCCGAAGCATGCTGAGCCAACCGATTTGCCTCTTCATTATGCAATCGAGGAACATACTCTAAATGGAAATCCTTGAATTCCTTTAACAGTTGCATGCTCCTCTCGTAATAACCTACAAGAATTCCACTTCGGCATTCATAGCTTCCAGCCAACTGATTTATAACTAGCATAGAATCCCCGAAGACCTCAACAGCATCAGCATGAACTTCTCTCAACAACTCTAATCCCTTTATTAAAGCTTGATACTCAGCCTGATTATTTGTTGACGTGGCAACAATCGGCAAAGAGAACTCATACTTCCTTCCCCGAGGGGAAATTAATACTATGCCGATTCCTGCCCCCCGATCACATGTAGACCCATCAAAGAACAGCGTCCAAGGTACAATTTCCAGGGTCTCCACCGCGCAGCGATGTTGAGTCACCAAATCAGCCATAATCTGCCCCTTAACAGCCTTGGCCGATTCATAACGCAGATCAAACTCCGACAGTGCCAGAATCCACTTGCCGATCCTACCACTCATAATCGGCATGGACAGCATATATCGGACTACATCATCCTTGCAAATAACAGTGCATTCGGCCAACAACAAGTAGTGCCTCAACTTGATACAAGAGAAATACAAGCATAAGCACAGATTCTCGATAGCCGAATACCTGGTCTCAGCATCAATCAACCTCCTGCTTAAATAATAAATTACACGCTCTTTCCCTTCAAACTCCTGAATCAAAGCCGAACCGATGACCATCCCATCGGTAGACAAATACAATCTGAAGGGTTTTCCTTGCTGAGGTGGAATTAGAACTGGAGGATTTACTAAATAATTCTTGATTTCATCCAGAGCCAACTGCTGTTCTTCTCCCCAAACAAACTTTTGATCGGCCTTTAACTTAAGAAGAGGACTGAAAGCACGAATTTTACCAGACAAATTAGATATAAATCTTCTGATAAAATTTACCTTGCCGATCAAGGACTGGAGCTCCGTCTTGTTGGTAGGGGCCACTATCTTATTGATGGCATCGATAGATCTTCGACTTATCTCAATCCCCCTTTGATGCACCATGAAACCAAGAAATTGTCCTGCCGATACGCCAAATGCACACTTATTGGGATTCATTTTCAAACCATGCTTCCTTGTGCATTCTAACACCTTTCGTAGATCGGCAAGATGTTTTGCGAAGTTTCCAGACTTAACCACCACATTATCAATATAAATCTCTACCAGCTTACCGATGAACTCATGAAAAATAAAATTCATGGCCCTTTGATATGTAGCACCAGCATTCTTTAGGCTAAAGGTCATGACTATCCATTCAAACAATCTGACATGACCAGGACATCTAAATGCAGTCTTTGGAATATCTTCCTCCGCCATGAATATTTGATTGTATCCTGCGTTGCCATCCATAAAGCTAATGATCCGATGCCCAGCCGCGGCGTCAACCAGCAGATCGGCAACATGCATTGGGTATCCATCCATCGGCATAGCTTTATTGAGATTCCTGAAATCAATGCATACCCGAAGCTTCCCGTTCTTCTTGTAGACCGAAACAACATTGGAAATCCATTCGGCATACCGACACCGCCGAATAAACTTAGCTTCAATAAGTTTGGTGATTTCGGCCTTAATATCAGGGAGGATGTTAGGATTACATCGGCGAGCTGGCTGTTGATGCGGCCGAAATCCAGACTTGATAGGCAACCGATGTTCAACAATTGATCGGTCCAAACCAGGCATCTCAGTATAATCCCAAGCAAAGCAATCTTTATAATCCTTTAACAAATCAGTTAACTGTCGCTTACACTCAGAATCTAACTTAGCACTAATAAAAGTGGGTCTAGGTTTATCACCACTACCTATATCTACTTCTACCAGATCATCGGCTGATGTGAATCCCTGGCCTAACTTTCCATCATCGGTGTCGACGAAAGCTGGTCGGCAGTCTACCTTGGGGTATACCCACGGTAGTAGTTTATCGGTAGACGGTGCGCAAACTACGAACTCGATGGTGACGCAAGACACGGACAAGCTTTTTATCCAGGTTCGGCCGCCGAGTTGGCGTAATACGTACGTCCTGCGTCTGGTTGTATTGATTTGTGTTGAGAGAATCGTATGTCCTAGGGGGTCCCCTTGCCCCTCCTTATATAGTCTGGAGGGCAGGGTTGCAGATCTAGAAACTAATCCTAGCCGGTTACAATTGCCATAGATAATTCGATATCAATTCCTATTCTGACCGACTAGAATCCTGCTTGATCTCCACGTCTTGTTTCCTTGCGCGAAACTCGGGCTGTCGGATCAAGCCTTGAACTCGTCTCGTAGTGGGCCAAGCTTCCTGGCTGAAGTCTAGCCGTAAGGGTATAGGGGTTTATACCCCCACAGCTAGTCCCCGAGCGCCATGTATTGTGATGCAACACGCCGTCTTGAGCTTCTTCGATCAGCGTGGCCCGTCGTCTTCAATGAGCGGGGAAATCGCCCAAACAGTTGCAACGGTTCATTGATCAACGTTGTCATCGAAGAAGCAGGTTGTTCGAAGAATGCATGGTGCTCTAAAAAAAATTTCCTTCCTGGTGAAGTGTGCCCACTTTGCCCTTTTTGAAAGGTACTAGTATCCAAAAAAGGCAAGCAAATTCACCGCCAGGTGAAGTGTGCCCACTTAGTCCCCGAGCCTGGTAGTAGGTGACGTAGGCACGTGGTGCCAGGGTCAAGAGAAAATTCCCCAAAGTAGTTTTGAGACTGAGATGCATCGCTAGATGCATCGTACCGATGTAGTCTCCGAGCTTGCTGGAAGGCGAAGTATGAGCCTTGTAGCAAGGTCTAAAAAAAAATTGAATTTAGCAGTCCCCGAGCATGTCATGCTCGTCTGCAATCGAAAAGACCAATCGACCAGTCCCCAGGCACTTAGTGCGCTGCCTGGAATTATATGTTGCTATACTGCACGACCAGTCCCCGAGCATCGAGTGCTCAGTGGTCGGTGCATGCTTTAAAGTTTTGAGCTTATAGACTGGGCGACCAGTCCCCGAGCGTCGAGTGCTCGGTGGTCGGTGCAGTCCTTGAAGTTCCGAGCTGATAGACTGGGCGACCAGTCCCCGAGCGTCGAGTGCTCGGTGGTCGGTGCAGTCCTTGAAGTTCCGAGCTGATAGACTGGGCGACCAGTCCCCGAGCGTCGAGTGCTCGGTGGTCGGTGCAGTCCCCGGATTGCTGACTCACTGGCGTATGTGCCTTCTTACTTTTGAAAAGATCCTTTCAATTAAAGTTGACGTGACGGGGTCTCCTGACGACATGCCAGACGGATGCATGAAAAGCTGCACCTGGCAACTGTACAACCGCTCTTTGCATGGTTTGAGAAAAGGAAACCATCAATTGGTACGAAAATTTCGCCGCATTAATTGTCTATAATCATTATAAACCGAAGCGCCGCGTCCGCCGCATGGCCTGCCCACTTCCCGAGAATACAGGAAGTGGGAGAGGTGAGGTCGCGGGTTTATAAGGGCCTAATAGGACCGTCTGTACCGCTTCTCCTGCCATTGCCTTCAAACCTTCCGCTCTCATCTTCTCCAACCTCCTGCATCTTCCTGACTCCAGCCCACATTCGTATCTCTAATGGCGAGGAGCGACTCCAGGAAGAGGGCCGAGCTGATGGCCAAGGAGTGGAAGAAGTCTCGCAGCACCACAAAATCTCTTGGTGACCTCGTCGATATGGGGCTTCTGCACGGCGCAGAGCTCGGCGGCTGGAGGGCACCGGAGGGGGAGAGCTACCCCGACCCTCGCGCTGGTGAGATCGTCGTTTTTGAGGATTTCATCAAGAGAGGCTTTGGTGTTCCTGTTCATCCTTTTCTTCAAGGTCTTCTTTTGTACTATGAGATCGGGATTTGCAATCTGCACCCGAACTCAATTCTCCTTATTTCCACCTTCATCCATCTGTGCGAGGCCTATGTTGGCATAGAGCCGCACTTTGATCTTTTCCGGTATCTTTTCTGTCTGAGGAAGAAGGGAGCAGTTGGAGGCTCCAAGGTTGCAGGTGGAGTATACCTCAACCTTCGTGATGGGATGAAGAATCGCTACCTGCACTGCCCATGGAACACCTCCTTGACCGAATGGTACAAGAAGTGGTTCTACGTCAGGGAGGAACCGGGCAGCTCCACGTTCTGCGACGTGGGGTACATTCCCGAGAAGAGGTCGAGCTGGACCGACCGCCCAGAGTTCAACGGTCAAGTGGCGGATCTGATGAAGCTGATCGACTGGTCGCGCCTGGATGGGCTTGGCGTGGTCGGCAACTTCATCTGCCGCCGGGTGATGCCCTGCCAGAAGAGGGTGCACTCGGCGTACGAGTATGCCGGAAGCGCAGACCCGACCAGGATGCGGTCAGAGATCCTGGAGAAAGCGGAGGTACAACAGCTGCTGAACGAGCTGTTTAACTTCGCAGATGGGGGCTTCATCCGTGGCAGTGATCGGGTGCAAGCCTTCAAGTTGGGACGACCAGCACCAAAGGTATGTAGCAGAGTCTGTTTGATCATTCGTATATCGTCTGCAGTTTGACTCATCTCTGTTGTTTTTGCAGGTCAGTGATGTCGACCGGTGCGCAGTGTATGTATCACTGGCACCGGGAATGGAAGATCCTGTAGGAGAGGTCCCGCCGGAGGAGGACGCTGCTCGGTGTACTCATTACACCAGCAGTGAGGAAGACCGAGCCCGCCCCGTCCCGACCTCCGAGGAGAGGGTAGCGGGGAAAAGGCCATTGCCGGCGGACCCCTTGCCGACACCGGGGCTGCCGGCAGACCTACCGGCGGAGAGCAGCCAAGCGCCGAAGCGTCGTCGGCTCGTGCGGATCGTTGACGACGACGACGACGACGAGGAGGCTGCGCCGTCGTTGGTCCGGCGGCCTCGGAACCGCCCAGACACTGCGCCGGTCGCCACTGATCGAGTGGCTAGCGGCGCCGCTGCCCCGCAAGTTGCCGAGGTGGGGGCACAGGCGCCGACCGGCCGGGCGAGGAGGAGGTTTACCGCGACCCATCATCGGTCAGACCTGTAAGTGTTCGACTTACGTACTTTGGACTCCTCTCTTTTTTTTTTTAACTTCTGTTCCTGTAGTGCGGCATCGGATGTCGACCCTGGCCAAACTGCTGGCCAGGGAACGGGCGAGCCTGCCCGCGGTTCTGGGGATGCGGCCCCCCAGACCACAGAGCAGGCAGCTGCTGCAGTCGCGCCTGGGAGCACCGAGGAGCCCCCGAGCGCGGCGCCGACTACAACAAGCAGCCCTACCAGGGCTGGAGAGGCTCCCCCAACTGACTCCTCGGAGAAAGGAAGATCTCCGACCGCTCCTCCTGCCGGGGGGAGTGGAGTCCCCCCGCCGCCCCGAGCAGGATCCCCTCCGGCTGCGGGCTCCCCAGGTCTGGTCCAAGGGTCAGTGATGCCTGGGACCACCACCGGGGGTGACGCAGCCCAGGAGGAGGAAACCAGGGCGGCCTCCGACGACGAGGTGGAAGAGATCGAAGGTCGTCCCCGTGATGGCCGCCAACACGTGTATGTGTGGCGCCAACGCGGGGATCACTTTATCGGTCATGAGGAGGTCGCCGAGACCGAAGAGGCCGCCAGGGTGGAGCGCGCGGCCAAGCGCCTTGTCGACGAAGTCAAGGTAAGCGGCTTTTTGTACTGCTGCGCATTCTTTTGCCTTGTCTTGCTTGATCGTTGTATGCTTGCTTTGTAGGACGTAATGAAAACGGCAAAGTACCGGAAACGGTGCTTTGACCAGATAGAAAGCGTCATGGCCGAGAACAAGGCCCTTGCCGCGGAGGTAGACCGGTTGCGGGCGGAGGTCGGGGAGAAGGTGGTCGAGATGAGCGCCGAAAAGGAGCGTCGTCTCGACCTCGCTCGTCGTCTGGCCGACCAGTACCGGCTGCAGGAAGGTTAGTCACACGCTCCGAGCAGTTTCGCGTACTTGTATAGTTTGCTTTGCTGACCAGTTTAGGATTCACGCAGACTTGGAGGAGGAGGTGGCGAGCCTCCAACAAGAGAAGGAGCAGCTCGGCCAACAGCTCGCCAGTGCACAGGAGTCCGGACGGCGAGCGGAAGAGGAATTAAGTCGAAAAGACCGGGAGTTAGCTGGTAATGGGTGCCGCCTTGTTGGTTGCTACCTGCCCTTTTGCTTGTCTGGTATGCCGAAAGTAACGTTTCGTTTTGTTTGCAGTGCTCAAGGTGAACGCCAAAAAGCACATGGATGAGCTGGTCAAGGACCGGGACTCCTGGAAGGTCAACTGTTGCAGGATCTGGAAGGGAGTGTCCCCGGTCCTGGACCTGATCAGTCCCGAGCTCCCGGAGAGCCAGCCCCGCGCGCCGCAGTTGACCCCGGTCCAAAAGGCGCAACGGGCGTGGGACTGGCTCCAGCAGTTTGTGAAGGACGCCGGGGAGTTTGCCGGCGCGCACGTCCTCAGCATGGTACGCGCCCACTACCCCCTGGTCGACTTGAGCAGGCTGGAGAAGGGGTACCCGAAGGAAGTCGGCCCACAGGAAGCGGACGAACTTCGGGGTAGTCTGCTGGACTTGTCGTCGACAGTGATCGGCGACATCAACCTGTGCGGAACGGCCACTCCTCCGGACCAGCCGAGCTCAGATAGGTCGGCCAGGGAGTTGTCGGGCGCGTCCTTTGCTGGAGATGGGCGGTCGACGCCTGCGGTCTCGACCAGCCAGGCGCCGGTGGCCCCGACCCCTTCGTCCGGGCAGCAGGGCCAGGCGGGTGATCAGCCCGAGCAGCTAGGCCAATAAAGTAGTCTGTAGGAATAGACTAGTATCTGCCCGTCAGGGTATTTATTGTAAACTTTGTATGTAAAGTTTGTAATAAAGTTTTCTTTTTGTCATGACTGTTGTTTTGAGCGCTGTAAGAATATCTGAGTGACGTGTCACCGTATTTGTCTTGGTTGTCGCCAAGAGCATCCATGGCAGGAGTTTAGCCGAGTGCTGTGTATGACAAGGTATAGGCAAAAAATATAGAATTTTATTGTCACAAATTATAAGACACTTACAATAGAAAGTCGCTAAAACTTTATGGATAGAAACGTCGCAGTTTGTCGATGTGCCAAGAGTTAGGCACTCGTGTTCCGTCTGGGTATGCCAATCTGTAGGACGTAGGTCGTGTGACCTCGGTCACCACGAAGGGTCCTTCCCAGGGAGTAGATAACTTGTGCATTCCCTCCTGGCTTGTTTTCCATCGAAGCACCAGATCGCCGACCACGAAGGAACGGTCCTTGACGTTCCTGTTGTAGTATCGCCTGACTGCCGCGAGATATTTTGCTGTTCGGAGACATGAAACTAAACGCTTTTCCTCCATGCAATTGATATCGAGTTCTCTGGCGTTGTCGGCGGTCGCCTGGTCGAAGTGCTCGATTCTAGGGGATCCGAAGTGTATGTCGGACGGCAAAACCGCCTCTGCGCCGTACACCATGAAATAGGGAGACACCCCTGTGTTTCGACTGGTCTGAGTTCGGAGGCCCCAGACCACTGCCGGCAATTCTTTCATCCATCGACCGGGTGCTCTGTCGTTCTCGGTGTACAATCTTTTCTTTAGGGCGTCGACGATCATTCCGTTAGCACGTTCAACCTGACCGTTGGCACGTGGATGTGCCACTGACACATATTTTATGACTATGCCTCTGTCATCGCAGAAATCCCAAAAAGTGGTGCCAGTAAACTGAGTGCCCAGGTCGGTGATTATGCTGTTCGGGATGCCGAATCTGTGTATGATTTGATTGAGGAACTCCACAGCCTTCTCGGAAGTTGCCTTGACCAGGGGCATGTATTCAATCCACTTGGAGAACTTGTCGATTAACACGAAGACAAACTTGAAGTTGCCCGGGGCTGGTTTAAATGGTCCGATCATGTCAAGCCCCCAGCAAGCAAAGGGCCAAGACGACGGGATGGTTTGAATTTCATGGGCAGGTACGTGGGTCCTCTTAGCGAAAAACTGACATCCTTCGCAACGCCGAACCAGTTTTTCTGCATCGCTGACCGCGGTCGGCCAGTAAAAACCTGCTCGAAAAGCCTTTCCGACCAGCGTTCTAGATGCGGCGTGGTTGCCGCAGGATCCGGCGTGTATGTCCTCCAAGAGCTTGATACCATCGTCTTGGGGTATGCACTTGAGCAGTACCTCGGAGCTTGCGTTTTTCCGCATGAGTTTTCCGTCGACCAGGATGTAGTTCTTTGATCCTCGGATGAGACGCTCGTTCTCTGTTTTGTCCTGAAAACCTGTCCCGTCTGAGATGTATTTGATGAACGGGATACGCCAGTCGCGCCCACTGGTTGTCGGAGTGGCGTCATCTATGAGCATTGCCTCGGTGGGTTGCTTGTTGACCACGGGGGAGCTTACGCTCGGCTCATGGATGTCCTGGACGAAAATACCCCGCGGGATTTGGGCCCGAGACGAGCCTAACTTTGACAACGCATCTGCTGCTTGGTTCTTATCCCGGACCACGTGGATGTACTCTATGCCATAGAAGTTAGTTTCCCATTTGCGAATTTCTTTGCAGTAGAGATCCATCTTCTCGTGGGTTGCGTCCCACTCCTTGTTGAGCTGGTTGATGACCAAAGCGGAGTCGCCGTAGACATAGAGGCGCTTAACCCCCAGCTCGACGGCTAGTCGTACGCCATGTAAGCAAGCTTCGTATTCGGCGACATTGTTTGACGCCGGAAAAAGGATCCGAAGGACGTAGCGGAGTTTGTCCTTGTTTGGTGATACGAACAATACCCCAGCGCCTGCACCGTTGATGTTCAAGGACCCATCAAAGAACATTGACCAGTGGTCTGAGACATCTGGAACAGAAGGCTCGTTGAGATCCGTCCATTCGGCAATGAAATCGACCAGTGCTTGAGACTTGACAGTGGTGCGACTCTGGAACTCTAGGGAAAATGGACATAATTCCATTGCCCATTTCACGATTCTGCCATTGGCGTCTTTATTGCGCAGGATGTCCCCGAGAGGAAAGCTGGTTGTCACCAGGACTCGATGGCCGTCGAAGTAGTGCTTCAGCTTTCTTGACGTTATCAGGATGGCGTATATAAGCTTCTGTATTTGTGGGTACCTGGCCTTTGATTCGTTTAAAACTTCACTTATGAAATAAACGGGTCTCTGGATCTTGAAGACGTGACCCGGTTCATCTCGCTCGACCACTATTGCCGTGGAAACAACCCTGTCGGTTGCAGCAATGTAAAGGAGCAGGTCTTCATTGGGCTGAGGCGCTGTGAGGACAGGCGGTGAAGTGAGGAAGGTCTTAAGCTGAGTGAACGCAGCGTCGGCGTCTTCTGTCCAGGAGAATTTTTCTGACGCTTTCAATAGTTTGAAAAAAGGGAGGCCTTTTTCTCCCAGCCTTGAGATGAAACGACTGAGGGCGGCCATGCATCCGGTTAGCTTCTGAATATCCTTGACGTTCTTCGGTGGTCGCATGTCGAGTACGGCTTTGACTTTTGAAGGGTTTGGTCGTATGCCGTCGCAACTGACGACGTTGCCGAGCAGTAGACCGGAAGGAACGCCGAAAATGCATTTCTTGGGGTTGAGCTTCCACTTGTACCTATTGAGTGCCTTGAAGGTTCGGTCTAAGTTGTCGATTAGGGTGCTCGCATCCCTTGTTTTTACGACCACGTCGTCCACATAGGCCTCGACGAGGTCATCGCGAATCTCGTCGTGGAGGCATTGCTGGATGGCCCTTTGATAAGTGGCCCCAGCGTTTTTTAGTCCGAAAGACATTGTAGTGTAACAGTATGCGCCGAAGGGTGTGATGAAGGATGTTTTGATCTGATCTTCTTCTTTTAACGAGATCTGGTGATAACCAGAGTAGCAATCTAGAAAGGAGAGGAGTTCGCATCCGGCCGTTGAGTCGACCACCTCGTCGATGCGAGGGAGACCAAAAGGATCTTTAGGACAGTGTTTGTTGAGATCGGTGTAATCAACGCACATTCTCCATTCATTATTCTTTTTGCGTACAAGAACCGGATTGGCGAGCCAATCGGGATGATACACCTCTTTTATGAATCCGGCTGCTAGAAGCCGTGTTATTTCTGTCCTAATAGCCTCCTTTTTGTCACGAGCGAACCGTCGCAGTTTTTGCTTGATTGGTCTTGCGGTCTTCGAGACGTTTAAGGAGTGCTCGATCAGGTTTCGTGGGACGCCGGGCATGTCTGCGGGTTTCCATGCGAAAACGCTCACGTTGTCCCTTAGAAACCTGACGAGCGCGTCTTCCTATTTTGGATCCAGGTTAGCCCCGATAAGGGCTGTCTTCTCGGGGTTGCCTTCGACCAGCTGCACTTCTTTGTACTCCTTGGATTTCGAATTCTTTCTGGCTGTCTCCTGCTCAGGTAATCGGAGCTGGTCGGGGGGCAGCTGTGCGGCTTGGTTTGCTGTTTCCGCCATGCGGATTGAGAGGTCAATTGCCTCGGTGATCTTGAAACTTTCTTCTTCGCAGGTGTACGCAGTGTAGACGTTGCCTCTGACGGTCAGGACACCCTTCTCCGTGGGCATCTTAAGCACTAGGTATGAGTAGTGCGGGACTGCCATGAACTTTGTCAGCGATGGGCGGCCCAGTATGGCGTGGTAGGTCCCGTCGAAGTCCGCGACTACGAAGTTGATGAACTCCGTCCGGAAGTGATCGGGTGTGCCGAATTGGACAGGCAATGTTATCTGTCCGAGGGGCACCGAACTTTGACCTGGCAGAACCCCCCAGAATTGGGTGTCGTAAGGTTTTAGTTGCGCCGGTGATATCTTGAGGGCGGGCAGGCTGTTGCGGAAGAGGATGTCAATGGAGCTTCCCCCGTCCACGAGCACGCGCTCGAACCTGATGCTATTGATGCAGGGATCAAGAATTAGTGGGAAACGACCCGGCTCTGGGATAGCGGCCCACTGGTCCTTCCTGCTGAACGCGATCTCCCTGTGGGACCAGGCGGGAAATTTCGGATCTGCGATCAGCCCGTCCGTGCTGTCTATGTTGAGGCAGGCTCTCTTCAACAGCTTTCTTTCTCGCTTGGACTCAGTGGAGACCTTGCCCCCGAAAATGGAGTGGACCACGTCGGTGGGGCTGACGTATTGGTGTCGGGGGTCCCTGTCTTGGTCCTCATCCTCATCTTCGTGGTCGTGCCCGTCGCGTTTGTTACTTTTCTTGGCGGTGTCTTCTTGGGCGGCCCGCCGTGTATAGATATTTTTGAGGACGCGGCACTCTTCCATGGTATGGTTAGACTTCGGGTGTAGCTGGCACGGTCCCTTCAACGTTTTGTTGTAGTCGTCTTGGTAGTCCCGTCGTCCATTGGGACGTTTGACCGTGTTTACTTCATGGTCGTATTCGCGAGGGCGCTTTCCTCTGAAGTCGTCGCGGCTGTCGCGCCGCCGATCCCAACCCTCTCGGTGATCGCGGTTGTCGGAGCGGCGGTGATTTCTGTTGTCGTAGCGGCCACGACCGTCATCTCGCCGGGAGGGCTGGTCGGTGCCTCTCGCATCGTCTCGGATTAGTTTTTCTGCGTCATCAGCATCGGCATAATTTTTAGCCGTGGCGAGGAGCTCTGCTACCGTTGATGGACGCTTACGCAACAGCTTGTTCCTCAGCGCTTCATGGAAACGTAAGCCCTTGATAAAGGCTGATATAGCCTCGTCATGAGAAATCTTCGGGATTTTGAGACGCATATCCGAGAATCGTCGGATGTAATCGCGCAGAGGTTCATTCTTCCTGTCTCTTATCCTTTCAAGGTCACACTTGTTTCCGGGCTGCTCGCATGTGGCGATGAAGTTGTCAATGAAAGCCTGTCGTAGCTCTTCCCAAGAGTCGAAGGAGTCCTCGGGCAAGCCGAGAAGCCACTGATGACCAGCCTGGTCGAGGACTACGGGGAAGTAGTTAGCCATGACGTGCTCATCTCCTGCCGCTGATCGGACGGCGATTTCGTAGAGGGTGATCCAGTTCTCTGGATTTTCCTTGCCGTCGTATTTTTTAAGTTTTTCGAGCTTGAAATTGCGGGGCCACACGACCTGGCAGAGGTGTGAGGAGAACTGCCTTAGGCCCGGAGGACCATGGGTCTCATCGTACTCGATGCGGCGCAGGTTTTCGTGGACTGCTCTCTCTGCGGCGCGCCTGTTGATGCGGTCCCGGGCATCTTTGGGAGGGATGTTGTGGCGGAGATCCCTGTGTTGATCTTCTTCTTCCTGGCCGCGTACGCGGTTCTGCTGGCGGCGGCCATCGGCGTCTCGACCACCATCGTCGCGCCGTGAGTCCCCTCGACGGTTGTCGGGGGAGCGGCTGCGGCGACGCCTGCTGGGCGAGGCCCGGCTACGATGAGTCTGGTCGGAGGTGGCTTCCGTATAAGAGACGTCCTGGACTCTCTTGAGCAGAGTCGCTGTCTGTCCCATCGCGGCGATCAGGTGTGCTCGGATACTGGTTCGGACTCCCTGGCATTCGGGTGTGTCAGGAAGCCGATCCAGGTTGGCCATGGCGACAGCCACGTTGGCGCTTGGCGTTTTGTAGACCGGCTGGTCCCCGACCATGTCAAAGGCATCGTTGAGGTTACCTGGTGGCGTCTGTTGTTGCTCGTCCGCACGCCGTCGGGCGCGATCGGCGTTACGCTGTTCGCGGAGTTGCCTCTGGTCGTCTGTTTCTCCGTCAACAACCGGTTCGTCGGCGCTGACATTGAATACAATATCCCCTCGCCGGGGGGGGGAATATCGGGAACCGGTCGAAACCCGGAGGGTGTGAAGGGAAATCCAGGTCGTAGTCCTCGTCTTCGGTGTTCACAACCTCGGTGGGGACGGAGCCGGTGCTTGAGTTGGTGCTAGGCACCTGGCCGTCCCGTAGCTCTCGGATGGTCACCATGTTGACATGGTGACGATTGTTCCTTGTCGGCGACCAGCCCGCTTTGCTGAAAACGGATTGGACATGCTGTGAGTAAACAGAGGCCGAGTTGTTCAGGCCGCAAGGATAGTCTTCCTTTTTGAGCTCGACGGATCGTCCTGCGGGGGTTGAGTTTATCGTCAGGGACGTTCCTAGCCGTTCGTGTGTGGCGACACGAGTTGGCCGGCGGAATTTCGAAAAATCCGCTCGAGCGGCTTGGTCGGGCTGGCGCAGAACTCCATCTATTAGTTGGGAGACTTCGAGTAGCTTGGAGTCAGCGCGATCGAGCGCTTGGAGGAGGTCCGAGCAGTCGATCTCCTTTCCCTTGTAGAGCGGGAACGGTGGTCGGGAGCTTGGTGCCGTTATGCGTGTGGTCGGAGACGGCGTGATCTCAGATTGGATCTGGATTTCTTTCGGAACCGTGGTCGCGAAACCGCCGCTGCACGTCGTCCACGTGATCTGGCCGACGGTGAACGTGAGGCCTTCGGGCACGGTCGCCGAAGCTGGGATCGTGACCATCTTGTTCGCCGGAAAAGTTGCACGCACACCCCCTACCTGGCGCGCCACTGTCGACGAAAGCTGGTCGGCAGTCTACCTTGGGGTATACCCACGGTAGTAGTTTATCGGTAGACGGTGCGCAAACTACGAACTCGATGGTGACGCAAGACACGGACAAGCTTTTTATCCAGGTTCGGCCGCCGAGTTGGCGTAATACCTACGTCCTGCGTCTGGTTGTATTGATTTGTGTTGAGAGAATCGTATGTCCTAGGGGGTCCCCTTGCCCCTCCTTATATAGTCTGGAGGGCAGGGTTGCAGATCTAGAAACTAATCCTAGCCGGTTACAATTGCCATAGATAATTCGATATCAATTCCTATTCTGACCGACTAGAATCCTGCTTGATCTCCACGTCTTGTTTCCTTGCGCGAAACTCGGGCTGTCGGATCAAGCCTTGAACTCGTCTCGTAGTGGGCCAAGCTTCCTGGCTGAAGTCTAGCCGTAAGGGTATAGGGGTTTATACCCCCACAATCGGCGAACCTATCCATCAAAAACCTTCGTCAGAACCGACTGCTTGGATCGGTGGAATCTCGTAATCGGCAACCTTGAGAAAATCCTTCTCCCAAACTTCTCCTGAAATACACCTAGTCCTCTCATAGGTGTCCGCCTCTGCCGATGTAATGACATAAGAAGAATCTCCTGGGACAATCTCAATTTTGTCTCCTACCAACTGAACCAAGCATTGGTGCATTGTAGATGGGATGCAACAATTAGCGTGAATCCAATCTCTTCCCAATAGCAAGTTGTAAGCACCCTTTCCACTGATCACAAAGAAAGTTGTCGGCAAGGTTTTGCTGCCGATGGTCAACTCTACACATATTGCCCCCTTGACTGGAGACATGTTCCCTTCAAAGTCTTTAAGCATCATATCGGTCTTGGTCAAATCCTGATCCCCTATCCCAAGCTTCCGATATACTGCATATGGCATGATGTTGATAGCAGCCCCACCATCAACTAGAATCTTGGTCATCGGCTGCCCATCAACCCTCCCCTTGACGAACAGAGCCTTGAGATGTTGTATTTCGTCATCAGCAGGTTTCTCGAAGATAGCTGTCATCGGATCCAGAGCCAATTGCACTATTTGGTCAGAAAATTCCAATTCATCATCACTGGACGGCGCAAGAAACTCCATCGGCAACATAAAGACCATGTTGACATCTGCCGATGGTCCTTTCCCCTTGGGATCTGATTGCTGCTAATCTCCAGGCTTACCAGAGTTCTCACCCTTGCTTAGCCCTTCTCGCCTTTCACGCTGCAACCTCCTTTTCTGTGTCTTGGTCAACCCCTCTGGACACCATGGAGGAAGCGGCCTCTGCCTTGCTGCTGGGCGATGATTTTCCCTTGACTCCATCCGATGCGTATTGGCATCCCGGCAAAATATGAATTCGTCGGGAATTCGTGCATTAGCCATCTCCTCAAGTTCTTCCTGGTTCCTGGGAAAATACTAGACACGATCACCAAGCCTGTCGTGTACACTGAGTCTCCCCCCCAGCCGATCATGGACGGATGCTCTCCCTCTAATTGGCCCATCGAAGCGCCGATCATTATCACGATAGTTCCGATCGGACCTGTCGTACCGATCGTAACCGTTGCACTCAGGGCAATCTCTGACAGTAGGAAGCTTGATATTCTCCTCCCAGCAATGGATGAAGAATGGGCAATTCCAGTGATCGCTATGCCGATTCCACTCCTGCCGGCGTCTTTCTTCTTCCCGACGATAATCTTCTTACTGGCGCCGGTACCGATCTTCTCGTTGCTGCCAAGTTTCCCGAGGCTTTCTGTGAGTTATTATAATCCCAGATCGGGGAGGCCTTCCTGAGCTGGTCCCTTCCTGGACCAAGCCCCTTCCTCTCGCATCGGCATTAGTAACTTGATGCTGAGGATCCACCGATGCACTTCTTTCGGCTGCTTCTGAGGTTAAGACCTTGGCTTTTCCTTTAGCATCCAACATGTTCGTTGGGAAAGGATGTTGATCAATCTTCATCGGCTTCTGGGTCTTGGAGCTGTCAAATTTGATTCTCCCAGATTCTATAGCCGATTGCAGTTGCTGTCTGAACACCTTGCACTCGTTAGTGCCATGAGAAGTTGCATTGTGCCACTTGCAATATTTCATCTTTTTCAATTCTTCAGCCGACCGGATCACGTGATTAGGTGAGACTTTGATCTGACCTTCCTAGAGCAGAAAGTTGAATATCCTATCGTCTTTAGCGGTGTCAAACGCAAATTTCTCTGGTTCTTTATGTCCAAAAGGACAAGACATCGGCTTCTTGTTTTTCACCCACTCTGCCAAGCCGATGACTGGTTCTTCATTGGAATCCGAGCTTGTTGCTTCATCAACGAACGACACCTTTTTGTTCCATGCTCTCTTGGGTTCAAACGGCTTGATGTCTTGATCAGAGATTCTTTGCACCAGATGACTTAAGCTTTCAAACTCCTGAGATGCGTATTTGTCCCTGATGTGTGGCAACAAACCCTGGAAAGCCAAATCGGCTAGCTGCCGATCATCCAGAACCAGACTATAGCACTTGTTCTTGACTTCCCGTATCCTCTGTACAAAACCCTCAACCGATTCATCATTACGCTGCCTTAATTTGACTAAATCGGTGATCTTCTTCTCATGGACCCCAAAAAAGAAGTATTTGTGGAATTGTTTTTCCAGATCGGCCCAAGTAATCACTGAGTTGGGAGGTAGTGATATAAACCAGATAAAGGTCGATCTAGACAATGATGATGAGAATAGACGAACCCTTAACTCATCCCTGTTACCAGCTTCTCCGCATTGAATGATGAACCTGTTGACGTGTTCCATGGTCGACGTGTCATCCTGCCCAGAAAACTTAGTAAAATCCGGTACCTTGTACCGATGTGGAAGCGGAATCAAGTCGTATGCAGGAGGATACGGCGTCCGATAAGAGTAAGTATTGACTTTGGGTTTTATCCCGAATTGGTCTCTCATTACTTCAGAAATCTTATCGGCCCAGTATGCATCGGCATCTTGCCGATGGGGCGGTTGCGGATCAGGTGCCTGTTGGTAAGCCTCCACGTGTCTGTTCGGTGCACGATCTGCAAGGAACATTGGGTTGATCATCTGACCTCCAACCTGTGGACCACCAAGCTGTTGCCCACCAATCTGCTGTCCGCTGACCTGCTGCCCGAGATTCATTGGCTGGTTAGGGATCCCCTGATTCTGGAACCCGGGATAGATCTGTCCTTGTTGGAACCCTGTAACCTGGTGACTCAGTTGGGGCATTTGCGGAAAGACTTGCTGCCCAAGCCATCCATTATTAGCGTTCATCAGCATAGGCCCTGCCGATGACTGGTAATTGGGCATCATCATTGAATTGACATACCCTGATTGAGCCATAGACCTCTGTTGCATCAGCATCGAGTCTGCCGCTGCGTTAGGCATCTGGAACATTGGAGCTTGAGAATTCCCAGTGTAAGGTCTTGCAGTAGTAGTTGTAGTATACTGGGGACTCTGGTTCATCAGCATATTGGGAGGTGCCGATGCCATAGGAGTCTTGCCTCTCATATCAGTCGTCTGCGATGTACCCGGCGTTAATTCTGGAGGCATGCCATAACCCCACCAGTTGGGAGGAGGAGTTAACCCTGTCATTGCCGATGCTAACAGATCTGTGGCAAGTTTAATCTGCCCATCTGAAGTCTGTGGATTAGTTGTCATTGGCGTAGACTGTCCATTGGTGACTCCCAACGTGCTTGGCGGAACAGGAATCTCCATACCCGCAGCGGCCGTAGCAGCCGATGGAGCTGTGACCACTGGTGACTTTGGTTGGTGATAAGTGGGGCCCACATAATCCGGTGGCAATTGTCCTTCCTTGAAAGTTCTTGCCACGGCATTGAAAACCGTATTAGACAGTACACCAGCTTGGTTGATCAAAGCACGGTTGATAGCGCTGTCAACCATCTCTTGAAGTTTGCCGGGATTGGCTTCAAAAGTAACCTGCCGAGGTGCCGGCAGTGCATCCTTCTGAATCACTTCACCGCTCCCATTTATGCTGAAGGACCTTAGGCATTGCTGCTTGTAATCCTCCATGGCTTTGGCAATAGCTTGCTTCTGCTCATCCTTGAGATTGGCTTCAGTCACGGGGATGACGTTCTCTTGGTCAAACTCAGAAGTCGACATGTTGATCTTGATCTTGAATCGGTCCCACCGGGCGTGCCAAAAGATGTGTTGGTGCAAAAGTTGATCTGCAAACACAAAGGGCTAATACCCGATTCAAACGTTAAGGCGTGCCAGCAGATTTGACCCTGCTATCGGCAAAGGTAGTAACTCGAATACTTTAGTCCTGACAACAGCGATGCGCCCGGATGTCACGGCTAAGAGGTATGCACGCGGAACTTGAGAACGCGCCAAGCTTAAGTCGACGAATTCCTAAGAACTCGTAATGAAAAGGAAAAAGTATGACGAAGTCGTCGAAAAAGTAGATGCTAGAATATGAGTAAAAACTTGTGTTTGATTGATTGATCGATTCTTTGATTACAAGGCCCTAGGGTCTATATTTATACCCTGCTCAAAGAGTTACAACCAGACACGACTAGAATTCGAATTCCAAATTACATAGAATCCGTATACAAAACGATTTAAATAATTAAGGAAAACATAAAGCTATCCCCCCTGGACAAGCTGGAACATCTCCACAAACCGATCGGCAACTCCCGGACTCTCCCTCCGTATCATCAACAGACTCCCTTGTCATAGTCATCGGCAGACTTCCTTGTCGTAGCCATCGGCACAGACAAATCACCATCTACAGACTTAGTCACGTTCAATCTCTCCTTCATCGGCAACCACCCTCATCGGCAATTCATCCTGCAGACAAAACAACGTCGTCCTATCCTGCCGGCCTGTATTCTACCGAACATGGACACGTGCCCAAAAACGGTGTCAACAGAGTCACACACGCGGCACTTGATGAGGGTTACTTCTTCTTATGCCATTCTCTTCTGCTTGATCTTGGGTTCTTGGATTCGGCCCTTTTCCTATTGGTACCTGGTTTCCTCGAGTTTCTTGCTTCTTTTTCATCAGGTTGCCTTGCTTGCAAGTTAGTTGCATACGAAGGACCAAGGGCAAAGGAAAATGTTTCTCTTTTCCTAGCAAGAGTCATTTGGATTTTTCGAGAAACGATGTAAATGCAAGCATTAATAGTTTTAAGAAAAGGACGTCCCAGGATTAGAGGGACATCTTTACTCTTGCCCATGTCTAATATCATAGAGTCAGTAGGGACGTAAGAGCCTCTAATTTGAACTAACAGATCAGTAGCTATTCCTTCTATATGTTCATTGATTAGCAAGTTGCAAATAAGCAGCAACAGGGGCCATAGGTGAGTAGAATAGAGTGTTATACATTTTCTTAGACATTATATTAACACTTGAGCCTAGATCACAAACAACATTCTAAAAGTATGAGGCCTAATAGTGCAATCAACTATAGGACTACCGGGATCACTTTTGTTAATAGGAAGATCTTGATCTTCAAAGTTAAAATACTTTATATCAACAAGATTGGCAGTCCCCATATTTTCAGGCTTACTAGGAATTTTACCAGATTCAAAAGATGGTATAGCGGAAGCAATTTCAGCTAATTGGGTTTCTAGCATCTTATTAAAGCTAAGTTGATTTTCATAGCAGAAGAGAAATCATCCAATTTAGCATTTATATTCTCAAGCATTTTGTCATTAGAAACTAAGTTGATTTTCATAGCAGAAGATAAATCATCCAATTTAGCATTTATATTCTCAAGCATCTTGTCATTAGCAAGCAACTTTTTATTTAAGTTGTCAGTTAACCTTCCTTGACTATAAACAAGATCTTTTAAACTCGGATACCCATTGTTGTTGTTATTATTGGGAAAATTAGAATGAGGAAATGAATTAAAATGTTACCTTGAGAATTGGAGCGCTAATTCTATCATTGATTTGGTTGGCGAAAACCATTATCATTGTTGAAGAAGTTGAGATCTTCATGAGTCTCGGGAAGTGATTGCCGGAATGTCCAGATTCACCACAGACTTCGCAAATCATATGAGAATCCAGGGATTGAACAATGTCTTGAGTACTCATCTTTTCATATTGTTCCAGCTTCTTGGCCAATACATTCATCTTGGCTACAATCATGTCAGCTTCATTAAGAGAATGCATACGTCTCTTGTGGGGCTGTAGTCGTTCATCTTTCCATCCTTGATTGGACACCATCTTCTCTATCAGTGCTTTAGCGTCTGCAACACCAAGAGAGAAAAAGGCACCGCCAGCCACGGCATCTAAATGGCTCCTATCTTACGGGACTAGACCATGATAGAAGTTCTTGATCAAAAGCCAGTCTTCCATCCCATGGTGCAGACAGGGGGCGACATACTCTTGCATTCTCGCCCAAGCATCAGGAATGGATTCCTCATCTTATTGTGTAAAACTAGAGATTTTATTGCAAAGAGCATTGGTCTTACCCATAGGGAAGAACTTAACAAGGAAAGCATTGGAACACTTATCCCATGTATCTACAGAATCATGATTGGCATAGAACCATTGCTTCGCTTTTCCTAGCAGAGAGAAAGGAAAGAGACAAAGACAGATAGCTTCTTGTGGGATTCCCTTAATGGTAAAGGTGCCTCATATCTCCAAGAAATGTTGGAGATGCGCATTGGCATCTTCATGAGCTTTGCCATAGAAAGGACTAGCTTGGACCATAGTGATCAATGTAGGTTTCAACTCAAAATTGGAGTTAGCATTAATTACGACTGGACCGGTTGCTACATTAGCAATAGAAGGAGCAGAGAATTCACGAATGGTCTTGGCCATGTTTGTGAGGAAAGGGATGATAGAAAAGAAAAAGGGTAAGAAGGAAATGAAAGGTAAAATTAATAGGATAAATTGAAAAAAACATACTCCAAAGATTGGTTCTTAAAGAACACGATGCTCACACTAATTGCCTTCCCCGGCAACGGTGCTAGAAATGCTTGTTGGAAATTCTTAACGCAATCATCCAAAGTAGACACTAAGTCTAGTCCCTGGCAGCAGTGCTAGAAATGCTTAATGACACTTCTTAGTAATACTAAGAAAGGACAGCGGTTAACTACTATCCTTGAAGCATCGGGTCAGTAGTTCTTAGCTACGCCTAAGGTGAGGCTAGAGTTGGCTAGTCTACTAATGCCTAGCGGGGTTGTCAATCCCAATACTAATAGGGCCAACAGGTGTGAATGTAATTGTTGACACTTGCTAACACCACTTGAATACTAGGTTGTCATCCACAGCATGGCACTAGAGTGTACTATGGTATTTATACACACACAGATAATCCGCAAGCGCACGGATACCGTTGAAGCTTTTACCCGGTTAAAGGTTTTATCGTATCCACAGGGAAACGGGAGAACCAACTACGCTCTACCTTAACCAAGATAAGTAAATAGGTGTAAATAGGAAAGATAGTAGAATCAAATAAGAACAATATTAAAGGTAAGATAACAGTGGGTGATAATATGGGAATAGAGAGTAGAGCAATTCTAGTATATGGGCGATGGTAGCAGAATAGAGAGGATAACTATGGTTTCTCTACTTCAAAGGGGTATGTCTATGTCTGGGACGAACCACGTGATAAGAGTACACCACAAAGGATGCTTATCCTTAGGCCGATAAACCCTACCCATCCTGCTAACGAGAGGTGGACTACAGAGGACCAACGTAACTGTCACCTACGCGGCCTACCACACGATCCAGCTAGACAGGGGATATCCACAAGTAATCTACATCTAAGCACCTCGCTTACACCTATACTACAACTCTCACCTATAGCGTCCTATAGATTAAAGTACTCAAAAGAGTTGTGAACCAGAGCATACATGATTAGTAATTGCATAATGAATTATTAGTAGATTACCAGAGTCATCCCATGAGCAAGCTTGATTAGAGCTTGATCATGATGAAGTACAACCTGAGGAAGAACCGACTGGCCGGCCTCTCCTCTAATCCTCCTTCGCTCTCCATCTCGCTACTATCTAGATCTACTCTAGTTTAGAGAAGAGAGGAGAGCTCTCATCTCTAAACCCTAGCTTTTGCTCTGTCTATGAATAATGAATAATGATCAAGGGGTGCCTCTTCTAGGGGCCAGGGGGTCTGGTTATATAGTCTTTTCAGATGAATCTAGGCCGTCGGATCAAACCGACATTGATCGTGTGGTTTTCCTTGAAGTATTAGGTCGGTGGAGCATGATCCGCGAAGTTGAAGCTGATTGGTTACTGTAGCTGGGCGGGCACCCAAGGGACTTGGGCGGGCGCCCTGCCCCCAGGCCCGATCGGCCTCCCGTTCGTTCCCGTGGCTTTTGGAGTCTTCTAGATGGTAGAAAATTGCGCGGCACGTTAATATCTCTATGTAAACCTGACGTGTGGTCCTTTCTTTCATATTTCCTGATAACCCCCTGCAGAAATAGACAAACACCAAAACTCGTGGAATTCTGTCAGACAAAACCCTAAGTCTAGATGTTGATTTCATTAGGATCCTTTTCTTTGTTTATTTGATAATTAAATTTGATACTTAAGGACCGTCAACAAACTCCCCCAAGCTTACCTCTTGCTCGTCCCTGAGCAAGGATAGACTCAGCAATGGATCAGAAGTTGTTGCAATATCTTAAAAATTTGACGGTAGACATGCTTTTAAATAAGATCCTATCTCTAAGTTAGAGTAAACTGTCAAGAACTAAAACTTACTTACTTTACCTTTCACTATGGGACTTGTAACCGTCACTTCCATCTTGAGCAATTAAAAGATAGAACAGTCTAGTAAAGTGCCATGTCTCTTATTCTTGATCAGCTATAACTCTGGAGTTTTTTTGCAGATTTTCAAATAAAACTCAAAGATTCCTTGTATGACTCTCTAAATCTCTCTTTTGTGGTATTTCTGGATCCTTACCAAGGCAGTGATGGTATATGCCTTCTCTCAAGATATGTGGTATTTGTGGTATAAGGCATAGTGACATTGCCTTCTCTCTCACCCTACTCTAATAAGGCTTTAATATCTGGAGCTCATAGGTGGGAGATAAAGTATACAAACTTACAAGACATTTATTGTATAGTCAAACCATGGATCCAAAGAAACAAATCAATAAGCCAAATCAAGATGTGCATGTGTGGCGAATGAATGGTGTATGGTGATGATGGTGATAACAATGGTGGGAAGTCTAATTCTACTTTTGCTCTTTTGAGGGGATACATACCTTCCTTGCTTTTTGAAACTTTATGAGGAGAATGAGATGCTCTTCTTTTTCTTTCCTCTCAGGTGGGTATCCTGTACCCCTAATTCTACTGTCGGACACTTGTCCATTTTTACCTCTCGTCTCACTCTTTTTTTTTCTTTCGAGGTTCCGGGCACTTGCCCCTTTTTATTTCCTCGTTTATTTATTTTTTTTCTTTTCTTCTCTTTTCTTTTTTTTTCAGAGCACTCATCTCTTGAGATAATATAGCAAGTGGTAGTAGCAAGATAACTTGAGCATTTATTTCATAAGGGAAAACAGAAATATTTTTGGCTATTCTCTCCCGAATTAGGAGCAGAATATTTTTGGGTGGTTCTGGAGATGGACATGGATGGATATATGTGGATGGTACTTCCAGAGTAGAAGTAGCATATATAAGTGAACGTGCAAGTGAATCTTGATTTAACCACATGACAAGCTCCTAAGGGTCTACACAGCTTGACCACACTCAATGCTCATAAGCAGTAAATAGTAACTGTGTGGCTCAAAGTCTAGCAAGCATGTATATATGGCTGTGGTAGGAATTTAAACTCTCATCATACAGGAACTCATCATGCAATATTTTAAAGATTTTTTAAAGATAAAATTCTCCAGAATTTTAGCATCTCTAGGAACAGATAAACAGCAGCTCAACCTTCCCATATCATATCCGTTAGCAACTTAGATTTCAGATCAAGTTTTCATCCCACAAGTTTAGATCTAGAGCAAGCTTTAAATTATAACAGTTATGTCTAAACTTGAGAGAGAACTTCAAATTTGCAAATTAGGCAGAGCAACTATTCATCATATCCATGCTAGAGTTTTATTATTAAGATTCAGATTAGCATAGCCACTTTATTTATTTATTAAACACACTAAGCAAAAGATATATATATAAGCACAAAATCTTTATTTGGTTTTTCATAGTTTATGTATTTTAATATTCTAATATAATATAAGTATAAAGATAGGTAGAAATACTTAGGGAGATAAATGGGGGTGCTCTCCCCCAAGCTGAATTTTGACGTAATTTCTCTTGATGTAGCTAGCAGGTGGCAGAGGTGTATTTGAAAGTTAGCAGCATTCTGACAGCGATTAGAATGTCCTCCGTCTACTAGTCTTCTTGATTCTTAAATTCTGTGGAGCTCAAATAGACAACAAAGCTTGTGGAACTAATTAAGTGTTAGCATAAATATCTAGCCTTTATCATGTTGAGCTTCCTCAATAAATATTACTCCCTATTTTTGTATTTTTATTTTATAAAGCAGAAAAGAAATATTTATTTTATTTTTATGCCACCACAGTGAAGGTACTTATGGGTTTTATGCCACTCGTATACTCACATGGGGCTTAGTATTTTTTAACATTTTTATTTTCTTTTCAAGATAGCATGATGAACTAATAATCTATTTAAGGAAAGTAAATAATTAAAGGAAAAGGGAATGCAGAAAGGATAAATATGGATAACTATCGATCTTACCTTTCGGCGAGGGTTCAATGTTTTAAGTCTTCTTAACAAGACTTCTCACCGTGTTCATTCTTCAGGTGCGTCATTTGATTCAGGTGCGGACCTTGACGTATGCACCTCTTCGTTTGCCGAGCAGTTCGAAGTGCGGCGTTGGCAGTATCCTGCTCACTGTGTTTGTCCTCGTAGATCCAGATCCTTCACTTGGTAGAGTCTGAGAGTTATAAAACTCCTCCATGTTTTGCTCGAAGTGTACCTGCTCATAGAGACAAGGCAGAGATCAAGTGCATGGGTCCTGTTGGTGGAAAACACCAACAGAACCTAAAGTGTATGTGTTCTTCTCTAACCCTAAGCATAGTGAGCAAGACAAAGTTGATGGATGAAAAGTTCATGAGTGTAGCACTTATAACATTTGTCAGATCAGATCGCTCAACCTTATGGAAAGATAATTTATCTATGTATATGTCTTTTTCTTTATATCTCTCAATGATTGAATGTGTAACATTTTAGCTCATATGATTAGGAGTGTGGGATCATGGAGGTAGTACTAAGAACAAGGATTAAATGACTAAACATGTTGAATCAGTTGGGTTGGTTAATCTAGAGTTGTAAATCATACATGTTTGTCTCTTTTATTTATATGAACGCCAGAACCAAGGAGAAGCTTATAAAAGTGATAGTCAAGTACCTTAAGATGTTACCTTGCTTGAAGAGTGATGGTACAGTATCACCTTGTGGAAGCTTTCCTTTCTTAGCGGTTGTGCATCGTGTTTGTGGCACCCTCCATGGATCATCTCTCTATGATGAATGAGCTATGTCCTTCTTGTGCAAATTGTTAAACTTCATGTGTCACTCTCTTCGTCTCTGATGTGAGTTTATCTCAGGACTTCCCAAATCGATATTGAAAGTTTTTCTGCAGGGGTTAGTCCGACAAAAATATACCAATGTCTACACAAGCAGTTTTTAGTTCAATAACCGAACTAGACTCCATGTCTAATCAGATTAAGGAAGGCTATTTAACCTAAGCACCATGCTTAATTTAAAAGCCAATAGAAGTATGTGCAGTACTTCCAAACTAACACTTAGTAGTAAATATACAAAGGTAATATGACAGCATTTATAGAGATCTACTCAAGTGGAGATGAAGTAGTGTGATTAGTATTTAACAAATGGGATATTGAGCATGTCTTAAAGGTAGGGACAACCAACATAGCAACATGGCAAAGGATGTTTTTATGTAAAGTACTCCCCCAAGCTTGAATTTTTTAGAATTCAAGTTTGGATGAATTTAATTTAGTGTTGCATGATGATTGATTGGACATACCTTGTACTTGCTTGTCATTCATCTGATCTTCTTGTTCCAATCCTGGAAAGGTTAGTGACAAGAATACCCGAAGGAATATTTTTACAATTATCCTTATATGCTCAATACACAAGGTAATGTTGCAAATAATTAAAAACTCATGTTATGATCTGATCATTGCTTATTTTAGGACACCAAGCTTGTCCTTGGGAAACCATCAATTTATGTCGGCGAAGTGGTTTCCCTTCCAACGCTGACCTATATTAAGATCAACTCAACGAGATCTGCAATATTTATTATAGACATATGCATCGACAACCGCCCTTTTAAAGTTTTTATAAATGGAAAGGAAGAGGGGGTTGGAGATCTTAAATGTGGTGATGTTGGAGAGACCAATAGATTGGGAAGATGTTGCATATGAGCATGGAGTAAACAAAGTGGCTATGAAATAAATTCCATGCTCATTAATGTTATCTTCGTCTCCAATCTGAATATTTGGAGTTTCTCCTGGATTGGTCTCACCTATGTCCTCTTCTGTAGTTGGATGAATCCCATCTTCAAAAGGAGTCAAGAACTCACCATTTGAAATTGAACCAAAGTCAGAATTCATTAAGGCTTCTTCCTTATCCATCCATTCTACACATTCTAGCCATTTAGAACTTGTGATCAGGAAAGGGGAGGTGTTAGAATTTTCTATATGGCTTAGCTCTCCTTCACTTGATATGTCATCCTCGACTTCTTCATAATAGGAATCAGGACATTCTCTAAGAGAAACATTATTGCAAGGATTTGAATTATCCCTGCTTGAAGGTCTCTTATGGAACCAGAAGTCTAAACCATCAGCATCTGAAAGATTTAAGGTCGGAATTCCTTCCTCCCTTGGAGAATTTTGGGTTATTGATGGTTTAGGATTGATAGCTAAAGTTTGGAATTGAAGTGGTTGTGATCTGGCTATCGAAACTTCTTCTTTTTGTCTAGGAACTGGTTCTGTCTCTTTCTCAGGGATATAAAAGCTAGGAGACTTTCTGCTCATTAAATCAATCAAATTCCAAGCTTCACTAGCGGATAGGTGGTGGAAAGATCCTCCAGAGGCCGCATGAAGGGTTTGCTTATCTTCCCTACTAAGGCCCTCAAAAAAATGAATTAGAAGAACTTCTTCTGGAATAGAAAGCTTTGGACCAGTGAGAGTAAGGTTAATAAAGCGGTCCCATGATTTGCCAAGAGATTCTTCTTCCAGTTGTCTAAAAGAAATAATCTCACGCCGAAGTTCTGCCACTTTAGAGATTGGAAAATATTTTAAAAGAAAACTATTATGTAACTCCTTCCAATCTCCATGAACACTCCCTACTTTGAGTTTGTACCAATGTCTAGCTTTTCCCATTAAAGAGAACGGAAAGAGCTTCCATTTAAGGGTCTCATCGGACATTCCTTCTATGCGAAGGAGGTCACAGACTCGATAAAACTCTCTTAGGTGGGTGTATGGGTTTTCCTCACTTTCTCCTGAGAAAGGTTGTTTTTGAACAAATTCTATGTATTCGGGGTCTATCTCAAAACTAGATGCTATGATAGGCTTTGAAGATTTTGGTGGTTCGAGATGTGTGCCCGTAGGTCTATGAAATTCATAGATAGACATGTTTGAATTCATGATAGACCAGAGATCAAGGATTAGATAAGAGGAAAGATTAGCAGAGATGAGGCAAAGGATAAAAGGAAAATATTTTTTTATATATTTTTTAGAAAATGATTAAGCTAGTTCGTAGTCAACTCAGCAACCGTTTCCCCGGCAACGGCGCCAAAAATGCTTGTTGACACTTGCTAACACCACTTGAATACTAGGTTGTCATCCCCAGCATGGCACTAGAGTGTACTATGGTATTTATACGCACACAGATAATCCGCAAGCTCACGGATACCGTTGAAGCTTTTACCCGGTTAAAGGTTTTATCGTATCCACAGGGAAACGGGAGAACCAACTACGCTCTAACTTAACCAAGATAAGTAAATAGGTGTAAATAGGAAAGATAGTAGAATCCAATAAGAACAATATTAAAGGTAAGATAACAGTGGGTGATAATATGGGAATAGAGAGTAGAGCAATTCTAGTATATGGGCGATGGTAGCAGAATAGAGAGGATAACTATGGTTTCTCTACTTCAAAGAGGTATGTCTATGTCTGGGACGAACCACGTGATAAGAGTACACCACAAAGGATGCTTATCCTTAGGCCGATAAACCCTACCCATCCTGCTAACGAGAGGTGGACTACAGAGGACCAACGTAACTGTCACCTACGCGGCCTACCACACGATCCAGCTAGACAGGGGATATCCACAAGTAATCTACATCTAAGCACCTCGCTTACACCTATACTACAACTCTCACCTATAGCGTCCTATAGATTAAAGTACTCAAAAGAGTTGTGAACCAGAGCATACATGATTAGTAATTGCATAATGAATTATTAGTAGATTACCAGAGTCATCCCATGAGCAAGCTTGATTAGAGCTTGATCATGACGAAGTACAACCTGAGGAAGAACCGACTGGCCGGCCTCTCCTCTAATCCTCCTTCGCTCTCCATCTTGCTACTATCTAGATCTACTCTAGTTTAGAGAAGAGAGGAGAGCACTCATCTCTAAACCCTAGCTTTTGCTCTGTCTATGAATAATGAATAATGAACAAGGGGTGCCTCTTCCAGGGGCCAGGGGGTCTGGTTATATAGTTTTTTCAGATGAATCTAGGCCGTCGGATCAAACCGACATTGATCGTGTGGTTTTCCTTGAAGTATTAGGTCAGTGGAGCATGATCCGCGAAGTTGAAGCTGATTGGTTACTGTAGCTGGGCGGGCACCCAAGGGACTTGGGCGGGCGCCCTGCCCCCAGGCCCGATCGGCCTCCCGTTCGTTCCCGTGGCTTTTGGAGTCTTCTAGATGGTAGAAAATTGCGCGGCACGTTAATATCTCTATGTAAACCCGACGTGTGGTCCTTTCTTTCATATTTCCTGATAACCCCCTGCAGAAATAGACAAACACCAAAACTGGTGGAATTCTGTCAGACAAAACCCTAAGTCTAGATGTTGATTTCATTAGGATCCTTTTCTTTGTTTATTTGATAATTAAATTTGATACTTAAGGACCGTCAACAGTAATCTACCTAGGTAACTAGGATCTGCAAGCGCACAAAACTATCATGTGTAGCACTTCGCGTGGTGAGTAATCATGTGTCAATTTATAATTTCCCAAAGGAAGGCTAGGGTGATGTGGTCGAGATGGGTAAGAATGAATAATCAGAGCTAGGAATGGTAAATGGATGGGTAAAGGATAACCAAACTAATCTACCAGCTAACCTAGATAATTAAGAGTGGTAGTACATTTAGGGGACCTAGTAAAAGGATAGCACTAGTTATTCAAGTCCAGTAAGAGGTGTACCCGTCCTGAATCTCAGGCATAAAGCACAACGAGCCTTATGTTTTAAGAACTAGACCGAACATGGGGGAATACGTAGGCAATTAGGGTTGTCACCACCTAGTGCTACCCCAGCTATTCATGGGTCCAGCTGTATCTGAAAGTAAGCCTACAGCCTAGGCACTGTGCTTAATCTATACTACTACTATCTTTACCGGAGCTCTAGAGTAAAGACACCCTTACCAGACGACAGAGCAATACTAGCTTGAACAACTAACACTAAACTAACGAAGCACTTATCCCAACACAATGAAGCACCTAAGCTCACTAATGATATGATCACTGTAAACTAAGTACTTCAAAGGTAAATAGCACTCAATATACCAAAGGTAAATGATAAATAAATGAGTACTAAGATAGCAAAGGTATAATACCAGAGTGGAGAGGAGGAAGACTCTTCCCGTCTCCAAGCTGAGCTACGCCTGGCTACTCCTCCCGCTTACAACTCCCCGCTGCTAGAGCAAAGCTGAGCTAGAGGCAGAGAGGCTATGGAGCCAAGGTGACTACCTAAGCGAGGAAGCTACTAAGCTAACACTTACTCTAAGCTCTATGCTATGCTTGAGCTTCTTCTTGTGTTTTCTTCTTTTCTCCGCTCCTCAAAACAATGCTCGAGGGGGTCCTTTTATAGGCTAGGGAGTCTTCTGGTGGAAAGAGCTCACAAGGGAGTGAAGAGGAGTGGCGGGCGCCAAAATGGGGTGGCGGGCGCCACTCCCCCCTGGTGGGCGCTAGGGATCTACGGCGAGCGCCACCCTTGGTAAATCGCCTTTGCTCCCGATGGTCCAGATGATCTCCTAAGGTTGGTTTCCAGTAAGACATGTGTCAGAGTACCGTTTTGTCACATGTTGGAAGGCCATGATCCATGTGACAACATGTTCGGGCCATTGGATCAAACCATCATTGCTTTGGACGCCTTAGATGGACTCCTAGAGGTGTCACGTGGATCGGTGACGTGCCTAGCCACATAGGGGGTGGCGCCCGCCAGGTGGGCCCGATGGCCGCCACCTTGGCATGGCGCCCCCACCCTGGTTGGCCTATGTGGCACCAGGTGTGGTGGGTTGCCTTCCAAGTTGGTCCTTTTCGCTCTTTTCTAGTTATTTCCTGCATACAAATAAATTTCTATGAACATGTGGAACTTGGTAAGTAATAACCAAAATATGCACATGTTCATGTTGATTTACCATGGTTTTGGATGGAATGTTGATGGTCAAAATAGGTGTTAAGGACCATCAACAATGAGCAGTGGTGTTAGCTTGAGGAGTTTCTTCATCTCCAAGGTTTGGATTTTTTTGACAAGAAATCAGAGCTAAATGCAACAACTTAGAATTTGATGTTGATCACTTTCCAATACTGGCTCTAGTGATTTTTCCTTCCTCTTCTTATCCTTATTGGTCACACAATTTGGTTTTGTCTTAGCTTCCTTGTTAGATGACCTATTCCGAGGATAGGGGAAACCATAATGCTTACAAACAATGGTATTGATCCTGATATCCCGATGTATTACTACCAACACCTCCATGGGCTCATACTTTTCCAAGCTTCTGCAACTTCTCTCTTCACTGGTCCTAAGATGCACTGTTGAGAGTTCCCATTCTGAGTCATTCCTTCTACTTCTTGTTTTTGCATGGCTAGAAGCTTCTCCTTATTGGATGCATTTAAGCGTGGCATGGCTGGGTCCTTTTGTTCTTTCATGCCAACGGTCTCCTTGTTATGAGCCATTAAATTGGACAAGGAGGGAGGACTTAGAATAGAGATAAAGTTTTATAATAGAATAGGGCAGAAGCAAGCATTACTTTTAGCAATTATCAAGGTTAAATGGAAAGCAGAAAGTGAGCAAGGATAGAAGCATGCTAAAACATCCAATTCTAACTAGGCTTGCGTTCTATAGTCAGTATTACTTTGATACCACTTTGTAATACCTGATTTTAAGGACAAAACTAGATATACACCATATGTGAGTCCTAAAAGCCAAATCTAACATATAGCTACAAATGAGGTGTAATATAAAAAGACAATGCATAAATTATATAACATACTTAATATATTAGAGATAACCTTAGGCAGCAAACAATAGAAGATAACTCTAACTTTGGGTATTAACTCCACTCTACAGTATCCAAACTGACTGGTTGATTACAAGCCGAACACTCCTCCTAAAGTGTGGGGGAAATAACAAGAGTGAGTCCATGTCGAACTTTACAAGAAGTATAGCAACAAGATTGTATAAATCCTACAATCTCATGATCAATGTGACATAAATAATGTATAGCACAAAACAATAAACAATGAGTATCTTAACACAAAGTGGTGAACCAAGGTTACTAACATGTAGTTTACGTGAAAACAAATCCAACATAATTTGAATGGGTCAAATCAGAGTTAAAACAAACATTTTATGGCTAAAACAAACTCAGTGGCAGTTTTGTAATTTGTGAAAATGTATTTTGAAAATAGAATGAGCTGAAATACGTTTTCAAACTCAGATGATGTATTCTTGAATGACGCTTTAGGACTGCGGGTTGATTTAGAAAGATTATAGGGTCTCTTTAACAAATTTCACGCTGAAGAGGTATCTTCTAATCCTCGCACTTGATCTCGGATCCGACGGCCGAGAAGGATTAGGGAAGGTTGCGACAGCCGGAACAGGAACTCCGGCCGGCGGTTTCCATTGCTGGCATTAGAAGCTCGCCGCAGTTAGGGTAAAAACGCCTAGAAAGCTCTATTTTCCACGGTAACATAATGAGAACGCACAGAGGACCTTGGTGAATTCACCAGAGATGGATCGGAGCAAAGGCGTCACAAATCCCATCGCGGCGGCAAAACTCCTCCTGCAAACAATTTGTGATGAAGAACAAGGAAAAGAGAGCCAAAGAATAGTAAGAAGCGGTGCTTGCGGGTTTCCTATAGTAAGGCGAGACTTGGCAAAAAGTTTTCCGTCAACCTTCGGGTAGTTCACTACATGGACAGCGGCAGCAACTCAAGCTCCGAGTTTCGCGAGATCCGAACATGCAGGGTGGCGAGGCTAGGGCTTAGGGTTCAGAAAAATTGACGGCGCGTGCTACTCTGTCTTATAAAGAGCCAAGGCGTGCTGGTTAAGCCAACATCAAAGAGGAATCATACGTCCCATTCTCCTGGTCGGAGGAGAGTCCAGGATGTCTCCGACTCGAGGTCGGAGAAGGCGACTGACTTGTGGAGTCAGGATGACAGTGAGAGAGGGGTTGGGCCAGCTCGTCAGTGAGAGCGAGGGGGAAATGATGCGAGCGGTGGCTTGCTAGGCCGTTCTAGGCCACGACGGCTTGCATGTGGGTGGGAGAAAGGGGAAGGGAGTTGGGCCAGCATCCTGCTGGGCCGACTGCGTGTGCAATTGGGCCAAAATAGAGGGAGGGAGAGTTCTTCTCTTTTTTTTCTTTTATTCAAAAGCCATTTCAAATGATTTTTTAAAAAATCTATTTTGAATTTTGAGTTCAACTACACTCATCATAATAAATAAAATGCAATGGTATATATGCTCAAACATATTGCAAACTCCTATGATAAATTTTAATTTAATAAAAAAATATTATTTCTATATTTTATGAGCATAAAAATATAAAATTAAATTAATTTTTTCTATTTTGAAAACTTGCAAAATTTAGGTATATGATAGTTTGTGCGTGTACGTCTACAGGTAGCTCACCATTTCTGCTCAATCTTCCCTTGCTTAGATGGAAGCCGTTTTCTCAAAAGGAGGAGGAAGCAGTGCGTAGTAGATAATGGCAGGGAGGCGACTACTTCCTTGTCCCTTCTTTCCATCCTCCTCTTCCCCACTAGCACTTGCATATATATAAATCTAATAAGCCATGCATTATTCTATCTATGTATATAGATACACAATCATACATACATACATACATATAAAATTGTGAATTCCGGTCGTCGTGTTCCAGGAAGCACGTACAGCCCAGAGAGTCGTCGTTGCCACGTTCTTGAGCTCCCCCAACAGCAAGAGAGAGAGGCTGTGAGAAAAGAGAACGCAAGCCCAATGCTGCGGTAGTCGATGGCAACACATTCTTGAAAAGAGACCAGGCAACCTCTGCTCTTCTTCGTCTTCTCATATCCTCTCTTGCTTTTCTGGCGCAAATGCGGTATGGGAATTGAGACGCATTGCCTGGTCGATTGGCTCGCACTGGTTCTCGCGCTGCACGTTTGGTTCTTGGCCTGAATTTTGGAGGTGGTACCTGCAGCTGCAGCTTCCTGATTCTGATTCAAGGTATGGTTCTATGTCTGCTTCTCATCTGCTTTCTGCATTATGGTTCACGATTCCTGTTTGGACCTTCAAATGTCCCCTCTTAATATGCTCGAGAAGGAAGGACGAAGTTTCCATTAATTCAATTCTCCCATTTACTAGAGCTAAAAGAACTCTTTCTTTATTTCCTTTTTTGCTTTAAGAAATGAAATTTCTAAGGCCTCGAACCATGCACTTATCTGTAGATTGGAATACTTGTCAAATGTCATTTGCTGGGGAGGCTTGGACATTCGCATTATATATCAACCGAAGAAAATCTAATTTATTAGGAATCAGTTCATCTGGAATCTACTCATCATGATACTACAACCTGATGGAGATCCAAATCTAGACTTCAGTTTAGCTCCATGAACCTTCTTCTGCTTGACTATTTCATTCAATCTTTCTGAGAAGAGGCGTAGCAGACTGAGCTGCGATTTTTCCTCTTCTGTAATCTGTGCCCACAATGTTGTATGTATCCCATGTTTAAAAAAAAAACGCATACGCTGAGTTCGTGATCACAGCTAGCAGCAACGGTAGACGAAGCAATCCTCCTCTCGAATTGGATATGTTGTGCAAAATTATTATGATTCACGCTCATGATGTTAACACACTGAAAATGGTGATTTAATCAGATTTCAACCATAGCCATGGTTCCATTTATGCATGGAGCCATGGATCAATGAAATTCTTGGAAAAATAAATAAAGATATGAACCATCTTTTCTTGCTCTGGTTTAAGGCCTTGTTTACTTCCAAAAATTTTCAAGATTCTACGTCACATCGAATCTTGTGGCACATGCATGGAACATTAAATATAGATAAAAACAACAACTGATTACACAGTTTGACTATAAGTCATGAGATGAATCTTTTGAGCTTAGTTACTCCATAATTGGACAATGTTTATCTAATAAAACAAAAGTGCTACAGGACCCAAAAACAAAAATTTCTAGTAACTGAACAAGGCCAATCAAACCTTGTATTCCTCACAATGGTGTTGTTGTTTCAGGCTTTCAACAATCACTTAGGAGTTGACTTCCAAGTTCCAACTGATTCGAACAAAATTATGCCTATCAACAATCATGGCTGGATGGTTTTTTTTAACAATTTGGCGCTAACTTGCTTTCCTCCAATCTCATCTTTTGCAGGAGTTGTACGACAAAATGAGAACTCTGCTCCAGGCCCCCGCTACAGCCGGCGCCGGCGCCGCCGTCGGCAGTGTGCCAAACACGTTGGCGACCCCGGGCTCAGGCCCTCCTCCCTCCTTGCCTTCGACGCCAACCGGCTCCACACCGCCGCCTACCGTTACGTCATCTTCTTCTTCCGCTCCTCCGTCGTCACCGTCCTCTGCCCCGACACCACCTTCCCCGTCTTCTCCTACTCCGTCGCCACCTTCCCCTTCGACACCACCGGCTGCGGCACCACCACCTCCTTCACCGGTTGCCAGTACCCCTCCGCCGCCTCAAGCATCGTCTCCACCCCCACCAGCCGCATTGCCTCCCCCACCACCAGCCACATTGCCGCCCCCACCACCGGTGCCGATGCCCACAGCCGCACCGCCTCCGCCCGCCGTCGCATCGCCCCCACCGGACATTGCCGCGCACCCGCCTTCCACCACGCAGGTGTCACCACCGCCCTCCGCTCCCCCACCACGGCGGTCCCACGCAAAGCCGCCTTCTTCAAGCCCGTCTTCTCCGCCACTCGCAGCGCAGCCAACCCCATCTCCCGTGGCCGCCACGCCGCCGCCTGCAGTTCACTCCCCCGTGGATTACGTCCCTCCTCCGCCGGCGCGGACGAGCTCAACCCCCGCCAAGCACTCGCCTACGGCAGTTGATACTAATGCCACCACGCCGCCGCCGTCCAGCAGTAGCGGTAGCGGGCTGACCTCTGGTGCGACGGCCGGCGTGGCGATCGTGGTGGTGATCATTGTCCTCGGCTTCGCTGGCGTGTTCGTCTGCCTGTCGAAGCGGCGGAGGCGGAAGCAGGCCGACCGTTACTATGCCGGCTTCGCCGTGCCATCCTACACGCCGCAGCACCTGTCCGGTGAGGCGCCGTTCCTGCGCGCGCCGTCTACACCGGGGTCGATGAACTTCAGCATGGGTGGCGGAGGCAGCGGCCCGCCTGGTATGTCGACGCCGATAAGCCAAACATATGGTCAGCAGCCATGGGGCGCGTCGTCGGCCAACTACAGCGCGACGGCGGGGAGCCAGGGCCCCGCGCGAAGCGTGGCGACGTCGGCGTCCGGCGAGCTTAGCGTGGGCAACACCAAGGCGTTCATGTTCGATGAGCTGTACAACATCACTGCTGGGTTCGCACGCGAGAACGTGCTTGGCGAGGGCGGTTTCGGGTGCGTGTTCAAAGGCACGCTCGGCGACGGGAAGGTGGTGGCCGTGAAGCAGCTCAAGGGCGGTGGTGGGCAGGGCGAGCGCGAGTTCCAGGCGGAGGTGGAGATCATCAGCCGCGTCCACCACCGCCACCTCGTGTCGCTCGTCGGCTACTGCATTGCCGAGGACCACCGCCTCCTCGTCTACGACTTTGTCTCCAACAACACGCTGCACCACCACCTCCATGGTAACAAAACTTTCTTCTTTTACTTCATTGTAAGTATGTACCTATGTATGTAAAAACCAATTGTTCCTAGTAATGAATGAATGGCACATTGTCTGTCACTCGATCGTGTAGGGAGGGGAAGGCCTGCAATGGACTGGTCGACGAGGGTCAAGATCGCGGCGGGCTCAGCGCGTGGATTGGCCTACCTCCATGAGGATTGTAAGATCGATGGACGCTGTTTGGACTTGAGTTTTTCAAAGTTTGATGTGTCAGAACTCAGAAAATGGAGATTTTGATCTTGATGTTTGGTTATCGTAGGTCATCCAAGGATCATTCACAGGGATATCAAGTCGTCAAACATCTTGCTTGATGACCAGTTTGAGGCTCAGGTTAGTTCGTTAGCACACTCACAATGCAGACTCTATCATAAAGTATAAATTTATTTATTACCTCGAACAATGTGGACTTAGAGTCTAAATAAGACATGAAGTATTATTTTTTCTACCTATTTCTTCAATAAATATGCTGCCGCATCAGCAAAATACAATAAATAATATGTAATTAATGGTCTTGGACTCTGTGATATAGTCTTACATTGTGAGGCCTTGTTTACTTCCACCTCAAAACCCAAAATTTTTCAAGATTCTCCGTCACATCGAATCTGTAGACGTATGCATGGAGTATTAAATATAGAAAAAAATAAAAACTAATTGCAAAGTTTCGTCGAAATTGACGAGACGAATCTTTTAAGCCTTGTTAGTATATAGTTAAACAATAATTTTCACAAACAAATGAAAGTTCTACAAAATTTTTTCCTTTAGAAACTAAACAATGCCTGAGTGCCCTTATCGCACCAAATTTCAATATTTCAGAACTCTGAATTAATGCTTATGATATATACTTAAATGGTTGTCGGTATGCTCAGCTCCTGATGATGCTTTCAATGATCAGGTAGCTGATTTCGGGCTCGCAAGGCTAGCGGAGAACGATGTCACACATATTTCAACTCGTGTTATGGGCACATTTGGGTAATCAACTTGCATATAGATGCTAATCTCAGCAAAAAGTATAAAACAAAAGGAATAATTGTGATTATGCGTCTCCGATGTACACAGGTACCTGGCTCCAGAGTATGCGTCCACAGGGAAGCTGACCGAGAAATCAGACGTGTTCTCCTTCGGCGTTGTCCTCCTAGAGCTCATCACCGGCCGGAAGCCCGTGGATTCATCGCGCCCCCTAGGTGATGAGAGCCTTGTGGAGTGGGTAAGCTCCTGCAGTGGTACTACCGCCACTCTCTGCAGCTATGCAAACTCACTCTTGTACCAAGCACTGATAGTGATAGCATGCTGCTTAATCACAACCCAATCTTATATTACACAGTCGAGACCACTACTGAACCACGCAATCGAGAATCAGGACTTTGATGAGCTAGTTGACCCCCGGCTCGATGGGAACTTCGACGACGTTGAGATGTTCCAGGTGATTGAGGCGGCTGCGGCATGCATCCGGCACTCGGCTGCCAGGAGGCCCAAAATGGGGCAGGTACATACTATTGACTATTCAGCCTAATCTACCAGCCATTTAACAATATTTTTCTCTCACAATAAATTAGCCAATTACTTTCTACCATGGCTTATCAGCCGCATGTTCATTGCTCACCAAACTGAGCCGCTGGTTTCATCCAGATCGTCAGGGTCCTCGACAGCCTGACGGACGTCGATCTCAGCAACGGCGTGCAACCCGGGAAGAGCCAGATGTTCAACATAGCTAACACGGCGGACATCCGGCAGTTCCAAAGGATGGCGTTTGGCAGCCAGGACTTCAGCTCCGATTACAGCCAGTCCAGGTCAAGCATAGGCAGCAGGAGGGACTTCTAGTCTTGAAATTAATCTGTAAAGCTTTTCCTGTCCACCGGCGCTTTCTTCTAGTAGTTTCAGATGATTTTTGTTGTCACTATGTATTTATTTTGTCATTCTCTTCACAGTGTCACTACTCTACCATACTGTTTCATATCTTTTTAGTCGATGTGTAAATTGAAATAAAATATATATATGAACATGACAGTGTATCATTGGCTATCCCGAATGTTAGTTTTGGTTTTTTCTCATATACAACAAAATACCTGATCGTGCTCCTTTATATTACCTGAACTAGCATCTCCAGTACTTAACACCTTGCTGAGCTATGACTATAAGAGCATCTTTTTTTTGAGCAAACTATGAGAGCATCTTAATAATGGAGCACCTTGTTGGGATATTATTAAAAATGACACCATTCAGTTGTTTGATGATTTTCATAAAGGCAGAGTTGATATCAGTAGAATTAATTATGGAGTTATAACACTTCTTCCCAAAGTCTCTGATGCTGTCAGGATTCAACAGTTTAGACCTATTTGCCTGCTGAATTGTCTTTATAAACTCTAACAAAAACATTAACTTTGAGGATCGAAAAAGTGGCAGAAAAACTTATACATCCTAATCAAACGATATTCATGAACGGGTGGAATATCATGAATGGAATAATGATTCTACATGAAATTCTACATGAAACAAAAAGGAAGAAACAAATGGGTATTGTGCTCAAGTTAGATTTTGAAAAGGCATATGACAAAGTCAAATGGAGTTTTTTATTTCAGTGTCTATGTGCTAGGGGTTTTTGTCTTGTTTGGTGTGATTGGATCAAAAGAGTGGTCTCAGGTGGGACTGTAAGTGTTAAATTGAATAATCGCATTGGTCCTTACATAAAAAGTCATAAAGGTGTGAGACAAGGAGATCCTCTCTCCCCTATCCTGTTTAATTTTGTAGCAGATGGTCTTTCTAGAATGATTCTTAAAGCTCAATCAAATCATCTTTTTTGTGGTTTAGGAGATCATATCATTGAGCAAGGGATTGCTATATTACAGTACGCTGATGATACTATTATTTGCCTAAAACATGATACTGTGGGAGCCAGAAATATGAAATTACTGCTTTACCTGTATGAATTGATGGCTGGCTTAAAAATAAACTTTTCCAAGAGCGAAGTTATAACAATCAATGATGAAGATAACTGGGATAGAAAATATGTAGATATTTTTAACTGTCAGGTGCGGACTTTTCCTATTAAATATCTAGGTGTACCTGTCAGCCCCAGTAGACTTCATGTCAGTGACTGGATGCCCCTGATTGATAAGAGCATGAAAAAATTGGACATATGGAAAGGTGGAATATGTCCATTGCGGACAGGTCCACATTGATTAGTTCGAGTTTGAATAATGCACCAATATATCATATGTCAATCTACTTGCTGTCAAAATCTGTTATAGGCAGATTAGATAAAATTCGTAGAACTTTCTTTTGGTAAGGTGGGAGTACTAAACGAAAGTATCATTTGATTAAATGGACAAAGATTTGTAGAAGTAAGAAGAAAGGAGGCATTGGGATTAAGGATATCAGAAAAATGAATGTAAGTCTACTGGTTAAATGGTGGTGGAAATTAGATAATAAAGAAGATGTGTGGCAAAAAATTATCAAGCACAAATATCTTAAATCCGATTCAATTCTTGATGTGTCTCATAAACAGTCTGACTCTGCTATTTGGGCTGTTCTCTTAAAGGTTAAAGATATATACTTACAGGGAAGGAAAAAGGTGGTAAGGGATGGTAAGACTAATTTTTCTGGAAGGATAATTGGCTTTATGAGAAGCCTCTTTGCATTCTATACCCTGTGTTGTTCAAATTTTGTCAACAGCAAAATATTCTAGTGACCCGGGTTAGAGAAAAATATCAGAATATCTCTTTTACTAGGTGGTTGGTAGATGAGTTGCTATATGATTGGCAAAAAATCTTGAGTGATATGAGGAAAGTTAATTTTACTCCTGATCATGATTCAGTTGTTTGGAAAGTTGGAATTACTGGGCATTTCAGTGTGAAATCAGTTTATAATGCTATGACATCTAATGACTCAGGCCCCTCTCATAGTAAAATTTGGAAAAGCAAAATACCTGCTAAAATTAAGATTTTCCTCTGGCTTCTTCTCAATAATGTGATTTTAACGAAGGATAACTTGATAAAAAGAAAATGGGTTGGTGACCCAACATGTTACTTTTGTAACCAGGATGAAAGTGTTTCTCATCTCTTTTTCCACTGTAGTACAGCTAAGGCGGTTTGGGCCATTGTTGCTCATTGCATTGGTGCTAACAATATACCTAATTCTCTTAACCAATGTTGGACGTGGTGAGTGTTGGTTACCTTTTGGTAGGCAGTTTCATACAATGGGCATTGCTGCCATTTGCTGGACAATTTGGAAAACTAGAAACAAAAGTTGTTTTGAAGGAAAAATAATAAGAAATCCTGCTGAGATTATTTGTTATGCATGTGCCCTCATGACATATTGGGCAGGTTTGTTCCTGGAGATGGACAAGGAGACACTTCAAGCTGGAGTGACCACAATGTTGCAGATCGCCACTAAGTTGATGATCAGGTCGAAGCAGGGGGATGGCAACCTATTCCTGAAGGAGAGATCGGATGACAATTCTCAGAACTGAGTTGTTTTGATGTTTGAAAGACTGTTACCATAATCGTGTGTGATACCTTCTTTTGGAGTCTGTATGTTAAGGATGTTTGCTTGGCTGTCATTAGATCTCTGATCTCAGGGTAAGCTTTCTTAGGTTAAGCAGAAGTTGTGAGTGGCCTTGTTCTGGTTTTATCTAGCTTTCTCGAGTTCATGCAACAGTCTTGAACGAACTGATGTATTTCCGTTGAACTTAATGGAATTGGGGGTTACCTCCGGTTTGAAAAAATGAGAGCATCTTAATGTTGGGGTCTTTAATCGTAAAATTGATGTGATCATGAGGCACCAATCAAATCCACATAGCATCTTCGTTGTATCAAAATGAGACAACCAAACTCCTGAAAATGTTTTGAAACACAAAAAACTAAAACATATGTTCTGGCGCATGGGATCATCAACCATTCCTGTGACAGAACCGACCAAATTATAAGAGTACAAGTGCAAAAACGATCGTGAAGCAATCAAGTTTCAGAACTTGAGCCCATATAATTCCGGTAGTCAACCAAAACCATAAGGAATTTCAAACCAACTGAGCAACATACCAAGATCGTAATAAGTTCAGCACAACACATCACCTATTACAATATTTTGCACATAGTTTGCCGAAGGTTACATATATCAGAGTTCGCTTGAGTTATTATAAACCAAGTTCAAAGTAGCGGAAGCAACATAGTTTTGAAACCAAGTTCACAAGTTGTCATTATTACAGCTAGGGTTGGATCACATCCACAAAATGAAGTCAAGTGAGGTGACTAAGAAGACTGCGCGCAACGGTCTAGTCCTTATCCCCAGCAGGAAGAAGAACAGAACTTGCAGCATCGTCATAGAACGAGTTATCTTCAACAAGTGGGAATAAACCCTACGTACGAGGATGTACTCAGTTAGACTTACCCGACGAATCAAAACAAAGGACACCAAGAAGAATGCAACGCTGATATGTAAGTGGAGATTGCTTGACAACATTTTGCATAAAAGCTTATGTAAGGATAGTAACCATTTCTTATTAAGCATCAAGTTAGTAATCATTAAACTGTCAACTAGATTAGCATATGTACTGTAGCCATTTCAGATTAAGATCAATCAAAAATAACCATATCAAATTTATCTAGGTTGTGATCATCATCATCATCATCATCATAGAACCATTAAGTTACTTAGTGAGATCTACGTTACCGCTGCTCTGCCAAGTTCTCACTATCCGGGAGATATAGTGATTGAACCAATTCCTATCGAGCTAGAGGGTTATTCCTAGCACTCGCCCATGCTTCTCCTGTCAGAGTAGCAAGCGGGTCACCTTTGGTACAACTCAGAAATCGCGGTCCTCATCAGCGCCGCACTCCTAGGGCTACCAATCTGACGAGACGATCAGAACTTTTAAATCATCTGCCCTTGGTCTCACGCTAATACCCCCCCACACATCCTTACTGTTGACGGTAGATAAGTCCTATTTTTACCCCATCAAAACCGTCAACAATACATTCTTTTTGGAAGAAAATCACCAAACTCATAGTGACTTAGGTACAAATAACTTGGTTCCACATGTACATGTCATCATTTGGATGCAGGTGTGCAATCGACTACTTTTCAGGGTTAAGAAGTTCTATATGAAGGTTGGACTACCACCCCAGAATGGCCAATTGGAAAACCAACTTCACATTCATCAATCTCAGAGCTTCTGGAGACAATGTGCAAAAGATGAGCACATTAGTTGGGTCGGCCGACCCCACCTTTGTGGGCCCAGCACCACCACTGTGCCTAAGCTAGAAATGCTTGTTGGGTCGGCCGACCCCACAAGAGGAATTTTTTTTTATTTTTTAAGTTTTATATGCAAAGCAATGCAAAATGGAGGATGAATGCATTTAAACAAATATGCTGTGGTTAAAATAAAAATTAAAAAAATGAGTGTTATGCATGAACATCTAGGATTTAGCTTTTTCCTATAGCATGGCCCATCCAAAGGACATCATCATACCAACTTTTAAAGCCGATATATGAGCCGGGATGTTCCCGTTTAACATTCGACTACCACAAGCTAGACTAGGAGCCCGAATAGATTGACAACAATAAAATTGTTGTCTATCTAGACTAGGCATGATACCCGAATAAAACTCAAAGACTAGGAGCTACCAAGAAAGCGATATTAAGTAAACATACAGTGGAAAGGATAAAAATAAAAAAGGTAAAAGAAGGATAACTCGGACGACTTTGAGTCTAGTTAACTTTTTTTTGATAAGGGATATATAAATATCCGGCCTCTACATCCGAGGATGTACACAGCCAATTATTACAACGTTTGGGATAAAAGAAAGAGAAAGAGCAAGCCATGGTCTTAAACATTGACCAGGAAATTAAAGCAAACAGTAAACATGTTTCCATCCTTTATTAGAAATCTCCAAAGCAATTGTCTCCAATCTCTTGCTTATCGATGTGAGGATGTCCTTGGCTTGCTCATCACGCTGCAGTGGGGCCCAGAAGCGGAGCCAATACGCTCCCCTGAAAATAACCTGCATAATGGAGTTAGTTTTGAGTTTGTTAAATATAACATCATTCCGGCATCGCCAGATGGCCCAACACATGGCAGCCACCCCAACCAAGATCACACCTCTAAGCCTCTTATGCTGATTATGAAGCCAAGTGCCAAACATACGGCTGATAGATCTTGGTTGAGTTAAATTTGTAGCAAAGGAGATAATTCTCCAAATTATTTTGGTAAAGGGGCAATCCATGAATAAGTGTTGGATAGTCTCATTCATATTACAACAGATACATTTCTGGCTCCCTTTCCAATTCTTCTTAGCGAGGTTGTCTTTCGTTAGGACAACACCCTTTTGTAGGAACCAAAGAAAGATTTTAATCTTGAGGGGAATTTTTATTTTCCAGAGAGTCCTATGACGAAAAGGTGGTTGTGAGTCTACCTAGGATTGTCAGTCCTTGGGATAGCACTAGAAATGCTTGTGTGACACCAAAAGTGGCAAACAAGCATAGTGACTTTTGGTAGTCTGCTATCTCACAGGAAGCTAAAAATTTTCGCGAACTGCACAAGGCCTAAACGCTAAGGTCTCAAATAACACTACAAATAATAGGCAGATATGAGTGAAATTTCACTTGTGAGTGTTCTTTTCCCGTCCACAAAGTGGGTCTCAGTTGGGCCGTTTTCGTGTGGGCAGACTTGTATTGAGAGAGAGAGAGAGCGCAAAGATGACCAGCAGCCGTTGGATAGGAAATGGATGGCATCGGTTATGTATAAAGTCACTTGTGACTTTTCTTAACAACTGCAGAGAATCTGGATTGGGTTCGCGATACCTATGCATACAAGGAAAGCATCCGCATATCATCGCTTGTACTTGCCGTGGGCGGTTTTTGGTGCTCAATTCGATAATTCTGAGGCGCGGCGTTGTAACATCTAACATAGACATGCTACTACTGCTAATAAATAAAGGACAAAAGGCGATTACATGAGCTCTTTTATCCTGACCCGAAATGCCCGACATTGCTAATCCATACCATGTCTCGACATCTAGGCACTTCTGATTGTCCTATGTCAAGCTATCATAAGTTATGTTTACAGAGAAGAGTACTTTATCATCTAATATCTCTACCGCATCGAATAATCAAACCATGAAAATACATTTCATAATTTATCTGATGATGCTCATTTAAAAAGAAACACAAATTTCATTCTTCACTGTAAACTTTGTCAGACTTGGGAAGTTAGGACTGTTTCACTTAAGAGAATAACAGAAATACTTTTATTTTGGGATAGAGGGGCTAACTACATACACTAAACAAGGACGGGCAAAAGGCACAGCAAAAGTGTAGCCTCGGCAAGGGAACTGATCATCTTACCAAGCATTACCATCAAATCTACCCTACCATATCACTTGATGGCAAAATCTTGCTGCCAATAAGAAAAGGTAGAGCCTGTTGGGAACAGCCAGGCCCAAATCGCTCAACTACACTATGCTTTGACAATTCTCAAAATCCTTTTTTTGGGGAATAATAATTCTCAAAAACCTAATTACCTTGTGTAAACAAAACTACACTATATATGAATTAAGTAAAACTAGAAAATAGCTGTCATACAACTTGCGGTTTTGCGCACGCCATGGATTTGTAATCAAACCATTAGCTACCAGGATCAACGTTTTGCATACAGGAACACCATATGATTGCAGTTCCTTGCCATGAAACTGCATCCAGAGCTCCAGACTACCTCCCATTGTGAGCATTCCATATATATGCAAGTTTCAGAACAGTTGAGTTCGCTCAGCCCACATGTTGCAGAGACAAAAGTCCATTGAACATGCATATATTTGAAACTAAAAGAGATAGAAACATGCAATTCAGGTAGCATAGACTGCTTTCTCGTACAGCAATGCTGTAATGGTATTCCACCAATCCAACAAAGAAAGCTTAGGGCCAAGATACACAGAACACTTCCTGTGAGCAATTTTTCCATATCTCCCAGTGTTCCACCAATCCAACAAAGAAAGCTTAGGGCCAAGATACACAGAACACCTCCTAGGAGACCACTTTGCATGTTTAAGCTGGTGCATAGGTCTCAAACGAACCATTTCTTTTCAGACTTTAGCTTGTGTCTCATGCATGGGATTCTAAAGCAAAGCAAATGGGAGATAGCAGACTACCAAAAGGGCAAGTCCTGGGGTCGACCGGCCCCAACTTGAAAGCTCCAAGAGCATCCAAGTGTTGACCTCGACACATTGCATCAAGCCAAAGTGAAAGACTGCAAGTGGGCCCAATGGTGGGGTCGGACAACCCCACCTCTAGGTGATCCATAGGTTAAAACTGTATTGCAAGTTGTTCTCAATATTTTTATTTATTATTCCTAAGCATTTTGTCGAAGGGGAATATGCAAAACTAAACTAAGCATGCAATTGGAAGAGAAATGCAAGAATTGAAATGCAATGAGTAAAGATGGGATAAGTACTGATTTACCTTATTAGCAAGGGCTCCATGTTTTAGGTCCGTAGAGCAGGACCTCTCCATCTTGTTTATTGCTTGGGTGCTTCAGATGGCCCTGGAGATATGGACCAAGATTGCACCTCCTCTTGCCACACTTGCCTACCTTTGCCTTGAGGTTCTTGGAGGCATGGTATGGTTCTCCTTTAAGTACAATGGCCTCCATGGTGACCTCTGGTTTCATAGCTAGTCTTCCTCATGATTGAAGGGGACCTCACTGATAGAATTGATGACATTTGTGCTAGTGGGGTCCATGATAGGCTACTTAAGGTAACTCGGGAGGCATATAGGGGGCTAGAAGGTGTTGAGTTTGAGTCAAGGAGGATTGGGATGGAGAAGTAGAAGAGGGAAGGCCAAGGAAAGCTATTGCCAAAGATTACAAACTTGTTTTCACAAGAGTTGCAACTAGGAATAGTTTCTAATGATGGCACGACACTCTAGGTCAGATTGGGTTTCCCAACTATGGGTCGCCCGACCCCACCTTGGTGGAACCAAAAGTTCACACTTCTCCCTCAACTCTCCTTTTCGTAGCACCACTTTCAAGATACTTGCATCCCACCAAGTAGGGGTCGCCCGATCCCTAGTTGTCAGGTACAGAGCAAGCAAGTTTGGGTCCTACACTTTTTAGGTGATTAGAAGTGGTCTGGCCAAGTTTGAGCCACAGTGGGTACTAAGTCCAGGTCGCCCGACCCTAGTTTGGAAGTTCTAGAGCGAACAGGTTCTGGGTTTGTACTTCCCCACATGTCATAGATGGGTTGGCCAAACATAGGCTTGGTTAGCTACTAAGATGGGGTCGCCCGACCCCATAATGGAGGCTCCCCAAGACCAGTTTTGTCTTAAGGACTAACATAAGTGTATTCATGCTATCCTAAAGGCCAATCCACACAAAATATATAAAAGAAGTTAAGACATGTAGATTTTAATCTTGTTGAATCTTTAGTAAGGATGTGTTCTAGCATGTCAACTTCTTCTATCAAGGATCAAACTCCTAGAAAACTCTTAAGAAGGTGGCCACTTACCTCGAAGATTATGAGTCATAGCATTGGCCCTGATTAGTTGCACCGAAGTTCTCCTTGTCCAAGAAACTTGTCTTCGACCATGAGGATCTCAAGTTGTCTCCATGAATGATCTCATGACTTACCCATAGAGATATCGATGTTCTTGCTGCAGGGGTTAGTCCAAAAGTGCAACCAAGTTCCATGCAAGTATGTTTGGTTCAATAATCAAACTTAACGCCATGTCTTGTTTGATTAAGGTAGTCTATTTAACCTAAGCACCAAGCTTAATTTAAAAAGACTATGGAGGTACTCACTCGAGTGACTAGTATAACCAAACCAAAGCATACTAACATAGAAAGAGGGAGCATGATAGGATGAATAAGATTCATTATACTAGAGACAAGATATTGGGTGATGAAGACAAGAGGAAAATATATATATTTTTTTATTTTTTAATTTTTATATGCAAAGCAATGCAAAATGGAGGATGAATGCATTTAAACAAATATGTTGTGGTTAAAATAAAGATTAAAAAAATGAGTGTTATGCATGAACATTTGGGATTTAGCTTTTTCCTGTGGCATGGCCCATCCAAAGGACATCATCATACCAACTTTTAAAGCCGATATATGAGCCGGGATGTTCCCGTTTAACATTCGACTACCACAAGCTAGACTAGGAGCCCGAATAGGTTGACAACAATAAAATTGTTGTCTATCTAGACTAGGCATGATGCCCGAATAAAACTCAAAGACTAGGAGCTACCAAGAAAGCACTAGATTTATGCAATATTAAGTAAACATGCAGTGGAAAGGATAAAAATAAAAAAGGTAAAAGAAGGATAACTCGGATGACTTTGAGTCTAGTTAACTAGCTACCGTTCCTCGGCAACGGCGCCAGAAATGCTTGTTGACTCTTCTTAGCATCAGTACCTAGGATTGTCAGTCCTTGGGATAGCACTAGAAATGCTTGTGTGACACCAAAAGTGGCAAACAAGCATAGTGACTTTTGGTAGTCTGCTATCTCCCATTTGCTTTGCTTTAGAATCACATGCATGACACACAAGCTAAAGTCTGAAAAGAAATGGTTCGTTTGGGACCTATGCACCAGCTTAAACCTGCAAAGTGGTCTCCTAGGAAGTGTTCTGTTATCTTGGACCTAAGCTTTCTTTGTTGGATTGGTGGAATACTAGGAGATATGGAAAAATTGCTCACAGGAAGTGTTCTATGTATCTTGGCCCTAAGCTAAAATTTTTCCATGATCACTGACAACCACTTTGCATATCTCCACTTTTGCAAATCATCTTTTCTCTTTCACATAGCACTAGGCAAGGGAATCTTATAAAAGAACTTTACTTCTTGTCCACGCCTCGGCTTTACTTTAGTAGACACTTAGTGTCACATCATTTAGAGTGCTAAAGTGCCTAGGGTAGGGGTCGGCCGACCCTACATTGGCCAATCTCTGGAAAAGATTTCATATATGTTGCAAGATTCCCTGCCATGATTCAAAATTTTGAAACATAGTGCTTATGGGGAGATCGGTCGACCCCAACATTGGGGTGTTCACCACTTGCCCTTCGGCCCCTATATATACCCATGCAGTGTGAGCTCAATTCCACACCCAAAACCACCAAAATTATCTCGAGCTCATAATCCCTCTTCTCTCTTCTTAGTTGCAAGTTATGTCTCAAGATTAGAATAGTTGTTCTTAAAAAAATATTTAGTCTTGCATAGGAGTAGTAGGAAAAAGTTTGGTTGTTTGTGTTGTGCAGGAAAATGGAGAAAGCATTCCTCTCCCAATTCTAGAAGTCCAAAGGGGGTGAGAGTTGTTCTCAAAGCTCTCACCACTCTACTGAGGGAAGCCATAAGAGGCGAAGGAAGGGAGAGTCACCATCAAGTGGTGCTCTATGAACCTCCTCCAAGAGCAATGGAGCCTGAAGAATGAACTCATATTAACACGAGAAGAGCAGATCAAGTTCAACAACCTAAAGGAGAGCAGTTTCCGCCATACAAGCATCCTCGACCCAGCCCTTATGGACCTCACAGGTATGACTAAATTGGTTTGGGAGGTTTTTGGTGAGTGCCTTAAACTTGGTGTAGAAGTGCTCACTAAATTATTTTTTATGCACACTAAAATTGACTCATAACATTCCACATGTGTGGGCAAGAGTATAGCTGTACTTGGGGTCTTCTAACCACTACTCTAGGTTCAGACTTTGATTGTACAAGTGACTTAGACACTACCATGCCTGGGTTTAACAAGAGTAGATTTTGATGATTGCTCCACTCTCCTAACCTCTAAAATTCACAACCCAACCTTGTGCTTAATTTATTTCTGGATTACTATCAATCATTTTTCCTAGATCTTCTGACTCTCTAAAAGATGATGAACTAAAACTGCTCTATGCCATGGTACACAAGATTGAAATTTCCCCTGTTAAATTGATGATAAGATTTTAGCTACTTACCCATGACCCAACTTGGTCCAGTTGGTGTGTTGCCACCAGCAGGACCCCTGCACTTGATGTTTCCCATGTCTTTGGATTTCAGAATGCTCAAGAATCCAAGTGTGGGGGGGGTCAAGTGGCCCCCAACTAAGTCTCTATATTTCCTGAACACACCATGACGTAGTACATGGTGAGGCAAGTTGGCTCGATAAATTCTACCCTAAGCAGTGGGTCGGCCGACCCCCTCTTTGATGGCCAATGGGAACAGAAGCTTGCAGAGGTACATCATCAACAATGGGAATTCAAATGGCAGCAATAGGCAAGCCCAAGTGGGGTCGACCGACCCCACCTTGGAGCCCTGGACCCACCATTCAGCATCCACTCAACATCTACCTGCCTTCTGACTGGTTTGCCACTCCTACTCCCCCTCTATTCTTTCATTTTTATTACTTCTATCTCTTGTTTGCTTTATTAGATAAAATAAAACAAAAATAAAAACAAGAAGACTTGGATCTATGATTTATGACATTAAAAGTGTGACATGATTCATGACATTAAAAGGATAAAAGTGTCACAAAGTCTAATTCTTGCATATGCTTATACTTGTGGGTCACACATCTTGATAGGAATATCATATTGACTTGGTTGTTGACAAATTGTGATATAGTTCTTAGCTCATGATTCATACCCTTTCTATTCAAAGTGCTTAGAGATTTATTTTTGAAAATATCATAAAACCATAGTGTCACTTACTCCTCAATAGTAAGAGAATTCCTACCACAGCCATATATGTTCATACCTTGTTCAAAACCCTTCTATATATGCTACTTGTACTTGTGTTGCGTTTAGTCAAACCTTGTGACCCTAGTTGAGAATTATGTCATAGTCCCAAGATCAAGATCACACATACACCACATATATATGCTGCTTCTACATTGGACGTACACAAAAACATGACATCCATTTCCACCATATAGATGCTCCATGTTTTAAGGTTTAGAATATCTCTCTCAAAGTATTGGTTTTAAGATGAGGCACAAAGGCTATGCTTAGTAAAAAAAAGTGGGCACATGAAGGTCCATTGCTTTTGAAAAAAAAAGAGAAAAGAAAAAAAAGCTAGCCATGTCTGTTGGCATTTCTTAACGTCATCACTAAGAATAGGGTTTAATCCGTCCTCAGCAACGATGTCAGAAATGTCGTGATAATACTTACTAATGCAATCACCAAGATTAGAGTATAAATCTATCCTAAGCAACGGTGCCAGAAATGCTTGTTAGCGTTTCTTAGCGTCGCTACCTAGAATAGGGTTCTGCTCTACTCATGATAATGACATTGGCAGTGTTATATTGGCAGATCCGTAGCATCACCACCTTGAATAGGAAGCTAGATCTACCTTCCCGATAACGGCGCCTTAGGTAGGGTTCCAGTTCTTAATCATGGTAGTGGCACGAGGATTGCCATGTTGGTATTCCTTAACAAGTCACTAGCTCGGCGCATGTCTAGCAACAGTGTTAAGTATATACCGGGGTGATAGTTCCTTAGGTTTGGAGTTTAAGTACCGCAAGCGGACGGGAATTATCATGTAGCATTTCAACCCGGGGATTTACCGAGTGTCGTATTTATAGGTTCGCTCTAAGGAAGGCTTAATATGTTAAGGATTCTAAGATAAGCATAGATCAAAGTAATTATGATAGCAATAATGGAATCAAAAGTCATAGTTGGTGATAAACATTTATATGTAGAATAGTGATCCATCACAATCTAGGCATGGCATATGGGCTAAGGAATAAAAAAGAGACTAAAAGAATGAATTGAATCAGAGAATAAACAAACAACCTATTGGAGCAGGTGTGGTCCTAGATACAGATCATGTCATAGAACAAGTTAATCATGTAATTATACTACTTAGATCTAGTCCTGTGTTTAGATGGTTTGGGAGGTTACGCGAGTACTGGTCTGCCAGCAACCTCTGCAACTATTTAGACTCCTACACCCAAGCCGAACGTGGGGGAATGCCAAGGACGGACAGGGCTGTCACCACCTACCGCCATCCCCTCAATCGTGGACTAGGACAATGCATTTACCCAGCCTTTACACCCAAGCACCATGCTTACATGCAAAGAACCTACTCGGACTCCCCCAGGTCCCCGACCCTATGGATCGACAGGTAAGAAGCCCGAGCCTACTCAACAGAGCATGATAAACCCCCATCTTCACACAAAGCTATTTCTAGGCAATTAATTAACATGAAGCAATTAGACTAAAGTCCTAAGTGAGAATAATACAACATACACTTAGCACTAGTTCATATAATACACTACTAGCCCTAGGGTAGCATTATACTATAAGAACTATATACTGAAATGTATGTCATATCATTTCCACTATAACTATATTCTAGTTCATATGCTAGCATCATAAAACATGGCCTATGATCTATATCATATACCATAGCATAAGAACTATACTCTAGTTCATATGAAGAACTACAACGGACATGATAAGGCATGGACTTGGAGTAAAGATATTCATTAATCATACCCAAGTTTCTCTCCAAGGAGCCAAGCCCTCCTTGATAGCTCACCCAACTCTCTCTCTAAAAGCTAAAAGGAAAAACTAAGAAGAGGTAGTGCCCAAGTGCCTTGAAGGTGGAGTGTTGATTGTGAATGTGATGAGATGAATGGAGCCTCCCTCTCCCCCTCCTTAAATAGGTGGGGAAGGTCGGTTCCCCAGGGTGTAAACTGCAATTTGCACGCGGGGACTGTGGGAGGATAGGCTCAGCACCGCCTCTGCGAAAGGCGGTGCCGAGATGGGCTGGGCCAGGGTCGGCCGACCCTAGGGGGCGGCCGCCCCCTAGTGGGCCCCGCTGGCCCCGGCCCGAAGCCCGTTGCCATCCTCTCGGGCCCCTGAGTCCAGATCCACCTGCAAATTGATGCACTTCTATATTGGGCTTTTGGGTACTTGTTTATTTGCGCATTTTTTGACGTGTCGGATTGCGCCTTTTTATTTGCTTTCCACCTGTATGCCTGTATATGATCTACAAAACACAACTTGCACTACATGTGGAACTTGGTAAGCATTTAATAAGTATATGTGAGTAAAATACATGATTTTCTTCCTTTGCATGAACTATGTTGGCGGGGTAAATATGTCATTAAGAACCGCCAACAAACACCTCCAAGTTTACCACTTGCTCGTCCTCGAGCAAGAACTAAGATCTTGGTTGTTGATCAGGAGTTGCTACAATATTTTCACTTCTATCCAGTACATACCTTCAAACAAGAATTCTCCTTTGAATTTTGAACAGATATGTCATGGGGCTTATTGCTGATACCTTGGGTCCTTAAGCATTTGCAGGATGGATTTGATCAGATCGAGTGCTATATCCCTAGTTCTTTACTTCACCTTTGTTCTGGAGTTTTTTTATTTTCAAAACTTAGCACATTTATTTGTCAAATTAAACAATGGATCCAAAGAGAAAGTTAATCATACCATTAAATTTTTGAAAACTTTTATTTCCATCATTCTCTTTTTGTCTATTAGAGACACATGGCTATGTGGCTAATTCTACTGTTGGGCACTTGCCTATTTTTTTATTTTTATTTTTTTCGAGGTTCCGGACACATGTCCCTTTTTATTTCCTCGTGATCTTTCTTTTTGAGGTTTCAGACACATGTCCCTTTTTATTTCGTCTGATGCTTTTTTTTCTTTTTCATAGCCATATGCCTTCTAACAAACTTTTGAGATGATAACATAATGAAATATTTTTGTTTTCAATGGTATGACAACCTCTCAAAGGGTCAACAAAGCTTAATCTAACTCAATGTGATTATTTTATTTTTGTAAAAACTCCAGAACTCTAGCGTTGTTTAGAACAGGATACTAGCAGCTCGGATCATCACAAATATATCCATTAATTACTTTAGACTTTAGATAGAGCATTTTGCAACCCTCGCATTTAATCATTTTATTAATTTGGAGAATTCAAGGTTGAAACTAGATACTGGAAAGAAATTACGATAGAGCAACTATTCATCATTTCAACAAGGAAGAAGCATATATCTTACATCACATATAAGAGTGGAATTATATTTTTGTCTTTTTAGCATTTTTCATTTTTTTTATATGCAATAATTAAAACATGGAAATTTCATAAAGTAAACATGCTAATTTAAAATTAAGGATGCATGAAAATAAATATGCAATGCAGATAACCTTGGGATTGGAGGTCCTCCCCCAAGCTAGCTTCTGGCCTACTGATCGGGGTTGTACCCCATGTACCACCAGAAGTCTTGGGACTGTTTCAGCAGCTGATCTTGGCGAGCTTGCATTTCATCTTGCTGCTGCTGGTCCCAGGCCTGTTGTTGCTGTTGCCATAGCAACCCTTGCTGGTGCCACTCCACGACCTGCTGGTGGTGCGCATCGGTGGTTTGGATGTGTTGTTGGAGAGTATCCTGGATCTCATCCGTGCGCACCACCAGTCCCCCAAGCTGAGCTTGGAGGCGCTCCAAGTCGGTTCGGCCTACTGTGGAGGTCGAAGGATATTCTTCTGGTGATTCAGCCCTCCAGCACGATTGTTGTTCCCAAGCTCTGGAATCCGCCTCAGCCCACCCCTCAACACCTTGTGTCGGCATGGGTGTGTCCCACCCCGAGTGGTAGATTGGCTGTGTATAGGAGGGTGGTGGCTGGGAGCTGGATCCGCCGATGTCCCTGCCAGAAACACTACGCCTTCGTGCAGTTTCAGCTGTCTGCAGATCAAAGGTTAGTCTCCCAGAGTTATACAAGTGTACACCCGGGTTAGGTAACCGGATTACGTTTGTATACCCTGGGAAATAAAACACAAGACCGCCCGCATTATCTCTTTTCAAATGGTGACCTTGGATAAGATAGGTTTCATTAATCATGGTGCTTGGAATTTGAATATAATCAAGATCTTGCCCTTCCAACGCACCAATGGCCGTGGCCACATGTGTTATGTGTGAAGTCAAAGAGATAGGGGTGGTTGTCTTGATTATATCTAACCAATGCCTTATAATTTCTTGCACAGGCGCAACTTTTATTTTCATTCTAGCCACGTAAAGTAACCTCATTTCATTTACTTGCACAACGCGGGTATCCTGGCTAGGAACATTGTTATGGATAGCCAAAGGTGTAAAAACCTTAGAGTGGGGTGTTGGATGTGGGCATTTCTAGGATAGTATTTTCCAGTGTGAACTTGCGCCGTGATTTCTTCCCAAAACTTATCCTTATTAAACCCTTTTGTGGCATGCACTAAATCAAGAGAGCATCTTTGATGAAAACCAAGGTATTTGCTTAAGTCTTTCCAAAAGATAGCATATTCATTTCCAAATAAATGAACAGAAATACCTTCATATGTTTCTCTTAAAGTGCATAGGAATTGAATGGTAAGGGTATAGGATCCATACTCAGTTATGGGGTGAATGTTGTCCCACCTGGCGGCTTTCCATATGGAGAGGAATTCAGAGTCCATACCGATGTCGGAGAGGAGCGAGTCGTCGTAGACCGGCGTATGGAGGAAGATCCGGTCCTTGAGCATGTTGTAGGCTTGATGTTCTCGATCACCCACCAAGTCGAATTGGTGGGCTCCTCCTTCTTCATGTTGTTCCTCCTCTTGTTCCTCTTCTTCTTCCTCTACCTCTTCCTCTACCTCCTCGATCTCCGAGGATTCTTCCTCAGCGGAAGGACTCCATCGGGGATCGGTGTAGTATGAGGAAGTGCTCCGATAGGGGCGCTTCGAGAATGACCTCGTGACTCTTTTAAACGCCCCCGAAACTGTTTTGCCGAACCTTTTCATGGTGCAATGCTTGCACCAGTGGATAGCTAGCTTGGATAGGTGATTTTTTTGTGAGGTTTCTGCTGGTGGTTGGTTGGAAATAGCAAAGATGTGAAAGTGTTGCTTGGAGAGTGAAGATGGAAGTGATGAAGTGAAGTGAGAATGGGTGGAGAGGGCCACACCCGAACCCCTGGTATTTATAGTTTGAAAATGCAGGTGGATTCGGGGTGAGGGCAACGGCTAGGAGCCTCCCCCAGCTGGCCGTTGGCCAGAGCCATTGGGGGGTCGGCCGACCCTAGGGGCGGCCGCCCCCTGGTGGGCCCCGCTGCTCCCTAACTTTTGTCTCCATCTTCCAACGGCTAGTTTTTGAAGTTTTTCGTTGGCATATTGATGCACTTCTAGCTGAAAAAATGACTTTTGCAATTTCCAACATTTATTTGTAAAATTTTTATTTTTGAAAAATTTAGGAAAAATATTTTTCTATTATTTTATTTTATTTTCTAGCTGAAAATGAATTTTTGAATATTTTTCAAAAAAATTATATATATATATATATATTTAAGATAACTACCGATTACCTTCGGCAGAGGCTCAAAAAAATGTTTATAGTCCTTTTTGAGAAGGACTCTCTTCCGTCGTTTGAATTTCACCCTGCATGGTTAGTGGGAGAGTTCTCGGGTTACCCCGGGAGTCTACCCGCATTCTCAGTAGGAATTGCAGCGGCGATCTGAGCTACTTGTGTTTCTATCATTTTATTAAAGCTCAGTTGGTTTTGTACGGAAGAGGCAAGGTTTTCTATTTTTGTATTTATGTTTTCTAAAACCTTATCATTGGACAGCAACTTTTTAGTTAAGTTTTCATTTATTTTAGCTTGTCCAAGAACTAGGTCTTTTAATGAAGGTTGATTCGAATTAAAACTCGAATTACCTTGGAATGAAGAGCGTGACTGATTATTCCAACCATTACCTTGGTTGGCGCCTCCTTGTTGGCGAAACCCGTTGTTGATGTAGGCAGCGTCTTCACGGGTTTCGGGGCAATCATTCCCCGAATGGCCAACTTCTCCACAGACCTCGCACGTCATTAGCGAGTCTATGGCCTTCACCGAGTTCGAGGGGTTCTCTTGGTTCCTCTCGGTGAGTTGCTTCATCAATAAATCTATTTTTGCGGCAAGCATATCCGTCTCCTTCACGGTATGCATGCCTTTTTGTGTTTTGGCAGCTGGTGGTTGAGTTCTGTCCTCCCCCCAGCTCTGGTGTTCTACCATCTTCTCGATCAGGGCCTTGGCCCCGGCGGTGGTAAGTGATAGGAACGCGCCTCCAGCGGTGGCGTCTAGGTGTCCCTTCGACATGGGCGTGAGCCCATTGTAGAAGTTCTGGAGCACCATCCAGTTCTCCATGCCATGATGGGGGCAGCTTAGGATGTACTCTTGTAGCCGCTCCCACGCTTCAGGGATTGTTTCGCTGGCATTTTGTTGAAAACTGGCAATCCTTCCCCTCAAAGCATTGGTTTTGCTTATGGGGAAGAACTTGGCAAGGAATGCCGCGAAGCATTTTGCCCACGTGGTGACAGCTTCCTTATCTTGATAGAACCACCTCTTCGCCTGCCCCACGAGGGAGAAAGGAAAGAGGCGGAGCCGAATGACATCAGGAGTGATGTCCTTGATGACAATCGTGTCACATAGGTCCAGGAAGTGTTGAAGGTGTGCATTCGCATCCTCGCTTGGCAAGCCACAGAATGGGCTCGCCTGCACCATGGTGATCAGGCCGGTGCGTAGCTCGAAGTTCTTGCTGGTCATGTCAACAGCGGGGCCAGTGGCCACGTTGGTGACAGCGGGCACGGAGAACTCGCGGAGTGTCTTCTCGGCGGCCATGAGTTCGTTCGGGGTTGGTGCGGTAACGGCTGGTTCACTTGTCGGTGGAGTAGCAGAAGACGAAACGGTTCGAGACCGTCTAGTCCTTAGGAGTGCCTCGGGATCGGAGATGTAGTTTTCCGGCGAAGAGAAACCACGCATACACTATTCCTCCTGTTTCATCCACAACAGGGAGAAAAATAGACAGAGTTAGCCTGCATAACAATTGACTCATTACGCACATCAGATTACTTGATTATATTTATCTAGAATCATTTTCATATTAGCCTTCCCAAGGCAACGGCGCCAGAAATGCATGTTGGCATTTCTTAACGTCATCACTAAGAACAGGGTTTAATCCGTCCTCAGCAACGATGTCAGAAATGTCGTGATAACACTTACTAATGCAATCACCAAGATTAGAGTATAAATCTATCCTAAGCAACGGTGCCAGAAATGCTTGTTAGCGTTTCTTAGCGTCGCTACCTAGAATAGGGTTCTGCTCTACTCATGATAATGACATTGGCAGTGTTATATTGGCAGATCCGTAGCATCACCACCTTGAATAGGAAGCTAGATCTACCTTCCCGATAACGGCGCCTTATTACCGTTAGGGTAGGGATCCAGTTCTTAATCATGGTAGTGGCACTAGGATTGTCATGTTGGTATTCCTTAACAAGTCACTAGCTCGGCGCATGTCTAGCAACAGTGTTAAGTATATACAGGGGTGATAGTTCCTTAGGTTTGGAGTTTAAGTACCGCAAGCGGACGGGAATTATCGTGTAGCATTTCAACCCGGGGATTTACCGAGTGTCGTATTTATAGGTTCGTTCTAAGGAGGGCTTAATATGTTAAGGATTCTAAAATAAGCATAGATCAAAGTAATTATGATAGCAATAATGGAATCAAAAGTCATAGCAGGTGATAAACATTTATATGTAGAATAGTGATCCATCACAATCTAGGCATGGCATATGGGCTAAGGAATAAAAAAGAGACTAAAAGAATGAATTGAATCAAAGAATAAACAAACAACCTATTGGAGTAGGTGTGGTCCTAGATACAGATCATGTCATAGAACAAGTTAATCATGTAATTATACTACTTAGATCTAGTCCTGTGTTTAGATGGTTTGGGAGGTTACGCGAGTACTGGTCTGCCAGCAACCTCCGCAACTATTTAGACTCCTACACCCTAGCCGAACGTGGGGGAATGCCAAGGATGGACAGGGCTGTCACCACCTGCCGCCATCCCCTCAACCGTGGACTAGGACAATGCATTTACCCGGCCTTTACACCCAAGCACCATGCTTACATACAAAGAACCTACTCGGACTCCCCTGGGTCCCCGACCCTACGGATCGACAGGTAAGAAGCCCGAGCCTACTCAAAAGAGCATGATAAACCCCCATCTTCACACAAAGCTATTTCTAGGCAATTAATTAACATGAAGCAATTAGACTAAAGTCCTAAGTGAGAATAATACAACATACACTTAGCACTAGTTCATATAATACACTACTGGCCCTAGGGTAGCATTATACTATAAGAACTATATACTGAAATGTATGTCATACCATTTCCACTAGAACTATATTCTAGTTCATATGCTAGCATCATAAAACATGGCCTATGATCTATATCATATACCATAACATAAGAACTATACTCTAGTTCATATGAAGAACTATATCGGACATGATAAGGCATGGACTTGGAGTAAAGATATTCTTTATTCATACCCAAGTTTCTCTCCAAGGAGCCAAGCCCTCCTTGATAGCTCACCCAACTCTCTCTCTAAAAGCTAGAAGGAAAAACTAAGAAGAGGTAGTGCCCAAGTGCCTTGAAGGTGGAGTGTTGATTGTGAATGTGATGAGATGAATGGAGCCTCCCTCTCCCCCACCTTAAATAGGATGGGAAGGTCGGTTCCCTAGGGTGTAAACTGCAATTTGCACGCGGGGACTGCGGGAGGATAGGCTCAGCACCGCCTCTGCGAAAGGCGGTGCCGAGATGGGCTGGGCCAGGGTCGGCCGACCCTAGGGGGCGGCCGCCCCCTGGTGGGCCCCGCTGGTCCCGGCCCAAAGCCCGTTGCCTTCCTCTCGGGCCCCTGAGTCCAAATCCACCTGCAAATTGATGCACTTCTATATTGGGCTTTTGGGTACTTGTTTATTTGCGCATTTTTTGACATGTCGGATTGCGCCTTTTTATTTGCTTTCCACCTGTATGCCTGTATATGATCTGCAAAACACAACTTGCACTACATGTGGAACTTGGTAAGCATTTAATAAGTATATGTGAGTAAAATACATGCTTTTCTTCCTTTGCATGGACTATGTTGGCGGGGTAAATATGTCATTAAGAACCGCCAACAATGTCTCAAATAAAATAGAGAGAGAGGGATAGACCTTATCAAATATAGGAGCATTCTATTCTAATCATTTTTCACACACTTACACATCTTGATCTAGGATTATGACATTCTTCTCCTTGGATCCTTGTTTTGACTTTACAATATATACAATGCAAGTATGCTATCTTGTTTCTCCCTACCTGAGCCCCACATAAGCCTAATAGATGTAAGATGAAACAAAAGAAGGCAATCTTATGCTATGCCTTGGTGAGGAATCCTATGCTTATTGAGTGACTTGAGAATACTATTAGAGGAGTAAGGATGAACTATGTGCTTTCTTTTAAAACATTTATCAAAAACTCTAAGTACTAAGGATATGAAAATGGGAAGATGACTTTGCTTTCAGAACTGTTCCATTTTTCAACATCCTAAGGATATATGTTAGACAATGCCACATAACCCACTTGTATAAGATATGTCTTGAGTAGTCTTTGTGTTTGCTTATATCTTAAAAGTGTCATAATCATAGGTTATCTTTCTCTAACCTTTGCTCGAGGACGAGCAAAGACTTAAGTGTGGGGGTTCTTGTTGACTGTAGATAAGTCCTATTTTTACCCCATCAAAACCATCAACAATACATTCTTTCTGGAAGAAAATCACCAAACACATAGTGACTTGGTTCCACATGCACATGTCATCATTTGGATGCAGGTTTGCAATCGACTACTTTTCAGGGTTAAGAAGCTCTATATGAAGGTTGGACTACCACCCTAGAATGGCCAATTGGAAAACCAACTTCACATTCATCAATCTCAGAGCTTCTGGAGACAATGTGCAAAAGATGAGCACATTAGTGGGGTCTGCCGACCCCACCTTTGTGGGCCCAGCACCACCACTGTGCTTAGAATTTCACCAGGAAGTCACCTGTAGAAGATGAACCTTTGGTTCTACCAAAAGGGGTCGACCGACCCCATTATGGGGCCATCTACCCACCTGGTTTGCATCAACCGACATGGGATTCCTTCTACAAGACAACACCGGTCCGACCTGTCATTGGGTAGGTCGTCCGACCTACATGTGGGCCCCATCTTAAGTCGTTTCACTCCCACCGACGTCCCCATGATGAACATGTGATGGAAATCTCCAACCGTTGATCATATGGCGGTTCCAAGGTTGGTTTATCCAACGGTGCATGCTGGAGGTCACGCGGCTTGTTGACATGGCGCTGGAGTAGCCCCTACTCCATCTCTCCCCTATAAATACCCCCTTAGAAAGCCTAGTTAAGCATGATGTATCTTAGGGAGATCTACTCTTAGCTAGTATGAGAATAGAGGGAAGAGAGTGAGGAGTTCCCCAAGGAGGAGTCCCGGCTTGTCAGGAGTCTTCTTCTAGGAGCGCCTCAGCAGATGCTTGTCTTCTAGTAAGTTTTCCTTCTAGTTGCCTTTCATCTAAGTACTTCCAGTATTTACTTTCTGTCTTAGTTTATTTTAAGTATACAACCGGCCTACTAGCACATTGCTTTGCCTTGTGTGATGTGCTCGAAACCTTAGCTAGGTCTAGAGTAGTAGAATTAGTGTAGACGTGGTGTCTAGACTAAGTCTGCCCTTGTGGAGTTCTTGTCGCAACTAAAGAACGCCAGCAGTGAAGTGTGACAGGCCTCTGCTGGACATTAGGAGTTTTCTTCACTGTGTTGTTAGGAAAGTTGCAAATAATAGCTGGCCTGCATGGTAGCTGCCTAGGGGATTGTTTTGCCACACCCTTTTCACCTATCAGCCATAGTAGGAAGGGAGTTAACTCTCAAGTATACTTAGGATAGCTTAGCCAGAAGTCAAATACTAGAAATACCTCTCTAGCCAATCTTAAGCCCTTTGATCATCATCCGACGACTCAATTGGTCTAGTTATTCCACTTCTTGTTCCACGTGGAAAATACGATACCTGGAATACTCCTGGTGAAGTGCTATATTGACCACCGTCCGCTTGCGGTAAAACCATTTTCCACTTCTCGTGTCACACAAGCACTTCTAGTGCTATGCCAAGGACTGACAATCCTAGGTAGTGACGCTAAAAAGAGTCAACACTTACTACCTCTAGTAGTGCACATTTATACTTGCCAACCTCTGACTTGAGTTGCACTACTCTGCTTTGTAGTCAAAACAGTTTATCCGACCAACTAAGTGTCAGGCATACGTTCAACATGGTAAGAGGACGTACAGTGATCTAAATCGGTCCTTAACCGACACAGACAGAGTTACTATAACACCATATAAAACTTCGCCCAGTCTTAGTTCATTAATTCATGGTTCTTTTCTAGATAGTAAATATAGCAAATCGTGACCCAACATGACACCCTAAAGCTTGCAGGTGACAGGATATCACCTGACTTCTACTGATTAAATCATGAATAAACTGCTACTCGATCCTATCTTTGCATAGGATGTAGGGTAGTATCTCTGGACAAGGATAAGATATAAATGCAACGTAGGTTTTATACCAACTCCTATACCTAATACAATAATAGATATAAAAATGATGTGCTACAATACAATCTAGAAAGCTTATAAAATTGCTTACATTTCATCTTTAATCATTAGAGCATGATTCCAATAGCAAAACAATCAAACAAGCACATTACTAGGTCTAGATTCAGGAAAACAGAGAATAAATAAACCTGCATTCCAACATTAAACACAAGCAACTCTTAATCCATATGGCCAAATGTCACCAAAATTTAACAGCAGCTAGATAAGAGAGTTCTCTACAACTTTGATATAAACAAGTTTCTCAGAAAACATCATTTACAAAATGTAATTAGCAAAGTGAACCAGTGCTGTCCAAAAAGGACATATCACCCTTGAGTTAAATATTTAATGACAGTGCACACACATGCTTAGAGTAAACTAAGTGGATCAACATAACATACATATCATATCATTATTGGAAATTCTTAACACAAGCACCAGAGGTGGACACAAAGTCTAGTCCTTGGCAATGGCGCTAGAAATGCTTAATGACACTTCTTAGTAATACTAGAAAGGACAAAGGTTAATTACTATCCTTGAAGTATTGGGTCGGTAGTTCTTAGCTACACCTATGGTGAGGCTAGAGTTGGCTAGTCCACGAATGCCTAGCGGGGTTGTCAATCCTGACACTAGTAGGGCCAACAGGCTTGATTGCAATCTACCTAGATGAATGGGATCTGCAAGCACACAGAACTATCGTGTGTAGCACTTCGCCTAGTGAGTAACCAGGTGTCAATTTATAATTTCCTAAAAGAAGGTTGTGGTGATGTAGTCGAGTTGGGCAAGAATGGATGATCGAAGTTAGGAATGGTAAATAGATGGGTAAAGGATAACTAAACTACTCTACCAACTAACCTAGATAAATTAGAGTGGTAGTTGTAACAGAACAGTCCAATTTATAAGAATTCAAGTGAATTAGCGACCACGGAAGCAGTCAAGCCAATGGACTTGAACCCATATAAACCCGGTAGTCCGACGAAATCTTAAAAGACCTCGATTCAACCAACATACAACCAAGATCGTACATGATCAAGCATCGCCATCACAGATTACATACATTCATCACAGAACATAGTTTTACAACACATCGGAGTTTAAACAAAGTTATTACAAACCGGTTTAGTAGCGGAAGCAAAGTAGTTTTGAAACATCACACACCAAGTTTAATTACATGCCAGCTGCATAGTCAACCCAATAAAAGCACAACTGAAGATAAAGGAGGTGATCATGCCCATGATCTATTCATCGTCCGCAGCCAGATGATGATAGTTAGCACAGTAGCCGTGATAAACGACATCATCTGCAACAAGGGTAAATAAAACCCTGAGTACGAGAGTGTACTCAGCTAGACTTACCCGTCATAAACCAAAAATAAAGTGACACCAAGGAGTATGCAAGGTTGATCTTTGTGGACTAGTTTGACTCACCTTTTTGCATAAAAAGCTTTAGTTGTAAGTAACATAATTATAACATTTCAGCAGCAGGTTCATTACTTAACAACTATCCACTAGATTAGCACCTGTTCTAAGCACACACTTGAGTACTTAAACATTACAATAGTAACCATATCCGGATTATCACTTTGCTATCAACATTCTCATCATAACCATTAAGTTTACTTAGTGAGCTCTACGTTGCCACTGCCCAAGTCAAGTTCTCACTATCCGGGAGAGACGGCGATTCGAATCGATTCCTATCCAGCTGGAGGAGTATTCCTAGCACTCACCCGAGCATAATTCATGAAGGCAGCTCAGATCACCTTTAGCACAACTCCGGACCAATTCTCGGGTCCGTACAGCGCCGCACCCCCAGGGACCGCCAATCTGCCAGGGTCAGGACTCTAACCTGACACCTCGGTCTTACGCCATTGACTCCCCGCACATCCTTGCTACCAACCGGGGTGCGCACTTAAACCGAACGGGGTATCCGGCCGGAGATGCACTCGTAGGCTTCGCGGTCGGAACGACTTATCCGGCCAACTAAGTGTTAGGCACGCGATCAACATGACACGGGGACGTACAGCGATTCGGTCCTTAAACGACACAGACGGGGATAGTTTCACACCTAAGACATCCATGCCTTGTTGCTGTACTATCATCATTCCGCCCGGTCTCAAGTTCATTATTAGCACATGGTTATTTCCACGATAGCAAATATATCCAATCGTGATCAGCATCCACCTATCTCTCGCAAGTGACAAGAAATCACCCGGCTTCTACCGAACTAAGCATGGCTAAGCATCATTTCGATCCTGGGCCTACTTAGGTAAGGTAGGAGGTGGACAAGGTAGTTACTTATGCAGCAAGGGTGTCATATCAATGCCTAACACTTAATGCAACAATACATAACCATAGTCAATTGATAGCTGGACATGATAACAAAAATAGTATGAGGCTTATAATGCTCCGGGGCTGGCCTTCAACGTAGGTGGACGGGCGGTGGTAGGGACACTCCGGCAGGTCCTCCTCCTCCTCAGCTCCTTGAGGTGGCTCCCCTTGCTGTTCCTCCGGCTCGAGCAGTTCGTACTCCAAGACCGTCACTCCTTTGGGTGCACCTAAAGTATGCATGACAAGGTGATAAATATGGAGAATGCACATATGATGCACGATGTTACGATGACTAGCCAAGGAACATAAAACATGGTGCAAACATGAGCATAAGCTTCTAAAATTAAGTGAATCACAGAATAACAAGTAAGTGCATACTTCTTCTCTGGTAGAGTGGCTAACTAGACAAGCTAATCATCCTTAGCTACTCCTACTTAGCCACTGGTTTCATGGACAGATTAACTAGTCACAAGTTTCAGCTATAACGTAGGCATCATGTGGCCAAACCAAGCAAGTAGATACTTTCTGTAAAGCTTAACAAATTACCTACAATTCACTTTTAGACATCCCAGAATGATTCCCAACCGAAATATGCTAAAACATACAAAGTTGGCTGGCTGTCCTGAAAAATCCAGAGAGCAAGCACTTTGCAGCAGCTACTTGCAACATTCATAACCTTTAAACTACTCAGCCAAATGTTATGAAATTTGGATACGAAGTAGATAAGTAAGTTAGCTACAAGTTTGTTATAGACACGTTTTCCAGAAAACCTCATCTTCAAGCAGTTCTTAAACAATTGCTATCAGCTACACAGAAATACTCTAGGAAAGACATAATTAGCAAAAATAATATTTTACACATATCAAGAATGTAACATTGGTTTAAACCAAATGCACCAGTAGATAGAACAAGTCTAAGAAACACCAGAAAACATCATGGCAAGGTCTAAATTCATTTCTATTATCACCTTTTCTATTTATTTAATTATTAAGGTGATTTAATGAGCATACATCACAAGTGCTCCAAAAATCCTAAGAAAATTCCAGCAAGCTATCTATACTATCATAAGGTTACTCTAAAATTTTTAGGGCATTTGCACATGCAGATTGTGAGCTAAAAAAATAACAAGCTAGCAAAGGCATTCAAGGCATAAATGTGAAACCCTATCAAAAGGTGTCAAACAGCAGATTTCAGATTTTTCTTAGCTTTGTTTACACATGATTACATCACTCCGCAAGTTTCACCATAAAAGAAGTTATAATCTATTTACTAAAAATACCACAAGAATCTCCTATTTTAAACAAGAAATATTTATAACTTCACTAACAGACCTCCAAAAATCATGATAAATTTATCAGAGCTTATTCATGTCTTAAGTGACAACACCCTAAATTTGCATGGCCACCAGTTCAACAGATCTCAAGATATAATTACCTCCTATTAAATCAAGATTAAATTATATCTATTTATTTCTACAAAAACATGGCATGTTTCATATTTTTAATAAAAACTAGCTTAACACATGAACCTAGCAAAATTGGAATCACATCATTTGGATCTGTAAAACTCAAGATATGGATTTTACAAAAACAGCAAAGGATCTGCTAAACAGTGAACTAGAGGTGTGTGAGAGAGAGGCTCACAGGTGGGATCCGCTGACACATGGGACCCACGTGACAGTGAGACAGAAAGCAGAGACGAGCTCGTCGTCGGCGAAACTCGACGACGGCGAGGTCTCGGTCGGATCCAAGGGCATCTACGCGTTCCTCTCCTCAAGGCGAACTTGTTGACCTACTTTACCCGCGCTCTACTCGACCCTAGGGTGCTCGCCGTCACGAATGGCGGAGCGGCGGTGCTGCGCGGCGTTACGCCGGCGAACCTAGGCAACGGCGACGCGGTAGAGGTTGCGGACGAGCAAGAGCGACTCAAGGCGAAGCTATAGGAAGAAGAATCACGGCCAGAGGTGAACCAGAGAGGTCTGGCCACGTTGCCGGTGATCTCTGTGAACTCCGGCGAGGTGGAGCTCACGACGAAGTTGGCAATGCGGCCTCACCAGAGCTTGGCTAAGGGAAAGAAGTGGACGTCGAGGTTGAGGACATCGAGGCGGAGCTCTGGGCGGACTGGCTTGGCCGGAGACGCGGAGGAACGGCTGGAAGAGCTCGCCGAAGCACGGCGGAGCTCGCCGAGGACGAAGGCGGGCGCAATGTGGAGCACTGGAGGGGTGAATGGCGCGTCTCAGGTGTCCACTCGGTGCGTGGCGACTTGTGGACATCGTGGGGACTGACAGGAGGGGCTGTCGACAGCGTACGGCCGACACCTGGCCGGACACACGGCGGCGGACGGTGACTGTCCAAACTGAAACGGTGTCTGAATCGCTCGATCACAGTGACTGAAACTCCAACTTCGTCGACGTTTTACTTGAGATTTACTCAGTGGTTTTGGCTCGGATTTGATCCTTTGGATAGAGCTACACGAGTTCTACAAGTTTGCTTAAAGGATCTTGGTTCAGCTTGCATTTCAAACTACAAAGCTCCCAAGTACCCTACCTCGAAACTGTGTCGACTCTGACTTAGGCAAATTTGGCTAAGTGTGGAAACAGCCCTGATTTTAGCCTTGTGAGCTAATTTTGAGTGTGTTCCAAGCATTTTCATAAAAAGTCATCAACATAACTTTTCTAGCTTATGAAATTTAATACAACTTTGTTTTATATGTCATTTACATGCAAGGTCTCTAACACTAGTTTCATAAAACATCTTTGAAAAGAGGTCTAGGGGGTCAATTAGGTCAACCTATGGTTAACCATGACATAGGGGCATTTTTAGCCAAAACCTCCAACATAAACTTTGTTCAAAATGTTATTCTAAACATGATTAAAGTATTTTGGAAGAGAATGTACACCCATAGGCATTGGTCACCCATTACTGCAACTCATATCAAGTCACATAAGCAATTCAATTATGCATAGTATACAATAGATGACATATGATCATGATGGATGCTTATGAATGAGCATGATGATGCTTATGTTGATGCAATGCTCATGGTTAACATGCAAGCTAACACTAGAAGTGTTACAGTAGTAGATTTAGGGGACCCACTAAAAGGATAGCACTAGTTATTCAAGTCAAGCAAAGAGGTGTACCCGTCCTGAAGTTCAGGCACGAAGCACAATGAGCCTTATGTTTTAAGAACTAGACCGAACGTGGAGGAATACGTAGGCAATCAAGGCTGTCACCACCTCGTGCTACCCTAGCTAACCATGGGTGTAGCCGTATCTGAATGTAAGCCTATAACCTAAGCACCATGCTTAATCTATACTCCTACTATCTTTACCTGAGCTCTGGAGTAAAGACACCCTAACTAGACGATAGAGCAATTATTAGCTTGAACAACTAACACTAAACTAACCATGCACGTATCCCAACACAATCAAGCACCTAAGCTCACTAATGATATGATCACTTTAAACTAAGTACTTGAAAGGTAAATAGCACTCAATATACCAAAGGTAAATGATAAATAAATAAGTACTAAGATAGCAAAGGTATAATACTAAAGTGGAGAGGAGGAAGACTCTTCCCATCTCCAAGGTGAGCTACACCTGGCTACTCCTCCAGCTTACAACTCCAAGCTGCTAGAGTGAAGCTGAGCTAGAGGCAGAGAGGCTATGGAGCTATGCTGGCTACCTATGCGAGGGAGCTACTACGCTAACAATTGCTCTAAGCTCTATGCTATGCTTGCCTCATCTTGTGTTCTATGCCATAAAAATTTGATTCCCGCCTCCAGATTTCTTTACAGTACAAGTCCATTTTCTCATGAGTCGTGTCCCACTCCTTATTTTACTGGTTAATGACCAGGGCAGAATCGTCGTAGACGTAGAGGCGCTTGACTCCCAGTTCGATGGCCAATCGGATGTCGTGCAGGCATGCTTCGTACTCGTTGACATTGTTGGATGCCGAGAAGAGGATCCTAAGGACGTAGCGTAGTTTGTCATTGTTTGGTGAGATGAAGAGGATTTCAGCACCAGCGCCATTGATGTTTAGCAACCCGTCGAAGAACATTGACCAGTGATCGAAGACATCTGGAGAGGGAGGTGCGTTGAGATCCATCCATTCTGCGATGAAGTCAACCAGAGCTTGAGACTTGACGGTTGTATTACTTTGGAAATCCAATGAAAATGGGCATAACTCCATGGCCCACTTTACAATTCTACTGTTGGCGTCCTTGTTGTGCAAGATGTCTCCCAACGGAAAACTCGTAGTAACTAAAACGCGATGACCATCGAAGTAGTGCTTCAATTTCCTTGAGGTGATTAGGATGGCATAGATTAATTTTTGTATCTAGGGATACCTGGTCTTGGATTCGTTTAGGACTTCACTTATGAAGTATACTAGTCTCTGGACTTTGTAGACATGGCCTAGTTCATCCCGCTCTACCAGGAGTGCCGTAGAGACTACCCGATCAGTTGCTGCTATATAGAGGAGCAGGTCCTCGTTGGGTTGAGGCGCAGTGAGAACAGGTGGTGAGGTGAGGAAATTTTTGAGCTGGGTGAACGCGACATTGGCCTCATCTGTCCAGAAGAATTTTTCTGATGCTTTTAGTAGCCTTAAGAAAGGAAGCCCTTTTTCCCCAGCCTAGAGATAAATCGGCTGAGAGCAGCCATGCACCCCGTGACCTTTTGAACGTCTTTTACGTTCCTGGGTGGTCGCATAACGAGCACTGCCTTGACTTTTGAGGGGTTTGGCCGTATGCCGTCTCGACTGACGACGTTGCCGAGCAGTATACCAGAGGGAACCTGAAAGATGCATATTTTGGGGTTAAGTTTCCACTTGTATTTATTTAGTGCTTTAAAGGTGCGGTCTAAGTTATCGATCAGGCTGCTTGCGTCCCTGGTTTTGACAACAACATCATCGATGTAGGCCTCGACAAGGTCATCACGTATCTCATCGTGGAGGCACTGCTGGATGGTGAGCTGATAGGTGGCTCCAGCATTTTTTAGTCCGAAGGACATGGTGGTGTAGCAATACACACCAAAAGGCATGATGAAGGAGGTTTTAATGTGATCGTCTTCTTTTAATGAGATCTGGTGGTAACTAGAGTAACAATCGACAAAAGAGAGTAGTTCGCATCTGGCCGTTGAATCGACCATTTTATCTATGCGGGGGAGGCCAAAAGGATCCTTAGGACAGTGTTTATTGAGATCGGTGTAATCAACACACATTCTCCATTCATTATTCTTTTTTCTTATAAGTACCGGGTTGGCAAGCCAATCGGGGTGATACACTTCTTTAATAAATCCGGCTGCTAAAAGCCGTGTAATCTCTGTCCTAATAGCCTCCTTTTTATCGCGAGCGAACCATCGTAGCTTCTGCTTGATGGGCCTTGTGGTCTTCGAGACGTTCAAGGAGTGCTCGATCAGGCTTCGTGGGTCGCCGAGCATGTCTGCGGGTTTCTATGCAAAAACGCTTACATTGTCCCTTAGAAACCTGACGAGCGTGTCTTCCTATTTGGCATCCAGATTGGCTCCGATGAGAGCCGTCTTCTCTGGGCTGCAGTCGACCAGTTGGACTTCCTTGTGCTCCTTGGACTTGGTGCTTTTTCTTGAGGTCTCCTGCTCGGGTAGTTTGAGCTGGTTGGGTGGGATTTGTGTGGCTTGTGCTACCGTTTCTGCCATGCGAATCAAGAGGTCGATTGCCTCGGTGATCTTGAAGCTTTCCTCTTCGCAGGTGTATGCCGTGTAGACGTTGCCTGTGACGGTCAAGATGCCTTTCTCGATTGGCATCTTGAGGACCAAGTATGAATAGTGCGGAACTGCCATGAACTTAGTGAGCGAAGGGTGGCCTAGAATAGTGTGGTAGGTCCCGTCGAAGTCAGCGACCACGAAGTTGACGAATTTTGTGCGGAAGTGGTCTGGCGTTTCGAACTGGACGAGCAGCGTTATCTGGCCAAGGGGTACTAAGCTTTGTCCTGGCAGGACACCCCAGAACTGAGCGTCATATGGTTTCAGCTGCGCCGGAGTTAGCTTGAGACCAGGCAGGCTATTGCGAAACAGGATGTCGATGGAGCTACCCCCGTCGACGAGCACGCGCTCGAATCTGATGCTGTTGATGCACGGGTCCAGGATCAATGAAAAGCGCCCTGGTTCTAGGATGGCGGCCCACTGGTCCTGTCTGTTGAAGGAAATTTCACGGTGCGACCAGGGAGGAAATTTAGGATCGGCGATCGAACCATCGACACTGTCCACATTGAGGCAAGCCCTCTTCAAGAGTTTTCTTTCTCGTTTTGACTCGATTGGGACTTTCCCTCCAAAGATGGAGTGTACCACATCGGTCGGATTGACGTATTGGTGCTATGGGTCCCTATCCTAGTCGTCGTCTTCGTCTTCCTAACTGCGTCTGTCCTGTTTCCCTTTTTCTTGGTGGCATCTCCCTTAGCAGCCCGCTGTGTGTAGATGCTTTTGACGACACGACATTCTTCTATCGTATGGTTGGACTTGGGATGGAGTTGGCATGGTCCTTTCAGTGTCTTGTTGTAGTCTTCCTGATAATCCCGTCGTCCATTGGGACGCTTGACTGTGTTTACCTCGTGATCGTTGTCGCGAGGTCGCTTGCCTCTGAAGTCGTCACGATGGTCCTGGCGCCTATCCCATACTTCTCGGTGGTCGCGGTTGTCGCTGCAGCGGGGATTCCGGATGTCGAAACGTCCACAGCCGTCGTCTCGTCGGGATGGCTGCTCGGCTCCCCGTACATCTTCTCGAATGAGTTTCTCTGCGTCGTCGACATCGGCATAGTTCTTGGCTGTGGCGAGGAGTTCAGCGACCGTGGTCGGCCTCTTAAGCAGTAGCTTGCTTCTTAATATTTCATGGAAGCGGAGGCCTTTGATGGAAGCTGATATGGCCTCGTCGTGGGAGAGTTTTGGGATCCTGAGGCGCATATCTGAGAAGTGTCGGATGTAGTCACGCAGGGGTTCATTCTTCCTGTCCCTTATCCTTTTAAGGTCGTATTTGTTTCTAGGATGCTCGCAGGTAGCAATGGAGTTATCGATGAATGCCTGGTGCAATTCCTCCCAAGAATCAAACGAGTCCTCGGGTAGACCGAGGAGCCATTGATGGCCAGCCTAGTCAAGCACGACTGGGAAATAATTTGCCATGACGTGTTCGTCCCCTGCTGCTGATTGGACTGCGATCTCGTAGAGAGTGATCTAGTTTTTCGGGTTCTCCTTGCCGTCATACTTTTTAAGTTTTTCGATCTTGAAATTACGGGGCCATACAACTTGCCGAAGGTGTGAGGAGAACTGTCTTAGGCCGGGGGGCATGTGCTGCATCGTACTCGATGCGTCACACGTTTTCGTGTACTGCTCTTTCCGTAATGCGCCTGTTGATGCGCTCACGGACATCCTTAGGAGGGATGTTTTGTCGTAGGTCTCGGTCTTGGTTCACCTCCTGGCCACTCCCTCGTCTTTGTTCGTGGTAATTGCTAGGATCCCGACCACGGTTGTCGCAATGTGTGTCCTTTCTGCGATTGTTGATGGGTGAGCGGCTACGACGAGGTCCGCTGGGTCTCGGTGAAGTTCAGCTGCGATGAGTCTGGCTAGAGGAAACCTCCGTATAGGAGACAGCTTGGACCCTTTTGAGCAAAGTAGCAGTCTATCCCATCGTGGTGATCAGATGAGATCGTATATTAGATCAGATGTCCTAATATTCTGGATTATCGGGAGGTCGATCAAGGTTTGCCATGGCGACGGCCACATTAGCGCTTGGTGTCTTGTAGACTTGCTGATTTCCGACCATGTCAAAAGCATCACCGAGGTTGTTTGGGATGAGTTGCCGCTCCTCATCTGCTCGCCGTTGAGCTGCTCGCGCTGCTGTCTCTGTTCGTCGGTTTCGCCGTCAACAACTGGTTCGTCATTGCTAACGTTGAAAACCAGGTCTCCTCGTCGAGGTGGAAAGACCGGGAAGCGAGAAAAACCCGGGGGATATGGTGGTAGATCTAAATCTAGTCTTCGCCCTCAGGGTTTAAGACCTCGGTAGGGACGGAGCCTGTGCTGGAGTTTGTGCTATCGGTCTTATTTTCTGGCAGAGTGCGGATGGATACCATATTGACGAAGTGACGGGCTGTTCGCCTAGTTTGACTCGGCGACAAGCCCATCTTCCCAAATAGGGATTGGGTATGTCATGAAAACTGATCAGCCGCGTTCCTCAGACCATGAGAGAAGTTCTGGTCTGACGGGGCTGCCTTGAGCTTGACAGTTCGTCCCTTGGTGGTCGATGTTATCGTCAGAGACGTCCCTAGTCGTTCGTGCGTGGTGACACGAGTTGGTCGATGGGAGTCGAAAAAATTCAATGTTGGTGCTTGATCCGGCTTGCATGAAATCGAATTCACCAGGTTGGAGGCTTCGAGGAGCTTGTGGTCGGCGCGATCGATCGCTTGAAGAAGATTCGAGTTGTCAACTCGCTTTCCCTTGTAGCGAGGGAGCGGAGGTCAGGCCCTCGGAGTCGTTGTAACGGTGGTCGGTGTGATCAGGATCACCACCTCTGCTGCTCCAGATTGGATCTGAGTTTCCTCTAAGGTTGTGGTCGTAAGGCCGCCATCGTGAGTCATCCAAGTGATCTGGCCGACGGTGAACGTGAGACCTCTGGCCACAGTAGCGGAAGCTGGGATGATGACCATCTTGTTCGTTTGGGAAGCTGTACGCACACCCCCTACCTGGCGCACCACTGTTGACGAAAGCTAGTCGGCAGTCTACCTTGGGGTATACCCACAGTAGTAGTTTATCGGCAGATAGGTGCGCAAGCTATGAACTCGATGGTGACGCAAGACACAGACAAGGTTTTTATCCAGGTTCGGCCGCCGTGTGGGCGTAATGCCTACGTCCTGCGTCTGTTTGTATTGCTATGGATTGAATTGTGTTGAGTTGTCTCTGGGCGGTCCCTTGCTTCTCTTTATATAGCCCAGAGGGCAGGGTTACAGATTTGGAAACTAATCCTAGTCGGTTACAATTGCCTTAGATAATATGATATCAATTCCTATTCTAACCGACTAGAATCTAGCTTGATCTTCACATCCTGTTTCCTTGCGCGAGACTCCGGGCAGTTGGATCAAGCTCCGAGTCTTCCTCGTGATGGGTGAAGGGTCGAGATGGCAAACTAGAGGGGGGGTGAATAGTCCTTTCTAAAAAATATTACGCGGGCTAACCGAAACAAATGCGGAATTAAAACTATCGGTCTAGCCAAGACTACACCCCTCTATCTAAGTTCTCTAGAACCTTGTAAAAGATCCTAAACAAGCAAACAAGGTGCTACCTTAGCAAGAGCTGAACTAAACAATTCTAGGAGCAAGGTCACACAAACCTATGCAACTAGTACTTTGCAAACCGAGGGAGCTCCTACACAAACTAGTGAGGCAAAGCGCACAAAGCCTAAGCTCACTAGCAAGCTCAATAACAAGGCAACCAATGCCAAATTAGAGAGCACAAAATACTTAGCTACACAAACTAAGCAATGTGACTAACAAGGTTACACAAACCAAATTAGTCACGCAAGGAAACAACTTCTAGCTACACAAGCAAGAAGGTAACTAGCAAGCTTTACAAGCTAACTAATTACAAGAGCAACTACACAAGCACAAGTATATGAGTGTAAGAACAAGCTTGTGTTAAGGACTTGCAAACCAATGGGAAGAACAATGTTGACAAGATGATTTTCTCCCGATGTTCACTTGGTTGCCACCAAGCTACGCCCCCGTTGAGACAAGCTCCAAGGTTGCCGCCGGTCCTTGTTGGCGTTTCTTAAAATACACTTTTCATACCGCCAACATGCATACAAACTCTATAAAATATCATGAAACATTAGAAATAGGGCTTTTTATGCTAACCAAATTCCACAATTTTGGTGAACACATGTGTATGCAGGACACTAGGGTTTGAGCCGCCAAAATCAAAGAATTGAAGGCACATTTAATTCAAATATAGAAGTACATCGAAATGCAATTGGATTCAAACTCAGAAGGCCGAGGAGCATCGTCTAGGCTTTGGGCCTGGGCCAACGGAGCCAACCAGGGGGCGGCCGACCCCTAGGGTCGGCCGACCCCGGCCTGGCCCAGCTCCCCACCGCCTTTTGCAAAGGCGGTGCATGCGAAGCCCTAGCGTGGTTCCCGGCTGCATTTTGCAGTTTACCCCCTCCCAAACCGACCTTCCACACCTATATAAGGAGGGGGAGAGGGCCTCTCATTCATCATCATTCAATCCATTCAAGCTTCAAGTCCACAAGAATAAAGAGAGATACAAGGGCGGAGCTTCCACTCATATCCTTAGCCTCTAGTTAGGAATAGAATAGGAGAGTGAGTTAGAGTGTAGAGTAAGAGAAGTAGCAAGCACCCGGTCCGTTCCCCTAGTTGCACTGGGTGGAAGGGCCGAAGTGCTGCCCGCTTCCCGAGCTGTACTTCTACAACCTGGAATACCATATTGGGGTAAGAAAAGGTTGTATTCTTCTTTTGTTCTAAGAAGTTATTGAGTAATCGTTATCGTGTTCATATAATCTTGTGGGTTCGTTTTCTATCTCTTAGTAGATACTCTAGTAGAGGGACTCTTGCTGGCTGGCGGGAGGACCTGCGCAACGCTAGAGTAGTAGCTAATAACGTAGACGTGGTGTCTAGGTTAGAGGTTACCCTCGTTTGCCTCGTATCCCACGGTTGAGGGGTCGGCAGCAGGTGGTGACAGCCCTGTTTGTCCTTAGTTTCCCCCACGTCCGGATACGGCGTAGAGCTACACGCCGGTATTACCTGGCAGACCAGGTACGCCCCGGTGCCCGAAGTAAGATTAGAAAAGCACGTTGCCTTGCACAAAACTTCGACCATTAGGAGAACCTCACTACCTAAGTCATCCCTCTCACTTTACTCTAGGGTACACTTAGTTTAAGTCTCAAAACACCTCCGTTACCTGTGAAATCTCGATACCCTGAATACCACCGGGTGAAGTGCTACAACGGTACTTCCGTGCGCTTGCGGATAATTGGCTGCATCGCTAAGAAATACCAACAAGCATTTCTGGCGCCGTTGCCTGGAAACGGTTGTCGTTTTTGAGTCGAACCTAGTTGCCCGTGTATCATCTCCCATTTTTATCTAAATATATATATATATATATATATATAAATTATAAAAAAAATACTATGGAGCCAAACACACTTTACCAACTCTCTGCTCCTAAGGGCGAGCTCGTAAAACCACCACAATCGTCAAAGCCAATCACAGCTTCAAGTTATGAGCTCCGTCCTAGCTTTATAGCCATGGTTCGGGAACAAACCTTCTCAGGCCTAGATTATGAAAATCCATATCATCATTTAAGGGAGTTTGAGCAACTCTGTGCATGCCGGACAATTTTGGGTATGTCGCAAGAAACCCTTAGGTGGAAATTGTTTCCCTTTTCTCTTGAAGAGAAGGCGAAACAATGGTACGCCCATAACGTAGGAAAGGTGAAAGGAGATTGGGAAGAATTGAGGAACAGATTCTGTCTCACGTTCTTCCCTATATCTCGTGTCGCTGCCCTACGACAAGAGATTCTCAGCTTCCAACAACAAGAGAAGGAAACCATAGGTGCAGCCTGGGATAGATTTTTAATTCTTACCCGTTCTGGCCCAGACTTGTCAATCCCTAGCCACGTGTTGTTACAACATTTCTGGCTAGGGCTACACAAGGAGTCTGCCCTACAATTAGACATAGCTGCTGGAGAGTCGTTTAACCACAAGATCACAGCAGAAGGAGAAGCCTTACTAGACCTCATTCTAGAGAACACTCCTCCGCTAGAACCCCTCCGCATAGAGCCCGAACCTGAAATAGAGGAAGTCTCAATAGCCTCCACTGACAATACACCTATAGAGACATCTCCTACCATATCGGGACCCCCGAAGGAAGATTTTCAACCTTCAGATCTCCCGTTCTTCGAGGATGATCTTTTTAAAGATTTCGGAAACACCTCGAAGTACTCATGTTAAAGAAAGCCGCAAGTTGCCACTGCTAATGATCAGCTAGATGAGGATTTTATAAAACATTCAATTAATGAACTCTCAGCTATCATGAGTCAGGAATGGACCAAAGAAACGGAGTAATCTTCTGATCCACTTCAGATTAATACTCCATCTTCGTCCATTCAGTGCAAAATTCGGCGTAGCTGGCAAGAAGCATTGTATAATCCACTTGTCGGGGCCAATTTAATGTCGAAATCTTTTATGCTCACCCATCTAGGGTCTGAACCACTGGCCCCGACAGAGAAAACTCTCAGGGTAGTGTGGCAGAACCACCCTAATTATATGGCCCACATGCACTTGACATTGTCCTTAAGACCTCTGACTACTGCACATGAGAGTCATATAACTTGGATAGTCTGTCGGGTGCCCTCAGAGGACCCCGAATCATCCACATTTTAACTCATACAGGATCAACATGGAGTTACAACAACATTACAATATTTGTTACAAAAATAACTTACATCGGAGTGCGAAAGATTTATAACTTAATTTACAACATATGATGAAGTACAAACTTAACTAAATTTCCAAAAGGTGTGTAGAGTAGCGGAAGCATCCTAGGTGAAGCTTCTAAAGTAGAAGAAGTGGATAAATCATGTCGCGCCCACCGACATGACCTCCATTAGCAGCATAAGTCAGCACCTGCAACAGGGGTTATAAAACCCTGAGTACGGGAGTACTCCACAAGACTTACCCGGCGGAAAAAGAGGAGAAATTAGGAATGCAGGCTTGGGGTAGACAAGGAGTGGCTGAGCAAGGAGCCAAATTGTTTTGCCAAAAAGCTTACTAATAGTACATCCTTACTTTCAAGTTTTACCCACGAATTCCTCTCCTTAAGAGGTCGAGGAGTTCGAGGACAGTCTATCTAGTTGCTTCTCACAGACAAGTCTGCAAGTTCCTAGTCCTTAATCAAAGTATTATCTGTCCAACGGCCATAGCTTCATGTCACTCTGAGTTCGGGAATTGGGATCCGAACCTCATGCGACATTTCCCCCTTTCTCATTTTACCACTTAGTTGCATATTTAACTACGATGAGGGTCAGTGGATTGAGTCTCCCAATCGGGGAGCAACGATGATTCGAACCGCTTAGCAATCCAGCTGGAGTTCCTAACCACCCGACATATGTAGAACCAAATCTTGCATATGTCAACCCAAATCGAGCTCTCCCCAAATTTGACTAGGTTCGCGGCACCCGAGAGCACAGTACTCCACCATCCTACAGCCGATCTAGATGTTTTCCGGTCATCTCAGATCCGTAAGGTGGGTACACACTACTCTCGCCATCGCTCCACGCCCAGTGCGCGAGTAGCTGTTCGCGTGGAGGGATCACAAGACCGGGCTTACCGAGGGCAAGTGGCTAGTACTATAAATTCTCAACCCAACAGGCCATCAACGGACCGGTCATTAATCGACACAGTTGGAGACACTACTTTAAGACTCCATTCTTAAAGCAAGTCCACGGACCGGTCTCAAATTGAAACATCATTAATCATAAGTGTATTCCACAACAACCCTTCAAACTTTGTTTGAAAACCTATCTAGTAGCAGGGCTAAGCATCACTACGCGATTTTCAATTAAAACAGGTGCAAAGGACAAGATAACAAAGATCAAGGTAGTAAATGCAGCAAGTAGGTTAACCCAATTCTCAACTATCTAATGCAGCATTTTCAATTCATAAGTGATAAAAGATTTAAAACATTCAAGGAGGGGCTAATGCATCCGGGGCTTGCCTTGGTTGCAGAGCTGCTAGGGACCCTCGGAGACTTCCCAAGTCTCGGATCCTACTTCCTCGAACGGAGCACTGACCTCAGAGTTCGATTCAACGGTCGCTCCTTCGGTCACGTGCACTATACGCAAAATGATGAATGCTCATGATATGCGTATGACAAAATTTAAGAAGGACCGAGTTGAGTACAACTCTCCTTCTCGGTGCAAAACAGGCTAAACAGTAATTAAAGTTGTTTATTGTTTTAGGGTCTTTACCCAAGAGGTTGCATCAGTAAGCTAAGACTTTCCTTAATTTACAATTAGTCTTAATTAACTAATTATTAGTCCTTTTTATCTAAATTAATTCTTAATTAAGTATTAGTGACAGTAATTAAGTATTAACATCAAACAATAATTAAATGCCAAAGGTCATCAAGGTTAATGACCTCAGGTCATCACACAATCCCAAAAGCACTCAAATTCTAATTTGGAAATTAAGCTACTCATTACTTAAGTAAAGGCTAGCTAAAAACAATCAACTCTATTTGCACACATAACCAGGACAGCAGCATATACGCAACTTCACTCAACCATAATTAGAGATCCAAGCATCCAATAAAGATGATATTAGACTTTCTAGAAAGCTTAGATAATTTTCTACAACTTTGTTACTATCTTCGAGAACTGATTTAATAGATAAAATGGCCAAACAACATGAATAAACAATTCTGTCCAGACCTTGGACAGAATCAGACATTAAGCTTCATACATCTATAACCAGAGTTCTAGATCACCAAAAGTCATGATCTATAACATTTTGGAAAGCTTATGAAAATTGCTACAATTTATCTTTCATCATCAAAGCATGATTCACAAGTTTAGTAGGTCGAAATTGCACAACTACAGAAACTGATCCAGGATTTGACAGAGAGGAACCATTTCTGAAACTTGAATTCAAACATGCATAACTCAGAACCTATAGGGCCAAATGCCACCGAAATTTAACACCAGGTAGATACATGAATTATATACAACTTTGCTATAGACAAGTTTCATATCCAACATCATTTACCTAGAGAAATTCATAATGTTCCAGAAACTATCTAGAAATCACTAATAATTGAATTACAGAGAAAAACATTTCATTTATGTTCCAAACTTAAACCTGGGCAAAACCCAGCTCACCAACAGTTGAAATACATCAAAGAGATACTAGAAAATATCATGGTCATCCTTAAATAAATTCTTTTTATGTCTTTATTAATTTATTTAGATAAATAGGCACAACAATAACCATATATCAAAAGTACCCAGTAAATTCTGAGAAAACTACAGCAGCTCGTATATTCTCTCCAAAGTCTACTGTATAAATTTCATGCCATTTGGATAAGTATAGCAATTTCTTTGAAAAAGATAAATTTCCATCACAAGGAAGCATGTAACAGCAAGATAAATAAGAAACTCGATATTTTCTACAAACACATAGCTAAATTATGTATCTATATAATATAACAACCTCATATAAAGGTACAGAAACCATATTTTATATTAATTAATTTTTAGTTTAATTATAGACAATTTAATAAGCACTAAACAAGATAAATTAATAACTTAACCATATTTCATCCAATGAATCTAAAAACTTAACCACAGCACACACACATAATCATTAGTCTACCATAAAAGTTTCATCTTAAAAGAAGCTATACAGCAATAGATATGAATTTCTTCCTTTTAAGCATAATTAAAAGACATAATTCATAACTAATTATTTTACTATAAAACATGGTCAGTTCCATATTTTTATTAAAAACTAGACATTTCAAGGAGCACAACAAAATTTGGTTCACCAAAATTGGAGTTACCAAACTCCAGATATGAATTTTCAAACATTCAACAAAACATCTACAAACAAGTCCTTATAGCACTATTCACCTAAGTCACAGTCTGTGCAATTAGAGCCCTGGGAAACTTCAAATTGTTGCACGGGATCCCTGGTCGCGAATAAAAAATAGAGGACGTCGGAGAAAACTCGATTTCCGGGCAGTGGACGCTTGTTAGCAGCGAGGGAAAGCGTTGGGGAGCATCCTGAGGCTCGCGCGCTCGCGCTGTTGTGTGTGGCTTGGCCGGAGAAGGTTTATGGCCTCCTGGCCACGTGCGCAGGCTCCCATCGTGGCCATGGCGGAGCTCTGTGACGGGAAACCGGCTCATGGCCGAGTCCGACGAGGGAAGAGAGTATTAGCTGGCTTAGACGACGCTAAAGGATGCTGCGGAGCAGAGGAAAAGAGCAACGGGGCTGAGGTGGGAGGAGCGAGATGAATTCCATCGGTGACCCAAGGTCACGGCGGCGGACAGAAAGAGGAGGAGCGAGGGTAAAGCTCTGGCTCCCTTTGGATGAGGATGCCACGAGGTTGCAAGGACAAGCAAGCAGGTAGCAGCGTGGGGAGCATGCCAAGCGCCAGCACGGCCACGGCGGCGTCCGGGAGGTGGAGCTGGCCGGCGGCCATTGGCCGAGCTACTGTAGCTCGTCTTTATCTTCCAGATTAAAAAATTCAAATTACTTTCAAAATTTGAATACAACTCAAATTTCTGTTCAAATGAAAGTTGTTCCAAATTTTGAATGCTACAAAATATCTTTAAGGATCCAAAGATGATTTTGAATGGAGAGGGACGAATTTGAGCCAAACTGTTTGAAATTCAAATTCCAATTTGGGAAAAATTCCAATTTGAATTGGGGCAGAATAGAAATTCCAAAATTACTTTTGATTTTTCTCAATAACTTGAAAAATTCTCAAAATAAATGTTGTTCATTTTGATGAGCCCTACAACTTTCATTTGGATCACTTTTCAAGATTCCAAATAGATTTTGAATTAGGGATTAAAATTGGAAAAGGGGACAATTTCTGGAAATCTGTATTTTCAAAATTACTTTCAATTTTGTATTGAAACTTCAAAAACTCAAAACACCAAAGTTGTACACCTTGATAAGATCTACAACTTTGCTTTTGAACTCATCCCCAAATTTTGCTTAGTTTTTAAGTTACACAAAAAGGGGTAAAAACTAGGGTTGAAATTATGGGTTTTTCTTAGCTGCCTCCCTACAACCCTCCTTAACTAGGGATTAAACAACCATCACAAGCATCACTTCACAAGATAAACACACTTTAATTCCCTAAGCACAATCAACCAAAATAAACTTATTTTAAGTTGATGCATAATGATGTGCTTAACAAATATGCTTTGCAATGCTTATGATGACATGATCCATTTTTAGTATTCGTAACATCAGGGATGTTACAGCCCTTCCCCCTTAAAGAAATCTCATCCCGAGATTTCCAGGGTACTAAAACCCGTGGGGTTAAATAATGGAAAAGGAAATGTGTCAAGCACATTAACTCTTGAGAAGATCATAAACCACCTACGATTGGTGTGAGAAATACAACTAAGATCAACAGAAAGTTGTAATCAACCAGGAATTTTAGAGAATTCATAAGAAGATATGAATCTCCAAATGAGCTTCCAAGGAGATCAAAAGCACCGTATGGTAGACTATAGTGGAGCATGACCAGAGATCCCGATGTTTAACGAGCACCTTGTAGTATTTCCTTATGGCTGCAGTCCACAGGAGACTACAAGGTTCGACGCTATAACGTGATCACGAATCATGATACATACTATAGAGTATTGTTACAATAGCTTTCAACCAATCTATGTTGGTTATCCAAGTCAAGGGTTTTAGGTAATTCCCACAAAGATATGGGCATGGGTTCCCATGATAGGGCTCAAAGAGCGAGGGCACCTTAGTTGTGGGGCTATAATGGATCATGTCCATAACCTCGATACCTGCACGCGCCCAGTAGAAATTTGTGTCATCCGGACACACAAAAGACTCTAGGTTCCGACGCGGCACCGTGGTCACGGGACATGGCGCCACTATAGGGTACCACAACAATAACCCATGTCTCACAATACCAAGAATGTAACTGAGATCAAAAGTCGATCATAATCACAAGGTGTTTAGGGAACTCAAAAGGACAACTTTGAATCCCTAAGGAGTGTCCAAAGAATGAAACACCCTAATTGTGGACTCTGAGGGATCATGATCAAATACTTGGATAACAATGAGCGCCTAGCAGTATTACCTCATGGTCATGAGCCATAGGAGACCCCAGGTTTCGACATTGTTACCTAAGTTACAAGTCATGGTACCTTAAGAGGACACAATCATAGTGTCATTCAATCAGCACAAATGTCATCAAATGACAGCAAGGAGGTAGCATGTGTCAAGTTAGATGAAATCAAGGAAGGTCACATGCATAACAAGAGAATCAAGGATTAGGATCTTATGGAGTAAAAGATTATCAATCGGTTAACGAAACCTGGTACATGATGAGATTCATCAATAAAACAGCTATAATGAATAATAACTGTTTTTGAAGCATAAGGATGAAGTTTTAAGCATCATTATATTTTTCAAATTATGCATGATATGCAATATGCTCGTCCTATACGTCTTCTCAACGACGAGAGTGCTCCACCTTCATCATGTTAGTAGATTATAGGGCTTTATTTATACACTATCTTCATCGCTCTGGATGGAATGTTGCAAGACTTTTGACAAAGCATTTTTGGAGTAGTTTGATTCTTTACTTGGCTTGTTGAAGAAGAATTGAAGTCCCTTTCAATGCCTTCTATTTGAGTCAGCAGAAAGTCTTCATAGAACTTGGACAGCAAGCATAAGAAAAGTTAAGGAACATTTATAAGTGGTTATCTTCAAAAACTTTTAATTTTGAAATTCCTTTTGAAGTTTTCACAAGTAATGTTGCAGAAGATCCATGTATGAGCTCTGATACCACTCTGTGGCAGAACCACCCTAATTATATGGCCCACATGCACTTGACATTGTCCTTAAGACCTCTGACTACTACACATGAGAGTCATATAACTTGGATAGTCTGTCGGGTGCCCTCGGAGGACCCCGAATCATCCACATTTTAACTCATACAGGATCAACATGGAGTTACCACAACATTACAACATTTGTTACAAAAATAACTTACATCGGAGTGCGAAAGATTTATAACTTAATTTACAACATATGATGAAGTACAAACTTAACTAAATTTCCAAAAGGTGTGTAGAGTAGCGGAAGCATCCTAGGTGAAGCTTCTAAAGTAGAAGAGGTGGATAAATCATGTCGCGCCCACCGACATGACCTCCATTAGCAGCATAAGTCAGCACCTGCAACAGGGGTTATAAAACCCTGAGTACGGGAGTACTCCACAAGACTTACCCGGCGGAAAAAGAGGAGAAATTAGGAATGCAGGCTTGGGGTAGACAAGGAGTGGCTGAGCAAGGAGCCAAATTGTTTTGCCAAAAAGCTTACTAATAGTACATCCTTACTTTCAAGTTTTACCCACGAATTCCTCTCCTTAAGAGGTCGAGGAGTTCGAGGACAGTCTATCTAGTTGCTTCTCATAGACAAGCCTGTAAGTTTCTAGTCCTTAATCAAAGTATTATCTATCCAACGGCCATAGCTTCATGTCACTCTGAGTTCGGGAATTGGGATCCGAACCTCATGCGACATTTCCCCCTTTCTCATTTTACCACTTAGTTGCATATTTAACTACGATGAGGGTCAGTGGATTGAGTCTCCCAATCGGGGAGCAACGACGATTCGAACCGCTTAGCAATCCAGCTGGAGTTCCTAACCACCCGACATATGTAGAACCAAATCTTGCATATGTCAACCCAAATCGAGCTCTCCCCAAATTTGACTAGGTTCGCGGCACCCGAGAGCACAGTACTCCACCATCCTACAGCCGATCTAGATGTTTTCCGGTCATCTCAGATCCGTAAGGTGGGTACACACTACTCTCGCCATCGCTCCACGCCCAGTGCGCGAGTAGCTGTTCGCGTCGAGGGATCACAAGACCGGGCTTACCGAGGGCAAGTGGCTAGTACTATAAATTCTCAACCCAGCAGGCCATCAACGGACCGGTCCTTAATCGACACAGTTGGAGACACTACTTTAAGACTCCATTCTTAAAGCAAGTCCACCAACCGGTCTCAAATTGAAACATCATTAATCATAAGTGTATTCCACAACAACCCTTCAAACTTTGTTTGAAAACCTATCTAGTAGCAGGGCTAAGCATCACTACACGATTTTCAATTAAAACAGGTGCAAAGGACAAGATAACAAAGATCAAGGTAGCAAATGCAGCAAGTAGGTTAACCCAATTCTCAACTATCTAATGCAGCATTTTCAATTCATAAGTGATAAAAGATTTAAAACATTCAAGGAGGGGCTAATGCATCCGGGGCTTGCCTTGGTTGCAGAGCTGATAGGGACCCTCGGAGACTTCCCAAGTCTCGGATCCTACTTCCTCGAACGGAGCACTGACCTCAGGGTTCGGTTCAACGGTCGCTCCTTCGGTCACGTGCACTATACGCAAAATGATGAATGTTCATGATATGCGTATGACAAAATTTAAGAAGGACCGAGTTGAGTACAACTCTCCTTCTCGGTGCAAAACAGGCTAAACAGTAATTAGTCTTAATTAACTAATTATTAGTCCTTTTTATCTAAATTAATTCTTAATTAAGTTTTAGTGACAGTAATTAAGTATTAACATCAAACAATAATTAAATGCCAAAGGTCATCAAGGTTAATGACCTCAGGTCATCACACAATCCCAAAAGCACTCAAATTCTAATTTGAAAATTAAGCTACTCATTATTTAAGTAAAGGCTAGCTAAAAACAATCAACTCTATTTGCACACATAACCAGGACAGCAGCATATACGCAACTTCACTCAACCATAATTAGAGATCCAAGCATCCAATAAAGATGATATTAGACTTTCTGGAAAGCTTAGATAATTTTCTACAACTTTGTTACTATCTTCGAGAACTGATTTAATAGATAAAATGGCCAAACAACATGAATAAACAATTCTGTCCAGACCTTGGACAGAATCAGACATTAAGTTTCATACATCTATAACCAGAGTTCTAGATCACCAAAAGTCATGATCCATAACATTTTGGAAAGCTTATGAAAATTGCTACAATTTATCTTTCATCATCAAAGCATGATTCACAAGTTTAGTAGGGCGAAATTGCACAACTACAGAAACTGATCCAGGATTTGAAAGAGAGGAACCATTTCTGAAACTTGAATTTAAACATGCATAACTCAGAACCTATAGGGCCAAATGCCACTGAAATTTAACACCAGGTAGATACATGAATTATATACAACTTTGCTATAGACAAGTTTCATATCCAAAATCATTTACCTAGAGAAATTCATAATGTTCCAGAAACTATCTAGAAATCACTAATAATTGAATTACAGAGAAAAACATTTCATTTATGTTCCAAACTTAAACCTGGGCAAAACCCAGCTCACCAACAGTTGAAATACATCAAAGAGATACTAGAAAATATCATGGTCATCCCTAAATAAATTCTTTTTATGTCTTTATTAATTTATTTAGATAAATAGGCACAACAATAACCATATATCAAAAGTACCCAGTAAATTCTGAGAAAACTACAGCAGCTCATATATGCTCTCCAAAGTCTACTGTATAAATTTTATGCCATTTGGATAAGTATAGCAATTTCTATGAAAAAGATAAATTTCCATCACAAGGAAGCATGTAACAGCAAGATAAATAAGAAACTCTACATTTTCTACAAACACATAGCTAAATTATGTATCTATATAATATAACAACCTCATATAAAGGTACAGGAACCATATTTTATATTTATTAATTTTTATTTTAATTATAGACAATTTAATAAGCACTAAACAAGATATATTAATAACTTAACCATATGTCATCCAATGAATCTAAAAACTTAACCACAGCACACACACATAATCATTAGTCTACCATAAAAGTTTCATCTTAAAAGAAGCTATACAGCAATAGATATGAATTTCTTCCTTTTAAGCATAATTAAAAGACATCATTCATAACTAATTATTTTACTATAAAACATGGTCAGTTCCATATTTTTAATAAAAACTAGATATTTCAAGGAGCACAATAAAATTTGGTTCACCAAAATTGGAGTTACCAAACTCCAGATATGAATTTTCAAACATTCAACAAAACTTCTACAAACAAGTCCTTATAGCACTATTCACCTGAGTCACAGTCTGTGCAATTAGACCCTGGGAAACTTCAAATTGTTGCACGGGGTCCCTGGTCGCGAGATGAATTCCATCGGTGACCCAAGGTCACGGCGGCGGACAGAAAGAGGAGGAGCGAGGGTAAAACTCTGGCTCCCTTTGGATTAGGATGCCACGAGGTTGCGAGGACAAGCAAGCAGTTAGCAGTGTGGGGAGCATGCCAAGCGCCAGCACGGCCACGGCGGCGTCCGGGAGGTGGAGCTGGCCGGCGGCCATTGGTCGAGCTACTGTAGCTCGTCCTTATCTTCCAGATTAAAAAATTCAAATTACTTTCAAAATTTGAATACAACTCAAATTTCTGTCCAAATGAAAGTTGTTCAAAATTTTGAATGCTACAAAATATCTTTAAGGATCCAAAGCTGATTTTGAATGGAGAGGGACGAATTTGAGCCAAACAGTTTGAAATTCAAATTCCAATTTGGGAGAAAATTCCAATTTGAATTGGGGCAGAATAGAAATTCCAAAATTACTTTTGATTTTTTTCAATCACTTGAAAAATTCCCAAAATAAATGTTGTTCATTTTGATGAGCCCTGCAACTTTCATTTGGATCACTTTTCAAGATTCCAAATAGATTTTGAATTAGGGATTAAAATTGGAAAAGGGGACTATTTCTGGAAATCTGTATTTTCAAAATTACTTTCTGTATTGAAACATCAAAAACTCAAAACACCAAAGTTGTACACCTTGACAAGATCTACAACTTTGCTTTTGAACTCATCCCCAAATTTTGCTTAGTTTTTAAGTTACACAAAAAGGGGTAAAAACTAGGGTTGAAATTAGGGGTTTTTCTTAGCTGCCTCCCTACAACCCTCCTTAACTAGGGATTAAACAACCATCACAAGCATCAATTCACAAGATAAACACACTTTAATTCCCTAAGCACAATCAACCAAAATAAACTTATTTTAAGTTGATGCATAATGATGTGCTTAACAAATATGTTTTGCAATGCTTATGATGACATGATCCATTTTTAGTATTCGTAACATCAGGGATGTTACAGGTAGCCCCGCGTACGGAATTGAAAAGTTGTGGGATTCTCCACCAAACCCATGTACGACTTGATAACATCAGAATGAGTCTTGACTTTTATGTCTTTGACATTAAAAGTTTTGACATCCTTATAGGCCACCCTATAGAGCTTTTAACCCATGAACTGCCAGCTACAGGGGCAATGAACGTAAAATTGGGAAGAGACACTTTTTCCATTCCAATTACTCGAGCTAAAAACTCAGTGACCGACTCTCGACTCGACCTACCTTTGCCCAAGGAGGTGATGGCCGTTTCACCTTTTGAAACACCCGAATCGTCCTTAGATAAAGACGCCGAAAGCTTCATTCGAGAAGAGGACGAGCTAGGAGAAACCATAGAACTCCCCAGGGTTGAAACGCCACCAAAACCTCCAGTTGAGCTTAAACCCTTGCCCGCTGGGCTGCGTTATGCCTTTCTAAACGGCAACAAAGAAACTCCTGTAATTATTAGTGATAAGCTATCTGATGAGGAGTCGAACAAACTCATTGCCGTCTTAGAAAAACATAGCACAGCCTTTGGGTATTCCTTGCAAGACCTCAAGGGAATAAGCCCAACACTCTGCACACATCGCATACCTACAGACCCTGAGCTTACACCTTCTCATGAACCCCAACGTAGGCTGAACAACGTGATGCGTGAAGTTGTGAAAAAGGAAGTTCTCAAACTTTTTCACGCCGGGATTATTTATCTCGTACCACACAGTGACTGGGTCAGTCCCGTCCAAGTGGTTCCAAAGAAGGCAGGCATGACGGTCGTTAAAAACGATAAAGATGAGTTAATCCCCCAACGACCACAGACAAGGTGGAGAATGTGTATCGATTATCAAAAACTTAACAAGGCAACAAAGAAAGATCATTTCCCACTGCCCTTCATTGACGAAATGTTAGAGCAGCTGGCGAAACATTCTTTCTTTTGTTTTCTTGACGGGTATTCGGGTTATTATCAGATCCCTATCCACCCCGATGATCAAAGCAAAACCACGTTCACATGCCCATATGGAATGTTTGCTTATAGACGCATGTCCTTCGGACTATGTAATGCACCCGCCTCCTTTCAAAGGTGCATGATGTCTATCTTTTCTGACATGATCGAGGAAATTATGGAAGTTTTCATGGACGATTTTTCAGTCTATGGAAAAACTTTTGATCATTGTCTAGAAAACTTAGACAAAGTGTTGCAAAGATGCTGTGATAAAGACCTGGTACTTAATTGGGAAAAGTGCCATTTCATGGTCAGAGAAGGCATCGTTCTCGGACACCTAGATTCCGAGAGGGGAATCGAGGTAGACAAGGCCAAAATTGAAGTAATAGAGGGTCTACCTCCTCCAGTGAACGTAAAAGGGATTCGAAGTTTCTTAGGCCACGCTGGTTTCTATAGAAGGTTTATAAAAAACTTTTCACAAATTGCAAGGCCTCTTACAAATCTTTTAGCCAAAGAAACACCCTTTGAGTTCACCGATGAGTGTCTCATTGCCTTTCATACTTTAAAGAAGGCACTCATCTCAGCACCAATCATCCAGCCCCCGGATTGGTCGCTACCGTTTGAGATAATGTGTGATGCTAGTGACTTTGCTGTCGGGGCAGTCTTAGGTCAAACAAAAGATAAACAACATCATGCAATTGCTTATGCTAGCAAAACTATGACAGGAGCTCAGTTAAATTATGCTACCACAGAAAAAGAGCTCCTTGCCGTAGTTTTCGCTATTGATAAATTTAGATCTTACTTAGTGGGAGCAAAAATAATTGTTTATACTGATCATGCTGCTCTAAAATACATGCTCACTAAGAGAGATGCAAAACCTCGCCTCATAAGATGGATCTTGCTGTTACAAGAATTTGATTTGGAAATAAAAGATAAAAAGGGTATAGAAAATACTGTGGCAGACCATCTTTCGCGTATGCAAGTCACTAACATGCAGGAACTACCCATTAATGACTTCATGCGCGACGACATGCTGTTAAGAGTGACTGACCTGAACCCGTGGTACGCCACCATCGTCAACTACATGGTCACGGGTTACGTACCACCAGGCGAAAGCAGGAAGAAGCGGCAAGTTGAGAGCCGCCGACACCTTTGGGACGACCCATACTTGTATCGGGTCTGTTCCGACGGGCTTTTGAGGAGGTGTGTACCAGCAACCGAAGGAGAGAAAATCATCGAACAATGCCACTCTGCACCATACGGAGGCCACTATAGAGCCTTCCGCACTCAAGCCAAAATCTGGCAGTGCGGATTCTTCTGGCCGACGATGTATGAGGACACGAAGGACTTCATCCGAAGATGCCGGAAGTGTCAGTTTCAAGGCAACATCACTGCTCGCAATGAAATGCCCCTCCATTACAACCTACCGTCGAAGTATTTGATGTATGGGGCATTGACTTCATGGGTCCATTCTAGAAGTCCCAAGATTGCGAGTATATCCTGGTTGATGTGGACTATGTGTCCAAGTGGGTAGAAGCTCTACCATGCCGAGCTGCTGACGCAAAGCACGCATGGAAGATGTTTCATGAAGTGATCTTTCCTCGATTCGGAACACCTAGGATGGTTGTGAGTGATGGAGGATCACACTTCATTGACAGAACATTCAGAAACTTCTTGCATGAGCTTGGAGCAAAGCACAACATAGCTACCCCGTACCACCCTCAAACAAGCGGTCAAGCGGAAACCTCAAACAAGCAAATCAAGAACATCCTGCAGAAAACAGTCAACGAAATGGGGAAGGGTTGGAAGAGCAAGTAACCAGATGCCCTCTAGGCATATCGGACGACCTATAAAACCCCCATAGGCATGTCACCATTCCAGATGCTATATGGCAAAGTATGCCATCTCTCGGTTGAGCTCGAGCACCGAGCTTACTGGGCGATCAAGAACTGGAATATGGACTTCAAGCTAGCTGGCAGGAACCGACAGAAACAGATAGCTGAGCTTGAAGAATGGTGAGAAAAAGCTTACCACAGTGCCAAGATATACAAGGAAAGAACAAAGAAATGGCACGATCACCGAATCAAACCCAAGGAATTTAGAAAAGGCGACCGCGTTCTACTCTTCAACTCCAAGGTATGACTTTTCGGTGTAGGAAAACTTCAGAGTAAGTGGAAAGGACCATACACCGTCATCGAGACCTCCGAGCATGGCGCGATCACCACAGCAGATGACGAAGGTAATATCACTAAGGTAAATGGTCAACGCTTAAAAGTTTTCCTGGAACCCAATTTCGAAAAGGAAATTGAAACAATACATTTGATTAATTGGGTTTAAATTGTAAAAAAATATAATAATAATAATATAAATAAAATATTTCAATTAATTCTGCTTAGTTTTGAATTACCAAAAATAAAAATATGATTTCTAAAAAGGATCTTTAGTTTTTATCTTTTACCTTTCAATAAAACCCTTGTTTCTCTAAAAAATATCTAGGAAGCGTAGCAAAACGCAGGTAGATTCGAAATTTGAAAAGTGGGACGAGCGCGCACGCTAAAATTCAGGGCCAACGGACGTGCCTAGGGGTCGGCCGCCCCTGGCCTGACACGTCTGCGGCCCGATCTTTTCCAGCGTCTATCTCTTCGTCATCCCTATCCTTATCTGCATGCAAATTCAAATTTGTCGCTCGTGATCTCGCCAGGGAGGGCCTTCTTCCTATTTAAACACCCCCTAACCCCTCTCTAAGCCATAGCCATTAGTGCTTTCCAAGTTTACATCTTCACAAACCACCTCTATCAAAAGTAGCGCTTAGGGAATGGGCAGCCACGCGCTAGCGCTGTTCGTGGAGTCGGGAGGATCCTTCGACGCCGAAGGAGAATTCTCTGAGGCGAACATGAGGGAGGCGTTCGGTGTGGAAGAAGGAGAGATGCTGACGTACCCTCTTGCCATCATGCCCCCGTCAAGCATCACGAGCGAAGGAACGAGCCTGCATTCCACGGCTCGCACGAAGGTGGCGGCGCACAAGACGGCGGCACCGAGGAAGACGGCGCGCGACGATGCGCCGCCGACGACGGCGAACAAGAAGAAGGCGCCTGTAGATCCATATGTTGTAACGCCTTCGGATAGTTTAGACTCTAGGTTCTTGTCTTCAGGATCCACTGCGCGCTCTGACCCGTCCTACACCGTGGTGGGAATTAGAAAAACCCGGTGGAGGATGCGGGAAGGGCCTCATGCGTAAGCCGCCGCTCGCGCCACCCGCACCTGCGCCCGCGCCTAAGACAGCCGCGACCACCTCGTCCGCCCCCTTGCGTATCAAACGCGCAAACCCCGCTACAGGGGGCGATCAAACCGGCAGCCAAGTGACTCTAATCTGGCTTGTGCTGCCCCTCGCGTCCCAAAACGCAAGCGCGAAAATCCCATCCTTAGGGGGCAGCCACACGGATTTCTTAGCGACTCAGATAATGAGTCGAAGCGGGAAAGCGCGCGCACTATCGCCACGCTTAGGACTTCTGTGCGGTCACTACGTGGTGTAGTGGAAGAGCTTAAAGGCGAACTAACTAACACCCGCCTGAAATATATAGAGCTTAAGGACGACTTAGCCGCTGTACAATTCGGTCTAACCAACCGGCTTGTCAAGGTGGCTCGGGCTGCGGGTGTAGAGCATGTTCTAGACACAAACCGCATCTAGTTTAATTTTGCTTAGCCGAGTAATGTATTTTCCCTTTTATTCAGATTTCCTTCATTTACTTTGTAATCAATGTCTCGGCTTATATTGAATAATAAAGAAGTCCTTTGTTCGAATTATTTTGTCTCCACTAGTTTTCGTATTATTTTTGTCTACTTGAGAAAAATCAAAGAACAGGTACAAAAACAAGTGTGGGGGAGGAATCGCCATCAAGGTAATCTTACATAGAAAAAATTTCAGAATTATTTTTATTCCTCCTATGACAATTTAAATCTGATTTATATGATAAAAATATTGCTAATAAAATAAAAAGATAAAAAAATAAATGAATACTCCATTACCTTTCTGCCTTTGAAATTAAACATGCATACTCTTTATTCCTCGCCAAAAGCCTACTATTTATGAGCAACTTTTTATAAAGACCCGATTGCTTCTAAGTAATTGAGATTTGCGATATAGTAGGATGATTTGAAACTTGCTCACTTATGCAATGAACTTGGGGATTTATTTGATAAAATTAAAATTGCAAAAAGTCTGCTCTTCAATGATAGATAATTACCTACCAAGGCCAAATATATTACTCTTGATAAAAATTCTACAAATAGCTGCTTATTTGTTTTGAGTTGTGTCAAGTCTTGTTGACCCTTGTTAAGAGATTTATCATGCTCTCAAGATCAAGATCACGTACACTCCAGATACATATATATGCCGCTTCTACACTGGGAGTGCGCAAAAACATGCCTTACATGTCCACCATACAAACACTCCATGTTTTAAAGAATGATCTCTCTAGTGCATCTTAGATAAAGACATGGGCTATGCAAAAATATATATAAAAAAAGAGAAGAACAAAAAAGAAAAAAAAATGGGCAAGTGCCCGCCGTAGAATTAGGGGTATAAAAATACCCACCTGAAAAAAATATAGGACACATGAAGGTCCTAAGTATACAAAAAAAAGATGAGCACATGAAGGCTCACAAGAAAATAAAAGAGTTATGATAGCCATGTCTAGAAATACTTGATGAGATCATATCAACCAACGGAGTTGTTTATACCATATACCACACACTTGCACATCTTGATCTAAGGGTATGACACTTCTCTTCTTGGATCCGAGATTTGACTTGACAATACATACAAGGTAAGTATGCATTCTCCTTGGTCCATACCCAAAACTCCAAATACAGCTTATAGAGGTAGGACAAATCAAGAGGTACTTTTACCTTGGTAAGGAACCAGAAACATTCTCGAGTGATTTGAGACTATCATCTGAAGAGCAAGACTATTTTTATTCACAAGTTTTGAGCAAAGTTGAGTAAGAAGATTTGAATCCTAACTGTTCCATTTTTCAATTACTCAAGATGTTTTGGTAGACACTCTAAATGCTCATAAGTTCAGGTGAGGCTTGGAATAGTTTGTATGCAGGTTCATTATCAGGAGAAGTGGAACCATCTTAGCCCAAAAACATAAGCTTTACTCGAGGACGAGCAAAGGGCTAAGTGTGGGGGAGTTCGTTGGCGTTTCTTAAAATACACTTTTCATACCACCAACATGCATACAAACTCTATAAAATATCACCAAACATTAGAAATAGGGCTTTTTATGCTAACCAAATTCCACAGTTTTGGTGAACACATGTGTATGCAGGACACTAGGGTTTGAGCAGCCAAAATGAAAGAATTGAAGGCATATTTAATTCAAATATAGAAGTGCATCGAAATGCAATTGGATTCAAACTCAGAAGGCCGAGGAGCATCGTCTGGGCTTTGGGCCTGGGCCAACGGAGCCAGCCAAGGGGCGGCCACCCCCTAGGGTCGGCCAACCCCGGCCTGGCCCAGCTCCCCACCGCCTTTTGCAGAGGCGGTGCATGCGAAGCCCTAGCATGGTTCCCGGCTGCATTTTGCAGTTTATCCCCTCCCAAACCGACCTTCCACACCTATATAAGGAGGGGGAGAGGGCCGCACATTCATCATCATTCAATCCATTCAAGCTTCAAGTCCACAAGAATAAAGAGAGATACAAGAGTAGTAGTAGAGAGGCGGAGCTTCCACTCATATCCTTAGCCTCTAGTTAGGAATAGAATAGGAGAGTGAGTTAGAGTGTAGAGTAAGAGAAGTAGCAAGCACCCGATCCGTTCCCCTAGTTGCACTGGGTGGAAGGGCCGAAGTGCTGCCCGCTTCCCGAGCTGTACCTCTACAACCTGGAATACCATATTGGGGTAAGAAAAGGTTGTATTCTTCTTTTGTTCTAAGAAGTTATTGATTAATCGTTATCGTGTTCTTATAATTTTGCGGGTTCGTTGTCTATCTCTCGGTAGATACTCTAGTAGAGGGACTCTTGCTGGCTGGCGGGAGGACCTGCGCAACGCTAGAGTAGTAGCAAATAACGTAGACGTGGTGTCTAGGTTAGAGGTTACCCTCGTTTGCCTCGTATCCCACGGTTGAGGGGTCGGCAGCAGGTGGTGACAGCCCTGTTTGTCCTTAGTTTCCCCCACGTCCGGATACGGCGTAGAGCTACACGGCGGTATTACCTGGTAGACCAGGTATGCTCCGGTGCCCGAAGTAAGATTAGAAAAGCACGTTGCCTTGCACAAAACTTCTACCATTAGGAGAACCCCACTACCTAAGTCATCCCTCTCACTTTACTCTAGGGTACACTTAGTTTAAGTCTCAAAACACCTCCGTTCCCTATGAAATCTCGATACCCTGAATACCACCGGGTGAAGTGCTACAACGGTACTTCCGTGCGCTTGCGGATAATTGGCTGCATCGCTAAGAAATACCAACAGTCCTCTTGCTAGTGGTGACCCGCAAGTCACACTCTCCCACGTGGAGTGCTTACCACAAGCTATAGCAGTTGACCCGGCCAGACCACTTGTCGCTCTTCACGTCTCGCTCAACTAGAGTTGCTCTTCGCGATCCCTGCGGGGTGAGCACCGTACCCCTCACAATCTCTTCTCCGGAGCATCGCACAATCTCCTTGCGTGCTTCGACGGAGTCACAAGCCACCAAGCCGTCTAGGAGGTGGCAACCTCCAAGAGTAACAAGCATCACCGGCTTGCAACACGAACACCTAGTGCCACTCAATGCAATCTCTCAATGCAACGCACTAGAATCACTCACTCGCTATTGATTCGCACTCTTGCAAGCACAAGTGAGTTAGAGGCTTTCCTAGTACTCTCCAAGCATGGACACTAAGTCCCAAGGGTGCTCAGCACCAGCCAAGGCCAACCACCACTTCTATTTATAGCCCCAAGGGCTAAACTAGCCGTTGCCCCTTCACTGGGCAAAACACGTGGGCACCGGACGCTCACAGGGAGCCATCGGATGCTCAACCCCCAGCGTCCGGTGCTCAGGCATCAGCCATGTGTCACTAGCCGTTTGAACTCGACCGTTGCCGCCAACGGCTGCTGCTCACGCGCGCCTGCACAGCACCGCCGGACGCTCTACTGCGTCACACCGGACGCGTCCGGTGCACACCGGACCCGTGCGCAGAGAACTCCGCAAACTCGCAGGATTACCGGACGCAAGCCACCGGACGCACCCTGAGCGTCCGGTGCTCACCGGTCAGAAACTCCTCGCGCGCGCTCGCTAACGTCACACACCACAGGACGCTTGAACAGTAACCGCCCAGCGTCCGGTGCCAGCGTCCGGTGCGCTCTGCACACCTGAGCCAAAGACACCACACCGGACGCTCTGGACCAGCGTCCGGTGCTGCCAACACCAGCGTCCGGTGCGAGAAACACTCCCGCAACTTCTCCAAATTTCCCACTGGCGCAATAGAAAATATGCACTTAATTTTCTCAAAAGCATCACCACCAAGTGTGCCAACACCAAAGTGCAAGTGTGTTAGCTTTTCAGCTCCTTTGCAAATGTGCCAACACCACCAAGTGTCCACCACCAAAGTGCAAGTGTGTTAGCTTTTCACAAACATTTTTCCAAAAGGAGTTAGCCTCTCAAACTTGCCACGCCACTCGATCCTAACACGTATGCAAAGTTAGATCGCTCAAGTGGCACTAGATGACCGATATGCAAACAAGTTTGCCCTCTTGATAGTACAGCCATCTATCCTAAATCCGGTCATAAACTTGTCTACACACCTATGACCGGTGAAATGGAAATGCCCTAGGTTATACCTTTGCCTTGCGCTTTCCATTCCATCTCCTCCAATGTTGATGCAACACATGCACCAACCAATCACCAAATGATATGATCCACTTCATATCATCACGTGACTGTATTGGTTCTTGTACTCTAATCATCATGAGCTTCTAATTGTTGACTTGAACTATGTTGATTTGCCTAGGCTTCCATGTCCGGTTTGAACCAATGACAAGCTTTTTCACACCTCACATTAAGGGTTATCTTTCTAATGTTGTACTTGTCACTTGTTAACAATCCAAAATAGATCAAGTACTTGGGTTTACTAGCTTATGAACAAACTCATATACATACCACTAGATCAACTAATCATTCAAGCAATAGTGGTAGGCTATGAATTTAAAACTTTTCATTTGTCATGCATGATCCTATTGAGCATGTACTATATGCACTAACCACATACTAGTAAGGGATGAAATGATTATGCACATTACAATGATACCTGTGCTATGTTGGAGAAGAGGATAGTCACATAGATTCCAATTTATTTCTCCAATAGCAATGTGAAGTCCAATTAATAAGCTTGGCGAAGACCAATTATAAATGCCAATTGATAGATCAAATCTTCACCCATATGAATGGAGAACCACTTATTGATTAAGTGCACTATCTTGTTGTGGTTGACTTGCTTCTTCTTTTGACCATTCCTTGCATGAGAGAACTACTAAGAATATCACTTGAAATAGCATGACTAGCTCTCTTTTGGGTTGTTGCTTGCTTTCTTGATCAATCCTTTTGATTGCTTCAACTAGGCATCTCAAATGTCCTTCGGATCATCACTTCCATGTTAGCCTTCCAAGCACCACACTTGGTTTACCCATTCCTCGGGCGGCACACCCCTCACATAGGGAGAAGTGACCTCTCTCTAAAGAACCATTCTTGACACTCACTTGAATTGCTTTGATTGATTGATTCAAGTGATGGACTTAATATGATGAATATCCATGAATTTTTCTTTAAGTCATTTTCTTTCTTTTTGTTTAAGCCCTTTTCTATCTACCAAATGATCTCCAATAGTTACTAGAACTTAAACTTCATCTTGAGTTTGATCTTGATCTTCAATTTGAGTACTAAAAGTGTACACCAAGTACATTTCACAACCAAATGCCCTTGTACTCATTACTTGTCATGCTTATAGATCAATTCAAAATCAAACTTAGGTGCCTTAAACACTTGTAATCCTATTTTCAACTTGAGGACCTTTCAATTTAAGTGACTCTAGATCAATCTAATAATTGTCACTTTTCTGGCAGATTCTGTACCCTTTAAAGAAATATCCATATCTCACAATGTACAGATCCAAATACCACGAAATTTGGTGGAGATGAGATTCACTAAGTCATCTAGCAGCTGTAAAAAGTTGAGCTTCATTTGACTTCTAAATTGCTACCAGATTTCAAATCTTCCACCACTGCTACATGCTGAAAACTGCTGCACCATAGCTGATATGATCTACTCCAAAACTGAAGTATCCCTCATCCAATTTTCATGAGATTTTTACAGCATCTTCTATGATAAATGTACAGCATGCATACCAAATTTCAATCCATTCCAAATAGATTTGATCACTCAAACTCAGACTTGATCACTGCTAGCTCAGTTTTTCAAAAGTGGACGGATTTCAAGCAATTGAGCTATGCTTGTTCAAATTGAATCAAACTTGAAATCAACTTGATTGAATACTTTCACAAGGCATATATCCATTCTGTCCACTTACTAAATGTTTTCTTATGAACTTATCCAACCCAAATCAATCCAAACTTGATTACTAATCATTTAATCCATTCAATCATCTTATAGCAAGCAATATTGCATATTTATCCAATTCAATCAACTCATATGCACCCAAATGAATGTGATCAACAAAGATATACCTTGGTTAGCTCATGATCATCTAATTTGCAAGCTTCAACTCATGTAATTGCAAGTCATCAAATAATCCAATAAATCACCACAACTTGAATGTGACACTTGTATGTTGTAGCACATTTGGACTTCACTTGTTTGACTTGGTATTGGGATAAGTACTAAGCTTCAATACTTGACTCAATCATATGATGAATAATATAAGATTAATTGAATCAAGCCTCCAATACCGATGGTACCTAGGGGACATGAATGAGCCATGTGTCCCCTTTCCCGGCATAAGTAGCAACTTCTCTTTGATTGAGCATTTTCTTCCTTGCTCATGTGTTGCTTCTCGTTGCCTTGCCTCTTGAAAGTTGCTTGAGCCTTCTTCTCAAGCTTGGTAGGACACTTCGAGGCAAAGTGTCCACCATTCTTGCACTCAAAACATTTGATGTGGGAGAGGTCTTTTGATGATCTTGATTGTCTACCTCCCCTTCTTGTCTTCTTCTTCATCATCCCCATGTTACCACCATCTTCATGGTAGATTTTGACTTGAGCTTGGGGCTTCTTTTCTTTCTCAACTCGTGGCTTTGGTTGAGGCTTCACTTGATGCTTCACCAATTGCTTGGTTGAGCACATTGATGTGAGATGACCCCAAGTGCGGCACTTGAAGCACTTGACATGCTTGAGCCTCTCTTCTTCTTTCATCTTCTTGAGCTTCTCTTTGTTTGGGCAACCATTAGCAAGATGTCCCACTTCATGGCACCGATAGCACATGAAATGAGAAAGCTTTCTCTTTTCTTGCTTTCTTTTGCCCTTTGTCATCTTCTCCTTGAAGCCAAGGCCACACTTGTCACCATAGATTCTTTGAGTCTTCAATATATGCTCAAAGGTGACTTTTGAATTATAGCACTTCTCTAGCTTGTTGCTCAAATTTTTCACTTGTTCATTGAGCTTATTGTTCTCCTTCAAAAGGTTAGTCTCACAAGACATAGAAGTAGAACAAGCATCTAAATGTGAAGAACATGGCATAGATAATAAATCATCACAAGAGGTGGATACATGCTTCTTGCCTACATCACAAGGGTTAGTAACAATATGTGATTGATCATTTGACCCAAGTGATGAGCTCTCACTAATTTTAATTTTTTCATTAGAAAGCTTCTTAGTGAGAAAAGCATGATTTTTTACCAAGTTGTCATGAGCAACACAAAGTTCCTCATGAACCAATTTAAGCTCTCATGTGAACAAGTAGTAACATAAAGTAGATGCTTTTGTTGTTCACATGTGGTCTTTAGAAATGAGTTTTCATTTTTCAATTTACTTGTTTTAGCCATCTCATTTCTTAAAGCTTTGGTGAGTCTACATACAAGCTCCAAATTTGGATCATCACAATCAACAATCACACCTCCAATAGATACCTTGTCGTCGCCGTGAGACATGGACGAATGTGATGAAGTGGATGAGCTTGTAGAAGCATCACTCTCATAGCCATCATCTTCATCTTCACTTGACCATGAGGTGGAGCAATCCTCCACAACCATCTTGTTGTGGTCATGCTCAACATCCTCATGTATCTCCACCTTTGGTTCCTCCTTTTTGAACTTGCCATCATCCCATGTGGAGGACTCACCGAAGGTATGTTTGATAGACTCCCACATTTCATATGCGGTTCCTTTGGAGTTTATCTTATCAAACAACTCAAAGCTCAAAGATTTCATTAGATAACAATAAGCTTCACAATCAAGTTCAAAGAGAACCTTTTGAGCTTTGTTGAGATTCTTATGGTCCAAGTTGTGTGAGACCATTAGTGACAATCCACCAAAATTTAGGTCCCTTTGCACGAAAATGATCAAGCATGTGATTTTGCCAAAGTGCAAAGTTTGTACCATCAAAAATGTGTGTCTCACAATCATCTACCCCACTAGACGCCATCCTCTCGGGTCGGTGAAGACCACAAATGAGAGACCTAGCTCCGATACCACTTGAAGGGTCGAGATGGCACACTAGAGGGGCGTGAATAGTCCTTTCTAAAAAATATTACGCCGACTAACCGAAACAAATGCGGAATTAAAACTATCGGTCTAGCCAAGACTACACCCCTCTATCTAAGTTCTCTAGCACCTTGTAAAAGATCCTAAACAAGCAAACAAGGTGCTACCTTAGCAAGAGCTCCCCTAAAAATTCTAGGAGCAAGGTCACACAAACCTATGCAACTAGTACTTTGCAAACCGGGGGAGCTCCTAGTGAGGCAAAGCGCAAAAAGCCTAAGATCACTAGCAAGCTCAATAACAAGGCAACCAATGCCAAATTAGAGAGCACAAAATACTTAGCTACACAAACTAAGCAATGTGACTAACAAGGTTACACAAACCAAATTAGTCACGCAAGGGATCTACTTCTAGCTACACAAGCAAGAAGGTAACTAGCAAGCTTTACAAGCTAACTAATTACAAGAGCAACCACAAGCACAAGTATATGAGTGTAAGAACAAGCTTGTGTTAGGAACTTACAAACCAATGGGAAGAACAATGTTGACAAGATGATTTTCTCCCGAGCTTCACTTGGTTGCCACCAAGCTACGTCCCCGTTGAGACAAACTCCAAGGTTGCCGCCGGTCCTCTTGCTAGTGGTGACCCGCAAGTCACACTCTCCCACGTGGAGTGCTTACCACAAGCTCTAGCAGTTGACCCGACCGGACCACTTGTCGCTCTTCACGTCTCGCTCAACTAGAGTTGCTCTTCGCGATCCCCGCGGGGTGAGCACCGTACCCCTCACAATCTCTTCTCCGGAGCATCGCACAATCTCCTTGCGTGCTTCTACGGAGTCACAAGCCACCAAGCCGTCTAGGAGGTGGCAACCTCCAAGAGTAACAAGCATCACCGGCTTGCAACACGAACACCTAGTGCCACTCGATGCAATCTCTCAATGCAACGCACTAGAATCACTCACTCGCTATTGATTCGCACTCTTGCAAGCACAAGTGAGTTAGAGGCTTTCCTAGCACTCTCCAAGCATGGACACTAAGTCCCAAGGGTGCTCAGCACCAGCCAAGGCCGGCCACCACTTCTATTTATAGCCCCAAGGGCTAAACTAGTCATTGCCCCTTCACTGGGCAAAACACGTGGGCACCGGACGCTCACAGGGAGCCACCAGACGCTCAACCCCCAGCGTCCGGTGCTCAGGCGTCAGCCACGTGTCACTAGCCGTTTGAACTCGACCGTTGCCGCCAACGGCTGCTGCGCACGCGCGCCTACACAGCACCACCGGACGCTCTACTGCGTCACACTGGACACGTCCAGTGCACACCGGACCCGTGTGCAAAGAGCTCCGCAAACTCGCAGGATCACCGGACGCAAGCCACCGGACACACCCTGAGCGTCCGGTGCTCATCGGTCAGAAACTCCTCGCGCGCGCTTGCTTACGTCACACACCACAAGATGCTTGAACAGTAACCGCCCAGCGTCCGGTACGCTCTGCACACCTGAGCTAAAGACACCACACCGGACGCTCTGGACTAGCGTCCGGTGCTGCCAACACCAGCGTCCCGCAACTTCTCCAAATTTCCACTACACCACAACACCAACATAGGCGCCGAACCGTCTGACGCGAAAAGCCGTTATAGCCTCACACGATCTGACGCAAAAAAGATATAGCGTCAGTCCTGTGACGCAAAAAAGATATAGCGTCAGTCCTGAGCTGACACAGTAAGTCCTGACGCTAAAGACTTATTGCGTCGGACCAGAGTTTTTGACGCTAAAGACTTATTGCGTCGGACCAGAGTTTTTGCGTCAGACAGCATGCCACCAAGATTTGTTATTGCGTCAGACAGTCTATTGCTAGGATATGGCGTCAGATACTCTTTTGCCATACATATAGCGTCAGCCCATCCAATAGAATTCATATTTATAGCGTCAGATTGTTCAACAGGATAATTTAAATGTAATAAAAATAATAAATTCAATTGAAAAAACATTTAGGACATATATATATATCAAATCCACATTAAAGCTTAATGTCCATCACATAAACATATATGAGCACATACATCACATAGAGGTCAATACATACATATATTAATTTTGTCTCTTGCATGTTTACATCACATCCAGCAAATTAAGTGAAGCATACAATCTTGTTTTCACATTATATCATCCAATATAGTGAAGTCTACCAAAAGCACATGAATGCACACCAGCAAGCAATCATAATAGTTTGTATTTGCTACACTAAGGTTTGTGCACTGCACAATCATATTGAAAAACCAAAATAACATCCACCAGGTTATCTGGAGAAGCATTTTCCACAAACTCAAGCCAAAGACTTGTTGCCAGCACTTCCTGAAAAATGAAACATGTTCAACCAATTCAGTCAAATACATAACTAAGTTGAGGATATATTGTAAGTGAAATTGCTAGCAATATTCAGCTACTACCATCACTGGGCAAATTCAAAGCAAAAGATGGGCAAGCACTATAGAGGAAAGTATAGAGTCATGGACTTCCAGCCACTTCAGAATAGTTCAGGTTCCAAAATCAAAGAACAGTTTGTACAAGTGGTCCTTTTTTGTAGAACATGCCTTATGCATGCATTGCATTAAGAAGATAGAGGTTTGTTACAACAAAAACAACAACCTGAGCTTGGTAACGAATGTTACCATGTCCCAAACCAGCAACTCACAAATTTTGAATTAAAGGGCTATATTTGACCATTGAGATGATAACATAAGTTGTCGTTTGAACAACCAAGAGATGAAATAAACTAGCAACCAGTAGATGAACCAACAGAAGATAATATAGGTTATCTAAGAGAACAGGTTATCATTAGCAACCAAGAGAAGCTTGACCACTTGCTCTGCTAGAAGCAGATGCTCTGAAACGGGGGTTATCTAAAATAAAATCTCTACTATATGAAGGAAAACAACAACATGCACACCAATCTTGGATAGGATCACACATTCATGACCAAAGAGCAACAATGGCACAGAAAAATTAATCTAATAACCAAACATTGAGAACAAACATCCACAGGCTATCTAACATAGACTCTGGGTTGTGAAGACAACATGGACTCTGGGTTCAGCAAAGCATCGTAGAGGAACCTAAGATCATGCAGCAGTTGTTCAACAGAAGGTCCAAATGCAGCTGCATTTGCTGGAGACCGAGTGGATGAAGATTCCAACCTGCTTGTCATGAAACAATTTAGTTAAGTTTCTGGATCAAGTTCAGCAATTTTATAAAGAGAAAGCAAACAGTGCTCACCTGTACTCAATTGCACTAGTCTCAGCATCACAGCGGACAGCAACAGAAAGGCCATTATCCAGTTGTTTCCCACCCAGTTCTCGAAGAGAATAATCAAGGAGCTTGATTCTCCATGGGTGTTCCGCAGCGGAGGCCATTATAGGCATTATAGTATAAATTTAAGGCTACAAGTAGATGAATAGTGCAATTGTGATGAGTGGAAAAGGTTGTAAAGACTCATAGCAATAGCAAATGTTTACATACAAGGATAGTAAACTCATTCAACCAATGGTATACCGTGCTTGAAATAAGTATCACATTTCAGTTGCACCAAAAATACCACTGATAACATGCAACACTTGTGAACTGCATAGCAAATTCGATGATTGTGATTTGTAATGTACATTTTCACCTGAGACAGAAGTAATTCACAAACAAGTTTGCATGCCCAACTAAAAATATTGACTAGTGAAGCAGCAACAAAAAAGATCCATTCTACAGTTTATAAAAATGGTCATCAAGTAAAATGACAGTTACTGAACCAGCACAAACTGAGGCATGCTTCAATTAGACAAACACTTCATATTCATCCTGATTTGAAAATTCCCAGTTTGAGAAGAGGCTTCATAAGTATGAAGTATACATCGCACACAACAGTTTGGTGCATATAGTGCACCAATCCATTACACTAGTTGATCTCACCTAAGACCGGCTAAGTGTACATAGTGAGCACACTAAGTTGGAAAAAAACATACGGCAGTCAGCCTAAACAAATGAAAACTGCAGCTATCACATAGCACAGCTGCAGGCCCATGAGATCCAACGACATGTATGCGGGGCGACTAAACAAAAACGCATTCTATGCGGGGCGACGCTGAACAAAAACAGCGGGCACATTTGCGTAACTTGCACAGGCCATCTTGAATTGTAGCCAGTCCTACATACTGTTACGTGTTAATTAGTTCGACCAAAATCCTAAAGCTGCAGAGAACCCAAGTCCCCAAACAGCCGAAATCAACCACTAAGACCAGAAGCTAAAGGAGTAGGGGATGACAGAAGGAAATCGTACCACGAGGGTGTGGTCCACGTCCCTCTTGAACCCCCGCAGCTTCTCCGCCACGAGCTTCCGGAACTGCTCCTCTCCGGAGGCGGTGAAGCCGACCTTCAAGGTGCGAAGTTCATCGTCCGCCTCGTCCATCGCGGCGGAGGTTTCCAGAACTCCCCACGCAACCCTAGATCCAGCACGAAGCGGTCCCGGGACCGAGAGGAGTGGGGGGCAAAAGGAGGGCGGGTGGCGGGCGGGCGGCCGCTTTATCCGAATCGCTGCAGCGACCGGGAAGCTTCGACGGCGTGGCGGAGGGGAATAGACTCGCCGGCAAGCGGCGGCGACGCGTGGAGATTGGGGTGGGCGACGGGGCAGGCTGGACTGCGAGAGGCCAGGCGAGATTTTATTGGGTTTTTGTTTGGGCTTGTCGTGGGTTTCTGTTGACTTTGTTTTGCGTGGGTTCCTTTACGGATGCCAGGTAGGACAGGCGGTTTGGCCACGAATCTGAGCACGATTTGATGGGCATTACTCAGCTGCTTATCTAACATTTTTCTAACATTTGACCCAGATTCTTAACCTGCAGCACTCTTAGCAAGAGGTGGAGCCAGAGAAACAAATTAGATCGAGATAAAGGAAAACCATAAAAATAATACTTTAAAGAACTTATTTTTAAAGTCCCGCGCCCGTCCGTCTTCGTCGAAGTCACAAGTCGCGCTTTTTTTCACGTAAAATCGCCTGCTTCGCGGTTGGTGGGATTTGAACCTGAGACCATGCCCTTGCGCGTAGCCTTCTCTACCACTCCACCTATTACTCACTTGTGTCTATATTAGAGTTTAGTTCCCCACATATTATTCTAAACCGAGCATATATTGATTATTTGAAGCCCTAAACGGATTCTAATGGAAAAGTTATCAACTAAAAAGTTTCATAACTTTTCATGATCTACAAATTTTATATTGGTAGTTTCTCCATCCGATGTCATTTACAAAATTTGAATTTTAAATTTGAGAAATTCAAACGTAGTTTTCGACGACAAGAGAGGTGGACAGTGTACTAGTTTAGACAAGTGTTTCTAAAAGAGAAAACTAAGCGCGGGCAGGTGAGCGAGGGTGGAGCCCATTATTTCTCGCGTCAGAGAGGTGGACAGTGTAGCTTGTTTTAGCGTCAGTTAGTTAGACTCTGAATATAAATACCTACAGCGTCAGACAATAGCACGCTAAATTCAGATTTAGCGTCAGATGGTCTTTGGGCAATATTTAGCGTCAGATCATCTAACTGCAAAAAAAAAGATTATGCGTCAAATGTCTGATGCTATAAAAGTGTTGTGGTGTAGTGTTCCCACCGGCGCAATAGAAAATATGCACTTAATTTTCTCAAAAGCGCAATAGAAAATATGCACTTAATTTTCTCAAAATATGCACTTAATTTTCTCGCAAGCTCGGCGGGAGGGAGAGAGGAACCCACACCCCTCTCAACCCTAGGAACTCCACCTCCTTTGCAAATGTGCCAACACCACCAAGTGTCCACCACCAAAGTGCAAGTGTGTTAGCTTTTCATAAACATTTTTCCCAAAGGAGTTAGCCTCTCAAACTTGCCATGCCACTCGATCCTAACACGTATGCAAAGTTAGATCGCTCAAGTGGCACTAGATGACCGATATGCAAACAAGTTTCCCCTCTTGATAGTACGGCCATCTATCCTAAATCCGGTCATAAACTTCTCTACACACCTATGACCGGTGAAATGAAAATGCCCTAGGTTATACCTTTGCCTTGCGCTTTCCATTCCATCTCCTCCAATGTTGATGCAACACATGCACCAACCAATCACCAAATGATATGATCCACTTCATATCATCACGTGACCGTATTGGTTCATCGATCTTGACCTCACTTGCTCTTCACCGTTGCCTCGGTCCATCGGCGCCAAGTCTTGCTCAAGCTTCACCGTCACACGCGGTCCCTTGCTTCAAAGCCTCCAACTTGCCCTTCACTCTTGCAACCGGTCCATCGAGCCAAGCCTCATCTTAATCTTCTCAACCTTGGTCACATGACTCCATGTGATGTCTCATATGCAGTAAGCTCCTCCATCATCACATAATCACCTATGGACTAATCTCCTGTGTATCTCACATAAACATTATTAGTCCACCTAAGTTGTCACTCAATTACCAAAACCAAACAAGGACCTTTCAATGGGCCAAGTCTCCTAGCCCAAGTCTAGCCGTAAGGGTATAGGGGTTTATACCCCCACAGGGGGCCTGCTTATATAGCCCTTCCAAATGAACGTGGGCCGTCAGATCAAACCGACCTTAATCGCATAGTTTTTCTTAATCCCTTAGGTCGGTGGAGCATGATCCGCGAGGCGGGGCCTGATTGGTCGAGACACGTGGGCGGGCGCCCTGTCCCCGGGCCCGCTCGGCCTCCCATTCGTTCCCGTGGCTTTTGGACTCTTCTAGATGATAGAAAATTGGCGCACACGTTAATATCTCTATGTAAACCCGACGTGTGGGCCTTTCCTCCATATTTCCTAATAACCCCCTGCAAAAATAGACAAACACCAAAACTCGTGGAATTCTGTCAGATAAACCCCTAAGTCTGGGTGTTGGTTGCATTTGGATCCTTTTCTTTATTTATTTGATAATTAAATTTGATACTTAAGGACCTTCAACAACTCCCCCAAGCTTACCTCTTGCTCATCCCTGAGCAAGGATAGACTCAGCGATGGATCAGAAGTTGCTGTAATGCCTTTAAAAGTTGACGGTACACATGCTTTCAAATGAGGTCTCATCTCTGAGTTAGAGTAAACTATTAAAACTTAAAACTTACTCATTTTACCTTTCACCATGGGGCTTGTAACCATCACTTGTGTCTTGAGCAGTTAAAAGATAGAACAGTCTAGTCAAGCGTCATGTCTCTTATTCTTGATCAGCTATAACTCTAGAGTTTTTACAGATTTTTAAATAAAACTCAGAGATTCATTTATATGACTCTCTCAGATCTCTCTTTTGTGGTATTTCTGGATCCTTACCAAGCAGTGATGGTATATACCTTCTCTCAAAGTATGTGGTATTTTTTGGTATGAGGCATAGTGACATTGTCTTCTCTCTCACCCTACTCTAATAAGGTTTTGATATCTGGAGCTCATAGGTGGAAGATAGAGTATACATACTTACAAGACATTTATTGCATAGTCAAACCATGGATCCAGAGAAACAAGTCAATAAGTCAAATCAAGATGTGCATGTGTGGCGAGTGAATGGTGTATGGTGATGATGGTGATAACAATGGTGAAAGTCTAATTCTACTTTTGCTCTTTTGAGGGGGTACATACCTTCCTTGCACTTGAAGCTTTTGAGGAGAATGAGATGCTCTATATTTTATTTTTCTTTTCTCTTAGGTGGGTATCTTGTACCCCTAATTCTACTATCAGACACTTGTCCATTTTTACCTCTCGTCTCACTTTTTTTCGAGGTTTCGGGCACTTGCCCCTTTTTATTTCCTTGTATTTTTCCTTTTTCTTCTCTCTCTCTTTTTTAGAGCACTCACCCTCCTGGAATAATGTAGCAAGTGGTAGTTATCAAAATATCTTGAGCATTTATTTCATAGGGAAAAATAGAAATGGGATAATGGTTTTGGCTATTCTCTCCCGGATAGGAGCAGAATAATTTTAGGTGAATCTGGAGATGGAATTGAGTGGATGTATGTGGATTCGTACTTTCGGAGTAGAAGTAGCATGTATGAGTGAACGTGCAAGTGAATCTTGATTTTAACCGCAGGACAAGCTCCTAAGGGTCTACACAGCTTGACCACACTCAATGCTCATAAGCACTAAGAAGTAAATGTATGGTTCATAGTCTAATAAACATGTATTTATGGTTGTGGTAGGATTTTAAACTCTCATCATACAGGAACTCATCATGCAATGTTTTAAAGATTTTTAAAGATAAAATTCTCCAGAATTCTAGCATATCTAGGAACAGATAAACAACAGCTCAACCTTCCCATATCGTATCCATTAACGACTTAGACTTTAGATCAAGTACTCTTCCTACAAGTTCAGGTTTAGAGCAAATCTTAATTCATAACAGTCATGACTAAACTTGAGACAGATTTCAATTTTGAGAACTAGTCATGGCAGAGCAACTATTCATCATTTCCATATGAGAGCTTATCATGAGGGTTCTTAGCAAACTTTATTTATTTATTTATTCAGCAAACTAAGCAAAGATATATATAAGCACAAAATCTTTATGGGTTTTTATGATTATGCATCTTTTTATTAATTGAGTAAAGTATAAACGCGAGTAGAAACACTTAACTAGATAAATGGGGGTGCTCTCCCCCAAGCTGGATTTTGACGTAATTTCTTGTGATGTAGCTAGCAAGTGACGGAGGTGTATTTGAATGTCGGCAGCACCCTGACAGCGATTCCGTTTGCTAGTCTTCTTTGAACCTTGAATTCTGTGGAGCACAAATAGACAACAAAGCTTTGTGGAACTGGTTAAGTGTTTAGCATAAAATCTCTTAGCCGTTATCATGCTGAGCCTCCTCAATAAATGTTACTCTCTTTAGTAGGATCACAATCTTATTTTTATATTTTTATTTTTATAGGACAGGAATATATTTATTTTATTTTTACGCCACTACAGTGAATGTACTTATGGGTTTTATGCCACGAGCATACTCACATGGGGCTTACTATTTTTAATATTTTTATTTTCTTTTCAAGATAGTTACTGCGAGATTCATTGTCTGCATCCACTGGTCCTCAAGGTTTGCCCCAAGCATCTTTACAAGGTTCTTTGCGGCATCTCTGCACTTTGAACCAGTAAGCTGGGTTCTCAGTGAATCCAAGCATCCAGGACGGAGATCACGAGGAGCCTCGTAGATGCACACCAGGAAGGCCAGGGACAAGAAAACTATGTTGAACACGTCCTTGAAGTTGGCATGAGGCTGTGCCCCAGGGAACCGAAATGACAATTTCTTGTCTGGACAATACCTCATCACTGAGTTGACAATGTCGACGAACACCTGTATCATATCTTGTTCGTCTAGAGTTTGCTGTGTCTTTGTTTTCAGGTGGACTGGTTTTGACGTCACAACCAAGGAGAAGCTTATAAAAGTGATAGTCAAGTACCTTAAGATGTTACCTTACTTGAAGAGTGATGGTACAGTATCACCTTGTGGAAGCTTTCCTTTCTTAGCGGTTGTGCATCGTGTTTGTGGCACCCTCCTTGGATCATCTCTTATGAGCTATGTCTTCCTTGTGTAAATTGTTAAACTTCATGTGTCTCTCTCTTTGTCTCCAATATGAGTTTATCTCAGGAATTCCCAGGTCGATATTGAAAGTTTTCCTACAGGGGTTAGTCCAACAAAATATCCAATATCTACTATAGCACACTATCGGCTCAACCTAGACACCTTGTCTAATTTGATTTAGGATGGCATTTTAACCTAAGTACCATGCTTAATTTAAAATCCCTTGGAAGTAAGATCATCATTCCTAAACTAAGCACCTTGCTTATTTAAGAGATAAATGAAACTACTCCAAACCTAGACATATACTAAAGCAAATAAAGGTAGCATGAGAGCATTTATAGAGATCTACTCAAGTGCAGATGACGTAGTGTGATTAGTATTTAACAAATTGAGCATGTCTCAAAGTAGGGACAACCAACACAACAACATGGCAAAGGATGTTTTTATGTAAAGTACTCCCCCAAGCTTGAATTTTGCAAAATTCAAGTTTGGATGAATTTAATTTAATGTTGTATGATGATTGGTTGGACATACCTTGTGCTTGTCATTCATCCGATCTTCTTGCTCCAATCCTGGAAAGGTTAGTGACAAGAATACCCAAAGGAATATTTTTACAATTATCCTTATATGCTCAATACACAAGGTAATGTTGCAAATAATTAAAAGCTCATGTTACGATCTGATCAGTGCTTATTTTAGGACACTAAGCTTGTCCTTGGGAAACCATCAATTTATGTCAGTGAAGTGGTTTCCCCTCCAATGTTGACCTATATCAAGATCAACTCAACGAGATCTGCAATATTTATTATAGACATATGCATCGACAACCGCCCTTTTAAAGTTTTTATAAATAGAAAGGAAGACAGGGTTGGAGATCTCAAATGTGGTGATGTTGGAGAGACCAATAGATTGGGAAGATGTTGCATATGAGCATGGAGTAAACAAAGTGTCTATGAAATAAATTCCATGCTCATTAATGTTATCGTCGTCTCCAATCTAAATGTTCAGAGTTTCTCCTAGATTGGTCTCGCCTATGTCCTCTTCTATAGTTGGATGAATCTCATCTTCAAAGGGAGTCAAGAACTCACTGTTTGAAATTGAGCCAAAGTCAGAATCCATTAAGGCTTCTTCCTTGTCCATCCATTCTACACATTCTAGCCATTTAGAACTTGTGATCAGGAAAGGGGAGGTGTTAGAATTTTCTATATCGCTTAGCTCTCCTTCTATGACATTACTTGACATGTCATCCTCATGGTCTTTATGACTCCTATGGTTTGATCGTCTTGATGGATTGCTAGGATCATCATGAGACTGAAAAGGAGAGGGATAAGAGGGGTCTCTATGGTCAAGGATGGATTCAGAATTTGTGAACAAGGAAGGGGAGCAGATAGAATCTTCTATATGGTTTAGCTCTCCTTCACTTGATATGTCATCCTCAACTTCTTCATAACAGGAACCAGGACATTCTCTAAGAGAACCACTATTGCAAGGATTTGAATTATTCCTGCATGAAGGTCTCTTATGGAACCAGAAGTCTAAACCATTAGCATCTGAAAGATTTAAGGTCGGAATTCCTTCCTCCCTTGGAGAATTTTGGGGTATTGATGGTTTAGGATCGATAGCTAAAGTTTGGGATTGAAGTGGTTGTCATTTGGCTATCGAAACTTCCTCTTCTTGTCTAGGAACTTATTCTTTCTCTTTCTCAGGGATATAAATGCTAGGAGACTTTCCGCTCATTAAATCAATCAAATTCAAGCCTCACTAGCGGACAGGCGGTGGAAGGATCCTCCAGAGGCCGCATTAAGGGTTTGCTTATTTCCCTACTAAGGCCCTTAAAAAGTGAATTAGAAGAACTTCTTCTGGAATAGAAAGATTTGGGCCAGTGAGAGTAAGGTCAATAAAGCGGTCCCATGATTCGCCAAGAGATTCTTCTTCTAGTTGTCTAAAAGAAAGAATCTCATTCCGAAGATCCGCCACTTTGGAGATCGGAAAATATTTAAAAACAAAACTATTGTATAGCTCCTTCCAATCTCCATGAGTACTCCTACGTTGAGTTTATACCAATGTCTAGCTTTTCCTGTTAAAGAGAACGGAAAGAGCTTCCATTTAAGGGTCTCATCGGACATGCCTTCTATGCGAAGGAGGTCACAGATTCGTCCAAACTCTTCGAGGTGTGTGTATGAGTTTTCCTCACCTTCTCCTGAGAAAGGATGTTTTGAAGAAATTCTATGGATTCTGGGCTTATCTTAAAACTAGATGTCATGATAGGCTTTGAAGATTTTGGTGGTTTGAGATGTGTGCCCGTAGGTCTATGAAATTGATAGATAGACATGTTTGCATTCATGATAGACCAGAGATTAAGGATTAGATAAGAAGAAAGAATAGCAGAGATGAGGCAAAGGATAGAAGGAAAATATATTATATTATATTTTCTTTTTTTATTTTTAGAAAAATGATTAAGCTAGTTCTTAGTCAACTCAGCAACCGTCTCCCCGACAACAGCGCCAAAAAGCTTGTTGACACTTGCTAACACCACTTAAATACTAGGTTGTCATCCCCAGCATGGCACTAGAGTGTACTATGGTATTTATACGCACACAGATAAATCCGCAAGCGCATGGATACCATTGTAGCTTTTACCCGGTTAAAGGTTTTATCGTATCCATAGGGAAATGGGAGAACCAACTACGCTCTAACCTAACCAAGATAGATAGATAGGTGTAAATAGGAGAGATGGTAGACTTGAATAAGGACAATATTAAAGGTAAAATGATAATGGGGGAATATAGAGTAGAGCAATCTAATCTATGGGCGTGTGGGGGTATAAACCCCTATACCCTTACGGCTGGGCTTGGGCCAGGAGGCTTGGCCCATCATGAAGACAGTCCGAGGTTTGATCCAACTGCTCGGAGTTTCACGCAAGGAAACAAGACGTGGAGATCAAGCCAGATTCTAGTCGGTTAGAATAGGAATTGATATCGTATTATCTATGGCAATTGTAACCGACTAGGATTAGTTTCCAGATCTGTAACCCTGCCCTCTGGACTATATAAGGTGAGGCAAGGGACCCCCCTTAGGACACATTATCTCTCAACACAATCCAATACAATCGGACACAGGACGTAGGTATTACGCCCACACGGCGGCCGAACCTGGATAAAAACCTTGTCTGTGTCTTGCGTCACCATCGAGTTCGTAGCTTGCGCACCGTCTACCAATAAACTACTACCGTGGGTATACCCCAAGGTAGACTGCCGACTAGCTTTCGTCGACAATGGCGCGCCAGGTAGGGGGTGTGCGTGCAGCTCTCTCGACGAACAAGATGGTCATCGTTCCAGCTTCCGCGGCCATGCCTGAAGGCCTCACGTTCACCGTCGACCAGATCACATGGACGACTCATGGCGGCGGCCTCACGACCACGACTTCGGAAGAAACCCAGATCCGATCTGGGACGACAGTGGCGTCGATTCTGATCACGTCAACACCGAGCACTCGACCTCCGCTCCCTCGTTAGAGGGGAAAGAAGGTCGACGACTCGGATCTTTTCCAAGCCCTTGATCGCACCGATCTCAGGCTCTTCGAAGCTTCCCGACTGGTAGATGGGATCTCGCGCCGATCTGATCAAGTCGCGTCGATAGACTCTTTCGACTCCTGCTGGCCAACTCGTGTCGTCACACACGAACAGCTGGGGACGTCTCTGACAATAACTTCCATCCCCACGGGGCGGTCCATCGAGCTCAAGGCAGACTCAGACCAGAGTCCTCCCTACGGACTAAACAATTTGGCCTTCCACTACTCACGGCACATCCGATCCCTTTTCAAAAGGGCGGGCTGGTCGCCGAGACAGAGCAGTCGACCAGCTCACCATTACGTCAACATGGTGTCAATCCAAGTACTGCCGAACGACCAGGCTTCCAGCATAAAGTCCAGCACAGGGTCCATCCCTACCGAGGTTATAAACTCTAAGGACGAAGATTACGACCTGGATTTACCATCGTATCCCCCGGGTTTTTCTCGCTTTCCAGTCTTTCCACCCCGGCGGGGAGATCTTATCTTCAATGTCAGCAACGACGAACCGGTCGTCGACGGAGAAATAGACGAGCAGAAGTAGCTCCGCGAACAGCGCAATGCCGACCGCGCTCGACGGCGCGCGGATGAGGAACGGCAATTTGCGCCGCATAACCTCAGTGATGCTTTCGACATGGTCGGAGATCAGCAAGTCTACAGAACGCCAAGTGCTAACGTGGCTGTTGCTATGGCAAACCTGGACCGACTCCCTGATACTCCTGAGTGCCAAAGTGTCCGATATAGTATACGCGCACACCTGATCGCCGCAATGGGACAGACAGCCACCTTACTGTTGACACTTGCTAACACAACTTGAATACTAGGTTGTCATCCCCAGCATGGCACTACAGTGTACTATGGTATTTATACGCACACGGATAATCCGCAAGCGCATGGATACCGTTGAAGCTTTTACCCGGTTAAAGGTTTTATCATATCCACAGGGAAACGGGAGAACCAACTACGCTCTAACTTAATCAAGATAGATAGATAGGTGTAAATAGGAAAGATGGTAGAATTGAATAAGAACAATATTAAAGGTAAGATAACAATAGGTGATAATATGGGAATAGAGAGTAGAGCAATTCTAGTATATGGGCGATGGTAGCAGAATAGAGAGGATAACTATGGTTTCTCTACTACAAAGGGGTATGTCTATGTCTGGGACGAACCACGTGATAAGATTACACCACAAAGGATGCTTATCCATAGGCCGATAAACCCTACCCATCCTGCTAACGAGAGGTGGACTACAAAGGACCAACGTAACTGTCACCTACACGGCCTACCACACGATCCAGCTAGACAGGGGATATCCACAAGTAATCTAGGTCTAAGCACCACGCTTACACCTATACTACAACTCTAACCTATAGCGTCCTATAGATTAGAAGTACTCAAAAGAGTTGTGAACCAGAACATACTTGATTAGTAATTGCATAATGAATTAGAAGTAGATTACCAGAGTCATCCCATGAGCAAGCTTGATTAGAGCTTGATCATGACGAAGTACAACCGGAGGAAGAACCGACAGGCCGGCCTCTCCTCTAATCCTCCTTCGCTCTCCATCTCGCTACTATCTAGATCTACTCTAGTTTAGAGAAGAGAGGAGAGCTCTCATCTCTAAACCCTAGCTTTTGCTCTATCTATGAATAATGAATAATGATCAAGGGGTGCCTCCTCCAGGGGCCAGGGGGTCTGGTTATATAGTCCCCTCAAGTGAACCTGGGCCGTCGGATCAAACCGACATTGATTGAACGGTTATTCTTGATCCTTTAGGTCAGTGGAGATCTCCCAAGAGAAAGAGTCCTGATTGGGTTCCAAGTCAGGGCGGGCGCCCAGGGCAGGAGGGCGGGCGCCCTGTCCCTGACTCCGTTCGGCCTCCGCTTCCTTCCCATGGCTTCTGGAGTCTTCTAGATGTAAGATAATTGCGTGGCACGTTAATATCTCTATGTAATCCCGACGTGTGGGCCTTTCTTCCGTATTTCCTGATAACCCCCTGCAGAAATAGACAAACACCAAAACTCGTGGAATTCTGTTAGATAAAACCCTAAGTCTAGATGTTGATTTCATTTGGATCCTTTTCTTTGTTTATTTGCTTATTAAATTTGATACTTAAGGACCGTCAACAAACTCCCCTAAGCTTACCTCTTGCTCGTCCCTGAGCAAGGATAGTCTCAGCAATGGATCAGAAGTTGTTGCAATATCTTAAAAATTTGACGGTACACATGCTTTTAAATAAGATCTCATCTCTGAGTTAGAGTAAACTATCAAGAACTAAAACTTACTTACTTTACCTTTCACCATGGGACTTGTAACCGTCACTTCTGTCTTGAGTAGTTAAAAGATAGAACAGTCTAGCCAAGTGCCATGTCTCTTATTCTTGATCAGCTATAGCTCTGGAGTTTTTGCAGATTTTCAAATAAAACTCAGAGATTCCTTGTATGACTCTCTAAATCTCTCTTTTGTGGTATTTCTGGATCCTTACCAAGGCAGTGATGGTATATGCCTTCTCTCAAGATATGTGGTATTTGTGGTATAAGGTATAGTGACATTGCCTTCTCTCTCACCCTACCCTAATAAGGCTTTAATATCTGGAGCTCATAGGTGGGAGATAAAGTATACATACTTATAAGACATTTATTGTATAGTCAAACCATGGATCCAAAGAAACAAATCAATAAGCCAAATCAAGATGTGCATGTGTGGCGAATGAATGGTGTATGGTGATGATGGTGATAACAATGGTGAAAGTCTAATTCTACTTTTGCTCTTTTGCGGGGATACATACCTTTCTTGCACTTTGAAGCTTTTTGAGGAGAATGAGATGCTCTTCTTTTTCTTTCCTCTCAGGTGGGTATCTTGTACCCCTAATTCTACTGTCGGACACTTGTCCATTTTTACCTCTCGTCTCACTTTTTCTTTCTTTCGAGGTTCCGGGCAGTTGCCCCTTTTTATTTCCTCATTTATTTTTTTCTTTTCTTCTCTTTTCTTTTTTTTTCAGAGCACTCATCTCTTGAGATAATATAGCAAGTGGTAGTAGCAAGATAACTTGAGCATTTATTTCACAAGGAAAACAGAAATATTTTTGGCTATTCTCTCCCGGATTAGGAGTAGAATATTTTTGGGTGGTTCTGGAGATGGACATAGATGGATATATGTGGATGGTACTTACGGAGTAGAAGTAGCATATATGAGTGAACGTGCAAGTGAATCTTGATTTAACCACATGACAAGCTCCTAAGGGTCTACACAGCTTGACCACACTCAATGCTCATAAGCAGTAAATAGTAAATGTGTGGCTCAAAGTCTAGCAAGCATGTATATATGGCTGTGCTAGGAATTTAAACTCTCATCATACAGGAACTCATCATGCAATATTTTAAAGATTTTCCAAAGATAAAATTCTCCAGAATTCTAGCATCTCTAGGAACAGATAAACAACAGCTCAACCTTCCCATATCATATCCGTTAACAACTTAGATTTCAGATCAAGTTTTCATCCCACAAGTTTAGATCTAGAGCAAGCTTTAAATTATAACAGTTATGTCTAAATTTGAGAGAGAACTTCAAATTTGCAAATTAGGTAGAGCAACTATTCATCATATCCATGCTAGAGTTTCATTATTAAGATTCAGATTAGCATAGCCACTTTATTTATTTATTAAACACACTAAGCAAAAGATATATATAAGCACAAAATCTTTATTTGGTTTTTCATAGTTTATGTATTTTAATATTCTAACATAATATAAGTATAAAGATAGGTAGAAATACTTAGCGAGATAAATGGGGGTGCTCTCCCCCAAGCTGAATTTTGAAGTAATTTCTCTTGATGTAGCTAGCAGGTGGCAGAGGTGTATTTGAAAGTCAGCAGCATTCTGACAACGATTAGAATATCCTCCGTCTGCTAGTCTTCTTGATTCTTAAATTCTGTGGAGCTAAAATAGACAACAAAGCTTGTGGAACTAATTAAGTGTTAGCATAAATATCTAGCCTTCATCATATTGAGCTTCCTCAATAAATATTACTCCCTGTTTTTATATTTTTATTTTATAAAGCAGAAAAGAAATATTTATTTTATTTTTATGCCACCACAGTGAAGGTACTTATGGGTTTTATGCCACTCGTATACTCACATGGGGCTTAGTATTTTTTAACATTTTTATTTTCTTTTCACGATAGCATGATTTAACTAATAATCTATTTAAGGAAAGTAAATAATTAAAGGGAAAATGGAATGCAGAAAGGATAAATATGGATAACTACCGATCTTACCTTTCGGCGAGGGTTCAATGTTTTAAGTCTTCTTAACAAAACTTATCACCGTGTTCATTCTTCAGGTGCGTCATTTGATTCAGGTGCGGACCTTGACGTCTGCACCTCTTCGTTTGCCCAGCAGTTCGAAGTGCGGCGTTGGCAGTATCTTGCTCAGGGTGTTTGTGCTCGTAGATCCAAGTCCTTCACTTGGTAGAGTCTGAGAGTTATAAAACTCCTCCATGTTTTGCTCGAAGTGTACCTGCTCATAGAGACAAGGCAGAGATCAAGTGCATGGGTCCTGTTGGTGGAAAACACCAACAGAACTTAAAGTCTATTTGTTCTTCTCTAACCCTAAGCATAGTGAGCAAGACAAAGTTGATGGATGAAAAGTTCATGAGTGTAGTGTTGATATTTGGTAACGCAATAAGGAAATGATCCGCAAGCGCATGGATATCGGTGAGCATTTCACCCGAGAGGTTATCTAGAGTTATCGTATTTATATTTTTACCACTGGGAGAAAGGGTGCATCTGACTAACCAAATCTATTGCTACTATCCCTTTAGGCTACAAAGAATGTTTCTCGATGTGAGTGATGTATAGAGAAGACTGCAACTGTAGTCTCGTTCTAACCTTGGTAAGGATGATCTACTGTTCTATTGGGGCAGCTTATGGAATCTAGACACCACAAAGGATGTTCGACCCGCACCTATAAACCTACCCGTCCTGCTAACAAGATATGGGATACAAAGGTAACTCGGAAATGTCACGTTCCTTGCTACTACCACGGTCCAGCTAGTCAGGGGATATCTATGAGTACCCTAGCCTAAACACCATGTTTACGCTAGCAATGATTACTCTAATACTCAACCGGAAGAGGATTAAAGTAAACTCATAAACCAAAGAACAATAAAACAAGAACTTACTAGAATTAGAAGTCGAATTACTGAAGAATCTTAGAAGCAAGCCTCGGGTTAGGAGACTTGATCCCGTAGGTACAACTCGGAGTAGACACCGACAGGCCGGCCTTCCTTCGATCTACACCTCCACTCTATCTCTCTCAATCTAGTAGAAACTAGAAGATCTATTTCTATTTACATTGGTTGCTAAGCCTAAAAAGAAATATTATTTAGAGAAGAGGTTTTCCTTCGAGGGCACCCCTCAATCTCTATGATAACTTCTTGTCTTCTCCAGGGGCCAGGGGGTCTCCTTATATAGTCCTCCTCCTCTATGCGTTTTTGGGTCGGTAGGCGATGTGGTACTACGTTATCCTTGATCCTTTAGGTCGGTGGAACATCGTGTGCGAAGAGAGTCCCGAACGGAGTCCAGGACAGGGCGGGCGCCCTGGGCCTAGCCCCTTTCGGCCTCTGCTTTCTTCTCGTGGCTTCTGGAGTCTTCTAGATGGTAGAAAATTGCGTAGTATGTTGATATCTCTATGTAATCCCGACATGTGGGCCTTTCTTCCTTATTTCCTGATAACCCCCTGCAGAAATAGACAAACACCAAAACTCGTGGAATTCTGTCAGATAAAACCCTAATTCTAGGTGTTGCTTGCATTTGGATCCTTTTCTTTATTTATTTGATGATTATATTTGCTAACTTAAGGACCGTCAACAACTCCCCCAAGCTTACCTCTTGCTCGTCCCTGAGCAAGGATGAACTCAAGAGTTTCTGCAGTGGTTTCATGCCTTAAAAGTACACACGCATTCAAGCAAGATCTCATCTCTGAGTTAGAATAAACTGTTAAGACTTAAAACTTACTGATTTTACCTTTCACCATGTGGCTTGTAACCGTCACTTGTGTCTTGAGCAGTTAAAAGATAGAACGGTCAAGTCAAGCGCCATGTCTCTTATTCTTGATCAGCTATAGCTCTGGAGTTTTTGCAGATTTTCAAATAAAACTCAGAGATTCCTTATATGACTCTCTCAGATCTCTCTTTTGTGGTATTTCTGGATCCTTACCAAGGTAGTAATGGTATATGCCTTCTCTCAAAGTATGTGGTATTTTTGGTATGAGGCATAGTGATATTGCCTTCTCTCTCACCCTACTCTAATAAGGTTTTGATATCTGGAGCTCATAGGTGGGAGACAGCTAATACATACTTACAAGACATTTATTGCATAGTCAAACCATGGATCCAGAGAAACAAGTCAATATATCAAATCAAGATGTGCATGTGTGGTGAATGAATGGTGTATGGTGATGATGGTGATAATAATGGTGGAAGTCTAATTCTACTTTTGCTCTTTTGAGGGGATACATACCTTTCTTGCACTTTGAAGCTTTTTGGGAAGAATGAGATGCTCTATATTTTCTTTTTCTTTCCTCTCAGGTGGGTATCTTGTACCCCTAATTCTACTGTCGGACACTTGTCCATTTTTACCTCTCGTCTCACTTTTTCTTTTCTTCGAGGTTCCGGGCACTTGCCCCTTTTTATTTCCTCGTATTTATTTTTTATTCTTTTTCTTTTTTTTAGAGAGCACTCTTCTGCTGAAATAATATAGCAAGTGGTAGTAACCAAAATAACTGGAGCATTTATTTCACAGGGAATAACAGGGATAGGAAAATATTCTTGGCTATTCTCTCCCGGATAGGAGTAGAATACTTTTGGGTGGTTTTGGAGATGGAAATGAGTGGATATATGTGGATGGTACTTCCGGAGTAGAAGTAGCATGTATGAGTGAACGTGCAAGTGAATCTTGATTTTAACCAGATGATAAGCTCCTAAGGGTCTACACAGCTTGACCACACTCAATGCTCATAAGCAGTAAAAAGTAAATGTGTGGCTCAAAGTCTAATAAGCATGTATATATGGCTGTAGTAGGAATTTAAACTCTCATCATACAGGAACTCATCATGTGTTATTTTAAAGATTTTTAAAGATAAAATTCTCCAGAATTCTAGCATCTCTAGGAACAGATAAACAACAGCTCAACCTTCCCATATCATATCCATTAACAACTTAGACTTTAGATCAAGTACTCTTCCCACAAGTTCAGGTTTAGAGCAAATCTTACTTCATAACAGTCATGCCTAAACTTGAGAGAGATTTCAATTTTAAGAACTAGTCATGGCAGAGCAACTATTCATCATTTCGATGTGAGAGTTTATCATGAGGGTTCATAGCAAACTTTATTTATTTATTTATTTAGCAAACTAAGAAAAGATATATATATATATATATATATAAAAGCAAAAAGTCTTTATTTGGGTTTTCATGATTATGCATCTTTTATTATTTGAGTAAGGTATAAACGCGAGTAGAAACACTTAGCTGGATAAATGGGGGTGCTCTCTCCCAAGCTGAATTTTGACGTAATTTCTTCGGATGTAGCTAGCAGGTGGTGGAGGTGTATTTGAATGTCGGCAGCACCCTGACATCGACTAGGATGTCCTCCGTCTGCTAGTCTTCTTTGATCCTTGAATTCTGTGGAGCATAAATATCTAGCCTTTATCATGTTGAGCCTCCTCAATAAATGTTACTTATTTAGCAGGATCATGCACTTATTATTTTTATATTTTTATTGTAAGATGAAAACTTATTTATTTTATTTTTATGCCACCACAGTGAATGTACTTATGGGTTTTATGCCATGAGCATACTCACATGGGGCTTACATTTTTTAACATTTTTATTTTCTTTTCAAGATAGCATGAACCTGATTAACTAAGCAAACTATAATTTAATAATTGAAAGGAAAAGGATAACTACCAAGTTTACCTCTTGGCAAGGCGTTCGGTGTTTTTAAGTCCTCCGAACGGGACTCCTTGTGTTTTCAGTCGTCCTGGGATTCACTAGGTGGCGTAGTCGGTGATTCCGGCGGCGCCTCTTCTTCGTGTATAACTATCTTCTCTCTCCACACCTGACTCGGTGCTACAGTCTCCTCAGGACAGTTCTGTTCAAGCTGTATGTTTTCAAACCTTATCACTTCTCCTTCGTAGTCTACCCATCCGTCCTTGATGATTTGCCTCCTCTGGTTGCGGTTCCATTGTCTTCTTCTTGTCCTGACCTGCTTAGAGTCTTCAACTATATAGTTAGGGTCAGTAAAATAGCGGCGTACCTTCTTAGAGGGGAAGTGCATATGGACTTCTCCGGTTCCAATGTAGATGATGGCTTTGATAGTGTTGAGGAACGGTCTTCGAAGGATGGTGGGTGGATCATACTCGTTCTCTCCCATGTCAATGACCTGAAAATTATCTGGGGCTGAATGTATGTTGGTTGTAGGGGCATGGTTCCATGTAGGAGCTGATAAGTGACTGCGGCCATTATGTTGACGTCAGATCCGGTGTCATAGAGTGTCTTCTAAAAAGAGTATCTGTTGATTGTGCACTCAATGCTTGGAACACCAGGGTCGTCCTTCTTGATCAAGAAAGGTGACTTGAGTCGACGATCTTGACCTCCTTGAGCTGCAGTGACCATCTTAGCTGACTCGGTCCACATTTGCTTGTTCCTGTTCCTCCTGTTGGTCCTCTTCCTTGGTTCATGTCGGGATTGCTCTGAAATTTGTGTAGTCTTGTTCTTGAAGGAAAGTCTCCTTCTTTCCCTTGATGTAGAAACTGATCTTGGCAGCATTAGCGTAGATGACAGCTCTGGTGTTTAGGAATGGCCTCCCTAAGATGATGGGTGCTCTCTCCTCAGTACCAGTCTCTATCACCACGAAGTTTGCTGAAGCGTACAAGGTACCAACTCGGACACAGAGGTTCTTCAATATTTCCTTTAGGAAACTAAGTGTCTGATCTCCATTGTGTTTGTGCTCGTAGATCCCGGTTCTTCACTTGGTGGAATCTGGGAGTTGTAAAACTCCTCCATGTTTTGTTTGAAGTGTACCTATTCATAGAGACAAGGCAGAGATCAAGTGCATGGGCCCTGTTGGTGGAAAACACCAACAGAACCAAAAGTGTATTTGTTCTTCTCTATCCTTAAGCATAGTGAGCAAGACAAAGTTGATGGATCATGAGTGTAGCATTTAAAACATTTGTTAGATCAGATGGCTCAACCTAATGGAAAGATAATCTATCTATATTTATGTTTTGTTTATATCTTCCAAAGATTGAATGTGCAACATTTTAGCTTATATGATTAGGAGTGTGGGATCACGAAGGTAGTACTAAGAATAAAGATTAAAGGACTAAACATGCTGAATTAATCGAGCTGGTTAATTTAGAGTTATAAATCATACATGTTTGTCTCTTTTATTCATGTGTATGCCAGAACCAAGGAGAAGCTTGTAAAAGTGTTAGTTAAGTACCTTAAGATGTTACCTTACTTGAAGAGTGATGGTACAGTATCACCTTGTGGAAGCTTTCCTTTCTTAGCGGTTGTGCATCGTGTTTGTGGCACCCTCCATGGATCATCTCTTATGAGCTACGTCTTTCTTGTGCAAATTGTTAAACTTCATGTGTCACTTTCTTCATCTCCAATATGAGTTTATCTCAGGACTTCCCAGGTTGATATTGAAAGTTTTCCTACAGGGGTTAGTCCCACAAAATATATCAATATCTACTCAAGCAGTTTTTAGTTCAGTAACCAAACTAGACTCCATGTCTAATCAGATTAAGGAAGGTTGTTTAACCTCAGCACCATGCTTAATTTAAATGCCAATGGAAGTATGTCGAGTACTTCCAAACCAACACTTACTAGGATAAACATAGGTAGTATGATAGCATTTATAGAGATCTACTCAAGTGGAGATGAAGTAGTGTGATTAGTACTTAACAAATTGAGCATCTCTCAAAGGTAGGGACAACCAATATAGCAACATGGCAAAGGATGTTTTTTGTAAAGTACTCCCCCAAGCTTGAATTATGCGAAATTCAAGTTTGGATAAATTCAATGTTGTATGATGGTTGGTTGGACATACCTTATGCTTGTCATTCATCCGATCTTCTTGCTCCAATCCTGGAAAGGTTAGTGGCAAGAATTCCCGAAGGAATATTTCTACAATTATCTCAATATGCTCAATACACAAGGCAATGTTGCAAATAATTAGAAGTTCATGTTACGATCTGATAAGTGCTTGTTTAAGGACGCTAAGCTTATCCTTGGGAAACCATCAAGTTATGTTGGTGAAGTGGTTTCCCCTCCAACACCTACCTATATCAAGATCAACTCAACGAGATCTGCAATATTTATTATGGACATATGCATCGACAACCGCCCTTTTAAAGTTTTTATAAATAGAAAGAAAGAGGGGGTTGGAGATCTCAAATGTGGTAAGGATGGAGAGACCAATTGATTGGGGAGATGTTTTATATGAGCAAGGACTTGGTAAGGTATTTATGAAATAACTTCCATGCTCACTGTTGTTTCTCTCATTTTCAAACTCCAAGGATGATTCTTCATGAATGCTTAAAATTCCTCTAGGATTGTCTCTCAAGTTTGTTTTATCTATCCATTCAATGGTGATAGCACATGGATTTTTAATGCCCTCTAGCCATTGATGTTGCTCTACTCGATCCTCCTTGTGGTCTTGGTGACTCTTATGTATGGGAGAGAGATTCATAGGATTATCGGGAGGTTCAAGAGAAAGAGCATAGTAGAAATTATTAAGCTCAAGGATGGGATGGATAGCCGAATCATGGGATTGAAATGTTTGGAAATTGGCTATCGAAACTTCCTTTCCTCGTATGGGAGATGATTCCTTCTCTATCTCTATGATTTTTCTATGAAGACTAGTGCAAGAAGGATGTCCACGAATGAAGACATACCTTCCTTTACTAATAGATAAAGAAAGAAAGACTCTACCAAAGGTTATATGATTAAGACCAATGTGAAAATATTGAAAAAAACATGGTCTTGTAGGGCTAGGTCTAAACCAGAACTTATAGAAAGATTAACAGATTCCCTAGGTGTAGCTAAAAGTATATTATCTTCTTGATTAAAAGATAGGACCTCAGCTATAGAAAAGGGTTGGTTTTAACCTATTGCAATCAACTCTGGACACAGATCATAATTAGGGGCAGGACATGTTGACTCCCATGGTCTATGGATGGTCTTCGAAGGTGCAAAGAATTCAATAATAGGTATGGAATTTGAGTTATCCATAAAGATGAAAAAAATAAAAAGATAAAATAATAAAAGTATAAAAGTATAATACAAGATAATAGTAAGATTCAAAGTTATCTCAGCAAACCGTCTTTCTCCCCGGCAACGGCGCCAGAAATGCTTGTTGATATTTGGTAACGCAATAAGGAAATGATCCGCAAGCGCACGGATATCGGTGAGCATTTCACCCGGGAGGTTATCCAGAGTTATCGTATTTATATTTTTACCACTGGGAGAAAGGGTGCATCTGACTAACCAAATCTATTGCTACTATCCCTTTAGGCTACAAAGAATGTTTCTCGATGTGAGTGATGTATAGAGAAGACTGCAACTGTAGTCTCGTGCTAACCTTGGTAAGGATGATCTACTGTTCTATTGGGGAAGCTTACGAAATCTAGACACCACAAAGGATGTTCGACCCGCACCTATAAACCTACCCGTCCTGCTAACAAGATATGGGATACAAAGGTAACTCGAAAATGTCACGTTCCTCGCTACTACCACGGTCCAGCTAGTCAGGGGATATCTATGAGTACCCTAGCCTAGACACCACGTTTACGCTAGCAATGATTACTCTAATACTCAACCGGAAGAGAATTAAAGTAAACTCATAAACCAAATAACAATAAAACAAGAACTTACTAGAATTAGAAGTCGAATTACTGAAGAATCTTAGAAGCAAGCCTCGTGTTAGGAGACTTGATCCCGTAGGTACAACTCGGAGTAGACACCGACAGGCCGGCCTTCCTCCGATCTACACCTTCACTCTATCTCTCTCAATCTAGTAGAAACTAGAAGATTTATTTCTACTTACATTGGTTGCTAAGCCTAAAAAGAAATGTTCTTTAGAGAAGAGGTTTTCCTTCGAGGGCACCCATCAATCTCTATGATAACTTCTTGTCTTCTCCAGGGGCTAGGGGGGTCTCCTTATATAGTCCTCCTCCTCTATGCGTTTTTGGGTCGTTAGGCGATGTGGTACTACGTTATCCTTGATCCTTTAGGTCGGTGGAACATCGTGTGCGAAGAGAGTCCCGAACGGAGTCCAGGACAGGGCGGGCGCCCAGGGAAGGAGGGCGGGCGCCCTGGGCCTGACCCCTTTCGGCCTCTGCTTTCTTCCCTTGGCTTCTGGAGTCTTCTAGATGATAGAAAATTGCGCGGTGCGTTGATATCAGTATGTAATCCCGACATGTGGGCCTTTCTTTCTTATTTCCTGATAACCCCCTGCAGAAATAGACAAACACCAAAACTCATGGAATTCTGTCAGATAAAACCCTAATTCTAGGTGTTGGTTGCATTTGGATCCTTTTCTTTATTTATTAGATGATTATATTTGGTACTTAAGGACCGTCAACATGTAGCACTTATAACATTTGTCAGATCAGATCTCAACTTTATGGAAAGATAATCTATCTATGTATATGTCTTTTTCTTTATATATCTCAAAGATTGAATGTGTAACATTTTAGCTCATATGATTAGGAGTGTGGGATCATGGAGGTAGTACTAGGAACAAAGATTAAAGGACTAAATATGTTGAATCAGTTGGGTTGGTTAATCTAGAGTTGTAAATCATACATGTTTGTCTCTTTTATTTATATGAACGCCAAAACCAAGGAGAAGCTTATAAAAGTGATAGTCAAGTACCTTAAGATGTTACCTTGCTTGAAGAGTGATGGTACAGTATCATCTTGTGGAAGCTTTCCTTTCTTAGCGGTTGTGCATCGTGTTTGTGGCACCCTCCATGGATCATCTCTCTATGATGAATGAGCTATGTCCTTCTTGTGCAAATTGTTAAACTTCATGTGTCACTCTCTTCGTCTCTGATGTGAGTTTATCTCAGGACTTCCCAAATCGATACTGAAAGTTTTTCTGCAGGGGTTAGTCCGACAAAAATATACCAATGTCTACACAAGCAGTTTTTAGTTCAATAACCGAACTAGACTCCATGTCTAATCAGGTTAAGGAAGGCTGTTTAACCTAAGCACCATGCTTAATTTAAAAGCCAATAGAAGTATGTGTAGTACTTCCAAACTAACACTTACTAGAAAATAGACAAAGGTAACATGACAACATTTATAGAGATCTACTTAAGTGGAGATCAAGTAGTGTGATTAGTATTTAACAAATTGAGGATGTCTTAAAGTTAGGGACAACCAACATAGCAACATGGCAAAGGATGTTTTTTATGTAAAGTACTCCCCAAGCTTGAATTTTGCAGAATTCAAGTTTGGATGAATTTAATTTAGTGTTGCATGATGATTGGTTGGACATACCTTGTACTTGCTTGTCATTCATCTGATCTTCTTGTTCCAATCCTGGAAAGGTTAGTGACAAGAATGCCCGAAGGAATATTTTTACAATTATCCTTATATGCTCAATACACAAGGTAATGTTGCAAATAATTAAAAACTCATGTTATGATCTGATCAGTGCTTATTTTAGGACACCAAGCTTGTCCTTGGGAAACCATCAATTTATGTCGGCGAAGTGGTTTCCCTTCCAATGCTGACCTAAATCAAGATCAACTCAACGAGATCTGCAATATTTATTATAGACATATGCATCGACAGCCGCCCTTTTAAAGTTTTTATAAATAGAAAGGAAGAGGGGGTTGGAGATCTCAAATGTGGTGATGTTGGAGAGACCAATAGATTGGGAAGATGTTGCATATGAGCATGGAGTAAACAAAGTGGCTATGAAATAAATTCCATGCTCATTAATGTTATCTTCGTCTCTAATCTGAATGTTCAGAGTTTCTCTTGGATTGGTCTCACTTATGTCCTCTTCTATAGTTGGATGAATCCCATCTTCAAAGGGAGTCAAGAACTCACCATTTGAAATTAAGCCAAAGTCAGAATCAATTAAGGCTTCTTCCTTATCCATCCATTCTACACATTCTAGCCATTTGGAACTTGTGATCAGGAAAGGGGAGCTGATAGAATTTTCAATATGGCTTAGCTCTCCTTCACTTGATATGTCATCCTCGACTTCTTCATAACAGGAACCAGAACATTCTCTAAGAGAACCATTATTGCAAGGATTTGAATTATCCCTACTTGAAGGTCTCTTATGGAACCAGAAGTCTAAACCATTAGCATCTGAAAGATTTAAGGTCGGAATTCCTTCCTCCCTTGGAGAATTTTGGGGTATTGATGGTTTAGGATCGATAGCTAAAGTTTGGGATTGAAGTGGTTGTGATCTGGCTATCGAAAGTTCTTCTTCTTGTCTAGGAACTAGTTCTGTCTCTTTCTCAGGGATATAAAAGCTAGGAGACTTTCCGCTCATTAAATCAATCAAATTCCAAGCTTCACTAGTGGATAGGTGGTGGAAAGATCTTCCAGAGGCTGCATGAAGGGTTTGCTTATCTTCCCTACTAAGGCCTCAAAAAAATGAATTAGAAGAACTTCTTCTGGAATAGAAAGCTTTGGGCCAGTGAGAGTAAGGTTAATAAAGCGGTCTCATGATTTGCCAAGAGATTCTTCTTCTAGTTGTCTAAAAGAAAGAATCTCACGCCGAAGTTCCACCACTTTGGAGATTGGAAAATATTTAAAAAGAAAACTATTATGTAACTCCTTCCAATCTCCATGAACACTCCCTACTTTGAGTTTATACCAATGTCTAGCTTTTCCTGTTAAAGAGAATGGAAAGAGCTTCCATTTGAGGGTCTCATCGGACATGCCTTCAATGTGAAGGAGGTCACAGACTCGATAAAACTCTCTTAGGTGTGTGTATGGGTTTTCGTCACCTTCTCCTGAGAAAGGTTGTTTTTGAACAAATTCTATGTATTCGGGGTCTATCTCAAAACTAGATGCTATGATAGGCTTTGAAGATTTTGGTGGTTCGAGATGTGTGCCCGTAGGTCTATGGAATTCATAGATAGACGTGTTTGCATTCATGATAGACCAGAGATCAAGGATTAGATAAGAAGAAAGAATAGCAGAGATGAGGCAAAGGATAAAAGGAAAAAATATATATATTTTTATATATTTTTTTTAGAAAATGATTAAGCTAGTTCGTAGTCAACTCAGCAACCATTTCCCCGGCAACGACGCCAAAAATGCTTGTTGACACTTCCTAACACCACTTGAATACTAGGTTGTCATCCCCAGCATGGCACTAGAGTGTACTATGGTATTTATACGCACATAGATAATCCGCAAGCGCACGGATACCGTTGAAGCTTTTACCCGGTTAAAGGTTTTATCGTATCCACAGGGAAACGGGAGAACCAACTACGCTCTAACTTAATCAAGATAGATAGATAGGTGTAAATAGGAAAGATGGTAGAATTGAATAAGAACAATATTAAAGGTAAGATAACAATAGGTGATAATATGGGAATAGAGAGTAGAGCAATTCTAGTATATGGGCGATGGTAGCAGAATAGAGAGGATAACTATGGTTTCTCTACTTCAAAGGGGTATGTCTATGTCTGGGACGAACCACGTGATAAGATTACACCACAAAGGATGCTTATCCATAGGCCGATAAACCCTACCCATCCTGCTAACGAGAGGTGGACTACAGAGGACCAACGTAACTGTCACCTACGTGGCCTACCACACGATCCAGCTAGACAGGGAATATCCACAAGTAATCTAGGTCTAAGCACCACGCTTACACCTATACTACAACTCTAACTTATAGCGTCCTATAGATTAGAAGTACTCAAAAGAGTTGTGAACCAGAACATACATGATTAGTAATTGCATAATGAATTAGAAGTAGATTACCAGAGTCATCCCATGAGCAAGCTTGATTAGAGCTTGATCATGACGAAGTACAACTGGAGGAAGAACCGATAGGCCGGCCTCTCCTCTAATCCTCCTTCGCTCTCCATCTCGCTACTATCTAGATCTACTCTAGTTTAGAGAAGAGAGGAGAGCTCTCATCTCTAAACCCTAGCTTTTGCTCTGTCTATGAATAATGAATAATGATCAAGGGGTGCCTCCTCCAGGGGCCAGAGGGTCTGGTTATATAGTCCCCTCAAGTGAACCTGGGCCGTCGGATCAAACCGACATTGATTGAACGGTTATTCTTGATCCTTTAGGTCGGTGGAGATCTCTCGAGAGAAAGAGTCCTGATTGGGCTCCAAGTCAGGGCGGGCGCCCAGGGCAGGAGGGCGGGCGCCCTGCCTCTGGCCCCCGTTCGGCCTCCGCTTCCTTCCCGTGGCTTCTGGAGTCTTCTAGATGTAAGATAATTGCGCGGCACGTTAATATCTCTATGTAATCCCGTCATGTGGGCCTTTCTTCCGTATTTCCTGATAACCCCCTGCAGAAATAGACAAACACCAAAACTCGTGGAATTCTGTTAGATAAAACCCTAAGTCTAGACGTTGATTTCATTTGGATCCTTTTCTTTGTTTATTTGCTAATTAAATTTGATACTTAAGGACCGTCAACACTTACTCAAATGGGTCCAAGCTATCTCCTACACAGAGGTCTCTTCCGACCAGACTCATCGCAGCCGGACTTCACCACAACTCAGCGAGCGTCACCGTAGCCGCTCCCCCAATAATAGTAGGAAGGATGTGGGGCGTGACAACCGTGGTCGGGACGCCGGCGGCTACCGCGAGCAGAAGCGTGGGTGTGGTCAGGAAGTAAACCAGGACAGGGATCTACGATACAACATCCCTCCCAAGGACGCCTGGGACCGCATCAACAAGCGCGCCACGGAAAGAGCGGTGCACGAAAACTTGCGGCGCATTGAGTACGATGCCGCGCACGGCCCCCCGGCCTAAGACAGTTATCTTCACACCTTCGCCAAGTCGTATGGCCCCGCAACTTTGAACTCGAGAAGCTTAAAAATACAACGGCAAGGAAAACCCAGAAAACTGGATCACTCTCTACGAGATTGCAGTCCGGTCAGCAGCAGGAGATGAGCACGTCATGGCTAACTACTTCTCCATTGTCCTTGACCAGGCTGGTCATCAGTGGCTCCTTGGCTTGCCCGAGGACTCTTTCGACTCTTGGGAAGAACTGCGCCAGACGTTTATCGACAATTTCATCGCTACCTGCGAGCAGCCTGGGAACAAGTACGACCTCGAGAGAATAAGGGACAGGAAAAATGAGCCTCTGCGCGATTACATCCGACGATTCTCGGATATGCGTCTTAAAATTCCGAAAATTTCTCACGACGAGGCCATATCAGCTTTCATCAAAGGGCTACGCTTCCACGAAGCACTGAGGAACAAGCTACTGCGCAAAAGGCCGACCACGATGGCCGAACTCCTTGCCACGGCAAAAAACTACGCTGACGCCGATGACGCAGAAAAGCTCATTCGAGAGGATGCGAGAGGTCCCGACCAGCCTCCTCGACGGGACGACAGTCGTGGATGTTTCGACAACACGAATCATCATCGCACTGACAACCGCAACCATAGAGAAGGTTGGGACAGACGGCGTGACAACCGCGATGACTTCAGGGCCAAGCGCCCTCGCGATCATGACCACGAGGTGAATACGGTCAAGCGCCCCAATGGGCGGCGAGACTATCAGGAAGATTACAACAAAACATTGAAAGGACCGTGCCAACTCCATCCCAAGTCCAATCACACGTTGGAAGAATGTCGTGTCCTAAAAAGCATCTACATGCAGCGGGCCGCTCAAGACGATTCCGCCAAGAAAAACGGGAAGCAGGACAGACGTGGTCATGAAGACGAAGACGATGACCAGGATAGGGACCCGCGACACCAGTACGTCAGTCCCACCGACGTGGTCCACTCCATCTTTGGGGGTAAAGTTTCCATCAAATCCAAGCGAGAAAGAAAGCTCCTGAAGAGAGCCTGCCTCAACGTGGACAGCACAGACGGTCTGATCGCCGATCCGAAATTTCCTCCCTGGTCGCATAGGGAGATCTCCTTCAGCAGGAAGGATCAATGGGCCACCATCCCGAAGCCAGGACGTTTCCCCCTAATCCTGGATCCTTGCATCAACAGCGTCAGATTCGAGCGCATGCTCGTTGATGGGCGAAGCTCCATCGATATCCTCTTTCGCAACAGCTTGCCTGCTCTCAAGATAACCCTGGCACAGCTAAAGTCGTATGACGCTCAGTTCTAGGGAGTTCTGCCAGGTCAAAGTTCAGTACCCCTCGGACAGATAACATTGCCTGTCCAATTTGGAACACCTGACCACTTTCGAACAGAATTTGTCAACTTTGTGGTCGCCGATTTTGACGGCACTTACCATACAATTCTAGGCCGACCATCGCTAACAAAGTTCATGGCAGTTCCACACTACTCATACCTGGTCCTCAAAATGCCAACAGAGAAGGGCGTCCTAACTGTCAGAGGCAATGTCTATACGGCATACACTTGCGAGGAGGAAAGCTTCAAGATCACCGAGGCAATTGACCTCCCGATCCGCATGGCAGAAACCGTAGCCCAAGCCGCGCAACTTCCACCCGACCAGCTTCGACTACCCGAGCAGGAGACTCTGAGGAAAAATTCAAAGTCCAAAGAGCACAAGGAGGTACAGCTGGTCGACGGCAGCCCCGAGAAGACGGCCCTCATCAGGGCTAACCTGGACCCCAAATAGGAAGACGTGCTCGTCAGGTTTCTAAGGGACAACATGAGCGTTTTCGCATGGAAACCCGCAGACATGCCCGGCGTCCCACGAAGCCTGATCGAGCACTCCTTAAACGTCTCGAAGATCGCAAGACCCATCAAGAAAAAGCTACGACGGTTCGCTCGTGACAAAAAGGAGGCTATTAGGACAGAAATAACGCGGCTTCTAGCAGCCGGATTCATTAAAGAAGTTTATCATCCCAATTCGCTTGCCAATCTGGTTATTGTAAGAAAAAAGAACAATGAATGGAGAATGTGCGTTGATTACACCGATCTCAATAAACACTGTCCTAAAGATCCTTTTGGTCTCCATCGCATCGACGAGGTGGTCGACTCAACGGCTAGATGCGAACTCCTCTCCTTTCTAGATTGCTACTCTGGTTATCACCAGATCTCACTAAAGGAAGACGACCAGATCAAAACATCTTTTATCACTCCTTTCGGTGCGTATTGCTACACGACCATGTCCTTCGGACTCAAAAATACTGGAGCCACTTATCAACAGGCTATTCAGCAATGCCTCCACGACGAGATTCGTGATGACCTCGTCGAGGCTTATGTAGACGACGTCGTCGTCAAAACAAGGGACGCGAGCACTCTAATCGACAACCTAGACCGAACCTTTAAAGCACTAAATAAATACAAGTGGAAGCTCAACCCCAAAAAATGTATCTTTGGGGTCCCCTCTGGTCTACTACTCGGCAACGTCGTCAGCCACGACGGCATATGAACGAATCCCTCAAAAGTAAAAGCAGTGCTCGATATGCGACCACCCAAGAATGTCAAGGATATTCAAAAGCTCACCGGATGTATGGCTACTCTTAGCCATTTTATCTCTAGACTGGGAGAAAAAGGCCTCCCCTTCTTCAAACTTTTAAAGGCGTCAGAAAATTTCTCCTGGACAGAGGAAGCCGACACTGCGTTCACCCAGCTCAAAACTTTCCTCACCTCACCACTCGTTCTCACAGCGCCTCAACCCAACGAGGACCTGCTCCTTTACATAGCAGCAACCGATAGGGTTGTCTCCATGGCAATGGTGGTCGAGCGGGATGAGCCAGGCCACGTATACAAAGTCCAGAGACCCGTGTACTTCATAAGCGAAGTCTTAAATGAGTCCAAGACCAGGTACCCTCAGATACAAAAGCTCATCTATGCCATCTTAATAACTTCAAGGAAGCTGAAGTATTACTTCGATGGTCATCGGGTCCTGGTAACCACTAGTTTCCCCCTGAGGGACATTTTGCGCAACAAGGACGCCAACGGCAGAATTGTAAAATGGGCAATGGAATTATGCCCATTCTCCCTGGATTTCTAGAGCCGCACTACCGTCATGTCCCAGGCCCTGGTCGATTTCATTGCAGAATGGACGGACCTCAACGAACCTCCCCTCTCGGACACTTCCGACCACTGGTCAATGTTCTTCGACGGGTCCTTAAACATCAATGGTGTCGGCGCCGGAATACTCTTCGTGACGCCTAACAAGGACAAACTACGCTACGTCCTTAGGATCCTCTTTCCAGCGTCGAACAACGTTGTCGAATACGAGGCATGCCTACATGGCATACGGCTGGCCGTCGAACTAGGAGTCAAACGCCTCTACGTCCACGGCGACTCTGCCCTGGTCATCAACCAGCTAAACAAAGAATGGGACACAACCCATGAAAAGATGGACCTCTACTGTAAATAAATTCGCAAATGGGAATCTAATTTCTACGGCATAGAATACATCCACGTGGTCCGGGATAGGAACCAGGCAGCGGATGCGTTGTCAAAGTTAGGATCATCTCGGGCCCAGATTCCGCAAGGCATTTTTGTTCAAGACATCCACGCGCCAAGTGTGGGTACAGACCTGGTCGAAAACCAACCCAATGAGGCAATGCTCATAAACGACACCACTCCGGCAACCAGCAGCCGTGATTGGTGCGCCCCCTTCATCAGGTATATATCGGATGGATCGGGTTTTCAAGATAAAATAGAGAACGAGCGCCTCATTCGACGGTCCAAGAATTACATACTGGTGGATGGCAAACTTATGCGAAAGAACGCAAGTTCTGAAGTGTTGCTCAAATGCATATCCCAAGATGACGGCGTCAAGCTCTTAGATGACATACACGCCGGGTCCTGCGGCAACCACGCTGCCTCCAAAACACTGGTCGGGAAGGCCTTCCGAGTAGGTTTTTACTGGCCAACTGCGGTCGCCGATGCCGAGAAACTGGTCCGACATTGTGAAGGATGCCAGTTCTTTGCCAAGAGGACCCACATGCCTCTCACGAAATTCAAACTATTCCGTCGTCCTGGCCTTTCGCCTTCTGGGGTCTCGACATGATCGGGCCATTTAAGCCGGCCCCCGGCAACTTCAAGTTCGTTTTCGTACTAATCGACAAATTCTCGAAGTGGATCGAGTACATGCCACTGGTCAAAGCAACCTCCGAGAAGGCTGTCGAGTTCCTCAATCAAATCATACACAGATTCAGGATCCCCAATAGCATAATCCCTGACCTGGGCACTCAGTTCACTGGCACTACATTCTAGGAGTTCTGTGATGACAGGGGATAAAGTACGTGTCAGTAGCTCACCCACGGGCCAACGATCAAGTAGAGCGAGCGAACGGAATGATTATCGATGCTTTAAAGAAAAGGCTGTACACCAAGAACGACAGAGCACCAGGACGATGGATGAAAGAGTTACCGGCTGTGGTCTGGGGTCTCCGAACACAGGCTAGTCGCAACACGGGTGTGTCACCCTACTTCATGGTTTACGGCACCGAGGCAGTGCTTCCGTCTGACGTAACCTTTGGATCTCCAAGAGTTGAAAATTTTGACCAGTCTTCGGCTGACATCACTAGGGAGCTTGAAATCAACTGCATGGAAGAAAAACGCCTAATCTCATGCCTTCGAACAGCAAAGTATCTCGAGGCCATTAGGCGGTATCACAACAGGAACGTCAAAGACCGTTCCTTCGTGGTCGGTGATCTGGTACTCAAGTGGAAAACAAGCCAAGAAGGAACGTACAAGTTATCCACACCTTGGGAAGGACCCTTTGTGGTCGCCGAAGTCACACGCCCTACATCTTACAGACTGGCGTACCCAGACGGAACACGCCTGCCTAATTCTTGGCACATAGACAAACTGCGCCGTTTCTATCCATAAGTTCCAGTACTTTTCATTTGTAAATTTCTTATGATTAGCAATAGTAAAATCTTTTCTTTTTCGCTATATACTTTTTTACACGCAGAACTTTCGACAAGTGCAACAATCTCCTTCTAGGACCAAGAACCTTAAGGATTATTAACCCGACTTAGTGATACATCACTTAGACAACGTTGCAGCGCTCAAAACCATGGTTATGACAAATCAATCTTTATTTCAAACTTTATATATAGAGTTTACAATACACACCCCTCTGGGCGGTCTCTAGTCTATTCCTACAGATTACTCTATAGGCCTACTGCTCGGGCTGATCACCCGCACGGCCCTGCCATCCAGTCGAAGGGGTCGGGGCCACCGGCGCCTGGCTGGTCGAGACCACAGGCGTCGACCGCCCATCTCTGGCAATGGACGCTCCCGACAACTCCCTGGCCGACCTATCTGACCCGGGCTAGTCGGGGGGAGTTGCTGTCCCGCAGAGGTTGATGTCGCCGATCACTGTCGACGACAGATCAAGCAGACCAACACGAAGGTCGTCTGCCTCTTGCGGACCAACCCCCTTGGGGTACCCCCTCTCCAGTCGGGACAGGTCGACCAGAGGATAGTGAGCGCGCACCATGCTGAGGACGTGCGCACCGGCGAATTCCCCGGCGTCCTTGACAAACTGCTGGAGCCAGTCCCACGCCCGTTGCGCCTTCTCGACCGGAGTCAGCTTCGGTGCGCGGGGCTGGTCTTCAGGGAGCTCGGGGCTGATCAAATCAAGAACCGGGGCCACTCCTTTCCAAAGCATGATGCAGTTTGCCTTCCAGGAGTCCCAGTCCTTGATCAGCTCATCGAGGTGCTTCTTGGTTTTTACTTTGAGCACTATGAACCAAGCAGGAAGTCAGTGCACACACAAGACAAGGAACGTTGAGCAATCAAAGAAGAGGGTAACACAGTTCTTACCAGTCAACTCCCGATTCTTGTTGCTTAATTCCTCACCAGCTCGGCGCCCGGCCTCCAGCACGCCGGCACGCTCCTGGTCGAGCCTCTCTTTTTCTTGTCAGAGGCGCGCAACCTCCTCCTCCAAGTCTGTAGGAGCAATTTCTAGTCAACAAAAATGACTACGTGGTTATATACAACTGCTCGGAACACATAACTGACCTTTCCTTTCCCGATCCTTGTCGGCCAACCGCCGATTGAGATCGAGCAGGCGCTCTTCCTGAGCACCCATCTTGGCCGTCTTCTCCTCGGCCTCCGACCGAAGACGGCCTACCTCCGCGGACAGGGCCTTGTTCTCGGCCACGATCCCCTCAATCTGGTCGAAGCACCTTTTCCAGTACTACGCCGTTTTCATTGTGCCCTACAGGAATCACGCATTAAAGTAAGCAACAGTGCATATACATCTCGGGCAGAGTGCAAGACCACTTACCTTAACCTCGTCAACAAGACGCTTGGCTGCGCGCTCCACCCTCGCGGCCTCCTCCGTCTGCGCGAGTTCTTCATGACCAATGAAATGGTCCCCACGTTGGCGCCACATGTAAACGTGTTGGCGACCATCATGGGGACGGCCTTGGATTTCTTCTACTTCGTCGTCGGAGGCCGCCCGGGTCTCTTCGCCCTCCGCGCTACCCCCAGCCGCGGTCACAGGTATTACCGGACCCTGATCTAGGCTAGGGGAGCCCTTTGGTGAAGAGGCCTCTGCTCGGGGTGGATTTGGGACCCTCCTCCCTTTAGAAGGCGGGGTAGTCAGAGCTCTGTTGTCCTCCTCTGTGACACTGCTCGGGGGAGGTGTCCTCGCAGTCTCATCACCCCTTACAAGGGTGCTCGCTCGGGTCCTCGCCAGAGCCGGGTGCTCCTCGGCACTTTCAGCCACGGTCACCGCCGCGGGCTGCTCCTCGGGTTGCTCCTGGGTGGCCTGTTGTGCTGCGTCCTCGACCACAGCCGCCGGCTGGGCTGTCCACTGGCCAGCGATGTTGTCGGGATCAACGTCAGACGCCGCACTAACAGAAATATGGCATTTTACCAATATGAAAATGCTGCAGCAACAAACGCAAAAACGTGTCAAGACAAGATTGTTCTACTTACAGATCAGAGCGCCTATGCGTCGCTGTAAAGACCCTCCTCCTGGTCCTACCGACCGCCGCTGCCGCCTCTGTCGCCCCAAGACGCGTCGGCTCGGCGTGAGGGGTAGGGGGGGTCACTAGTCGCCCGATAGCCAGTGGTCGGCGCGATGTCCGAACGACTGCGTGACCTTCAGACCAATGAGGGTGCGGCCTCCACTTCCTCGTCGTCGTCGTCGGGGATCCTGACGAGCCGACGACGCTTTGGAGCTTGGCTGCTCTCTGCCGGCAGCGCCTCTGTAGGGGACGGATCCACCGCCAGTGGCCTTTTGCCCGCTACCCTGTCCTCGGTGGTCAGGACGGGGCGGTTCTGTTCCTCCACACTGCTGGTGTATTGAGGACACCGAGCAGCATCGCCTTCTGGCGGGTCCATCCCCGCAGGATTTTCCATACCAGGTGCCAGTGACACGTACACTGCACACCGGTGAACGTCTCCAATCTGTGATAGGATCAACGACAAGTCATCAACTAGGAATAAATAGTATTTACATGGCAGTACTAGCCAATAAAAATATCTATTTACCTTGGGGACTGGTCGTCCCCACTTGAAGGCGTGCATCCGATCACTGCTTCGAACGAAGTTGTCGTCTGTTAAGTTGAACAACTCGTTCATCAGCTGCTGCACCTCCGTCTTCTAGACCTTTAGGGCTCATCCTGGTCGGGTCCTGGCTCCCCACATACTCATACGCCAAGTGTACCCTCCTCTGGCAGGGCATCACCCGACGCACAATGAAGTTCCCGACCACTCCTAGCCCGTCTAGGCGGGACCAGTCGATCAGGCCCATCAGGTCCGCCACATGCCCAGCGAATTCCGGGCGGTCTGTCCAGCTGACCCATTTCTCGGGGATGTAGCCCACGTCGCAAAACGTGGCGCTACCCGGTTCCTCCCTGATGTAGAACCACTTCTTGTACCATTCGGTCAAAGAGGTGTTCCATGGGCAGCTGAGATACCGATTCTTCATCCCATCACGCAGATTGAGGTATACTCCACCTGCAATCTTGGAGCCACCAACTGCCCCCTTCTTCCTCAGACAAAAAAGATAACGAAAAAGGTCGAAGTGCGGCTCTATTCCAACATAAGCCTCGCACAAATGAATGAAGGTGGAGATGAGAAGAATAGAGTTCGGGTGCAGGTTGCAGATCCCAATCTCATAGTAAAGAAGAAGGCCCTGGAGGAAAGGATGGACGGGAACCCCAAAACCCCGCTTGAAGAAATCTTCAAAAATGACAATCTCACCGGCGCGAGGGTCGGGGTAGCTTTCTCCCTCTGGCGCCCTCCACGCATAGAGCGGCTGCACAGTTACCCGGTGCACCTTTTCATGCACCAGTCTCACAATAAGTCAGGGTGCCTTGTCACATCATGAATTAATGTGGCGAGATGCTTTTTTCAAGAGACAAGTACATTTGGTGGAAAATTGTGTATGACAGTCCTGGGGACTGTACCGACCAATCCGAGCACTATACGCTCGGGGACTGGTTGACCAGCCCACCAGGTTGAAAGTCTAGGGACTGTACCGACCACCGAGCATTATACGCTCGGGGACTGGTCGACCAGCCCGCCCATTTGAAAGTCTGGGGACTGTACTGACCACCGAGCATTATACGCTCGGGGACTGGTCGACCAGCCCGCCCATTTGAAAGTCTGGGGACTGTATCGACCACCGAGCATGATACGCTCGGGGACTGGTCGACCAGTCTGCTCCATCGCAGACGAGCGTGATATGCTCGGGGACTGGTAAATTCAATTGCATAACTTCTAGCTCGGTAATTTTAATTTTTTAGACCTTGCTACAAGGCTCATACTTTGCCTTCCAGCAAGCTCGGGGACTACATCGGTACGATGCATTTGGCGACGCATCTCAGTTTTAGAATTTCTATGAAGACTTTTTTGATCCTGGCACCACGTGCCTACGTCACCTACTACCAGGCTCGGGGACTAAGTGGGCACACTTCACCTTGCGGTGAACATGCTTGCTTTTTGAAAGTCAGTACTTTTCAGAAAAGTAAAGTGGGCACACTTCACCAGGAAAGAAATCTTTTTTGATTAAGAGCACCATGCATTCTTCAAACAACCTGCTTCTTCGATGTCAATATTGATCAACTGTCTTTTGAGTTGGTTAAAATACCGTTGCAACTGTTTGGGCGACTTTCCTGCTTATTGAAGACGTCAAGCCTCACTAGTCGAAGAAGCTCAAGACGGCGTGTTACATCACAATACATGGTGCTCGGGGACTAGCTATGGGGGTATAAACCCCTATACCCTTACGGCTGGGCTTGGGCCAGGAGGCTTGGCCCATCACGAAGACAGTCCGAGGTTTGATCCAACTGCTCGGAGTTTCGCGCAAGGAAACAAGACGTGGAGATCAAGCCAGATTCTAGTCGGTTAGAATAGGAATTGATATTGTATTATCTATGGCAATTGTAACCGACTAGGATTAGTTTCCAGATCTGTAACCCTGCCCTCTGGACTATATAAGGAGAGGCAAGGGACCCCCCTTAGGACACATTATCTCTCAACACAATCCAATACAATCAGACATAGGACGTAGGTATTACGCCCACACGGCGGCCGAACCTGGATAAAAACATTTTCTGTGTCTTGCGTCACCATCTAGTTTGTAGCTTGCGCACCGTCTACCGATAAACTACTACCGTGGGTATACCCCAAGGTAGACTGCCGACTAGCTTTCGTCGACAGGGCGATAATAGGAGAATAGAGAGGATAACTAGGGTTTCTCTACTTCAAAGGGGTATGTCTGTCTGTGGCGTACCTTAAGTATAAAACAACACAGAGGATGCATATACCTAAGGTCGAGGACTCCTACCAGTCCTGCTAATGGTAGGTGGACTACAGAGGACCACGTAGCTGTCACCTACACGACCTACCACTCGATTCGGCTAACAGGGGATATCCACGAGTAATCTAGGTCTAAGCACTACGCTTACACATATACTACAACTCTCACCTATAGCGTTCTATAGATTAAAGTACTCAAAAGAGTTGTGAATCAGAACATACATGGATAGTAATTGTATAATGAAATAAGAAGTAGATTACCATAGTCATCCCATGAGCAAGCTTGATTAGAGCTTGATCATGGCGAAGTACAAACGAAGGAAGAACCGACAGGCCAGCCTCTCCTCCAATCCTCCCTCGCTCTCCATCTCGCTACTATCTAGATCTACTCTAGTTTAGAGAAGAGAGGAGAGCTCTCATCTCCAAACCCTAGCTTTTGCTCTGTCTATGAATAATGAATAGGGGATGCAGAGGTGTCTTCTCCAGGGGCCAGGGGGCTTGCTTATATAGCCCTTCCAAATGAACGTGGTCCGTCAGATCAAACTGACCTTAATTGCACGGTTTTCCTTAATCCTTTATGTCGGTGGAGCATGATCCGCGAGGTGGGGCCTGATTGGCCGAGACACCTGGGTGGGCGCACAAGGGGGAGGGCGGATGCCCTGTCCCTGGGCCCGCTCGGCCTCCCGTTCGTTCCCGTGGCTTCTGGACTCTTCTAGATGCTAGAAAATTGGCACAGACATTAATATCTCTATGTAAACCTGACGTGTGGGCCTTTCCTCCATATTTCCTGATAACCCCTTGCAGAAATAGACAAACATCAAAACTCATGGAATTCTATCAGATAAAACCCTAAGTCTGGGTGTTGGTTGCATTTGGATCCTTTTCTTTATTTATTTGATAATTAAATTTCATACTTAAGGACCGTCGACACCCACACACTCGGGGAGAACTTGATTGCTCGGCTTCTTGTCCAACCTGCTGCCGCGTCTTCGTGTCGCGCAGGAGGACCAGTGGTCGCTCCACGCATGTCCCGGCACCGAGATATATTGCCCTGGCGAGCGACGTCGCGGCGTTGTCCAGGCCGAACGAGAGCGCTTGCCTGGTGGCAAACAAGCCATGTGGCAGCAGTGTAGTTGGAGGTGAGGGTGCACGAGGCATGCTGCTGTCTGAGGCCGTCGCGTGGTTGACTCAACGCCAGGCCGTTGTGACTATGGCCTCTACGTTTGGGGCTGTCGGCTCTTGCACCGTTGCCCGCTCCGCACGAGGTGATGATCGCGCAGCAGCGGTGGGGCGGTGATGATGCTGGCCACGCCTCCACTTGGGCAGGGAAGCGTGGTGGAGAGGCTGTCTTGGAACTTTTGATCGCGTGGGCACGATGCGAGCCCCTCCAGGTCCTTTGATCGAGAGCAAGATCATGTCATAGCTGTAGCCGATGGACATGAACTCAAGGCTCCCAAACCAAATCACCACAGAGCGTGGGATCGGTGAGATGTGGGTGGCCATCTAGAAAGAATGGGAAATCGGTGGTAACACGCAGGAACCCTACCTAGCGCGCTAACTGTTAGTATTTTGACCCCAGGGGGTGACACCAACAGGAGAATTTGCGTGCTTGCTCCCCTTTTCAGATGGTGATGCAAGAATAACACAGCGATTTATCCTGGTTTGGGCAAGAAGAGGCCCTACGTCCAGTGGGGGAGGAGACTTTGTATTATTTCGCACCTAAGTGCTTGTATAGGGGCGAATACAAGTGGGTGTAACCAAGGATTCTAAGTCCTAGCTGATGGTGGTGTATGGATCATATCTTGCGGGTTGTGGGCTGGATCTCTCTCTCCCCGTATGTCGCCCTCAGTGTCCCCTTTTATAGTTCCAAGGGGAGACCTAGGTTACAAGGTGTAGGCATTAGAATAAGCCTCGATAGGGGCATGGCGCGCTGACCTACTCGAGGCCTCTGTACCGGCGTGGCCTCGAGCTGTATTGTTACAGGGTACTTTAGTGATGATGGCGCGTGCTTCTAAATTCAGCTCCTATATATCGTCTTGGATTGGCTTAGACGTGAGCACGCTTGTACGTCGCGGCAGTAGTCACGTCCGGGGTGGTTGAAGCGCTGACTTCCATCGCCTGATTCTTCCCCGAGAAGGGATGTGCCTGCTCGAGGGTCGGGTCACACGAGTGGCCTTACTACGTGGGAGCTCTAACTTCAGGTGTCTCGAGGGGTGCTGTGATGGGATATCATGTCTGCCACACTACGTCGAGTCGTACTCTTGCCCATCCTGGGGGATAAAGCTGGAAAAAGGAAAGATTTGATGGGTGCTTGTTCGCTATCATGATTCCAATGACTGTCGGGTTAGGTGGGAGCATGGTAGACGCATTAAATGCCCTGGCTTCAGTACCAGCGTCGGGCGGCAGGAGGCGCTTTTGCGCACGAGGCCCACCTATTCGCTCGAGCCTCTCTCGTACTCGACGGTCACAGCTCATTGAGCCCCTGTCGATTTGTAGGACCCTGTTTCCGTGTTTGAGGCCATGATCGACATCGAGTTCTGACGATTACGTGTATATGTCGGGGAGTCGAGTTGGAGTCTCGATTTGCTTGTGAATCCTCTTGTTATGAGTGCAGACCTGGATACCCCTTGTTGATATCCTCGACAGTCGGTATGCTGAATGGATTTCTAATGTTGTCCCTGTTTATAAAAAGAATGGAAAGCTTCGTGTTTGTATTGACTTTAGGAATCTCAATAAAGCCACGCCGATGGATGGTTATCCAATGCCAGTTGCCGATCTATTGGTTGATACTATGGCTGGACATCAAATTATTAGTTTTATGGATGGCAATGCAGGGTACAATCAAATATTCATGGCTGAAGAGGATATTCCCAAGACTGCATTTAGATGTCCTAGTCATGTCGGATTGTTTGAATGGATAGTCATGACCTTTGGCTTGAAAAATGCTGGTGCTACTTATGAGAGGGCTATGAATTTTATTTTCCACGAGTTCATCGGCAAGTTGGTAGAAATCTATATTGATGATGTGGTGGTTAAGTCTGGGGATTTCATAAAACATCTAGCCGATCTGCAAAAAGTGTTGGAATGCACAAGGAGACATGGCTTAAAGATGAACCCTAATAAATGTGCATTTTGTGTATCGGCTTTGTGGTGCATCAAAGAGGAATTGAAATTAGTAGGAGATCCATTGATTGCATCAGCAAAATAGTTGCTCCCACCAATAAAACTGCACTTCAATCATTGATTGGCAAGATTAATTTTATCAAATGATTTATATCTAATTTGTCGGGTAAGATTCATGCTTTTAGCCCTTTGCTTAAATTAAAAGGCGATCAGGAGTTTGTATGGGGAAAAGAGCAACAATTGGCCTTGGATGAAATAAAAAATTATTTGGCAAATCCTCCAGTTTTGGATCCTCAGCATGGAAAGCCCTTCAGGTTGTATTTGTCTCTACCGGTGATACGGTCATCGGTTCAGCTCTCATTCAAGAATTTGAAGAGAAAGAGCGTGTAATTTACTATCTAAGTAGAAGATTGGTGGATGCTGAGATAGGATATTTGGCAATTGAGAAATTATATTTATGCTTATACTTTTCTTGTGTCAAGTTGAGACATTACTTGTTATCGGCCGAATATACTGTTGTATGCAAAGATGATGTAGTCCGATACATGTTATCAATGCCAATTATGAGTGGTAGAATCAGCAAATGGATATTAGCATTATCGGAATTTGACCTGCGCTATGAATCGGCTAAGGCAATCAAAGGGCAGATCATGGCCGATTTTGTAACTCAGCATGGTGGTGTAGTGGATGCTCTGGAAATTGTTCCTTGGACACTCTTCTTTGATGGATCTACATGTGATCGGGGGGCAGGTATCGGTATAGTGTTAATTTCTACTCGAGGAAAGAAATACGAGTTTTCTTTACCGATTGTTGCTACCTCGACAAACAATCAAGCTGAGTACCAAGCCTTAATCAAAGTGTTGGAATTATTAAAGGAGGTTCGTGCTGATGCTGTCGAAATTTTTGGTGACTCTATGCTTGTTATAAATCAGTTGGCTGGGATTTATGAATGCCGAAGTGAAGTTTTGATAGCGTATTATGAAAGGCGTGTACAATTATTGAACGAATTCAAGGATTTCTGATTGGAGCATATTCCTTGGTTGCATAATGAAGAAGCCAACCGATTAGCTCAACATGCGTCGGGGTATCAACCCATCTTGGAAATATATTATCGGCAATTAGTGCCGATGATTGGAGAAAATAAATTATTGATTATTTAAAAGATCCATCCAAAAAAGTTGAGAGACGTGTTAGGTTTCAGGCTACAAAGTATGTACTCCTTGAAGAAGAATTGTACTATTGTACAATAGATGGGGTCTTGCTTAAATATTTAGGTAATGATGAATCAAAAACCTTGATGGGTGAAATTCATGAGGGAGTATGTGGAGCACACCAATCAGCTTTTAAGATGAAGTGGATGATTAGAAGGAATGGATATTATTGGCCGACCATACTTGAGGATTGTTTCAAGTATTTCAAAGGATGTCAAGGATGTCAGAAGTTTGGCAATATTCAAAGGGCACCCGCATCGGCTATGAATCCTATTATTAAACCTTAGCCATTCTGGGGTTGGCTATTGATATCATCGGTCAAATTTATCCACCATCGAGTAAAGGGCATAAGTTCATCCTTGTTGCCACTGATTATTTCACTAAGTCGGTTGAGGCTATTCCTTCGAAGAAAGTGACATCGGCCAATATGATTGATTTTGTGAAAGAGTATATTGTTTACCGATTTGGCATTCCCCAAACAATCACTACCGATCAGGGTACTATGTTTACATCGGGGGAGTTTGATGAGTTTGCAATCGGTATGGGAATTAAAGTGTTGAATTCTTCTCCTTATTATGCTCAAGCTAATGGACAGGCCGAGGCTTCTAACAAAGGGATTATTAAACTCATTAAACAAAAAATTGAAGAAAATCCCAGACGATGGCATTCTTTGTTAAATGAAGCTTTGTGGTCATATCGAATGGCGTGTCATGGTTCAACCAAAGTATCACCCTATCAACTAGTGTATGGACATGATGCAGTACTGCCTTGGGAAATTAAGACTGGTTCTAGGCGGATGTTTTCTCCAGATCAGTTAACTACCGATGACTATGCTACTTTGATGAAGGATGAGTTGGATGATCTAGCAGAGCATCGGTTAAGAGCTTTAATCGGCATAGAGGAGAATAAAAACATAGTGGCTAAATGGTATGAAAAAAAGGTAAAGGCCAAAGAGTTTGTCGATGGAGATTTGGTGTGGAAGTTGATTCTACCGATTGGGACTAAAAGCTCAAAATTTAGAAAATGGTCTCCTGATTGGGAGGGTCCTTATCAGATAAATTGATCTGTCCCTGGCAATGCTTATATTTTGGAAAATCTCGAAAGAGTTGAATTCCTTAGAGCATTGAATGGAAAATATTTAAAGAGATACTACCCTAGTATCTGGATTGACGCATAAAAGTCTGTGTCGATAACAATCCTATCGGCTAGACAAAATGTCGAGTGTATCTAGGGCCATGCATAAAGCGTTTAAGTGCTGATAACAGTCCTATCGGCTGGACCAAATGATCAGAGCTTTAGAAAAAGAAATTAAACAAGCTGTCGATGAAGAGTTCATAGGTTCAGTAAGGTTTGGATAGCCGATATTGCGCGCAGACGAATCTGGTTGGCCTCCTCTATCTCTCGGGTGTCTTCATCGGCAGAACCTTCCATCGGCTTCAGCTTTTTCTTCATATGCAGCGCTTTGCGGGCTTGGACATCTCTCTCTTGCTGAAGAGTCTTGAGCGCATCGAGCAGTTGGCTTTCTTCCTGTTGGGCTTGGGTCAGGGCTTCCTCCACCTGCTTGAGTTCAGCCAGCAAAGCCTCCCTTTTGGCCGATAGATCAGAAATTCTCTATTTCAGTTCGGTGCCTGAGGATTGGAGAACGTCGATACTCTTATGCTTCTTGTCGGCAACATGCTTCACTTGCAGCATTTCCTCTTTAAGCTGGGCATGAGCAGCTCTATCGGCAAGGCGTTGAGTGGCTTTCTGGTACTGAAGTTGGCGACTTTCTAGGTGGGCAACTTGAAAAACAATCTCTTCAGCATCCGCTGGAATCTGGGCACAGAGATCTTGAATATGGCTTTGGCCGGGTCCGAGTCATCCACTAGCTGGGCTGTGTGTTGATGCAATAGAGCCAGTAAATCTTCTAGCTTGGTCTTGATCTCTCCCGATGTAATCCCAACAGCCTTTGAAGAGCTTGCTTCTTCGCCTTCGTCATCAGAGATGTCGATAGCAAAGGAGAATAGACTATCGGGAGAGTCTTGCTCTTGGATAAGGAAGAAGATAAGTTACCCAAAATTAAGTATTGACAATGCAAAATCTGATGAATCAGATGACTTACTTACTTTAAAGCGATTTCTTGTCTCTGGCGTGGAGATGTAGCTGGCACTATAGTTTGATCGGCTGGAGCTGCCGATGGAATATCTTCAACTATAAAATATCAAGGGTTACAATGGTATTTGTGAAAGAAATCATTGGTAATGATTCTGTAATCGGTACTTTACCTTGCGGACGAATAGCGACTGTTTGCTCAGGGGGACAACCGATGATGTGCCCAGATCAACTAGGTCGGTGGTCTATCCAGATACATGGCTGGGTCTACTTGCGGAGGAGAAGGAACTTCTTGTGGCTAGGGCACCGATCGAGGATGAGAAGGTACTGCATGGATCGGGGATGTTGGACGAGGCAAAGAGGATGGTGCTGTCTTCTGTGGCTTTGGCTGAGTCTTGGTGCTTTTCGGACCTTTTCTCTTAGGTGGAGCTTGACTGGGCTAGGGGGCATCGGCACCTGATGTCTGAGTGCTCTTGGTCTTTGCCGATGCACCAGTCTGCTGTTACAAGAAACAACATTTCATGGGTTGAAAACAGATATTGCTAGAGTTTTGCTAAAAATATAATAATATAAAAATTTGGTGCAAAACGGAGTTATCGATGATGTTCCTGTTGCAGCCGATGTACCCTGAAAAGACAATGTAAGTATGGGATGAAATCAATATGATAGAGAAAATTGAGGATTTACCTTAAAAGCTTGTGCCACATTGGCAGCGGCTACCGATGGAGATACTTTCGATCGCTTGGTGGTTGTCTTTTTGAAGCAGACGTTTCAGTGCATCAGAGCTACTAGACTTGGCGCATTGTGGCCGATCAGAGAGATCGGACCTGATGGGAGAAGGTCAATCGGTCTTCCGCTTCTACTCACCGTCGATGCTGGGTCATCAGCCTGTCGAGATGAAAAAGGGTGAGTTGCTGATAAAGTTAAAATTAACAAGAGGACTAAAGTATCGGCAAGGAACTTACAACGTCGTCAAGTACTTCATATTCGGGATCGATCATGTTGTGGTACATGTGAGCCGATACCCTGAACAGATGCTCCTTCCATTCTTCCCACCAATATTTGTATGACTGAGTAATAAAGAGCGTCTGGCTGGAGTTGATCTATACTGATCCACTCGAGTCCGCTAGTTATTGTCTCCCTTGGTTTTACAACATCGGCATAACAAAGTCTGATCGGCACTTGACCAAAAGCTAGTTGGCAAGCTAGTGTCTATGGGTTGTAAAACTCATAGGTGGTGTTGATGTTCTTTCCGCTGCCAAAGCTGTTTACTGGGATTGCTCTTGGGGTGATGATTGCCATCATCAGGTCATTGTCTTTATTAAGAGCATTATGAGAGGGGTGGAAAGTGAGCGGAAATCTAGTCTCTGGGTCTTCATAGGGCATCCATGCTCGCTGATCTTTGGAAAGGCCATCATACAAAGTCTAGAAGAATCGGCCGATCTGATTCTCATTGGAGCTAGTACCTGGAAGGACTATAACAGCTTCACCATAGTTAAGGGGTGAGCGTGTTGCCATTTCATCATCTGCCAGTTCATAATCCTCGGCGATGTCCCATGGGAACTGTTGTGCGAAGAAGTCAAACCAAAGGTGTTTATGCATGTGGACGTTGAGCCACATGTTGATAAACCACCAAGGGCATCCTTGATTGCCGATGTGTTCACCTAACAGAGGTTTCTCGGCTACTTGATGGAGGAGGTGGTAGACAGAACCCAGCAGGTATCGGCCAAGGGGGAATCGGTTACCATCGGCTAACCTTCTGCTGCCGATAAGTAAACAGAGGTTGGTCCTACCGATCGGCCAAAGAAGATGAATTTGTCTAGCCACATATGTAGAAAAGTGGCATGCTCTCTCTGACCAACCGATCCTGTTCGTTGATATTTCTGAATATACCCTGACCAGCTGCTGATGTTGCGGGTATCTACTTTATGTTCGGCTTTGTGGCCAAAAAACTAACCATTATTGACAGTTGCAACATCTAGACCAGTAAGCATAACCACATCGGCAAGTGTAGGGGAAGCTGGGCCATGGCCAAAGATGAAGGCATTAAAAGTGTCTGACCAAAAGTACAAGGCGGCTATCAACATTGATTCATTCTTTTCCATATAGGCAATGGAAAGCCTGATACATTGGTCTATCTTACGTTCACCTCAGTTGTTGACGGTCCTTAAGTATCAAATATAATCAACAAATAAATAGAGAAAAGGACCCAAATGCAACCGACACCCAGACTTAGGGTTTTATCTGACAGAATTCCATGAGTTTTGGTGTTTGTCTATTTCTGCAGGGGGTTATCAGGAAATATGGAGGAAAGGCCCACACGTCGGGTTTACATAGAGATAATTACATGCCGCACAATTTTCCCTAACCTAGAAGAGTCCAGAAGCCACGGGAACGAGCGGGAGGCCGAGCGGGCCCGGGATAGGGCGCCCGCCCTCCCCCTTGGGCACTCGCCCTAGCTTAGCAGCCAATCAGGCTGAGTCTCGTGGATCATGCTCCAACGACCTAGAGGATTAAGGAAAACCGTGCGATTAAGGTCGGATTGATCCGACGGCCCATATTCATTTGGAAGGACTATATAAGCAGGCCCCCTGGCCCCTGGAGAGGAGGACCTCTAAAGCCCTAATTCATTCATTCATCTCAGGATAAGAAGTCTCTGATCAAGCCCTAGAGCCACCACATCAACTAGATCTCTAGTTTAGCATAGCTACATAGGATGAGAACTAGAATGAGTCAATCTTCGATTGGTTTCCAGATCTGTCAAGAGGATTCTTGGTAATTCCTCTACTGTTCTTCATTTGTTCATCATTGTTCTTCAATATTATGACTATGACTTTGTTCTACATCAATATATTGATTATGACTTTGCTCTACTTGTTTATATTTGCAATTATATCATTCTTAGTTTATCATAGTTATATGCTTGGCTTAGTTAGATTGGAATTATATACATGTTTAGGATCGTATAGCGTTTATCCATGTGTACATTGGGTAAATGATAAGTATTGTGTAGGCGTGGTGCCTATACCGTATTTATCTATGATTGTACCCTATATGCCGGATCGTGGGGTAGTTCGTGGTGGTGACAGCTCCATTGATTCTTATATAGTCCCCCTCCCGTGTACAGGCAGGCAGAGCAACATTATTACAGGGGAGTGATTGCTATGTTTCTCATCTTCCTTGATAATATCACTATGCATGGGCGTAGTCCTGTCTCGCAATGATTGCCAAGTATAATTGCACTAACTATGATTTGCTAGACTTTATAGTTAAGAATAACTTAGGAAATATTCTTGTAGTTCATCCTAATTCCATGCTAATGACTTGCTAGAATATCCGTTGAGGTGCTTATCATTATTATATGTGGCTAGTTATGCTGATCAGATTAATTATCTTTGTCACCATTCATACTTTATCTATATTTTATGTGACATTTATCCCTGTATGAAAGAGATAGATAAATGCTCTCTATTACACATGCAATGATAGATACTCAATTCCATATATCATTCCATAATCAACATTGATGATTAGCAATCCCTTCCCAGTGGTAAAAATATAAATAACGATATCTAGAATACTTCCCGGTTAAAATGCTACATCGGTATTAATCTGTGCGCTTGCAGATCTCATTTATTATTCATTGAGAAGAGCAATTGCATATTTCAATACCACGTCTCTCATGTCATGCTGGGGATGACAACTTGGCTTAAGTGGCATGAGGGATAGGTTCGGCATTTTTGGCGCCGTTATCAGAACTAGAAAACTAAGTCTACTTTTGGTAATGACGTTAAGAATGCCCAACAAGCATTTTTGGCGCCGTTACCGGGGAAGGTTGATTACTAATAAGGAATGAATACAGAATTTCGAGTCATCATTCGCATCACTAATATGATTGAGATTATCAATTCTCTCATACAGCTTTACCCCTATATTTTTCTATTTTGAATTATTTTATGCAGGGTAATATATGAATAGAAGATATCATCCAGAAAATTTTGTTGACAACCCCGAAGCATTATTGAGAAAAAACTAGAGCCAAGCTCGGATCGTCAACACTTCAGCACAAAGCTTCGTCCAAACCAGAAGACCGCCGAAGTTTCATTCGGAACTTGTCTTCAGAGTTCGAAGCCATGGCGAACAAGTCGATCCGCGAGTTCTCAGCTCCCACTATGGATAACATCCTCACTAGACCTGCTGTGGAGATCGACTGCAACTTTGAGCTCAAGCCTGGGCTCATCAACATGGTGCAAGCCAACCAGTTCTGTGGGAAGGCGCATGAAGATGCTAGTGCTCATCTCCAACACTTCCTGGAGATTTGCAACACATTCACCATGTCAAGAGTCCCCAGAGATGCTATACTACTTCGCCTCTTCCCATTCTCACTGTTGGGGAGAGCGAAGCAGTGGTTCTACGCTACAAAGGAGAAGAATACTACGTGGGCACTCTGCTCCATGAACTTTCTAGCTAAGTTCTTTCCCATGGGCAAGACCAATGCTCTCCGTGGGAAAATTACAAGTTTTCAGCAACAACATGATGAATCCGTTCTAGAAGCATGGGAGCGCATCCAAGACTACATCCTAGAATGTCCCCATCATGGAATGGAGAGCTGGCTACTGATGTAGACGTTTTATCATGGGCTCGGCAATAGTGCCCGTGAAACCATGGATGCTGCAGCTGGAGGAGCATTCCTGTCACTCACCATACCACAAGCCACAGCTCTTGTGGAGAAGATGGCGTCCAACCAAGGTTGGAATGAAGAAAGGACCCAGACACGCAAGAGAGGTGGAGGTATGCACCAGCTCAAGGAGGTAGACATGTTGTGTGCCAAGCTAGACCTGCTCATGAAGAAGCTCGAGGATAAAGCTGGAGATAAGAAGGAAGTCATGCACGTCTAAGACTCTCACATGACTTGTGAGGAGAGTGGAGATACTGGACACTCAGGCAATCACTGTCCTGAGATGCTTGAGGACGTAAACTACAAAAACAACTACTACTACAACCGTCCTAAACAAAATCAAGGCTGGAAACAAGAGAGGCCTAACTACTCAGACATGTTTGATATAGGTAACTACTGGAGTAACCCTGTTGTGGAAGTAACTACTGACCTTCTGCCGGTCAAGAGAGGCGATCCAGGACGCCCAGTCATCCCGATCTCCATCGGCATGGTGGACTTCCCAGAAGCACTCTGCGACTTTGGCTCCAGCGTCAACATTATGCCCAGGGTACTCTATGAAAAATTCTTTACACATCCTTTATTAGAAACAACCATGTGTTTGCAGCTTGTAGATCAGACACTAAGTTTCCCAAAGGGAATATTGAAGAACCTCTGCGTCCGAGTTGGTACCTTGTACGCCCCAGCAGACTTCGTGGTGATAGAGACTGGTACTGATGAGAGGGCACCCATCATCCTAGGGAGGCCATTCCTGAACACCTCGGGAGCTGTCATCTATGCTAGTGCTGCCAAGATCAGTTTCTACATCAAGGGGAGGAAGGGGACGTTTCCCAGAGCAATCCCGTCATGAACCAAGGAAGAGGACCAATAGGAGGAATAGAAACAAGCAAGTGTGGACCGAGTCAGCTAAGATGGTCACTGCAGTTGATGGAGGTCAAGATCATCGACTCAAGTCACCGTTCCTGACCAAGAAGGACGACCCAGGTATGCCAAGCATCGAGTGCTCCATTATTGTATACAACTTCGAGAAGACGCTTTGCGACACCGAGTCGGGCGTCAACATAATGGACACAGTCACCTATCAGCTCCTGTTCAGAACCATGCCCCTAAAACCAACATACATTCAGCTCCAAATGGTAGATCATACTTTCCAAATGGTTGAAGGTATAGTAACTGATGTCCCTATCAAAATAGACGATCATTTTGTCCATATAGATTTTCAGGTTATTGACATGGGAGAAGACGAGTACGATCCACCCATCATCCTTGGGAGACCGTTCTTCAGCACCGTTAAAGCAATCATCTACATTGGAACTGGAGAAGTCCACATGCACTTCCCCTCTAAGAAGGTACGCCGCTATTTTACTAACCCTAACTGTATAGTTGAAGACTCTAAGTAGGTCAGGACAAAAAGAAGACGACGCAACCGCAACCAGAGAAGGCAAATCATCAAGGACGGATGGGCAGACTATGAAGGAGAAGTGGTAAGGTCTAAAAACATATAGCTTGAACAGAACTATCCTGAGGAGACCGTAGCACCGAGTCAGGTGTGGAGAGAGAAGATGAGGCGCCGCCGGAACCACCGACTACGCCATCCAACGAATCCCAGGACGACTGAGAAAACAGAGAGTCCTGTTCGGAGGACTTAAAAACAACGAACGCCTTGCCAAGAGGTAAACTTGGTAGTTATCCCTTTCCTTTCAAATCATTTACTTTTTCTTAAAAATAGTTTGCTTAGTTAATCGGGTTCATATCATCTTAAAAAAAAATAAACATGTTAAAACCAGTAAGACCCATGTGAGTATACAAGTGGCATAAAACCCATAAGTATATTCACTGTGGTGGCATAAAAAAATAATAAAATAAAAATATTCTTCTGCTCTATAAAAAATGAAAATATAAAAATAAAATTGTGATCCTACCAAAGAAAGTAGCATTTATTGAGGAGGCTCAACATGATAAAGGCTAGATATTTATGCTAACACCTAATCAGTTCCACAAAGCTTTGTTGTCTATTTGAGCTCCACAGAATTCAAGGATCAAGAAGACTAGCAGACGGAGGACATTCTAATCGCTGTCAGGGTGCTGCCGACGTTCAAATACACCTCCACCACCTGCTAGCTACATCAGAAGAAATTTCGTCAAAATCCAGCTTGGGGGATCGCACCCCATTTATCCTGCTAAGTATTTTTATCTACATTTGTATTATGCTATATTAAAAAAATAAAAAAAATATATACATAACCATGAAAAACCAAATAAAGATTTTGTGCTTATATATATATCTTTTGCTTAGTGTGCTTAATAAATAAATAAAATGGCTATGCTAAACTAAATCTTAATAAAACTCTAGCATGGATATGATGAATAGTTGCTCTGCCTAATTTTCAAATTTGAGTTCTCTCTCTAGTTTAGACATAACTGTTATAATTTAAAGATTGCTCTAAAAACCTGAACTTGTGGGAAGAGAACTTGATCGGAAGTCTAAGTTATTAACGGATATGATATGGGAAGGTTGAGCTGCTGTTTATCTATTCCTAGAGATGCTAGAATTCTGGAGAATTTTATCTTTGAAAATCTTTAAAATATCACATGATGAGTTCCTGTATGATGAGAGTTTAAATTCCTACCACAGCCATATATACATGCTTGCTAGACTTTGAGCCACACATTTACTTTTTACTGCTTATGAGCATTGAGTGTGGTCAAGCTGTGTAGACCCTTAGGAGCTTGTCATGTGGTTAAATCAAGATTCACTTGCACGTTCACTCACACATGCTGCTTCTACTCCGGGAGTACGCATTCACATATATCCACTCATTTCCATCTCTAGAGCCACCCAAAAGTATTCTACTCCTAATCCGGGAGAGAATAGCCAAAAACATTCTCCTATTTCTATTTTTCCCTGTGAAATAAATGCTCGAGTTATCTTGGTTACCACCACTTGCTATATTATTTTAGGAAATGAGTGCTCTAAAAACAGAGAGAGAGAAAGGATATGAGGAAATAAAAAGGGGCAAGTGCCCGGAACCTTGAAAGAAAAGAAAAAGTGTGACGAGAGGTAAAAATGGACAAGTGTCCGATAGTAGAATTAGGGGTGCAATACCCACCTGAGAGGAAAGAAAAAGAAAATGTAGAGCATCTCATTCCCCTCAAAAGTCTCAAGTGCAAGGAAGGTATGTATCCCCTCAAAAAAAAGAAGAATTAGACTTTCACCATTGTTATCACCATCATCACCATACACCATTCATTCACCACACATGCACATCTTGATTTGACTTATTGACTTGTTTCTCTGGATCCATGGTTTGACTATGCAATAAATGTCTTGTAAGTATGTATACTTTATCTCCCACCTATGAGCTCGAGATATCAAAACCCTTATTAAAGTAGGGTGAGAGAGAAGGCAAGGTCACTGTTGACGGTCCTTAAGTATCAAATTTAATTATCAAATAAATAAAGAAAAGGATCTAAATGCAACCAACACCCAGACTTAGGGTTTTATCTGACAGAATTCCACGAGTTTTGGTGTTTGTCTATTTCTACAGGGGGTTATCAGGAAATACGGAAGAAAGGCCCACATGTCGGGATTACATAGAGATATCAACGCACCGCGTAATTTTCTACCATCTAGAAGACTCCAGAAGCCACGAGACCGAAGCGGAGGCGAAACGGGGCCAGGACCTGGGCGCCCGCCCACCTGTCGAGCCCAATCAGGACTCTTTCTCTCGGGAGATCTCCACCGACCTATTGGATCAAGGAAAACATAGTACCACCTCGCCTACCGACCCAAAAACGCATAGAGGAGGAGGACTATATAAGGAGACCCCCCTGGCCCCTAGAGAAGACAAGAAATTGTCATAGAGATTGAGGGGTGCCCTCGAAGGAAAACCTCTTCTCTAATTAATATTTCTTTTTAGGCTTAGCAACCAATGTAAGGTAGAAATAGATCTTCTAGTTTTTACTAGATTGAGAGAGATAGAGTGGAGGTGTAGATTGGAGGAAGCCCGGCCTGTCGGTGTCTACTCCAAGCTTGTACCTGCGGGATCAAGTTCTCCTAACCCGAAGCTTGCTCCTAGGATTCTTCAGTATTTCGACTTCTAAATTCTAGTAAGTTCTTGTTTTATTGTTCTTATGGTTTATGAGTTTACTTTAATCTCTTCGCGTAGAGTTTAGAGTAACCATTACTGGCGTAAACGTGGTGTTTAGGCTGGGGTACTCATAGATATTCCCTGACTAGCTGGACCGTGGTAGTAGTGAGGAACGTGACAATTACGAGTTACCTTTGCAGATCACATCTCGTTAGCAGGAAGGATAGGGTTTATAGGTGCGGGTTGAACATCCTTTGTGGTGTCTAGATTCCGTTAGCCTCCCCATTAGAACAGTAGATCATCCTTACCAAGGTTAGAAGGAGACTACGGTTGCAGTCTTCTCTATTTATCACTCACATCGAGAGACATTCTTTGTAGCCTAAAGGGATAGTAGCAATAGATTTGGTTAGTCAGATGCACCCTTTCTCCTAGTGGTAAAAATATAAATACGATAACTCTGGATAACCTTCCGGGTGAAATGCTCACCGATATCCGTGCGCTTGCGGATCATTTCCTTATTGCGTTACCAAATATCAACAAGCATTTCTGGCGCCGTTGCCGGGGAGAAAGACGGTTTGCTGAGATAACTTTGAATCTTGCTATTATCTTGTATTATACTTTTATACTTTTATTCTTTTATCTTTTTATTTTTATCTTTATGGATAACTCAAATTCCATACCTATTATTAAATTCTTTGCACCTTTGGAAACCAGCCATAGACCATGGGAGTCAACACGTCCTGCCCCTAATTATGATCTGTGTCCGGAGTTGATTGCAATGGGTCAAAACCAACCCTTTTCTATAGCTGAGGTCCTATCTTTTAATCAAAAAGATAATGCACTTTTAGCTACACCTAGGGAATCTTTTCATTTTTCTATAAATTTTGGTTTAGACCTAGCTCTACAAGACCATGTTTTTCCTAGATATTTTCACATTGGTCTTAATCATATAACCTTTGGTAGAGTCTTTCTTTCTTTATCTATTAGTAAAGGAAGGTATGTCTTCATTCGTAGACATCCTTCTTGCACTAGTCTTCATAGAAAAATCTTAGAGATAGAGAAGGAATCATCTCCCATACAAGGAGAGGAAGTTTCAATAGCCGATTTCCAAACATTTCAATCCCATAATTCGGCTATCCAACCCATCCTTGAGCTTAATAATTTCTACTATGCTTTTTCTCTTGAACCTCCCGATAATCCTATGAATCTCTCTAGACATCCCATGCATAAGAAGGAGGATCGAGAAGAGCAACATGCTAGAGGGCATTAAAAATCCATGTGCTATCACCATTGAATGGATAGATAAAACAAACTTGAGAGACAATCCTAGAGGAATTTTAAGCATTCATGAAGAATCATCCTTGGAGTTTGAGAATGAGAGAAACAACAGTGAGCATGGAAGTTATTTCATAAATACCTCACCCAGTCCTTGCTCATATAAAACATCTCTCCAATCAATTTGTCTCTCCATCCTTACCACATTTGAGATCTCCAACCCCCTCTTCCTCTTCATTTATAAAAACTTTAAAAGGGCGGTTGTCGATGCATATGTCTATAATAAATATTGCAGATCTCGTTGAGTTGATCTTGATATAGGTAGGTGTTGGAGGGGAAACCACTTCACCAACATAACTTGATGGTTTCCCAAGAACAAGCTTAGTGTCCTAAAACAAGCACTTATCAGATCATAACATGAACTTCTAATTATTTGCAACATTGCCTTGTGTATTGAGCATATAAAGATATTGTATAAATATTCCTTCGGGTATTCTTGTCACTAACCTTTCTAGGATTGGAGCAAGAAGATCCGAGGAATGACAAACACAAGGTATGTCCAACCAACCATCACACAACATTGAATTAAATTCATCCAAACTTGAATTTTGTAAAATTCAAGCTTGGGGGAGTACTTTACATAAAAAACATCCTTTGCCATGTTACTATGTTGGTTGTCCTTACCTTTGAGACATGCTCAATTTGTTAAATACTAATTACACTACTTCATCTCCACTTAAGTAGATCTCTATAAATGCTCTCATGCTACCTTTATTTGCTTTAGTATATGTCTAGGTTTGGAATAGTTTCATTTATCTCTTAATTAAGCATGGTGCTTAGTTTAGGAATGATGATCTTACTTCCAAGGGATTTTAAATTAAGCATGGTGCTTAGGTTAAAATACCCTTCTAAATCAAATTAGACATGGTGTCTAGGTTGATTTTTAAGCCGATAGTATGCTATAGTAGATATGGTATATTTTGTTGGACTAACCCCTGCAGGAAAACTTTCAATATCAACCTGGGAAGTCCTGAGATAAACTCGCATTGGAGATGAAGAAAGTGACACATGAAGTTTAACAATTTGCACAAGAAAGACGTGGCTCATAAGAGATGATTCATGGAGGGTGCCACAAACACGATGCACAACCGCTAAGAAAGGAAAGCTTCCACAAGGTGATACTGTACCGTCACTCTTCAAGTAAGGTAACACCTTAAGGTACTTGACTATCGCTTTTATAAGCTTCTCCTTTGTTCTAGCATTCACATAAATAAAGAGACAAACATGTATGATTTATAACTCCAGATTAACCAACTCAATTAATTCAACATGTTTAGTCCTTTAATCTCTGTTCTTAGTACTACCTTCGTGATCCCACGCTCCTAAACATATAAGCTAATATGTTGCGCATTCAATATTTGGAAGATATAAACAAAACATAAACATAGATAGATTATCTTTCCATTAGGTTGAGCCATCTGATCTGACAAATGTTTCAAATACTACACTCATGATCTTATTATCCATCAACTTTGTCTTGCTCACTATGCTTAAGGTTAGAGAAGAACAAATACACTTTTGGTTCTGTTGGTGTCTTCCACCAACAGAGCCCATGCACTTGATCTCTGCCTTGTCTCTATGAACAGGTACACTTCAAGCAAAACATGGAGGAGTTCTACAACTCCCAGACTCCACCAAGTGAAGGACCTGGATCTATGAGCACAAGCACACTGAGCAGAATATTGCCAACACCATACTTCGAACTGCTGGGCAAAGAAGAACATGGGTGACACCGTATCAAGAGGTGCAGACGTCAAGGTCCACACCTAATCAAATGATGCACCTAAAGGATGAAGATGGTGGAAAGTCTTGTCCAGAAGACTTAAAACATTAGATCCTTGTCGGAAGAGGTCAACATCGTCGACTCAAGTCACCTTTCTTGATCAAGAAGGACGACCCTGGTGTTCCAAGCATCGAGTGTGCAATCAATGGATACTCTTTTCAGAAGACACTCTACGACACCGGATCTGACGACAACATAATGGCCGTAGTCACTTATCAGCTCCTGCATGGAACCATGCCCCTACAACCAATATATTGAGCTCCAGATGATTTTCAGGTCATTGACATGAGAGAAGACGAATATGATCCACCCACCATCCTTGGAAGACCGTTCCTCAACACTATCAAAGCAATCATCTATATTGGAACCGGAGAAGTCCACATGTACTTCCCCTCTGAGAAGGTACGCAATTATTTTACTGACCATAACTATATAGTTGAAGACTCTAAGCAGGTCAGGACAAGAAGACGACGCAACCAGAGGAGGCAAATCATCAAGAACGGATGGGTAGACTACGAAGGAGAAGTGATAAGGACTGAAGACATACAGCTTGAACAGAACTGTCCTGAGGAGACCATAGCACCGAGTCAGGTGTGGAGGGAGAAGATAGTTATACACGAAGATAGGCGCCGCCGGAATCACCGACTACGCCACCTAGCGAATCCCAGGACGACTGAGAAAACAGAGAGTCTCGTTCGGAGGACATAAAAATACCGAACGCGTTGCCAAGAGGTAAACTTGGTAGTTACCCTTTCCTTTCGATTATTCAATTATAATTTGCTTAGTTAATCAGGTTCATGCTATCTTGAAAAGAAAATAAAAATGTTAAATAGTAAGCCCCATGTGAGTATGCTCATGGCATAAAACCTATAAGTACATTCACTGTGGTGGCATAAAAAATAAAATAAATAAGTTTTCATCTTACAATAAAGAAAATAATAAATAAATAATAATAATAATAATAATAATAATAATAATAAGTGTATGATCCTGCTAAATAAATAACATTTATTAAGGAAGCTCAACATGATGAAGGCTAGATATTTATGCTAACACTTAATTAGTTCCACAAGCTTTGTTGTCTATTTGAGCTCCACAATTTAAGAATCAAGAAGACTAGCAGACGGAGGACATTCTAATCGCTGTCAGAATGCTGCTGACTTTCAAATACACCTCTGCCACCTGCTAGCTACATCAACAGAAATTACGTCAAAATTCAGCTTGGGGGAGAGCACCCCCATTATTCTCGCTAAGTATTTCTACCTATCTTTATATTATGTTAGAATATTAAAATACATAAACTATGAAAAAAAATAAAGATTTTGTGCTTATATATATCTTTTGCTTAGTATGTTTAATAAATAAATAAAGTGGCTATGCTAGTCTGAATTTTAATAATAAAACTCTAGCATGGATATGATGAATAGTTGCTCTGCCTAATTTGCAATTTTGAAGTTCCCTCTCAAGTTTAGACATAACTGTTATAATTTAAAGCTTGCTCTAGATCTAAACTTGTGGGATAAAAACTTGATCTGAAATCTAAGTTGTTAACGGATATGATATGGGAAGGTTGAGCTGCTGTTTATCTGTTCCTAGAGATGCTAGAATTCTGGAGAATTTTATCTTTGAAAAATCATTAAAATATGCTAGAATTCTGGAGAATTTTATCTTTGAAAAATCATTAAAATATTGCATGATGAGTTCCTGTATTATGAGAGTTTAAATTCCAACCACAGCCATATGTACATGCTTATTAGACTATGAACCATACATTTACTTTTTACTGCTTATGAGCATTGAGTGTGGTCAAGCTGTGTAGACTCTTAGGAGCTTGTCATGTGGTTAAATCAAGATTCACTTGCACGTTCACTCATATATGCTACTTCTACTCCGGAAGTACCATCCACATATATCCATCCATTTCCATCTCCAGAATCACCCAAAAATATTCTACTCCTAATCCGGGAGAGAATAGTCAAAAACATTTTCCTATCCCTGTTATTCCCTGTGAAATAAATGCTCCAAATATTTTGGTTACTACCACTTGCTATATTATCTCAAGAGATGAGTGCTCTGAAAAAAAAGAAAAAAAGAAAAAAAATATAAACGAGGAAATAAAAAGGGGCAAGTGCCCGGAACCTCGAAAGAAAGAAAAAGTGAGACGAGAGGTAAAAATGGACAAGTGTCCGACAGTAGAATTAGGGGTTGTTGATGCAAAACTGGTCTGCAAACACAAAGGGCTAATACCCGATTTAAACGTTAAGGCGTGCCAGCCGATTTGACCTTGCTATCGGCAAAGGTGATAACTCGAATACTTTAGTCGTGACAACAGCGATGCGCCCGGATGTCACAGCTAAGAGGTACTCACGCGGAACTTGAGAACACGCTGAGCTTAAGTCGACGAATTCCTAAGAACTCGTAACAAAAGGAAAAAGTATGACGAAGTCGTCAAAAAGTAAATGCTGGAATACGAGTAAAAACGTGTGTTTGATTTCTTGATTGATTATCTATTACAAGGCCCTAGGGTCTACATTTATACCCTGCTCAAAGAGCTACAACCAGACACGATTAGAATTCGAATTCCAAATTACACGGAATCCGTATACAAAACGATGTAAATAATTAAGGAAATAACAAAACTATCCCTCGTGACAAACCGAAACTCCTCCACATAACGACCGTCAGCTTCCGGACTCCCTCTTTGCATCATCGGCAGACCCTTTGCCATAGTCATCGGCAGACTTTCTTATCTAGCCATCGGCACCATATTACTGCCTGTGGACTTAATCACGTTCAACCTCTCCCTCATCGGCAACCATCCTCATCGGCAACCCACTTTGTAAACATCGTACTGCCACCTTATCCTGCCATCCCAGACACGTGCCCAAAAACGGTGTCAACACATGCCCCCCAGTTTCGGAGTATAAAACTATTAATGCTCCGAAATTCTCTGCAGTAATGATGCCTTTTCCCGCAATTAATGCTCCTAATCTGGTAACCGACAACCTCAATCTGAACAACTCTGATCCTATTCCTCCGCAGATTTCTCGAAATCCCCAACTTTCTAAACGGGCATTTTTCTCAGCCGTACATCGGCAACAATACCGTTACAAAGATCTGCCGATGTTCTGACCAGGATATTCGCACAAACGGTTACTTCCCCTCTATCCGCCCATCGGCAATATGACCGTTGTAGAATATTGCCGATGGACCGACCAGGAGATCTCGCACAGTAAAATATCTTCAGATAATGACCGCTTCCTGTCAAATCACCTGCACAATCCTTGGATTACCGTGCGAATAGTTACCATATCCACCTGAGTACCCTCGGATTTCTCGGATGCGGCAAAGAGATAAGTCGGATTTGCCCTTGCCCATTTTGTCCTATAAATAGTTCCTTCTCGGGTACTCCTTCCCCATCACACCATTCTACTACCCAACTTTACTTTTCCAGCGGCGGCGCCACCAAAAACTCCCAAGGTCTCTGACAAGTACCCCTCTTCACCAACTCCGGCGCCTTCAAACGCTTCCTTCGCAGCAAGATGGCCGTCGGGTTCGTCGTCCCTGAGGTCAAATCTCCACCCCGTCTTCTGTATTTTTCTTCATATCCCTGTTCACTCGCAATCCATTTTACTGAATATCTTCCTTTTCTTTCCTCTTTGTATTTCTTTTTACGCCCAAAATCACTAGGAATTGTCCAACAAAATTGTCATCCCCACCGATCAACCACACCTTCAATGCCTCGGCCCTCTAGGGGACCCAGATCCAACTGACCTTATCAACGCAGAAACCAACAGGATCCCCTTCAGAGCCGAAAATTTTTCCTTAGATTTGTGGAAGGACACCTTCCGCTCTTGGCCCAGCCCAACTGTAGGGTGGAAAGACTGGTTCTTGAGGGTCAGCAACTCTAATGAAGTTCAGTGGGGTGAAAGGAATCTAGCCCAATGCATCAGATTGTCCATTGCCGATATGCATAGAAACGAGTCACTGCTGATAGCTGCATCCTACTTTTGGTCAGACACCCTCAATGCTTTTGCCTTTGGCCACGGCCCTGCTTCTCCTACTCTTGCCGATGTATCCATGCTTACTGGTCTAGATATATCTTCTGCCGATAGCACCCACTTTTTTGATACTGCCCCTAGTGCCAAAGTGGAGACCCGCGCTATCGGCGGTTGGTCGGGGTACATTCAGAAGTACCGTGGGAAAGGATCTATCACCATAAAGGAACAAACCACCTTTCTGAACATGTGGCTGGACAAGTTTGTATTCTGTGGTCAATCGGCAGGACCGACTTCTGTCTACCTGTCGGCAGCAGAAAGACTGGCTAACGGTGGCCGATTCCCTCTCGGCCGATACTTGCTTGGCGCTGCTTACCACCTTCTCCATCAAGTAGCCCAGAAACTTCTGCTCGGCCAATCCACTGGCAACTTGGGAGGCCCCTGGTGGTTTGTCAACATGTGGCTCAATCTGCATCTGCACAAGCGTCTCAACTTCAACCTGTTCACACAGCGTTTCCCAAGAGATATAGCTGAAAACCATGTATTGGGTGAAGAGGAATCGGCAACACGCGCCCCCTTGAACTTTGGCGAAGCTGTCATAGTTCTGCCTGGTTCAGGGGGTAATCCAGATCAGATCGGCCGATTCTTCCAGAATCTGTATGAGGGTTTGACCAGAGACGAACGACCATGGTTGGCTTATGATGACCCAGATAGCATGCTCCCTCTGACATTCAATCCATTTGATGAAGCTCTCGACAGGGACAATGAGGTGATGATGGCAATTGTGACTCCCAGAATCATTCCAGTGAATTTCTTTGGTAGCACAAAAACCTCCCCTCAAACTTACGAATTTTACAATCCATCGGCATTAGCTCGCCAGCTAGCTTTCGGCCAGTTGCCGATTGCACTTCCTTATGCCGATGTGATAAAACCCAGAGAAACTATCAACAACCTTCTTGAGTGGACTCGAGCAGCCCAACTACCACCAAACGCCGATATAGATGTAGATCTGTCAGAATGGGTCCCGGCTGCTTTTATTACTCAGGCATACAAGTTATGGTGGGCAGAATGGAAAGAGCATCTGTTCTGTAGATCGGCAGTTTCATTCCGCGGCATGATTGACTCCGAATACGAAGTTCCTGATGACACTGTAAGTAACTCAAACCAACGTTTCATTTTCTCAATATTACCTCCATCGGCAGCTTACCCTTGTATTCCTTTTGCAGGTTAATAATATTCCTCCGTTGGTTAGTAGGAGTGGCAGGCCGATCGACTTGTTTCCATCAGGCCCGATTTCGTCAATCGGCCACAATGCTCCCACCTTAGCTTCCATCATGCATCGGGGTGTACGCCTCAGGAAAGTCACCACCAGAAGAACCCAGACATCACCAACGGTAGCTGCTCCCACTCTCGCACGGGCTTTCAAGGCAATTTGTCAAATCTTTTCCTTTATGCTGACTATCTTTATATCGGCTATATTTATGCTTATAAACTCTTGTTCATTATTGCAGCAAACCGGCGCATCGGCGAAAGCCAGGCGTGAGAGTACCGATGCCCCCAGTCTAGTGAACCCAAGAGAAAGGGCACCACGGGTGCTAAGACTGGAACAAAGCGCCAGAAGGTAGCAATCCCCCCTCCTCCTCCGGTATCTCCAATTCCGGTGGAATCTTCTCCTTCTTCTCCAGAAGCCCAGCCACAGCAAGCACCATCTCCCCCACCTATGCAGGAAGCACCACAGATAGAAGAACCCCAACAGGAAGGATCTCAAACAGAAGATACATCAGCTGACATGGGTGAACAAACAACTGGCCCGGTGGGTCTAGTTATACCATCGGCAGTTTTCCCGATTCAGACAACCGTCGTCCCTCCTCCAGGTAACATACTTTAACAATATCGCTACCGATGAACTTATTCTTATTTAGTCTCATAACTCCTTTTGTCTTCTTTCAGTTGATATCGTTCCATCGGCAATCCCAGCCGATCAACCTGTAGCTCCATCGGCATCTTTGGCCGATCAGCCTGCAGCTCCATCAGCACTTCTCAGTCACAGACAAGAGATCGCCTTGAAGCAAGTAAGTCACCGTTTACCGTTAGCACTATTTGCCGATTCTCTAAGTATGAGCTAATTTTGCTTTCCCTCCCAGGAACAAGATTCTCCCGATAGCCTGTTCTCCTTCGCCATCGATTTCTCTGAAGAAGAAGGTGAAGAAGCAAGCACTTCTCAGACGGTCGGCATCACATCGGTAGAGGTCAGGGTCAGGTTGGAAGAATTGTCAGCTCTCCTTCACCAGGACACAGCGCAATTGGTTGATGATTCCGACCCTACCAAGACCCTGTTCAGAACTCTCAGAGGCCAAATCCCAGCCGATGTTGAAGAAATCCTGTTCCAAGCCGCTCATCTGGAGAGTCGCCAGCTGCAGTACCAAAGAGCTTCTCGGCGGCTTGCCGATAGAGCTGCTCAGACTCAACTCTCCGATGAAATGAGGAAAGAGAAGCTTTTGACCGATGAGAAGCACAAGAACATCGGTATCCTGAGATCTTCCGGAGACGCACTGAAGCAGAAGATATCCGATCTATCGGCAAGAAAAGAGTCTCTGTTGGCGGAGCTCAAGGAAGTAGAGAACGCTCTGTCCCAAGCCCAACAGGAAGAGAGCCAATTGCCAGAGACCATCAGGCTTCTTGAGCGCGAGCGAAATGCCCATGGTCGCAAAGCACTCCAACTGAAGAAGAAGCTGAAGCCGATAGAAGGTTCTGCCGATGATGACATCAAGGAGATAGAAGCAGCCAACCAAATTCGGCTACGCGCTATATCGGCAATCCAGACGCTGCTTAACACATAGAGTTTCCATCGGCATTGTATCCTCAGCTTTTAGTCTAGCCGATAGGACTGTTATCGGCGCCTAAACTTTTGAAACACCAAGTCTTGTCCCCAAGCATTTGGATCCAGCCGATAGGAGTGTTATCGGCACCTAAACTTCTATGCATCGACCCATATACTGGGGTAGTACTTCTTTAAATATTTGCCGTTTAATGCTCTGGGAAATTCAATTCCTTCGAGGGTTTCTAGAATGTAGGCATTACCAGGAGCCGATCGACTTATCCGATAAGGACCCTCCCAATTAGGAGACCACTTTCCAAACTTCGAACTTTTGGTCCCAATTGGTAAAATTACTTTCCATACCAAATCCCCATCGGCAAACTCTTTAGCCTTCACTTTCTTATCATACCATCTAGCAACTCTCTTCTTATTTTCTTCTATACTCATTAAAGCTTTTAACCGATGCCCTGCTAGATCATCCAATTCATCGGTCATCAAAGTGGCATAATCGTCGGAAGTTAATTGATCTTGAAAAGATAATCGCCTAGATCCAGCCTTAATTTCCCAAGGCAACACTGCATCATGTCCATACACCAATTGATAGGGTGATACCTTGGTCGATCCATGACAAGCCATCCGATAAGACCACAATGCTTCACTTAATAATGTATGCCACCGCCTAGGATTTTCTTCAATCTTTCGTTTAATAAGCTTGATAATTCCATTGTTAGACGCTTCGGCCTGCCCATTGGCTTGAGCATAATAAGGAGAAGAATTCAACACTTTAATTCCCATACCGATTGCGAATTCATCGAACTCCCCTGATGTGAACATGGTGCCCTGATCGGTAGTAATCGTTTGGGGAATCCCAAATCGGTAAATAATATGCTCCTTCACAAAATCAATCATATTGGCCGATGTGACTTTCTTCAAAGGAATAGCTTCAACCCACTTAGTGAAATAGTCAGTGGCAACTAGAATGAACTTATGCCCTTTGCTAGATGGTGGATAAATCTGGCCGATCAGATCGATGGCCCACCCCCGGAACGGCCAAGGCTTTATTATAGGATTCATAGCCGATGCGGGTGCTCTCTGGATATTACCAAACTTTTGACAACCTTGACATCCCTTGAAATATTTAAAACAATCTTCAAGTATGGTTGGCCAAAAATATTCATTCCTTCGAATCATCCACTTCATCTTAAAAGCTGACTGATGCGCTCCACACACTCCTTCATGGATTTCCCCCATCAAACTTCTAGCTTCATCATCACCCAAGCATCGGAGAAGAATTCCGTCGATAGTTCGATAATACAATTCATTTTCAAGGAACACATACTTGGTTGCTTGAAATCGAACCCGTCTTTCAACTTTTTTGGATGGATCTTTTAGATAATCAATAATTTCTTTCCTCCAATCACCGGCACCGACTGCCGATGTCGCATTAATCATTGGCTGATATCCCGAGGCATGCTGAGCTAACCGATTAGCGTCTTCATTATGCAATCGGGGAACATGCTCCAATCGGAAATCCTTGAATTCCTTTAACAGTTGCATACTTCTCTCAAAATAAGTTATGAGAACTTCACTTCGGCATTCATAGCTTCCGGCCAATTGATTTATAACCAACATAGAATCCCCGAATATTTCAACAGCATCAACACGAACTTCTCTTAACAACTCCAATCCCTTGATCAGAGCTTGATACTCAGCCTGATTATTTGTTGATGTGGCAACAATCGGCAAGGAAAACTCATACTTCCTCCCCTTAGGGGAAACTAATACAATGCCGATTCCTGCCCCCCGGTCACAGGTAGATCCATCAAAGAAGAGCGTCCAGGGTACAATTTCCAAGGTTTCCACTAGACCGCAATGCTGAGTCACAAAATCGACCATAATCTGCCCTTTGACTGCCTTAGCCGATTCGTAACGCAAATCGAACTCCGACAGTGCTAAAATCCATTTACCGATCCTACCACTCATAATCGGCATAGATAGCATGTATCGGACCACGTCATCTTTGCAAACAACAGTGCATTCGGCCGATAACAGGTAATGTCTCAGCTTGATACATGAAAAATATAAGCATAAGCATAATTTCTCAATGGCCGAATACCTGGTTTCAGCATCAATCAACCTCCTACTCAAATAATAAATTACCCTTTCTTTCCCTTCAAATTCTTGAACTAAAGCTGAACCGATAACCGATCCATCGGTAGATAAATACAATCTGAAGGGCTTCCCTTGTTGAGGTGGAACTAGAACTGGAGGATTTACTAGATACTTCTTGATTTCATCCAGAGCCAACTGCTGTTCTTCTCCCCAAATAAACTCTTGATCGGCTTTCAATTTAAGAAGAGGACTGAAAGCACGAATCCTACCAGATAAATTCGATATAAATCTCCTGATAAAATTTACCTTGCCGATCAAGGATTGGAGCTCGGTTTTGTTGGTAGGGGCCACTATTTTATTGATGGCATCAATGGATCTTCGACTAATTTCAATACCCCTCTGATGTACCATGAAACCAAGAAACTGCCCTGCCGATACACCAAATGCACACTTGTTGGGATTCATCTTCAATCCATGCTTCCTTGTGCACTCTAACACTTTTTGTAAATCGGCAAGATGCTTTGAGAAATCTCCAGACTTAACCACCACATCATCAATATAAATTTCCACGAGCTTGCCGATGAACTCATGAAATATAAAATTCATAGCCCTTTGATAAGTAGCACCAGCATTCTTCAACCCAAAAGTCATGACTATCCATTCAAATAGCCCAACATGACCAGGACACCTAAATGCGGTTTTTGGAATATCCTCCTCCGCCATGAATATTTGATTGTAACCTGCATTACCATCCATGAAGCTGATGACCTGATGACCAGCCGCAGCATCAACCAGTAGATCGGCGACAGGCATTGGGTATCCATCCATCGGCGTAGCTTTATTGAGATTCCTGAAATCAATGCACACCCGAAGCTTCCCGTTCTTCTTGTAAACCGGAACAACATTGGAAATCCACTCGGCATACCGACACTGCCGAATAAACTTAGCTTCAATAAGTTTGGTGATTTCGGCCTTAATATCAGGTAGAATGTTGGGATTACATCGGCGGGCTGGTTGCTGATGTGGCCGAAATCCAGACTTGATGGGTAACCGATGTTCAACAATTGATCGGTCTAAACCAGGCATCTCAGTATAATCCCAAGCAAAGCAATCTTTATATTCCTTTAACAAACTAGTCAATTGTTGCTTACTCTCAGGATCTAATTTAGCACTAATAAAAGTAGGCCTAGGCTTATCACCACTACCTATATCTACTTCTACCAAATCATCGGCCGATGTGAATCCCTGGCCTAATTTTCCATCATCGGCGAATCTATCCATTAAAAACCGTCGTCAGAACCGACTGCTTGGATCGGTGGAATCTCATAATCGGCAACTTTGAGAAAATCTTTCTCCCAAACTTCTCCTGAAATGCACCTGGTCCTTTCGTAAGTATCCGCTTCTGCCGACGCGATAACATAAGAAGAATCTCCTGGGACAATCTCAATCTTGTCACCTACCCACTGAACCAAGCATTGATGCATTGTAGATGGGATACAACAATTGGCATGAATCCAATCTCTTCCCAATAATAAGTTGTAAGCACCTTTTCCGCTGATCACGAAAAAAGTTGTCGGCAAGGTTTTGCTGCCGATGGTCAACTCTGCACATATCGCCCCCTTGACTGGAGACACGTTTCCTTCAAAGTCTTTGAGCATCAAATCGGTCTTGGTCAAATCTTGATCCCCTTTCCCAAGCTTCCGATATACTGCATACGGCATAATATTAATAGCAGCTCCACCATCAACTAGGATCTTGGTCATTGGCTGCCCATCAACCCTTCCTTTGAGGAACAGAGCTTTAAGATGCTGCCTCTCGTCATCGGCAGGTTTCTCAAAGGTAGCCGTCATCGGATCCAGAGCCAACTGAGCTATCTGATCAGAAAATTCCAACTCATCATCACTGGCTGGTGCAAGAAACTCCATCGGCAACATGAAGACCATGTTGACGCCTGCCGATGGACCTTCCCTCTTAGTGTCTGACGGCTGCCGACTTCCAGAGTTCTCTCCCTTATTTAGCTCTTCCTGCCTTTCACGTTGCAATCTCCTTTTCTGTGTCTTGGTTAATCCTCCAGGGCACCATGGAGGAAGTGGCCTTTGCCTTGCCGTCGGGCGTCGGTTCTCCCTTGACTCCATACGATGCGTGTTAGCATCCCTGCAAAATATGAATTCATCGGGAACCCGCGCATCAGCCATTCCCTCGAGCTCTTCTTGGTTCCTGGGAAAATACTGGACACAGTCACTAAGTCTGTCGTGCCCACTAAATCTGCCCCCCAGCCGGTCATGAACTGACACCCTTCCTCTGATCGGCCCATCAAATCGCCGTTTATCATCATGATAATGCCGATCGATCCTATCGTACCGATCATAACCGTTGCACTCAGGGCAGTCTCTAACAGTAGGAAGCTTGATATTTTCCTCCCAACAATGGATGAAGAATGGACAATTCCAATGATCCCGGTGCCGATTCCACTCCTGTCGGCGTCTTTCTTCTTCCCGTCGATAATCTTCCTGCTGGCGCCGATACCGATCTTCCCGTTGTTGCCATTTTTCTCGAGGCCTTCTATGAGTTATGACGATACCAGATCGAGGAAGCCTTCCTGAGCTAGTTCCTTCCTGGACCAAGCCTTTACTTCTTGCATCGGCAGTAGTAACTTGATGCTGAGGATCTACCGATGCACTCTTCTCAGCTGTCTCCGATGTTAAGACCTTAGCCTTCCCCTTAGCATCCAACATGTTTGTCGGGAAAGGATGTTGGTCTATCTTCATCGGCTTCTGGGCTTTGGAACTGTCAAACTTGATTCTCCCTGACTCTATAGCCGATTGCAGCTGCTGTCTGAATACTTTGCATTCGTTGGTGTCATGGGAAGTTGCATTATGCCACTTGCAATATGTCATCCTCTTCAACTCTTCTGCCGATGGGATCACATGGTTAGGTGACAGTTTGATCTGACCTTCCTGAAGTAGAAAGTCAAATATCCTATCAGCCTTAGCGGTGTCAAAAGCAAACTTCTCTGGTTCCTTCTGCCCAAAAGGACAAGACATCGGCTTCTTGTTTTTTACCCACTCTGCCAAGCCGATTACTGGTTCTTCGTCAGAATCTGAGCTTGTTGCTTCATCAACAAATGACACTTTCTTATTCCATGCCCTCTTAGGCTCGAAAGGCTTGATGTCTTGATCAGAAATCCTCTGCACCAAATGACTTAAACTTTCGAACTCCTGAGAGGCATACTTGTCCCTGATATGTGGCAACAAACCCTGGAAAGCCAAATCGGCTAGCTGCCGATCATCCAGAACCAGGCTATAGCATTTATTCTTGACCTCTCGTATCCTCTGCACAAATCCCTCAACCGACTCATCATTACGTTGCCTCAACTTGACCAAGTCGGTGATCTTCTTCTCATGAACCCCCGAGAAGAAGTATTTGTGGAATTGCTTCTCTAGATCGGCCCAAGTAATTACTGAATTGGGAGGTAACGATATGAACCAAGTAAAGGCCGATCCAGACAATGATGATGAAAATAGACGAACCCTCAATTCGTCCCTGTTACCAGCCTCTCCGCATTGAATAATGAACCTGTTGACATGCTCCATGGTTGACGTGTCGTCCTGTCCGGAAAACTTCGTAAAATCCGGTACCTTGTACCGATGTGGAAGCGGGATCAAATCATACGCGGGAGGATACGGTGTCCGATAAGAGTAAGTGTTGACTTTGGGTTTTATCCCAAATTGTTCCCTCATTACTTCAGCAATCTTATCGGCCCAATATGCATCGGCATCTTGCCGATGAGGCGGCTGCGGATCTGGTACTTGGTGGTGAACCTCCACGTATCTGTTGGGGACGTGATCTGCGCGGAACATTGTATTGATCACCTGTCCTCCAATCTGCGGACCACCAAACTGCTGTCCACCGATTGGCTGTCCTCCGAGTTGCTGTCCAAAATTCATTGGCTGGTTGGGAATCCCCTGACCTTGGAACCCGGGATAGACCTGCCCTTGCTGGAACCCTGTAGTCTGGTAACTCTGCTGGGGCGATTGTGGAAAGGCTTGCCGTCCAAGCCATCCATTATTAGCGTTCATCGGCATAGGTGCTGCCGATGATTGGTAATTGGGTACCGTCGTTGAATTGACATACCCTGACTGGGCCATAGGCCTCTGTTGCATCAGCATTGACTCTGCCGATGCGTTGGGCATCTGGAACATTGAATCTTGAGGATTTCCAGTGTGAGGCCTTGCAGTAGTAGTTGTGGTATACCGAGGACTCTGGTTCACCGGCACATTGGGAGGTGCCGATGTCATAGGAGTTTTGCCCCTCATGTCAGTTATTTGTGATGTTCCCGGCGTCAACTCTGGAGGCATACCGTAACCCCACCAGTTGGAAGGAAGAGTCAACCCTGACATTGCCGATGCCAACATATCTGTTGTCAGTTTATGCTGCCCAACTGAAATTTGTGGGTTGGTTGCCATCGGCATAGATAGTGCACCAGTAGTCCCCGATGTACTTGGAGGGACGGCAGATTGTGCACTTGCATTCGTCAAGGCAGCCGATGGAGCCGTGACCTCTGGTGCCGTTGGCTGATGATGGGAGGGGCCCACATAATCTGGTGGGATTTGTCCTTCCTTAAAAGTTCTTGCCACGGCATTGAAAACCGTATTAGACAGTACACTAGCTTGGTTAATCAACGCTCGATTGATGGCATTGTCAACCATATCTTGAAGCTTGCCAGGGTTGGCGTCAAAGGTAACCTACCGTGGTGCCGGCAGTGCATCTTTCTGGACCACTTCGCCGCTCCTGTTTATGCTGAAAGACCTCAGGCATTGCTGCTTGAACTCTTCCATGGCTTGGGCAATAGCTTGCTTCTGCTCATCCTTGAGGTTGGCCTCCGTCACGGGGATGACGTTCTCTTGATCGAGGTCAGAGATCGACATGTTGATCTTGATCTTGAATCTTGTCCCACCGGGCGTGCCAAAAGATGTGTTGATGCAAAACTGGTCTGCAAACACAAAGGGCTAATACCCGATTCAAACGTTAAGGCGTGCCAGCCGATTTGACCTTGCTATCGGCAAAGGTGATAACTCGAATACTTTAGTCCTGACAACAGCGATGCGCCCGGATGTCACGGCTAAGAGGTACTCACGCGGAACTTGAGAACACGCCGAGCTTAAGTCGACGAATTCCTAAGAACTCGTAACAAAAGGAAAAAGTATGACGAAGTCGTCGAAAAGTAAATGCTGGAATATGAGTAAAAACGTGTGTTTGATTTCTTGATTGATTATCTATTACAAGGCCCTAGGGTCTATATTTATACCCTGCTCAAAGAGCTACAACCAGACACGATTAGAATTCGAATTCCAAATTACACGGAATCCGTATACAAAACGATGTAAATAATTAAGGAAATAACAAAACTATCCCTCGTGACAAACCGAAACTCCTCCACATAACGACCGGCAGCTTCCAGACTCCCTCTTTGCATCATCGGCAGACCCTTTGCCATAGTCATCGGCAGACTTTCTTATCTAGCCATCGGCACCATATTACTGCCTGTGGACTTAATCACGTTCAACCTCTCCCTCATCGGCAACCATCCTCATCGGCAACCCACTTTGTAAACATCGTACTGCCACCTTATCCTGCTATCCCAGACACGTGCCCAAAAACGGTGTCAACAGGGGTACAAGATACCCACCTGAGAGGAAAGAAAAAAAAGAGCATCTCATTCTCCTCATAAAGTTTCAAAAAGCAAGGAAGGTATGTATCCTCTCAAAAGAGCAAAAGTAGAATTAGACTTTCACCATTGTTATCACCATCATCACCATACAGCATTCATTCGCCACATGCACATCTTGATTTGGCTTATTGATTTGTTTCTTTGGATCCATGGTTTGACTATACAATAAATGTCTTGTAAGTATGTATACTTTATCTCCCACCTATGAGCTCCAGATATTAAAGCCTTATTAGAGTAGGGTGACAGAGAAGGCAATATCACTATGCCTTAGACCACAAATACCACATATCTTGAGAGAAGGCATAGACCATCACTGCCTTGGTAAGGATCCAGAAATACCACAAAAGAGAGATTTATAGATTCATACATGGAATCTCTGAGTTTTATTTGAAAATCTGCAAAAAAAACCCCAGAGCTATAGCTGATCAAGAATAAGAGACATGGCACTTGGCTAGACTGTTCTATCTTTTAACTACTCAAGACAGAAGTGACGGTTACAAGTCCCATGGTGAGAGGTAAAGTAAGTAAGTTTTAATTCTTGACAGTTTACTCTAACTCAGAGATGAGATCTTATTTAAAAGCATGTGTACCGTCAAATTTTTAAGATATTGCAACAACTTCTGATCCATAGTTGAGTCTATCCTTGCTCAGGGACGAGCAAGATGTAAGATTGGGGGAGTTTGTTGACGGTCCTTAAGTATCAAATTTAATTATCAAATAAATAAAGAAAATGATCCAAATGCAACCAACACCCAGACTTAGGGTTTTATCTAACAGAATTCCACGAGTTTTGGTGTTTGTCTATTTCTGCAGGGGGTTATCAGGAAATACGGAAGAAAGGCCCACATGTCGGGATTACATAGAGATATCAACGCACCGCGCAATTTTCTACCATCTAGAAGACTCCAGAAGCCACGAGACCGAAGCAGAGGTGAAACGGGGCCAGGACCTGGGCGCCCGCCCAGTTTCCTTGGGCGCCCGCCCACCTGTCGAGCCCAATCAGGACTCTTTCTCTCGGGAGATCTCCACCGACCTATTGGATCAAGGAAAACATAGTACCACCTCGCCTACCGACCCAAAAACGCATAGAGGAGGAGGACTATATAAGGAGACCCCCCTGGCCCCTGGAGAAGACAAGAAATTATCATAGAGATTGAGGAGTGCCCTCGAAGGAAACCTCTTCTCTAATTAATATTTCTTTTTAGGCTTAGCAACCAATGTAAGGTAGAAATAGATCTTCTAGTTTTTACTAGATTGAGAGAGATAGAGTGGAGGTGTAGATCGGAGGAAGCCCGGCCTGTCGGTGTCTACTCCAAGCTTGTACCTACGGGATCAAGTTCTCCTAACCTGAAGCTTGCTCCTAGGATTCTTCAGTATTTCGACTTCTAAATTCTAGTAAGTTCTTGTTTTATTGTTCTTATGGTTTATGAGTTTACTTTAATCTCTTCGCGTAGGGTTTAGAGTAATCCTTACTGGCGTAAACATGGTGTTTAGGCTGGGGTACTCATAGATATTCCCTGACTAGCTGGACCGTGGTAGTAGTGAGGAAAGTGACAATTCCGAGTTACCTTTGCAGATCACATCTCGTTAGCAGGAAGGATAGGGTTTATAGGTGCGGGTTGAACATCCTTTGTGGTGTCTAGATTCCGTTAGCCTCCCCATTAGAACAGTAGATCATCCTTACCAAGGTTAGAAGGAGACTACAGTTGCAGTCTTCTCTATTTATCACTCACATCGAGAGACATTCTTTGTAGCCTAAAGGGATAGTAGCAATAGATTTGGTTAGTCAGATGCACCCTTTCTCCTAGTGGTAAAAATATAAATACGATAACTCTGGATAACCTCCCGAGTGAAATGCTCACCGATATCCGTGCGCTTGCGGATCATTTCCTTATTGCATTACCAAATATCAACAGTCACTATGCTACATACTTTGAGAGAAGGCATATACCATCACTGCCTTGGTAAGGATCCAGAAATACCACAAAAGAGAGATCTAAGAGCGTCATACAAGGAATCTCTGAGTTTTATTTGAAAATCTGCAAAAAAAACTCCAGAGAGCTATAGCTGATCAAGAATAAGAGACATGGCGCTTGATTAGACCGTTCTATCTTTTAACTGCTCAAGACAGAAGTGACAGTTACAAGTCCCATGGTGAAAGGTAAAATGAATAAGTTTTAAGTCTTGACGGTTCACTCTGACTTAGAGATGAGACCTTATTTGAAAGCATGTGTACCATCAAAACTCAAAGGCATTACGTAACTTCTGATCCATCACTGAGATTATCCTTGCTTAGGGACGAGCAAGAGGTAAGCTTGGGGGAGTTTGTTGACGGTCCTTAAGTATCAAATATAATCAACAAATAAATAGAGAAAAGGACCCAAATGCAACCGACACCCAGACTTACGGTTTTATCCTCGGCGATGTCCCATGGGAACTGTTGTGCGAAGAAGTCAAACCGAAGGTGTTTGTGCATGTGGACGTTGAGCCACATGTTGATAAACCACCAAGGGCATCCTAGATTGCCGATGGGTTCACCTAACAGGGGTTTCTCGGCTACTTGATGGAGGAGGTGGTAGACAGAACCTAGCAGGTATCGGCCAAGGGGGAATCGGTTACCATCGGCTAACCTTCCGCTGTCGATAAGTAAACAGAGGTTGGTCCTACCGATCAGCCGTACAAGATGAATTTGTCTAGCCACATTGAAAGGATCAAGATGCCCAAGAGGGGGGTGAATTGGGCTTCTCTAAAAATTTAAGCAACCTATAAGCTCCAATTCAACCCCTTGTGCCTAGTGTGACATAGAGAGCTACCGGATAAAAGTTTTGCAACCTAGTTCCAATCCTATTCTAGAATGGCAATTCTAAGAATGTAAAAGCACAAAGTAAATGCTAGAAAGTAAAGGAGTAGTGGAAGAAAGTGCTCGGCGATGTTTTGCCGAGGTATCGGAGAGTCGCCACTCTCCACTAGTCCTCGTTGGAGCACCCGCGCAAGGGTCTTGCTCCCCCTTGGTCCGCGCAAGGACCAAGTGCTCTCTACGGGCTGATTCTTCGACACTCCGTCGCGGTGAATCGCCCAAAACCGCTCACAAGCTTGACACGAGCCACCCACAAGAGCTCCGGGTGATCTTCGTGCTTCCAATCACCACCGAACCGTCTAGGTGATGGCGATCACCAAGAGTAACAAGCAAAGAACTCTCACTTGACCCAAACAAGGCACTAGAGAGTGGTGGATGCACACTTGACTCTTGAAACTCACTAGAGGAGGATTCTCTCAAGAAATCACTCAAATCTCAATCCTCTCTAGGCTCTTTGCAACTCTCTTGCTCCACAACAAGTTTCTCTGAAGTTCAAATGGGCAAGAGAGCTCTCATGGACGTGGTGGAGGAGTATAAATACTATCCACGAAGTCCAAAGGTCGGCCAACCGTTTTCCACTGAAAACGGGGTCACCGGACGCACATTATGTTGCACCGGACGCACTGCACCGAGCGTCCGGTGCTTCATAACGGCTACCTGCTCTTTTCTCTGACAAGTCACCGGACGCTAACTCTCAGCGTCCGGTGCACCGTCCGGTGCTCGGGGAAACTTTACATGCTCCCTGCGCATGGGACCGGACGCTACCCGGTGCGTCCGGTGCTAGCGTCCGGTGCTCAGGGGAACTTTGCAAACTCCCTGGGTAAGGGACCGGACGCTACCCGGTGCGTCCGGTGCTAGCGTCCGGTGCCTAACCCTAAGCACGACACTGTTCTAATGGCTAAGGACCTCACCGGACGCACTCACAGAGCGTCCGGTGCAGCGTCCGGTGCCCCTTTGGGCACCCAAACTTCGTCGAAACGCGATCGATCCAAAACGAAGTTGGTTCCTCTCGATCTAAGGACTATCTCTGAGCTGCCTAGTGCTAGGTTTACCAAGTGTGCACCACACCTAAACCTAAAGCCTTGCCTAAGTCAAGCTACTAGAACAAAGCCCCTCTTAATAGTACGGTCAAAGGAAAACAAAGTCCTAAACTACTCTAAGTGCCCTTCTTCACCATATGGCACTTAGACCTAGTCTAGTCTTGACGATGTCCATCCATCCTTTGAAAACCGAAAACGATTTCCACTATTAAGTAGGCATGTACGTCCCTGTTCATCGAGTACCTATTTACCATGACCTTACCTATGACTTTGCCTCTGCAAAACACATGTTAGTCATAGTAATCCACAATGTCATTAATCACCGAAATCACTAAGGGCCTAGATGCTCTTTCAATCTCCCCCTTTTTGGTGATTGATGACAACCTCGAGTATGAAAAGAGTTGAGGTTTTTTTTAAAGGTGACTTGGTTTCAATAAGCATGTTACAATAAGAACAAAGGGATAATTAATGCTTATATCAACCAAGTCCAATACCCTGCATCCAAATATGTGAGTGGTATGCAACAGGATATAAACACTAGGCTCATAAGAACATCGGAGTAGAAACGCGGAAGCAAAGATAATATGAGCCAAAACACATGACATTAAGATATCACATTAAGCACAAATCATGTCTCATGACCATAGTATCTCACACAAGTGTAATGCATAAAGGTAAACATGATGTATGATGATAGCACACATAGAAAGTATCTCAAAAGAATAAACTCCTAAACACCCTCTCTAGCTCCCCCTAACTCCTAACTCTCTCATACGCACTCTCTCCCCCTTTGGCATCAAGCGCCAAAAACCTAAGAAGTCAGCGGAGGAGGCGGAGCAGAAGAGTCTCTCGGCGCGGCCACAAAGCGAGCTGCATCATCTGAAGTATCGGCCGTCGAGGCAGAGGAGGTGGAGTGACCCTCTGAAGCTGCAGGAGCTGGAGAAGCGGTCCGGGTCTGCTCTGGCGCTGTCACAGGCTGTGCTGGCTGCTCAAGTCTGGCTGACGAAGCTGGCACGGACTCGGTCGCTGTAGCTGTCGTCTCTGGTACGGTAGTAGACGGTGCAAGCTGCTCGGACGACGCTACGGACGACGACAGAAGCTCTGTAGTGGTAACTGGCGCCGTAAAGACTGCAGGAGCCTGTAGAGGAGGAGGCGTAGGGTTACCAGTCAGAGCACTGTAGGTGAAGCTGAGGTGCGGATCTGTCTGCGAGTCCCGCACAAGCTGTGACGCTGAAGCTGACTGAGGAGTGAAGCCTGAGCGGAGAGGGGTAAACTGCGGTACCTACTCAAAGCCTGAAGAGATAGCACCCTGAGAGACCTGGTGCTGAGGCGTCGAAAACGGCTGACTCTGAGCTGGTAGCTGGAGCGGCTGCTGTGACGGGCTCTGAGTCTGAGGCGCAGGAGTAGGGGGCCTAACGGACGACGTGCCTGGGAGCTGTATCTGCGGTAGCTGAATCCCGGAGGCGGCCATGAGAGCGGCCATCATCGCTGTCTGCTGAGCCTGGAAGGCGAGCTGCTGCTCCTGAAAGGTGAGAAGCTGACGCTGGAGCTCATCCTGCCTGGCCTGCATGGCTGCATTGATGGCAGCCTGATCCCTGTCGCGCCTCGCCTGCTCCTCAGCTGCACGGCGCTGATCTGCCCTCATCCCCTCTAGAATAGCAAGCAGGGCGGGGTCTAAAGCACTCGAAGAACCGCGTGCCTCGAGGTCGTGAGCTCTGGGAGGAAGGTCAGTCACTGGCGGCTGATAGTCGTCGTCTGAACTGTCTGAGGCGAAGTCAAACTCCCTCTCTGCCTCTGCATCTGCAAACGCCCCAATAGCTATATCCTGCTGCTCCTCTATCTCAGCAACTGCTGCTGTACTGCGGGTGCCCCTAGGAGAAGGTGGGGGCATAGGTCCACGTGGAGCACGAGGAGGAGGGGCACCGCGAAGGTCGTGGTGCGCTCTCAACATCTGCCGAGGGTCGTAGTGGGGGAAGACGGTGTCAGACTCTGTCAACTCCCTCTGCAAGTGAGCTGGCAGGGGCAGTGGCCTAGCACGAAGTATAAGCAGGGTGATCCAATGTGCATAGGGCAACTGACGCCGGCCCCTGAAGCTCTCAGAGATGGTGTCCTCGATCTCTGAGACAATCAGATCCCACAAGTCAAACTCTGTCTGGGAGATGAGGTGAGCGACGAGCCACTGCTGCATGCGAGTGAATCCATCTCTGTAGCCTGTCCTGGGGAGAAGAGTCTTGCTCAACACAAAGTCGAGGATCCTGGCTGGGCGTGTCAAATCTGCCACTGTCCTGCTAGAGCCCTCCCCAAAAGGTGCACGGAAGCATGGAGCCACGAAGTCAACCGGTGGTATCTCACCACCGTGAGGACGACGAGGAGGATCCATGTTCCCGTAGCACAGCTGGTGAATCCTGGTGGGAGAGGCTCGCAGTCCTAGCACCTCTCTGGCCCTCTGAGCTGTCAATCTGTAGTCTGTCCCTGCCAGTGCATAGTGGATATAGCTGTGATCTGGAGAAATCCACACTGACGCATAGAACTCTCTGACCCACTGCTCACAATAAGTACCGGGGAGCGCTAGCAGCTCTGGGAGTCCGTGGAGATAAGTGAAATACTGACGAATATCTGCCCCAACCACGTTCCCGAGAATCTCTAGGTCAATCACCCTGTGCTCCCTGAACTGAGACTGAGAGCGAACTAGTGCCTCGTGGATGTCCTCCTGGACGACTGTGTAGAAGCGGGCACCTGCTCTGGGATCCCTGGCAGCTGGAAACCAAGTGGGAAACGGAACGAACCGCAGCTGCTGGATCTCTCTGGCTGACACAAGGGTGAGATCCCGGTGGATCCTGACTGGCCTCGGGCGTGAAGCTGGTGTACCTCTCGCTGGTGTGGCACGAGCTGAGGAAGTGGACTGACCCGGCGTGCCGGTCCGAGGAACGGCCTGGGTACGGGCACGAGTCGACCTCCTGAGGGGCTGCTCCTGCTCCTGCTCCTGTGCTGGACCCTCTGCCTGGGTCTCTGTCTCAGTGTCCGGACCCTCCTGAGCCGGTTCCCTAACCACGAGCCTGACCCTCTGTCCTCCAATCGTCAAGGTGCCTGGAGGGGATCCATGGAAAGCCTCTGCCTCAAGCACTGCACGCCTCTGACGCGGCATAAGATCATCCCCAATCCTCAGAGAACCAGAACGACCACCCCTCTCGGCTGCCTCAGCCGCTGCTGCAACTGCCTCTGCGACCTATGCATCTCTGTCACTGGCTTTGCGCTTCTTGGAGGCCAGCTTCTTTCCCTTGCCTTTCTCTGCCGCTGAGAAACGACGAGGAGGATCACCTCCACCATCGCCTCCTGGGGAACCTCCTGAGCCGGCTGTCGGTCCACTGACGTTCTTGGTACGAGCCATAGCAAATCAAGCGTCCGACAAGCAACTGACTGGCAATGGAGAACAATGCACTGCAGAGAATTGACAAGATAGGGTCTATATAAGCAAATGTATTGACTAGAGATGAGATGAACCTATGGATCGCAAGAAAAGATAAGATACGGGCATGAACGGCTTACGATTCACGGACGAGATGAATTCTGGAAGAAAGCTATCGATCGACAACCACCGGAGAACGCAAATCTGCTCCACAAGATGCTGCAGCGAGATGACAATCGAGATCGGAATAAAAACCTAAATCAAATGCCTTTTACTCATAGGAACAAACACCCTGAGGGCAAAGATCAAGGATCTTACCCAAACCCTTGAATCTCTTCGAGATTTGCAGATCCACTCGAAGGGAAGGAAGAGGAGAAAGATTTTGGGCGGATCTGGCGCGAGGTCGAGGTTCGAGGACGCTGGAGACAAGAACAATGTCGGCGGCGGCGAGTTCCGGTGGCTTAGGGCACGGGGAGGCTCGGGCGACGGCGGCGGAAGAGAAAAGAATTGGCCGCGCGAAGCCCTTGGGCGCGGGCTTTATGCGCCCGCCGCGGGGTCACCGGACGCTCTTAAAGTGGCACCGGACGCGTCCGGTGACCACCGGACTCATGCGTAGAGAGGTCTGCAAAACTGCATTGCACCGGACGATGGGCACCGGACGCTGGCTCTAGCGTCCGGTGCTTTAGGTTACGCCAGGTGAGCACCGGACGCACCGCACCGGACGCTACAGGGACACTGTTCCTGCGTCCGGTGCGTGCAGCCTAGCACACTCACCGCACCGGACGCTCAGAGGGAGCGTCCGGTGCATCGTCCGGTGCTCCTCTGAGCACTTTTTCAACTAAGTACCACGTCCGACTTTGAGCCAACCAAGTTCCATCTCCAAAAACACACAAATAAACACAAAATGGAACTGGTATGAGTGACATCTCTCAAACCCTCAAATTTTCACAAATATTTAGCCATAGGCTTAGTAGTTTTTATGAAGATAGTTCGAGAAAAACACCAAGGAGCATCGTATGGCCATAAAGCTAGGGGTTTGAATCACAATGAGCTTTGAATGCTCCCCCTATCTATGGACGAACACAGCAGATGCTCAACGAATAACCAAAAAGAAAAGATCAACTAACAAGCATGCATATGAAATGAGTTGAAATGCAATACTTGAAAGTAAGCTAATGCTTGTCAAGTTTGATCCAAGGTTAAGCTTTTTCACTCACTCAAGGGGGTGATCTTAACCATGTTAGACAAGCCCTACATGCAAATTGTATTTTTTAGTTTTAGTATGCATGATATGCAAAGCAAAGGTTATTTACAAGATTCAACACACAACTTTTATCTTTTAGTGAAGTTGGACATGTCAAGCACATTAAGTTCATTTCTCAACATACAAAACCTAGCTTCATCTAGGGGTTTTGTGAAGATATCCGCCAATTGTTTTCCGTTCCCACATTCTCTAAGGATATATCACCTTTAGCAACATGATCCCTAAGGAAGTGGTGGCAGATGTCAATATGTTTTCTGCGGGTGTGTTGAACCGGATTGTTTGCAAGTTTTACGGCACTTTCGTTGTCACACAACAAAGGTACTTTGTCTAGCACTACTCCATAGTCTAGCAAAGTTTGTTTCATGTAGAGTATTTGTGCACAACAGGCACCGGCGGCAATGTATTCCGCCTCGGCCGTTGACAAAGCAACACTATTTTGTTTCTTTGACATCCAAGAGACAAGTGATCTACCTAGGAAATGGCACCCTCCGGATGTGCTTTTTCTATCAATCCGGCACCCGGCATAATCCGAATCGGAATAGCCTACAAGTTGAAATCTTGCACCTTTGGGATACCACAAACCTAGGCAAGGTGTGTATTTTAGATACCTAAGAATTCTCTTGACGGCAATCAAGTGAGATTCCATAGGCATTGCTTGATATCTTGCACACATACACACACTAAACATTATATCGGGCCTAGATGCGGTGAGGTAGAGTAGACTTCCTATCATGGAGCGATAGAGAGTCTTGTCAATAGGGTTACCTCCCTCATCCAAGTCGAGATGCCCATTTGATGCCATGGGAGTCTTGATTGGCTTACAATCCATCATCTTGAACCTCTTGAGAAGATCTTGAGTGTACTTCTCTTGAGAGATGAAGACCCCTTCCTTCATTTGCTTGACTTGAAATCCAAGGAAGAAGGATAGCTCGCCAATCATGGACATCTCAAACTCCTTGGACATCAAATCACCAAATTCCTTGCAAAAATCTTCATTAGTAGAGCCAAAAATAATATCATCAACATAAACTTGGCAAATGAAGATTTCCCCTTTCATTTTCTTGGTGAAGAGTGTTGTGTCCACTTTCCCAATCTTGAAGCCCTTCTCAATGAGGAAGTCCCTAAGCCTCTCATACCAAGCTCTAGGTGCTTGCTTGAGACCATAGAGTGCCTTGGACAACCGGTAGACATGGGATTGCTTCAAGTCTTGCCACCGGTGCAAAGGTTTCACCGAAGTCAAGACCTTCCACTTGTGAAAAGCCTTTTGCCACAAGTCTTGCCTTGTTGCGCACCACTTTGCCTTGATCATCCTTCTTGTTCCGGAAGACCCATTTTGTTCCAATCACTCTTGCATCTTTGGGTCGCTCTTCAAGTGTCCAAACTTGATTGCGAGAGAAGTTGTTCAACTCCTCTTGCATGGCCATGATCCAATCCGCATCACGAAGAGCTTCCTCTATAGTCTTTGGTTCATCTTCAAGAGACACAAAAGCGTGATGTTCAATAAATAAAGCATGTCTAGAACGAGTAGTTACACCACGTGATGGACTCCCGATGATGAGATCTTGAGAGTGATCTTGGAGGAGATGTGATGTTCTTCTTGGTGCCACTTGAGGGGTTGGTTGGGGAGCATCAACATCTTGTGCTTGTGCCACCGATTGCTCATGAGTGACTTGAGTGTCTTCATGGGCATCTCTCACATCCTTGTCTTCATCTTGTGGACCTTGCGAGGTGGATGGTGGCTCAATGACTTGCACATCATCATCATCTTCTTTAGGCTTGATGTCTCCCACGGGCATGTTCTTCATGGCATCCCTCAACGGTTCACCACCTACATCATCAAGATTATCACTTGCTCCTTGGGAGCCATTAGTTTCATCAAATTCAACATCAAATGTTTCTTCAACCATGTTTGTGGCATGGTTAAAGACCCTATATGCCTTGGACTTCGATGAATAGCCAACCAAGTAGCCAATGTCACATCTTCTTTGGAACTTTCCCAAGTGTTGACGCTTCTTGTAGATGTAGCACTTGCACCCAAACACTCTAAAGAATGAGACATCGGGCTTCTTTCCATTGAGCAACTCATATGGTGTCTTCTCTAGGAACTTGTGTGGAAAGAGCCGGTTTGAAGCATAGCATGCCGTGTTGATTGCCTCGGCCCACATCTTCTCCGAAGTGTTATACTCATCTAGCATTGTTCTTGCCAAGGTGATCAATGTCCGGTTCTTTCTTTCTACAACCCCATTTTGTTGCGGTGTATATGTTGAGGACAACTCATGCTTGATTCCCACTTCATCACAATACTCTTCAATGTTGGTGTTGTCAAACTCTTTGCCATTGTCACTTCTAATTTTCTTGATCTTCACATCAAATTGATTTTGAGCATTCTTTGCAAACTTCTTGAATATTGATGCAACTTCGGCTTTGTCTTGCAAAAAGAATGTCCAAGTGTACCGAGAGTAATCATCAACTATGACCAAGCAATATTTGTTGCCTCCAAGACTAGCATATGTGGTTGGTCCAAACAAATCCATGTGAAGTAGCTCAAGCACTCTTGAAGTAGAGAGATAGGCTTTGGTTGGATGAGTGTTTGCAACTTGTTTGCCCGCTAGACATGCACTACAAAGCTTGTCCTTTTCAAATATCACATCCTTCAAGCCTCTAATCAATTCTTTCTTCATCAACTTCTTGAGTGTGCTCATTCCAACATGTGCTAGCCTTCTATGCCACAACCACCCAAGTGAAGTCTTGGTGAATAAGCAAGTCTTGACATCAACTTCATTTGATGAGAAATCAACTACATATAAGTTGTTGTGCCGGAAGCCTTTTAAAATCACTTCATTGTCATCTTCCTTGGTCACAATTACTTCCTTCTTCTTGAATAGACATTCAAATCCAAGATCACAAAGTTGTCCTACCGAGAGCAAGTTGAAACTCAAAGATTGCACATAGAGCACATTGGTGATTGAGTTGTCATTTGATATAGCAACCTTTCCTAGTCCCTTGACTTTCCCTTTTGAATTGTCACCAAATGTGATCTTCTCTTGGTTGTCAACATCTTCATCAAGAGAGGTGAACATCCGGGGATCTCCGGTCATATGTTGAGTGCAACCACTATCAATTACCCAATGCGGTCTTGTAGTTCACCTACACACAAGAGATCAAGCTTGAGATTTAGGGACCCACATTTGCTTAGGACCCTTGACCTTCTCTACAAGTTGCTTTGGCACCCAAATCTTCTTTGGCCTTTGCTTGTTGGGCGGCCCCATGAAGCTAACCTTGACCTTGCCACTCTTGTCTTTCCTTACAATGTAGTGAGCATTGAAGGCAAATGGTCTTGCATGCTTGGGCAAGGGTGGTGGTAGTGGTGCCTTGCACTCATGAGCAAAGTGTCCTTCTTGACCACACTCAAAGCATCTCTTGGGCTTTGGCTTGCTTGGTTGATCATGAGTGGCTAGTGACTTGATGAGCTTTGTTTGATGAGCCTTGTAGCCAATCCCACTCTTATCCATCTTCATGACGGTGTTCATAAAAAGCTCACTTTGAAGGTCCTTTCCCTTTGTGAACTTTGCTAACCCCATGGTTAGATGTTCCTTCTCTTTCTTGAGCTTGTTGTTCTCTTGAGTTAGCTTCTTGATGATTGGGTCATTGTTGCTAGCTAACTCATCAAAGATGAATGTCTCATCTTCTTCTTGCTTGTCATACATCAAACCAAGCTTGAGATATTGATTTTCTTCCTTGAGCAACTTGTTCTCATATGCAAGCTTCTTGTCTTGATCAAGTGACTCAATCACATTGGTCTTGTGCTTGACTTGTTCTTGCAACTCTTTCTTGAGCATGACAATCTCATCCTTGAGCTTGATAGTGTCCTCATAACTCTCGGCCACTACCACTTTCTTGCCCTTGCAATCAACACATTTGCTTGTGCTCTCCATAAGTAAGTCATCACAAGATGTGGCTACATCAAGCTTAGCAACATTGTTAGTAGCAACATGTGTTTCATCCATTGCAAGTTCATAAGCAATCTCAAGATTGTCATAGTTTGCTTTTAGAGTTGTTAGCTCTTCTTTCATTGCTCTATATCTAGTGATAAGCTCATCATGAACACTCTCAAGTTTGTCATGTTTTTCTTTGAGCTCTTTTAGAGAGAGTTTGAGCTCCTTGAGCTTAGTGGTCATGATCTCATTTTGATCTCTAAGCTCATCACTAGACTTAAGCTTTGCTAGAAGTGTTTCATTTTCAAGTTCAAGCTTTTCATTTTCACTTCTAGATTTTCTTATGACCTTAGTGTACTTGTTTAGCAATTTTACAAGTTCATCATAAGAAGGTGATTCATATTCACTATCACTTTCACTACTCTCATCCTCACTTTGTACCTTCCGGTCACCTTTGGCCATAAGGCATAGGTGTGTAGAGGATGTAGATGGTGGTGAAGATGATGGTGATGGAACATCGATGGCGATGGCGGCAACCCTCTCATCATCACTTTCATTGCCGGAGGAGTCACCACTTGAGCTTTCAATGTCGGTGAGCCAATCACCAACAATATAAGCCTTGCCATTCTTCTTCTTGTAGTGCTCCTTCTTCTTGCCACCTTTCTTCTTGTATTGCTTCTTGTCATTCTTCTCGTCATCACTTGAGTCATCTTGCTCTTTGTTCTTCTTCTTGTACTTGTCCTTCTTGGGCTTTGGACATTGATGAGCAAGATGACCAAGCTCACCACAATTGTAGCAATCCATCTCGGAGATGGGCTTCCTCTTGCTACTTGTGAAGAACTTCTTCTTCTTGGAGTCAAAGTTGACTCCATTCTTGTTAAGCTTCTTCAACATTTTTGTGGTTCTTCTCACCATGAGGGCAATAGATGCATCATCATCACTTGAAGTTGATGACTCAACTTCAATCTTCTTGGCTTTGCCCTTGTGAGAAGCTTTGAGAGCTAAGTCCTTCTTTTCTTTCTTAGCCGATGAGGAGCCATCTTGAGGGTTCATGTGCATGTACATCTCATGAGCATTGATCTTCCCCAATATGGTGGTTGGTGTAGCGGTGGAAAGATCGCCTTGATGAAGCACGGTTACTATGTGGCCATATTTCTCAATGGGAAGCACACATAGTATCTTCCTTGCTACATCCGCCATACTCATTTGTGTAAGCCCAAGTCCATTTAGCTCCTCTACAATGACATTCAAGCGAGAATACATTTCATTAGCATTTTCTTTAGGAAGCATTTCAAAAGTATTAAGCTTGTTCATCACTAGGTGATAGCGTTCCTCGCGTTCACTCTTAGTTCCCTCATGGAGCGCACAAAGTTCCTTCCAAAGTTCATTGGCGGTTTTGTGGCTCCGAACACGGTTGAACACCTCTTTGCAAAGACCTCTAAAGATGTGGTTTTTGGCCTTTGCATTCCACTTTTCGTTTTCTTGCTCTTGTGGAGTAAGAGCGGTGGCTCTTTCCGAAGGGGCAAACCCTTCGGTCGCGGCTTTTAAGCACTTTACATCGCATGCCTCAAGATATGACTCCATTCGTATTTTTCAATACGGGAAGTCATCCCCATCGAACATGGGTGGCGGTCCATCCCCGTTAGACATCTTTCTCTAGGCGGTAAAGCCTAAATAATGAGCACTAGGCTCCGATACCAATTGAAAGGATCAAGATGCCCAAGAGGGGGGGTGAATTGGGCTTCTCTAAAAATTTAAGCAACCTATAAGCTCCAATTCAACCCCTTGTGCCTAGTGTGACTTAGAGAGCTACCGGATAAAAGTTTTGCAACCTAGTTCCAATCCTATTCTAGCATGGCAATTCTAAGAATGTAAAAGCACAAAGTAAATGCTAGAAAGTAAAGGAGTAGTGGAAGAAAGTGCTCGGCGATGTTTTGCCGAGGTATCGGAGAGTCGCCACTCTCCACTAGTCCTCGTTGGAGCACCCGCGCAAGGGTCTTGCTCCCCCTTGGTCCGCACAAGGACCAAGTGCTCTCTACGGGCTGATTCTCCGACACTCCGTCGCGGTGAATCGCCCAAAACCGCTCACAAGCTTGACACGAGCCACCCACAAGAGCTCCGGGTGATCTTCGTGCTTCCAATCACCACCGAACCGTCTAGGTGATGGCGATCACCAAGAGTAACAAGCAAAGAACTCTCACTTGACCCAAACAAGGCACTAGAGAGTGGTGGATGCACACTTGACTCTTGGAACTCACTAGAGGAGGATTCTCTCAAGAAATCACTCAAATCTTAATCCTCTCTAGGCTCTTTGCAACTCTCTTGCTCCACAACAAGTTTCTCTGAAGTTCAAATGGGCAAGAGAGCTCTCATGGACGAGGTGGAGGAGTATAAATACTATCCACGAAGTCCAAAGGTCGGCCAACCGTTTTCCACTGAAAACGGGGTCACCGGACGCACATTATGTTGCACCGGACGCACTGCACCGAGCGTCCGGTGCTTCATAACGGCTACCTGCTCTTTTCTCTGACAGGTCACCGGACGCTAACTCTCAGCGTCCGGTGCACCGTCCGGTGCTCGGGGAAACTTTACATGCTCCCTGCGCATGGGACCGGACGCTACCCGGTGCGTCCGGTGCTCAGGGAAACTTTGCAAACTCCCTGGGTAAGGGACCGGACGCTACCCGGTGCGTCCGGTGCCTAACCCTAAGCACGACACTGTTCTAACGGCTAAGGACCTCACCGGACGCACTCACAGAGCGTCCGGTGCAGCGTCCGGTGCCCCTTTGGGCACCCAAACTTCGTCGAAACGCGATCGCTCCAAAACGAAGTTGGTTCCTCTCGATCTAAGGACTATCTCTGAGCTGCCTAGTGCTAGGTTTACCAAGTGTGCACCACACCTAAACCTAAAGCCTTGCCTAAGTCAAGCTACTAGAACAAAGCCCCTCTTAATAGTACGGTCAAAGGAAAACAAAGTCCTAAACTACTCTAAGTGCCCTTCTTCACCATATGGCACTTAGACCTAGTCTAGTCTTGACGATGTCCATCCATCCTTTGAAAACCGAAAACGATTTCCACTATTAAGTAGGCATGTACGTCCCTGTTCATCGAGTACCTATTTACCATGACCTTACCTGTGACTTTGCCTCTGCAAAACACATGTTAGTCATAGTAATCAACAATGTCATTAATCACCGAAATCACTAAGGGCCTAGATGCTCTTTCACACATATTCAAAAAAGTGGCATGCTCTCTCTGACCAACCGATCCTATTCGTTGATATTTCTGAATATACCCTGAACAGCTGCCGATGTTGCGGGTATCTACTTTATGTTCGGCTTTGTGGCCGAAAAACTAACCATCATCGGCAGTTGCAACATCTAGACCAGTAAGCATAACCACATCGGCAAGTGTAGGGGAAGCTGGGCCGTGGCCAAAGATGAAGGCATTAAAAGTGTCTGACCAAAAGTACGAGGCGGCTATCAATATTGATTCATTCTTTTCCATATTGGCAATGGAAAGCCTGATACACTGGTCTATCTTACGTTCACCTCAGTTGTTGACGGTCCTTAAGTATCAAATATAATCAACAAATAAATAGAGAAAAGGACCCAAATGCAACCGACACCCAGACTTAGGGTTTTATCTAACAGAATTCCACGAGTTTTGGTGTTTGTCTATTTCTGCAGGGGGTTATCAGGAAATATGGAGGAAAGGCCGACATGTCGGGTTTACATAGAGATAATTACATGCCACGCAATTTTCCCTAACCTAGAAGAGTCCAGAAGCCACGGGAACGAGCAGGAGGCCGAGCGGGCCCGGGACAGGGCGCCCGCCCTCCCCCTTGGGCGCCCGTCCTAGCTTAGCAGCCAATCAGGCTGGGTCTCGTGGATCATGCTCCAACGACCTAGAGGATTAAGGAAAACCGTGCGATTAAGGTCGGTTTGATCCGACGGCCCATATTCATTTGGAAGGACTATATAAGCAGGCCCCCTGGCCCCTGGAGAGGAGGACCTCTAAAGCCCTAATTCATTCATTCATTCATCTCGGGATAAGAAGTCTCTGATCAAGCATTAGAGCCACCACATCAACTAGATCTCTAGTTTAGCATAGCTACATAGGATGAGAACTAGAAGGAGTCAATCTTCGATTGGTTTCCAGATCTATCAAGAGGATTCTTGGTAATTCCTCTACTGTTCTTCATTTGTTCATCATTGTTCTTCAATATTATGACTATGACTTTGTTCTACTTCAATATATTGATTATGACTTTGCTCTACTTGTTTATATTTGCAATATATCGTTCTTAGTTATCATAGTTATATGTTTGGCTTAGTTAGATTGGAATTATATACATGTTTAGGATCGTATAGCGTTTATCCATGTGTACAATGGGTAAATGATAAGTATTGTGTAGGCGTGGTGCCTATACCGTATTTATCTGCAATTGTACCCTATATGCCGAATCGCGGGGTAGTTCGTGGTGGTGACAGCTCCGTTGATTCTTATATAGTCCCCCTCCCGTGTATAGGGCAGGCAGAGCAACATTATTACAGGGGAGTGATTGCTATGTTTCTCATCTTCCTTGATAATATCACTATAATTGCACTAACTATGATATGCTAGACTTTATAGTTAAGAATAACTTAGGAAATATTCTTGTAGTTCATCCTAATTCCATGCTAATGACTTGCTAGAATATCTGTTGAGGTGCTTATCATTATTATATGTGGCTAGTTATGCTGATCAGATTAATTATCTTTGTCACCATTCATACTTTATCTATATTTTATGTGACATTTATCCCTGTATGAAAGAGATAGATAAATGCTCTCTATTACACATGCAATGATAGATACTCAATTTCATATTTCATTCCATAATCAACATTGATGATTAGCAATCCCTTCCCAGTGGTAAAAATATAAATAACGATACCTGAAATACTTCCCGGTTAAAATGCTACATCGGTATTAATCTGTGCTCTTGCAGATCTCATTTATTATTCATTCAGAAGAGCAATTGTATATTTCAATACCGCGTCTCTCATGTCATGCTGGGGATGACAACTTGGCTTAAGTGGCATGAGACATAGGTTCGGCATTTTTGGCGCCGTTATCACAACTAGAAAACTAAGTCTATTTTTGGTAATGACGTTAAGAATTCCCAACACCAGTATACTTCTTTTGTTTTACTGACCCTCAGGAACCAATCTTTCCATCCTTTGGTGGGGTTTGGCCAGGATCATAAAGTGTCCTTCCATAGATCTAGAGAGAAATTCTTGACTCTAAAAGGAATCCTATTGGTTTCTGCATTGATCAGATCGGTAGGATCTGGATCACCCATCGGACCGAGACATTAAAGGTGGGGTTGTTCAGTGGGTATAACAATTTTCTTACTCAAATCCTGAAGTTTGAAGATTGGAAGAAAGAAAGGAAAAGTGAGAAAATACTAAGTAAATTGACTTGCAAAAGGAGAAAGGGTTGCAGTAAAAAAAAGAAGATGAGAATAGATTAACCTGAGGGACGATGAAGTTGACGGCCATTTCTTCCTGAGGAAGAGGAAGTTGAAGACTTGAGGATTTTGGAGGAGCTTCTGCCAGAGTTCTTGAGTTCTTCGACAACACCACCACTGGGGAAATAAGTTTGGGGATAGAGGATGGCAAGATGGAGAAAGAGTGCTGAGGAAGGAAGTATTTATTGGTGGAAGTGAGCAGGGGTATTTTTGACTTATCTCTTGCCGTATCCATGAAATTCGAGGGTGTTCAGTTGGATTTGGTAATTGTTCACACGATAATCAAGGGATTGTACAGGTAATTTGACAGCAAGTAATCATGATTTTAGGAGATATTCCACTGTACACGATCTTTTGGTCGGCACATCGGCAGTCAGATCTAACAACCAGTTGCCGATGAGTGTGTTTCCATGAGATTTGGTTTGGGTGGTTGAGAGATTCAAGGTATTTGCTAGAGATCCAAATTAAGGCTGGTTGGATTTGGTAATTAATTGCTATTAGAAGGAAATAATTGTGAAAAGGTCATCATTATCAGGAGAGAATTTTGGAGTATTAATGATTTTATACTCCAAAATTGGGGGCATGTGTTAACACCATTTTTTGACACGAATTGGGATAGTCAATGAAGCTTGGATCGGCAATTAGAGAAGTAATATGTCTGGCCAATAAGGAGGTTGCCGATGGCCTATGATACCGATGACAAGGCAACAAGAGGGAAATATGGCTAAGTCCAGAGACGGTTGTTCATCGGTGCCGATGGCTGATTTTGATGATTACCGAAGCCGATGAAAGACAGTATGCCGATGATGGTGAAAGAAGACAATGTTGGTGCAAAAGTGGATCTGCAAACACAAAGGGCTAATACCTAATTCAATTGTTCAGGTGTGCCAGCCAATTTGACCTTACAACCGACAAAGGTGATAACTCGAATACTTTGGTCCCGACAACAGCGATGCGTCCGGATGCCACGGCCAAGAGGTATTCATGCGGAACTCGAGAACTCATCGAGTATGACTCAGTGAATTCTTAAGAACTCGTAAATAAAAGAAAAGACGTGAGTTGACGAAGTCGTCGAAAATGTAGATGCAAAAGTAGATGTAAAAGTTGTGTATAATATTGATTGGATTGTTCTCTTACATCGCCATTAGGCCTATATTTATACTCTGTCCTAAAGAATTACAACCAGATATGACTAGAATTCTATTCCCAAATTAAACAGAACTTGTACGTAAAATAAACTCTAATAATTATGGAAAACAACAATTTATCCATCCTGGATGATCGGCACATCGTCATTGTCCTTCCGACAACTCCCACGTCTTCCTTCACCATCATCGGCACATCATCTTCCATCGGCATCGGCAACCGTCATATCAGCCATCGACACCGATCAATCAATGTTCCAGACTTAACCATATTTCTTTCCTGTCGCCTTTTCATCAGTATCATAAGTCATCAGCAACTCCCTCAATGGTCAATCATCACTTTTCCATCTGTCGATCCAGGCTTTATTAACTTTCCTGAATACGATGTCAACACATGCCCCCCAATTTTGGAGTATAAAATCATTAATGCTCTGAAATTCTCTCCTGATAATGATGCCCTTTTCACAATTATTTCCTTCTGATAGAAATTAATTGCTAAATCCAAACAAACTTAATTCGGGTTTCCACATGCACCTCGAATTTCTCAACCATCAAACCAAATCTCCAAAACACTCGCTCATCGGCAACTATTCTGTTAGAGTTGATTGCCGATGAGCCGACCAAGAGATCTCGCACAGTGAAATATCCCCTAAAATCATGATTACTTGCTGTCAAATCACTTATGCAATCCCTTGATTATTGTGCGAACAGTTACCATATCCACCTGAACACCCTTGAATTTCACGAATACGGCAAGGAGATAAGTCAAAAATACCCCCGCTCACTTTATCCTACAAATACCTCCTTTCTCAGCTCTCCTTCTCCACCTTACCATTCTTCATCCCCCAAACTCATCTCTCTGGTGGCGGTATTGACGAAGAGCTCAAGAACCTCGACAAAACCTCCCCAAAAACCTTTCAAGTCTTCGATCTTCTCTTCCTCGGGAAGAAATGGTCGTCAACTTCATCGTCCTGGAGGTAAATCTATTCTCATCTTCTTCTTCCTTTACTACAACCTTTTTATTAGTCTACTTACTTAGCATCTTTGTCCCTTTCTTTTCCTCCTTTTCTTCCAATCTTCAAACACCAGGAATTGAGTGAAAAAATTGTCATTCCCACTGAACAACCCCATCTCTAATGCCTCGGTCTGATGGGTGACCCAGATCCTACCGATTTGATTAATGCAGGGACCAACAAGATCCCTTTTAGGACTGAAAATTTCTCTTTAGATCTGTGGAAGCATACCTTCCGATCCTGGCCAAACACCACTAAAGGATGGAAGGATTGGTTTTTGAGGGTTAGCAAAACCAATAAAGTATATTGGGGTGAGCGCAAGATAGATCAGTGCATCAGATTGTCTATTGCCGATATGGATAGGAATGAATCACTGCTGATAGCTGCCTCATATTTCTGGTTAGATACTTTCAATGCTTTCATTTTTGGCCATGGCCTCGCTTCCCCTACTCTCGCTGATGTCCTCATGCTTACTGGTTTAGATATTGCAACTGCCGATGATGGCCAGTTGTTCGGCCGTAAAGCCGAACGCAAAGTAGAAATCCGCAACATCGGCGGTTGGTCAGGGTATATCCAGAAATATCAAAAAACAGGATTGGTCGGTCAGAGGGAACATGCCACTTTTCTGAACATGTGGCTAGACAAATTCATCTTCTGCGGCCGATCGGTAGGACCAACCTCCGTCTACTTATCGGCAGCAGAAAGATTAGCCGATGGTGGCCGATACCTGCTAGGCTCCGTCTATCATCTCCTTCATCAAGTGACTAAGAAACTCCTTCTAGGTGAACCCATCGGCAATCTAGGAGGCCCTTGGTGGTTCATCAACATGTGGCTCAACGTTCATATGCACAAACGCCTTCGGTTTGACTTCTTTTTACAACGATTCCCTTGAGATATTGCCGAAGACTACGAACTAGCAGTCGATGAATTGGCAACCCGCTCACCCCTTAATTATGGTGAAGCTGTCATAGTTCTCCCTGGTACCAGTTGCAATGAAAACCAGGTCGGCCGATTCTTTCAAACTCTGTATGATGGCCTCTCCAAAGATCAGCGAGCATGGATGCCTTATGAAGACCTAGAAACCAGGTTTTCGCTCACCTTCCATCCTTTTGACAATGCTCTCAACAAGGATAATGATTTGATTATGGCAATCATCACTCTGAGAGTAATTTCAGTGAACAGCTTTGGTAGCGAGAAGAACATCAACACCACCTATGAGTTTTATAACCCATCGGCATTGGCTCGCCAACTGGCCTTTGGTCAACTGCCGATCAAACTTTGTTATGCCGATGTAGTAAAACCAAGAGAGACAATAACTAGTGGACTTGAGTGGATTAGGATAGCTCCACTCCCGCCAGATGCCGATACGATAGACATTGATCTATCGGCCTGGGTCCCAGCTCTCTTCATTACTTAGTTGTATAAACATTGGTGGGAAGAATGGAAGGAGCATCTGTTCAGGGTATCAGCTCATACGTATCGTGGCATGATCGACTCCGACTATGGAGTTCCCAATGACATTGTAAGTCCCCTGCCGATACCTCAGTTCCTCTGTCAATTTTAACTTTATCAGCAACTTACTTATTCTTATTTCAACAGGTCAATGACCCAACGCAGACAATTAGCAGGAGTGGGGGGCCGATTGAACTTCTTCAATCAGGCCCAATTTCTTTGATCGGCCATAATGCGCCGAGTCTATCAGCTCTGATGCACCGCAACATTCGCTTCAAAAAGACGACCAAGCGGTCGAAAGTGTCTCCATCGGTAGCTGCTGCCACTTTGGCACAGGCTTTCAAGGTAATTTTTTTGACTCTCTTTATTTACAATGATTTCATCCCCTACTTATATTATCCTTTCAGGGTACATCGGCTGCAACAGGAACATCATTGGTAACTCCTCTTTAAACTTGTATTCCTTTACAAATTCCATTGGTATCCCTTTCTTATATCTAACTTATGAAATTTTGATGTTCGTAATAGTAGCAGACTGGTGCATCGGCAAAGACCAAGAAGACTCAAACATCAGGTGCCGATGCCCCCTAGCCCAGTCAAGATCCACCTAAGAGAAAAGGCCCAAAGAGCACCAAGACCCAGCCAAAGCGACAGAGGACCGCACCATCTTCTCCACCTCGTCCAGTTTCCCCGATCCCAGTAACATCATCTCCTCCTCCATCGGAGCCCCAGACACAAAAAATACCACCGATGTATCTAAATAGATCACCGAACCAGTTGACCTGGGCATATCATCGATCGTCCCCCCCAGAGCAGACAATCACTATATCTCCTCGAGGTAAAGCACTGATTGCAAAATTATTACCAATGACTTCATTTATAAGCTATAATCACCCCTGGAAAGTTTCAGTTGAAGTCATTCCATTGGCATCCCTAGCCGATCAAACTATAGTACCAACTACATCTCCACGTCAGAGACAGGAAATCGCCCTGAAACAAGTAAGTCATTCAATTTTCAAGACTTTTTGAGTAACTCATCCTCTTCGTTTTCTAGGAGCAAGAGTCCCCAGATAGCCTATTCTCCTTTGCTATCGACATCTCTGATGATGAAGGCAAAGAAGCAAGCTCCTCTCAGGCAATTGGAATCACATCGGCAGAGATCAAGGCCAAGTTGGAAGACCTACTAGCGCTGTTGCACCAAGACACGGCTCGGCTAGTGGATGACTCCGATTCAGCCAAAGTTATATTCAAGACCCTCCTTGGCCAAATTCCAGCCGATGTAGAAGAAATCCTTTTCCAAGCTGCCCACCTAGAAAGTCGTCAACTCCAGTATTAGAAGGCTGCCCAGCGCCTCGCCGATAGAGTTGCTTATGCCTAGCTCAAAGAGGAGATGATGCAAGTAAAGCATGTTGCCGATGAGAAACACAAGAGCATCGGCGTTCTATAGTCCTCAGGAGATGAGGTGAAACAAAAGATTTCCAATCTATCGGCAAGAATAGAAGCCTTGTTAGCTGAACTTAAGCAAGTGGAAGAGGCTCTGACTCATGCTCGGCAAGAAGAAAGCCAACTGCCCGATGCGCTCAATATTCTTCAGCAAGAGAGAGATGTCCAAGCCCACAAAGCACTACAGATGAAGAAGAAGCTGAAAACAGTCGAAGGTTCTGTCGATCAAGATACTCAACAAATAGAAGAGGCCAACCAAATCCGTCTGCGCGCAATATCGTCCATCCAGGCTTTGCTGAATCTATGAACTCTTCATCGGCAACTATTGCCGGGAGCAGATCGATTTATCCGATAAGGACCCTCCCAATTAGGGTGTTGACACTTGCTAACACCACTTGAATACTAGGTTGTCATTCCCAGCATGGCACTAGAGTGTACTATGGTATTTATACGCACACAGATAATCCGCAAGCGCACGGATACCGTTATAGCTTTTCTCGGTTAAAGGTTTTATCGTATCCACAGAGAAACGGGAGAACCAACTACACTCTAACTTAACCAAGATAAATAGATAGGTGTAAATAGGAAAGATGGTAGAATTGAATAGAACAATATTAAAGGTAAGATAACAATGGGTGATAATATGGGAATAGAGAGTAGAGCAATATAGTATATGGGCAATGGTATGAGAATAGAGAGGATAACTATGGTTTCTCTACTTCAAAGGGGTATGTCTATGTCTAGGACGAACCACGTGATAAGAATAAACCACAAAGGATGCTTATCCATAGGCCAATAAACCCTACCCGTCCTGCTAACAAGAGGTGGACTACAGGGGACCAACGTAACTGTCACCTACGCGGCCTACCACATGATCCAGCTAGACAGGGGATATCCACAAGTAATCTAGGTCTAAGCACCACGCTTACACCTATACTACAACTCTCACCTATAGCGTCCTATAGATTAAAGTACTCAAAAGAGTTGTGAACCAGAACATACATGATTAGTAATTGCATAATGAACTAGAAGTAGATTACCAGAGTCATCCCATGAGTGTTGGCACTTCTTAACGCAACCACCGGATATCGGTGATGGCGCCAGAAATGCCTGGTGTGGTAACTCTATTAACTATTGGATAATTCCGCAAGCGCACAGAAGGTACCGCTGTAGCACTTCACCCGGGAGTATTCCAAGGTATCGTAATTTATATTTTCCCAAGGGAAAGCAATAGCTAGAAATGCTTGTAAGAAAAGAGATCCTATCTCAACTTAGTTACAACTAGTGCAGAGAGGTGGTAACGAAAGGTGAAGGAAGGGATGATGATGATCCAGAGATAATCAAAAAGGATAACTACAAGATAACTAGAGTAGAGTAGCTAGGTGGGAGGACAACGAGTGAGTACAGGTTCCTAGGATTTCTAATTCTACTCTCGTGAACTAATCTTAATCAAATAGCAGAGACACACTAGATTGATACCTTACTAATGGCTGCCAGGGATAGCCGAGCTGGTAAGACGCTTAAAAGGTTTTTCACCTAACCCCTTACCGAAAGCGACTATTGGGCTTATGGACGCCTTATCTTTTAAGAACTAGCTCGTACGTGAGGAGAACCTAATGCCGCCCACGATCTGTCACCTACTAGGGAGTGCGCCCCTACTTTCCGTCCGAGCCAGCGACACCCAAAGGCAAGACCTAGCCTAAGCACCGCGCTTACGCTAACTCTCACTACTCTAGCTGCGATCAAACAACTATAGCACCTTGCTAAAGGCGATGGGAAACAGCCACGAGCTTGTTACAGGATCACAATCTAATATGTAACTACTAAAGGACAAGATAGAACACTACAATACTATTGCAAGAATAATATTGCACAAAGTAATACTTAGAAAAGTAGAAAGAGAATATATTAAGAAAACAAGTCTTACAGGAGAAAAGATACAAGAGCTATACCAGACTCTCCAGAAGACGACTCCGGAGACCCCGAGCTTCGCTCGACTCAACTCTAACTCCCACACTAGACTACTACTACTACTCACTTGTATCTAGCTTGGATCACTTGAACCTTGAATTCATCATGCCTTGGAAGGGTGAAATCAGCCTCTATTTATAGGGAGAGGTGGAGTAGGGGCTACTCCACCGCCACGTCATCGATCCGTGTGATCATGCCTCTCCACCCTTGGATCAAACCGACTTCACAACCGCCATTTGATCAACGGCAGGGGCAAACCAACACGTGAGACATGTGGGGAAGGTCGGTGGGAGGCCACCGACCCTGAAACCGCCTTACATGTGGGGTCGGGCGACCCCACTCCTGACCACCTGGGCCCACCAGCAGTGTCCACAATGGTCCCTTATGTCGGTGGAGTAGGTGGCACACCTGGGTCCCACCAAAGAGGGGTCGGGCGACCCCCTCCCTGTGGGCCCAGGGTGTCACCTGTTGTCCCCTCGATCTCCTCTTGATGATTCTGATGTTGGCTTTGTCAAATAATGTCTTGAATTTGTTGTTCCTGCATAAACAAGCTAAGAGTACAAGTGGAACTAGTTATGGATAAAATATGTTCATGTCATGTCATTTCCCCTTGCAACCGAGGCATGTTGACGGTGTTTTGTATGTGGATTTCTATGGTATATCCACCGTCAACAAGATCCCCCAAGCTTAACCTTTGCTCGTCCCGAGCAAACAATCAAACTTAGCCTCGGTGGATCAGGTATATTTACTATGTTCACATTTCAAGAGTACCATGTGTACTACAAAGTTCTTCTCTTTGCATGAAAAATTTAGCTATGTAAACTTACCCATATTACCTTAGTCCCTTATGGGGCTTATGGCTTTTCCTTTGTCTTAGGTGGTTGAAAGACAGAACAGTTTGACTTGAGCACTAACTTTCTCATTCTTAGCAAGTTTCATATCAGAGGTTTTGTGATATTTTCAAAAGAAAACTTAAATGTTCCTCATATGGTTCTCTCATGTCACTCAAATGGTGTATAATTCCTCACCAAGGCATATGATAGAGTTGCCTTCTCTATTTCATCCTATTTCTAAAAGGCTTATGTGGAGCTTTAAGGTAGGGATGAAAGGAGATAGCATACTTACTTTGCATGTGTTGCGAAGTCAAAGCTCGGATCCTTGAAGAGAAGTGTCATACTCCCAGATCAAGATGTGCAAGTGTGATATATGGTGGACTAGGTTGCTCCTTTATTTGCTACACTCTCTCTACTTGTATATTGAGACATGGCTAGCATTTTCTTTTTCTTCGAGCTTTATGTGCTCAATTTTTTTTTTGTGGACTTGCACATGTCCATCTTTTTATTTCATTTTGCCTAGGCTTTTGATGTCTCATTTACCAAATAATGCTTAGAGAGAGATATTCTAACATTTAGAGTATGGAGCAACCTATTTAGTGGATGCGAAATACATGTGGTTGCGTACTTCCAGTGTAGAAGCAGCATATATATATGTGGTGTGTACGTGATCTTGATCTTAGGAGCATGAAAAGTCTCTTAACAGGGGTCAACAAGACTTGACGACACTCAACACAAAGCAAATAGCTTATGTGGAAAGGTTGCAATCATGTAAAGTATATATAGCTGTGGTAGGAATTCATCACCCTTGAGGAACAATTAAGGTTTTGATCATTTTAAGAATAAATCTCTGATAATCATGCATGCTTAGAATAATATTATAGCAGCTCTTGTCTCACTATCTCATGTCCCACAACAACTTAGACTTAGTTCTAGCACTTGCAACCCACAAAGTTTTCAGGTTCATGGCAGTTTAAGTGAGCTAAGTGATCCATACTTGGAGAAATACTAAGTTGTATACTAGGTACTAGAGAAACATTAACAAGCAACTAGTCATCATTTCCATGAGGGATATAGACATACATGAAGCATATATGCTAAAGGGAATTGCTAATTTTTTTTTTAGAGCAGGAATGATAAAATGCATGGAAATAAATAGGATAGAATACTTACCTTGGCGGGGGAGAGGATCTCCCCCAAGCTTGTCCTTCCTCACTGGGGTGGATACGATGGATATGGTGGATATGGTGGAGGATATTGCTGTGGAGATATTGTGCAGGAGGAGGTGGATATGCATGTGGTGGTTGAGGAATGTATGGTGGTACGGGCAGGTGATATGATGTGTAGGCTTGGCACCAGTTTCTATTGCTGCTCTCCTCAAAATTTTGGATTTGCTGTTGGGTTTCCACAGTGGCAGTGTGAATGGCTTCATGGTTAGTACGCAATGTAGCCATACCTGATCTGAGTAGCTCCATGTCATGACGGTGACTGCGGTTTCCAATCTCCTGCGAAGAAGAAAGAGACAACCGGGCACTACGTCTCCTCCCCGTCCCGGAGGTGTGCATGGCATTGGAAGTGCCCTCATTATCTGAATCATCTTGTTGTTCAGCTCGTGACTGTCCACGTGTGAATGGCCCTGCAAAACTTCTACGTCCTCCAACTCCAGGAACATTAGGCATTAACGGGTGGCCCCCGTATACTTTTAACTCTGGTTGTGGCAAAATGAGTCTTGCATTTGATTTACGCAATATAAATTCAATTGTGTCATTGGGGCCACGCGTAATTACTTTTGCTTGAATGAAATGATATTTTCCTAACACAGTTCTAGGAGTGGGTATGTACTGGATGGTGTCATCAAGGATCAAAATGTAATCACACAATTTTGTAATTATAGAGGTGAACTCAATTGGGTCATTCTTCCGTGCTATAGTGATCCAATGATGTACCATGGCTTTTACCGGTGCAATACGAATTCTATTCACCATGGCATATAGAATTCTATTATCAATTTCCCGCACAATCCGAATGTCATCTCTAGGGAATAGAGTGATGCCTATCCATTTGTGCATGAACCGTAGTGTGGGATGGCAAATATGGCTAGTACGTGGGTAAGTCTTTCCAATTAGATTCTCCCCAGTTATTTCATGCCAAAATTCTTGTCTATTAAAACCCCTTGTGGCAACTTCTACGTTGGTTTTAAAATTCATAAAGCCTAAACATGCAGCTAGATGGTCCCATGTGAAATCATAATCTTGGTTTCTTAGGCGAAAGTAAATGGTTGTTTCGGTTACCCTTACGGTGCTCAAAAATTCTAGAGTGAGAATCTTGCTACCTAGGTGTTCCGAAAAGTCCCAAAATTCACCCCATCCTATTGCAGCAAAGACATCAAAGAATTCCTCATACATACCTGTGTCTTTGAGGAATTTAGGGTCAATTACCTTGGTATGCTTGAATTCACGGTGGCATAGATGGTTAAGCTTCTCCATTTCTTCTACGGTGAGCAAAAGTCCGGTCTCTATATCTTGCATCCGTAGAGGTGCTGCTTCTTCATTAGGTGGTGTTTGCTGTGGCATGGCCTCATGCTCTTGCTCCTCATGAGTCTCAGAGGGAAGTCCCTGATGAGAGGAGTACTCTTCTACCGAACTCATGGTGCCATGGGAGCGCCTTGATGAGCTTCCGCTAAACGCTCCACGCACTTTCTTCCCTATGTTCTTGAGTGGATTCTTCATGCTAGATCAAGAAAATAACGAACACCACTTCCACCAGAGAGGTTAGTTTAGATTTTAACTCTTCTTACCGGCTGATTACCTCTCTTGATTTCTCGACGGGTGAACACTTGAGCAATAGGGAAAGTGAAAGGAAGAGTGTTGATGATTTTCTTGAGTTGCTAGTAGAGGAAAGTGGTTGTGAGTGAATGAGTGAGTGGATGAAAGAGAGGACAAGTGCAGAGGGCACTTTGTCAGGGTCGGCCGACCCCTCTTTTTCCACGAAACCACAAATGGCCAACACCCTGTGTCAAGGAAAGATGGATGGGAAAGAAAGAAATAAGAAATGCTGCAGGGAGGGGGTCAGGCGACCCCATCACCACCTCCTCTTTGCGCTAGCTGTTCACCAGATTGATGATGAATGTGTGCCATGGCTGGTTCCCCATCTCCACTCACTCTCTCCTTTCTTTTGGATGTTTTCTCAAAGAATCTCTTCTTGGAATGTGGTGAAAGAGAAAGGAGGGAACAAGACAAGACTAGATGGGTGGATGTTTGCTCATGAGATGCTTCACGGGATGAGCTTCTCAAAATGTTGATTTACTTAAGGCTTTAAGCAAGTATCTTTCCCATACTTAGCAAGAGTGATTTGTCTAGGGGTTGCTTAAGTGACTTTAGAAAGAAGAAGATGGTTTTTGTTAAGTTAGCAGTGTCTCCTAATTTCACTTACGTTTTAGTGGAAGCAGGGGATGAGAACTAGAAACTCTAGCTCCTAGGGTGAGTGTCGATGTTTATGAGTCTTTATTTCTATACTCACTCTCCCTACATTACTTGTGCTGCCATACACCAGAGGAGGGGAGGAAGTGGGGCCAACCATGGGGTCGGCCGACCCCTCCTCTCACTCTTGAGTAATGTTGGGCACACTACACTAGTAACAGAACAAGCACATGCAAGAAAAATAGATGAAAGAGTTAGAGAATTCTCATGCACGGTTCAATTCGTTGATCAAGTGGGATTACATGAGTTGACATGGTAATGTTTTGGTGTTTTCTTGAATGGAGCATAGCATGTCATGACAGGAAGTGGCAAAGGACACGAGATGATAGGTGGGGGCCACCAAAGTGGGGTCGGGCGACCCCCCTTTGGGCCCCACCTGGTGTCCACCTTGCTCAGTGAGTTTTTATTTTTACTTTACTTGTCTTAACTCAAGTTGATAGAAGGGTTGGAAAAGATGAAGGAAGTTTAATAAGTAACTTAAAGTTAAAGGTCAGTGGGCTTACCTTGATGGAAGAGCTGTTACCTCAGGTCCTTAGAACAGGACCTCCTCCTTGAGTTGATACAGAAATTTTCTTCGGAGGTGTCATCGGTTGTATTACCTTCTTCTTCCATATTTTCTTGCTCTTTGCTCTTGGCGTTGGATTGGTCTTTTTCTTTGGCCTAGTTATGAATGTGACGGTTGCCACATCCACTGCCAAGATTAGTGAGCATTGCACTACCTTTGGTTTGAAGTTGAACTTCTCCTGGGCCCCATTGATTGTAAATTGAATTTCTCCGGCTCCAACGTCAATATGTGCATTAGCAGTGCTGAGAAATGGTCTTCCCAGGATAAGTGGAGTCTTTTCATCCACCTCCATGTCGAGTACCACGAAATCCACAGGGACCAGGAACTCGCGTATCTTTATGGGGATATTCTCAGCTACCCCCGCAGGATGGCGAATTGACTGATCCGCTAACTGCAAATGTATTGATGTAGGGGACAAAACAGCATGGGTTAGTTTATCAAATATTACCTTTGGCATGACACTGACACTTGCTCCCAAGTCGCACAGTGCATGCTCGAAGTGATGTGTCCCAATGGAGCAGTCAATGGTAGGACATCCAGGGTCCTTCTTCTTTTCTGGTAGTTGGTTTAGTATCGCCGCGCTGCATTCTTCTGTTAGCTTAATCACCTCAGTTGTAGGCAGCGGGCGTTTGTTGTTGAGGATGTCTCTCAAATACTTGGCATAGGTTGGAACCTGCATTGCATCAAGTAGTGGAATATTGACATATAATTGCCGAATTACCTCAACAAACTTCCCGAATTGTTCATCGGTGGTTGGCTTCCTTGTTCTTGGAAATGGCAGCATAATGTTGGTGTCGTAGAACTCGTGCGGAGCTGTCTTTCCATAGAACTTGGTGTTTTCCTGCTTAGATGGTGCTTCTTCCTTGTCTTCCTCAACTTCCTTATCTTTTCTTGCAGTCTTTTTTGTCATGTCAGGATATGGTGGATCACGAGTGGTCTTACCCCCTCTCGTGGTCACATTAAAGATATTGCAAGAATTTACAGAAGAAGGAACAGTAGCAGCGATTTGTGCTATTTGAGACTCTAAAATTTTATTAAAGTTTAATTGGTCCTTAACAAAAGAAACAAGGGAATCCATTTTAGCAGTTAATGATTCAAGAGTCTTGTCATTAGCTAACAATCTTTTGTTCATGCTTTCATTGATTTTAGCTTGATTAATGACAAGTTCTTTAAGTGGAAGCCAGTTAGAGTTACTAGAGTTACCTTGGCCCTGGAAGCGCGAAGTTGGTCGTCCATTGTTGAAGGATTGCACAGCTTCATGGCTTGCATTTTGCACCCTGCTCCGTTGGTTCGCACGTGCAGTGGCATATTGTTGGATGGCCTCTCGATCTTTCTTTACCTTGGCTCGTTCATCCAACTTCTTCAACAAGAACTCCATCTTGTGAGATATTTCATTTACCTTTTCAATGGTTTTCGTGCTTCTCTTCTTGAGTTGAGGGCGTTCTTCTCTCCATGTTTGATTTGTCACTATGTTCTCAATGAGAGTTTTAGCTTGAGTGACATTGAGGGAGGTAAACGATCCTCTTGCGGCGGCATCAAGGTGGCTACGAGCTACTGGAGTCAGCCCATGGTAGAAACCTTGAATCAGAAGCCACTCTTTAATTCCATGATGTGGACACTCTTGAATGTACTCCTGGAGACGTTCCCATGCTTCGGGAATAGTCTCGTCTGCCTTCTGTTGGAAGCTTGAAATCTTTGCCCTCAGAGCAGATGTCTTGCCCATTGGGAAGAATTTCTTGAGAAATGCATTGGCACATCTTCTCCAGGTGTTGACATCATCGGGTTGAGCGTAAAACCATTGCTTTGCCTTCCCAAACAATGAGAATGGGAATAGGCGAAGGCGGATGGCGTCGGCCGTTACCCCTCTGATGGCAATAGTGCTACACACTTCCAAAAAGTGTTGGAGATGTGCATTTGCATCTTCATGTGGCTTCCCACTAAATGTACTTGCTTGCACCATAGTGATAAGTGATGGCTTAATCTCAAAGTCGACATCTTCGACCTCCACCCTCGGTCCAATGGTAACATGGGCAACTGATGGAGATGAGAAGTCGGAGATTGAGGAGGAAGCCATTGACTGGTAGAGTGTCGGTGCTAAGCCTCCTTCCTTGAGTGAATTCAAGTATGAGCTGGATCTCCGATAAGTTACTAGACGGTGTCTAGGTCTCTGTCGGGATGTCTCAGGATTTTCTAATGTGGCCTTGAATTGGAACTCACTCATACAATGCCCTGCTTCACAATATAGAGAAACAAAGGCAAGGGGTAAACCCCCCCTACAACTAATTGATACTAAGTTGATGATATTTTTTTTTCGGATTCGTTCTTACTAAGATTTCTAGGCTATGCTTTCCCCGGCAACGACGCCAGAAATGCTTGTTGGCACTTCTTAACGCAACCACCGGATATCGGTGATGGCGCCAGAAATGCCTGGTGTGGTAACTCTATTAACTATTGGATAATTCCGCAAGCGCACAGAAGGTACCGCTGTAGCACTTCACCCGGGAGTATTCCAAGGTATCGTAATTTATATTTTCCCAAGGGAAAGCAATAGCTAGAAATGCTTGTAAGAAAAGAGATCCTATCTCAACTTAGTTACAACTAGTGCAGAGAGGTGGTAACGAAAGGTGAAGGAAGGGATGATGATGATCCAGAGATAATCAAAAAGGATAACTACAAGATAACTAGAGTAGAGTAGCTAGGTGGGAGGACAACGAGTGAGTACAGGTTCCTAGGATTTCTAATTCTACTCTCGTGAACTAATCTTAATCAAATAGCAGAGACACACTAGATTGATACCTTACTAATGGCTGCCAGGGATAGCCGAGCTGGTAAGACGCTTAAAAGGTTTTTCACCTAACCCCTTACCGAAAGCGACTATTGGGCTTATGGACGCCTTATCTTTTAAGAATTAGCTCGTACGTGAGGAGAACCTAATGCCGCCCACGATCTGTCACCTACTAGGGAGTGCGCCCCTACTTTCCGTCCGAGCCAGCGACACCCAAAGGCAAGACCTAGCCTAAGCACCGCGCTTACGCTAACTCTCACTACTCTAGCTGCGATCAAACAACTATAGCACCTTGCTAAAGGCGATGGGAAACAGCCACGAGCTTGTTACAGGATCACAATCTAATATGTAACTACTAAAGGACAAGATAGAACACTACAATACTATTGCAAGAATAATATTGCACAAAGTAATACTTAGAAAAGTAGAAAGAGAATATATTAAGAAAACAAGTCTTACAGGAGAAAAGATACAAGAGCTATACCAGACTCTCCAGAAGACGACTCCGGAGACCCCGAGCTTCGCTCGACTCAACTCTAACTCCCACACTAGACTACTACTACTACTCACTTGTATCTAGCTTGGATCACTTGAACCTTGAATTCATCATGCCTTGGAAGGGTGAAATCAGCCTCTATTTATAGGGAGAGGTGGAGTAGGGGCTACTCCACCGCCACGTCATCGATCCGTGTGATCATGCCTCTCCACCCTTGGATCAAACCGACTTCACAACCGCCATTTGATCAACGGCAGGGGCAAACCAACACGTGAGACATGTGGGGAAGGTCGGTGGGAGGCCACCGACCCTGAAACCGCCTTACATGTGGGGTCGGGCGACCCCACTCCTGACCACCTGGGCCCACCAGCAGTGTCCACAATGGTCCCTTATGTCGGTGGAGTAGGTGGCACACCTGGGTCCCACCAAAGAGGGGTCGGGCGACCCCCTCCCTGTGGGCCCAGGGTGTCACCTGTTGTCCCCTCGATCTCCTCTTGATGATTCTGATGTTGGCTTTGTCAAATAATGTCTTGAATTTGTTGTTCCTGCATAAACAAGCTAAGAGTACAAGTGGAACTAGTTATGGATAAAATATGTTCATGTCATGTCATTTCCCCTTGCAACCGAGGCATGTTGACGGTGTTTTGTATGTGGATTTCTATGGTATATCCACCGTCAACAATGAGCAAGCTTGATTAGAGCTTGATCATGGCGAAGTACAACCGGAGGAAGAACCGACAGGCGGCCTCTCCTCCAATCCTCCCTCGCTCTCCATCTCGCTACTATCTAGATCTACTCTAGTTTAGAGAAGAGAGGAGAGCTCTCATCTCTAAACCCTAGCTTTTGCTCTGTCTATGAATAATAAATATGGATCAAGGGGGTGCCTCCTCCAGGGGCCAGGGGGTCTGGTTATATAGTCCCCTCAAGTGAATCTAGGCCGTCGGATCAAACCGACATTGATTGAACGGTTATTCTTGATCCTTTAGGTCGGTGGAGCGTAATCCGTGAAGTTGAATGTGATAGGGCGAAATAGGTGGGTGGGCGCCCTAAGGACTTGGGTGGGCGCCCTGTCCCTGAGCCCTCTTGGCTTCCGCTTTGTTCCCGTGGCTTCTAGAGTCTTCTAGATGATAGAAAATTGCGCGGCACGTTAATATCTCTATGTAAACCCGACGTGTGGGCCTTTCCTCCATATTTCCTGATAACCCCCTGCGGAAATAGACAAACACCAAAACTCGTGGAATTCTGTCAGATAAAACCCTAAGTCTGGGTGTTGGTTGCATTTGGATCCTTTTCTTTATTTATTTGATGATTATATTTGGTACTTAAGGACCGCCAACAACTCCCCCAAGCTTACCTCTTGCTCGTCCGTGAGCAAGGATGGACTCAAGAGTTTCTGCAGTGGTTTTATGCCTTAAAGGTACACATGCATTTAAACAAGATCTCATCTCCAGGTTAGGGTAAACTGTTAAGATTTAAACTTACTCATATTACCTTCCACCATGGGGCTTGCAACCGTTACTTGTGTCTTGAGCAGATAAAAGATAGAACGGTCAAGTCAAGCACCATGTCTCTTGTTCTTTGATCAACTATAGCTCTGGAGTTTTTGTAGATTTTCAAAATAAAACTCAGAGATTCCTTGCATGACTCTCTCAAATCTTTCTTTTGTGGTATTCCTAGATCCTTACCAAGGTAGTGATGATATATGCCTTCTCCCAAAGTATGTGGTATTTTTGGTATGAGGCATAGTGACATTGCCTTCTCTCTCACCCTACTCTAATAAGGTTTTGATATCTGGAGCTCATAGGTGGGAGACAGCTAATACATACTTACAAGACATTTATTGCATAGTCAAACCATGGATCCAGAGAAACAAGTCAATAAGTCAAACCAAGATGTGCATGTGTGGCGGATGAATGGTGTATGGTGATGATGGTGATAATGGTGAAAATAATGGTGAAAGTCTAATTCTACTTTTGCTCATTTGAGGGGATACATACCATTCTTGCACTTTGAAGGTTTTTGAGAGGAATGAGATGCTCTATATTTTCTTTTTTCTTTTCTCTCAGGTGGGTATCTTGTACCCCTAATTCTACTGTCGGACACTTGTCCATTTTTACCTCTCGTCTTACTTTTTCTTTTCTTTTGAGATTCCAGACACTTGCCCCTTTTTATTTCCTCGTATTCACTCTTTTTTTTTCAGAGCACTCACCCTCCTGGAATAATGTAGCAAGTGATAGTAACCAAAATATCTCGAGCATTTATTTCACGGGGAATAATAGGGATAGGATAATGTTTTTGGCTGTTCTCTCCTGGATAGGAGTAGAATAATTTTAGGTAAATCTGGAGATGGAATTGAATGGATGTATGTAGATGCATACTTCTGGAGTAGAAGCAGCATGTATGAGTGAACGTGCAAGTGAATCTTGATTTTAACCGCATTACAAGCTCCTAAGGGTCTACATAGCTTGACCACACTCAATGCTCATAAGCAGTAAAAAGTAAATGTATGGTTCATAGTCTAATAAGTATGTATATATGGCTGTGGTAGGATTTTAAACTCTCATCATACAGGCAATGTTATCCTAAACGCTAAACGGTAAACAGTCGGTCACCCTTCGTTTAGCGTTTAAATTGTTTAGACGGTGTTTAAACGGATTAAAACGGTCTAAACGGTTTTACACAATATTACAAAAATGTGCATATTTTTTAATGTAAAATCAATCATTCTATCATTTATACATATTTATGCAACTAAAATCCATTTATTTTATTATGTATATATGTTTATGCATGTTAGAATAATTAAATATACATATTTATGCATATAACAAATCAATTTTATATATTTATAAATATAATAAATTTAAGTATACAAATTGTTAATATAAAATTCAACTAGATTCACCTGGTGTTTGCCTAAACGGCTGTTTAAACAGCCGTTTAACACCGTTTACAACCGTTCCATGTAGGCCGTTTAGACCGTTTTCCCCGTTTTTTGACCGTTTAAACGGTCAACCGTTTAATTTGCCGTTTACCCCCTAAACAAAACAGTTTGCCACTGTTTACCGTTTAATGACCGTTTAATCGGCCGTTTAGGCCGTTTAGGCGAACACTGCATACAGGAACTCATCATGCAACATTTTAAATATTTTCAAAGATAAAATTTTCCAGAATTCTAGTATCTCTAGGAACAGATAAACAGCAGCTCAACCTTCCCATATCATATCCGTTAACGACTTAGACTTTAGATCAAGTACTCTTCCCACAAGTTCAGGTTTAGAGCAAATCTTAATTCATAACAGTCATGCCTAAACTTGAGAGAAATTTCAATTTTGAGAACTAGTCATGGCAGAGCAACTATTCATCATTTCCATGTGAGAGCTTATCATGAGGGTTCATAGCAAACTTTATTTATTTATTTAGAAAACTAAGCAAAGATATATATATAAGCACAAAAATCTTTATTTGGGTTTTTATGATTATGCATCTTTTTATTATTTGAGTAAAGTATAAATGCGAGTAGAAACACTTAGCTGGATAAATGGGGGTGCTCTCCCCCAAGCTGGATTTTGACGTAATTTCTTCTGATGTAGCTAGCAGGTGGCGGAGGTGTATTTGAATGTCGGCAGCACCCTGACAGCGATTAGAATGTCCTCCGTCTGCTAGTCTTCTTTGATCCTTGAATTCTGTGGAGCTCAAATAGACAACAAAGCTTTGTGGAACTGGTTAAGTGTTAGCATAAAATCTCTTCGTCTTTATCATGTTGAGCTTCCTCTAATAAATATTACTCTTTCTTTTCAATATAGCATGATTAACTAACAAGCCATTTAAGGAAAGTAAATAATTAAAGGGAAAAGGGAATGCAGAAAGGATAAATATGGAGAACTACCGATTTTACCTTTCAGCGAGGGTTCAATGTTTTAAGTCTTCTGAACAAGACTTCTCACCGTGTTCATTCTTTAGGTGCGTCATTTGATTCAGGTGTGGACCTTGACGTCTGCACCTCTTGATACGGTGTCACCCATGTTCTTTGTTTGCCCAGGAGTTTGAAGTGCGGTGTTGGCAGTATCTTGCTCAGTGTGTTTGTACTCGTAGATCCAAGTCCTTCACTTGGTGGGATCTGGGAGTTGTAAAACTCCTCCATGTTTCTCAAAATGTGTCCTGCTCATAGAGACAAGGCAGAGATCAAGTGCATGGGCCCTGTTGGTGGAAAACACCAACAGAACCAAAAGTGTATTTGTTCTTCTCTAACCTTAAGCATAGTGAACAAGACAAAGGTGATGGATAATAAGATCATGAGTGTAGTATTTCAAACATTTGTCAGATCAGATCACTCAACCTTATGAAGATATAATCTATCTATGTATATGTCTTTTTCTTTATATCTTCCCAAGATTGAGTATGTAATATTTTAGCTCATATGATTAGGAGTGTGGGATCCTGGAGGTAGTACTAGGAACAAAGATTAAGGGACTAAACATGTTGAATCAGTTGGATTGGTTAATTTGGAGTTATAAATCATACATGTTTGTCTCTTTATTTATGTGAACGCTAGAACCAAGGAAAAGCTTATAAAAATGATAGCCACATATCTTAAGATGTTACCATAATTGAAGAGTGATGGTACCATCTCACCTTGTGGAAACTTCTCTGTGCATCGTGTTTGTGGCACCCTCCATGGATCATCTCTTATGAGCTACGTCCTCCTTGTGTAAATTGTTAAACTTGATGTGTCTCTCTCTTCATCTCCAATGTGAGTTTATCTCAGGACTTCCCAGGTCGATATTGAAAGTTTTCCTGCAAGGGTTAGTCCGACAAAATATACCAATATCTACTCAAGCAGTTTTTAGTTCAGTAACCAAACTAGACTCCATGTCTAATCAGATTAAGGAAGGTTGTTTAACCTAAGCACCATGCTTAATTTAAAAGCCAATAGAAGTATGTGCAGCACTTCCAAACTAACACTTACTAGGATAAACAAAGGTAGCGTGATGGCATTTATAGAGATCTACTCAAGTGGAGATGAAGTAGTGTGATTAGTATTTAACAAATTGAGCATGTCTCAAAGGTAGGGACAACCAACATAGCAACATGGCAAAGGATGTTTTTATGTAAAGTACTCCCCCAAGCTTGAATTTTGAAAATTCAAGTTTGGATGAATTTGATTCAATGTTGTATGATGATCGGTTGGACATACCTTGTGCTTGTCATTCATCCGATCTTCTTGCTCCAATCCTGGAAAGGTTAGTGACAAGAATACCCAAAGGAATATTTTTACAATTATCCTTATATGCTCAATACACAAGGTAATGTTGTAAATAATTAAAAGCTCATGTTACGATCTGATCAGTGCTTATTTTAGGACACTAAACTTGTCCTTGGGAAACCATCAATTTATGTCGGCGAAGTGGTTTCCCTTCCAACGCTGACCTATATCAAGATCAACTCAACGAGATCTGCAATATTTATTATAGACATATGCATCGACAACCGCCCTTTTAAAGTTTTTATAAATAGAAAGGAAGAGGGGGTTGGAAATCTCAAATGTGGTGATGTTGGGGAGACCAATAGATTGGGAAGATGTTGCATATGAGCATGGAGTGAACAAAGGGGCTATGAAATAAATTCCATGCTCATTAATGTTATCTTCGTCTCCAATCTGAATGTTTGGAGTTTCTCCTAGATTGGTCTCACTTATGTCCTCTTCTATAGTTGGATGAATCCCATTTTCAAAGGGAGTCAAGAACTCACCATTTGAAATTGAGCCAAAGTCAGAATCCATTAAGACTTCTTCCTTATCCATCCATTCTACACATTCTAGCCATTTGGAACTTGTGATCAGGAAAGGGGAGCTGATAGAATCTTCTATATAGCTTAGCTCTCCTTCTATGGCATTACTTGACATGCCATCCTTATGGTCTTCATGACTCCTATGGTTTGGTCGTGTTGGTGAATTGCTAGGATCATCATGAGACTGAAAAGAAGAGGGATAAGAGGGATCTCTAAGGTCAAGGATGGATTTAGAACTTGTGAACATGGAAGGGGAGCAGATAGAATTTTCTATATGGCTTAGCTCTCCTTCACTTGATATGTCATCCTCGACTTCTTTATAACAGGAACTAGGACATTCTCTAAGAGAAACATTATTGCAAGGATTTGAATTATCCCTGCTTGAAGGTCTCTTATGGAACTAGAAGTCTAAACCATCAGTATCTGAAAGATTTAAGGTCGGAATTCCTTCCTCCCTTGGAAAATTTTGGGGTATTGATGGTTTAGGATCGATAGCTAAAGTTTGGAATTGAAGTGGTTGTGATCTGGCTATCGAAACTTCTTCTTGTCTAGGAACTAGTTCTTTCTCTTTCTCAGGGATATAAAAGCTAGGAGACTTTCCGCTCATTAAATCAATCAAATTCCAAGCTTTACTAGCAGGTAGGTGATAGAAGGATCCTCTAGAGGCTGTATTCAAGGTTTGCTTATTTTCCATACTAAGGCCCTCAAAAAAGTGAATTAGAAGAACTTCTTGTGGAATAGAAAGCTTTGGGCCAGTGAGAGTAAGGTTAATAAAGCGGTCCCATGATTTGCCAAGAGATTCTTCTTCCCGTTGTCTAAAAGAAATAATCTCACGCCGAAGTTCCGCCACTTTAGAGATTGGAAAATATTTTAAAAGAAAACTATTATATAACTCCTTCCAATCTCCATGAATACTCCCTACTTTGAGTTTGTACCAATGTCTAGCTTTTCCTGTTAAAGAGAATGGAAAGAGCTTCCATTTAAGGGTCTCATCGGACATGCCTTCTATGCGAAGGAGGTCACAGACTCGATAAAACACTCTTAGGTGTGTGTATGGGTTTTTCTCACCTTCTCCTGAGAAAGGTTGTTTTTGAACAAATTCTATGTATTCGGGGTCTATCTCAAAACTAGATGCTATGAAAGGCTTTGAAGATTTTAGTGGTTCGAGATGTGTGCCCGTAGGTCTATGGAATTCGTAGAGAGACATGTTTGAATTCATGATAGACCAGAGATCAAGGATTAGATAAGAAGAAAGAATAGCAGAGATGAGGCAAAGGATACAAGGAAATATATTTATTTATTTATTTATTTATTTAGAAAACGATTAAGCTAGTTCGTAGTCAACTTAGCAACCGTTTCCCCGGCAACGGCGCCAAAAATGCTTGTTGACACTTGCTAACACCACTTGAATACTAGGTTGTCATCCCTAGCATGGCACTAGAGTGTACTATGGTATTTATACGCACACAGATAATCCGCAAGCGCACAGATACCGTTATAGCTTTTTCCCGGTTAAAGGTTTTATCGTATCCACAGGGAAACGGGAGAACCAACTACGCTCTAACTTAACCAAGATAAATAGATAGGTGTAAATAGGAAAGATGGTAGAATTGAATAAGAACAATATTAAAGGTAAGATAACAATAGGTGATAATATGGGAATAGAGAGTAGAGCAATTCTAGTATATGGGCGATGGTAGGAGAATAGAGAGGATAACTATGGTTTCTCTACTTCAAAGGAGTATGTCGATGTCCGTGACGAACCACGTGATAAGAATACACCACAAAGGATGCTTATCCATAGGCTGATAAACCCTACCCGTCCTGCTAACAAGAGGTGGACTACAGGGGACCAACGTAACTGTCACCTACGCGGCCTACCTCACGATCCAGCTAGACAGAGGATATCCACAAGTAATCTAGGTCTAAGCACCACGCTTACACCTATACTACAACTCTCACCTATAGCGTCCTATAGATTAAAGTACTCAAAAGAGTTGTGAACCAGAACATACATGATTAGTAATTGCATAATGAATTAGAAATAGATTACCAGAGTCATCCCATGAGCAAGCTCGATTAGAGCTTGATCATGGCGAAGTACAACCGGAGGAAGAACCGACAGGCGGCCTCTCCTCCAATCCTCCCTCGCTCTCCATCTCGCTACTATATAGATCTACTCTAGTTTAGAGAAGAGAGGAGAGCTCTCATCTCTAAACCCTAGCTTTGGCTCTGTCTATGAATAATGAATATGGATCAAGGGGGTGCCTCCTCCAGGGGCCAGGGGGTCTGGTTATATAGTCCCCTCAAGTGAATCTGGGCCGTCGGATCAAACCGACATTGATTGAACGGTTATTCTTGATCCTTTAGGTCGGTGGAGCGTAATCCGCGAAGTTGAACATGATAGGGCGAAATAGGTGGGCGGGCGCCCTAAGGACTTGGGCGGGCGCCCTGTCCGTGAGCCCTCTCGGCTTCCGCTTTGTTCCCGTGGCTTCTAGAGTCTTCTAGATGATAGAAAATTGTGCGGCACGTTAATATCTCTATGTAAACCCGATGTGTGGGCCTTTCCTCCATATTTCCTGATAACCCCCTGCGGAAATAGACAAACACCAAAACTCATGGAATTCTGTCAGATAAAACCCTAAGTCTGGGTGTTGGTTGCATTTGGATCCTTTTCTTTATTTATTTCATGATTATATTTGGTACTTAAGGACCGTCCACATAGGGGACCATTTTCCAAATCTTGAGCTTTTAGTCCCAATCGGTAGAATCAGTTTCTACACCAAATCCCCATCAACAAACTCTTTGGCCTTTACCTTTTTGTCATACCACTTAGCAACTCTCTTTTTATTTTCCTCTATGCTGATTAAAGCTCTCAACCGATGCCCCACTAAATCATCCAACTCATCTTTCATCAAAGTAGCATAGTCATCGGCAGTTAGCTGATCCTAAGAAAACATCCGCCTGGAACCAGTTTTAATTTCCCATGGCAATACTGTGTTATGTCCATACACCAATTGATAAGGTGATACTTTGGTTGAACCATGACATGCCATCCGATATGACCACAAGGCTTCATTTAACCATGTGTTCCATTTACTAGGATTTTCTTCAATCTTTCGTTTAATAAGCTTAATAATTCCTTTGTTAGAATCTTCGGCCTGCCCATTAGCTTGAGCATAGTAAGGAGAAGAATTCAACACTTTAATCCTCATACCGATTGCAAACTCATCAAACTCTCCTGAGGTAAACATAGTACCCTGATTGGCAGTGATCATTTGGGGAATGCCAAACCGGTAAACAATATGCTCCTTCACAAAATCAATCATATTAGCCGATGTTACTTTCTTCAAAGGAATACCCTCAACCCACTTGGTGAAGTAATCGGTGGCAACTAGGATCAACTTATGTCCTTTGCTTGATGGTGGATAGATCTGACCAATGAGATCAATAGCCCAACCCCGAAACGGCCAAAGTTTAATAATAGGATTCATAGCCGATGCGGGCGCCCTTTGAATATTGCCAAACTTCTGGCATCCTTGACACCCTTTGAAATACTTGAAACAATCCTCAAGTATAGTCGGCCAATAATATCCGTTTCTCCTAATCATCCACTTCATTTTAAAAGCCGATTCATGTGCTCCACATACTCCTTCATGAATTTCGCCCATCAAACTCTTGGATTCATCTTCACCTAAACATTTGAGCAAAACTCCATGTATCGTTCGATAATACAATTCTTCTTCAAGGAGTACATACTTTGTAGCTTGAAACCTAACACGCCTCTCAACTTTCCTAGATGGATCATTTAAATAATCAATAATTTCTTTTATCCAATCATCGGTACTGACTGCCGATAATACTTCTAGGATGGGCTGATATCCCAAGGCATGTTGAGCCAACCGGTTAGCTTCTTCACTATGTAACCGAGGAATGTGCTCTAATCGGAAATCCCTGAATTCCTTCAACAATTGTACACATTTCTCATAATATGCTATTAAAACCTCACTTTGGCATTTATAACTCCCAGCCAGCTGGTTTATAACAAGCATAGAATCACCAAAAATTTCAACGACATCGGCTTGAACTTCCTTCAATAACTCTAATCCTTTGATCAGAGCTTGGTACTCAACTTGGTTATTTGTCGACGTGGCAATAATCAGCAAAGAAAAATCATACTTCTTTCCTCGAGGAGAAATTAGCACTATACCGATACCTGCTCCCCGATCACATGTAGATCCATCAAAGAAGAGCATCCAAGGAACAATTCCCAAAGTATCCACCACACCACAATGTTCAGTTACAAAATCGGCCATGATCTGACCTTTAACTGCTTTAGCCGATTCATAATGCAAGTCAAATTCCGACAACACTAATATCCATTTGTCGATTCTACCACTCATAATCGGCATTGATAACATATACCGGACTACATCATCTTTGCACACAACGGTGCATTCGGCTAATAGCAAATAATGTCTCAATTTGACACAAGAAAAGTATAAGCATAAACATAATTTTTTAATAGCCGAATACCTTGTCTCGGCATCTACCAATCTTCTGCTTAGATAGTAAATCACACACTCCCTTCCTTCAAATTCTTGAATGAGAGCTGAACCGATGACCATATCATCGGTACAAATATAATCTAAAGGGCTTTCCTTGTTGAGGTGGAACCAAAACTGGAGGATTTGTCAAATAATTCTTGATTTCATCCAATGCTAATTGTTGCTCCTTTCCCCACACAAATTCTTGATCGGCTTTTAACTTAAGCAAAGGGCTGAAAGCACAAATCTTACCCGACAAATTAGATATAAATCGTCTGATAAAATTAATCTTGCCGATCAATGATTGAAGTTCAGTTTTATTGGTGGGAGCAACTATTTTGTTGATGGCATCAATGGACCTCCTACTAATTTCAATCCCCCTTTGATGCACCATGAAACCAAGAAATTGTCCTGCTAATACACCGAAAGCACATTTATTAGGATTCATCTTCAAGCCATGTTTCCTCGTGCACTCCAATATTTTTCATAGATCGGCTAGATGTTTTATGAAATCTCTAGACTTGACCAACACATCATCAATATAGATTTCTACCAATTTACCGATGAAATTCATGGAAAATAAAAATTCATAGCCCTCTGATAAGTAGCACCAGTATTTTTCAAGCCAAAAGTCATGACTATCCACTCAAACAATCCAACATGACCAGGACATCTAAATGCAGTCTTGGGAATATCTTCTTCAGCCATGAATATTTGATTGTACCCTGCATTGCCATCCATGAAGCTAATAATTCGATGTCCAACCGCAGCATCAACCAACAGATCGGCAATTGGCATCGGATAACCATCCATCGGTGTAGCTTTATTAAGATTTCTAAAGTCAATGCAAACGCGAAGCTTTCCATTCTTTTTATACATAGGGATAACATTAGAAATCCATTCGGCATACCGACATTGCCGAATAAACTTAGCCTCAATAAGTTTGGTTATTTTGGCCTTAATATCATGGAGAATATTAGGATTGCATCGGCGTGCTGGTTGCTGATGCGGCTGAAATCCATACTTAATAAGCAACCGATGTTCAACAATTGATCGGTCTAAACCAGGCATCTCAGTATAATCCCAAGTAAAGCAATCTTTATATTCCTTTAACAAACCAGTTAATTGTTGCTTACACTCAGAATCTAACTTAGCACTAATAAAAGTAGGTCTTGGCTTATCACCATTACCTATATCTACTTCTACTAGATCATCAGCCGATGTAAACCCTTGTCCTAGCTTTCCATCATCGGTGAACCTATCCATTAAAATTCTTCATCAAAACCGACTGCTTGGATCGGTGGAATTTCACAGTCGGCAACCTTGAGAAAGTATTTCTCCCAAACTTCCCCTGAAATGCATCTAGTCCTCTCATAAGTATCTGACTCTGCCGATGCAATGACGTATGAAGAATCTCCGGGGACAATTTCAATCTTATCACCTACCTACTGAACAAGGCACTGGTGCCTTGTAGAAGGAATACAACAATTGGTATGAATCCAATCTCTCCCTAGTAGCAAATTGTATGCACCTTTTCCACTGATGACAAAGAAAGTCGTCGGCAAAGTCTTACTGTCGATGGTCAGTTCAACACATATGGCCCCTTTAACTGGAGATACATTCCCTTCAAAATCTTTCAACATCATATCAGTCTTGGTCAAATCTTGATCTCCTTTGCTAAGCTTCCGATAGACTGCGTAAGGTATAATATTGATAGCAGCTCCCCCATCAATGAGTATCTTGGACATTGGCTGCCCATCAACCCTGCCTTTGACAAACAAACCTTTAAGATGCTACCTTTCATCATCGGAAGGCTTCTCAAACAAGGCTGTCATTGGATCAAGTGCTAACTGAGCTATCTGGTCAGGGAAATTTGCTTCTTCATCATCACTAAAGGGTGTAAGAAACTCCATCGGCAACATAAATACCATGTTAACATCTGCCGATTGTCCTTTTCCTTTGTGATCCGATTGCTGCCGATTCTCAGACTTAGAAGAATTCTCTTCCCTATTCAATTCTTCTTGCCGTTCTCGCTGCATCCTCCTTTTTTGTGTCCTTGTCAATCCTTCTGGACACCATTGGGGAAGCTGTGTCCTCTGCACTGGCTGATAGCGAACTTCCCTTGATTCCACCTGATGAGTATTAGCATCCCTGCAAATAATAAATTCATCGGGCACCCGAGCATTTGCCATTTCTTCAAGCTCCTCTCGATTCCTTGGAAAATGCCCAACACGTCCACCAAGCCTGTCATGCACGCTGAGCCTGCCCCCCAGCCGATCATGAACTGACATTCTTCCCCTGATCGGCTCATTACAGCATCGATCATCATTCTGAAATCGTCGATCTGGCCGATCATACCGATTATAACTATTGCATTCAGGGCAGTCTCTAACAGTTGGTAACTTGATGTTTTGCTCCCAACAATGAATAAAGAAGGGGCAATTCTAGTGATCTTTGTGCCGATTCCACTCTTGTCGGTGCCTTTCTTCTTCCCGGCGTCGATCCTCTTGCTGACAGCGATACCGATCTTCACGTTGCTGCCATGTCTCCCGATGCCGTCTATGAGTGATCACAATGCTGGATCGAGGAGGTCTCCCAGAGTTGCTACCCTCTTGAATCAAACCTTTGCCCTTGGCGTCAATGGTAGTTACCTGATGCTAGGGATCCACCGATGCGTTTCTCTCAGCTGTTTCCAATGTCAAAACCTTGGTCTTACCTTTGGCATCTAGCATATTTGTGGGGAAAGGATGTTGATCAATCTTCATCGGCTTCTAAGTTTTGGAATTATCAAACTTAATCTTCCTAGATTCTATAGCCGATTGCAGCTGCTGCCTGAACATTTTGCACTCATTTTTGCTATGTGATGTTGCATTATGCCACTTGCAATATTTGATATTTTTTAACTCTTCTGCCGACGGAATCACATGATTAGGTGACAGCTTAATCTGCCCCTCCTGAAGCAGAAAATCAAATATCCTATCGGCCTTGGTAACATCAAAAGCAAACTTTTCCGGTTCTTTCTGATCAAAAGGACAGGGCATCAGCTTTTTGTTCTTTACCCACTCTGCCAAGCCGATGACTAGTTCTTCATCTGAATCTAAACTTGCTGCTTCATCGACAAATGACACCTTTTTGTTCCAAGCTTTCCTAGGTTCAAAAGTCTTGATATCTTGATCAAAAATCCTCTGCACCAAATGACTTAGACGTTCAAACTCTTGAGAAGCATACTTGTCTTTGATATGTGGCAACAATCCTTAGAAAGCCAAATCGGCTAGCTATCGATCATCTAGAACCAGACTATAACATTTGTTCTTAACATCCCGCAGCCTCTGCACAAAACTTTCAACCGATTCATCATTGCGTTGCCTCAGCCTTACTAAATCGGTAATCTTCTTTTCATGGACCCGAGAAAAGAAATACTTGTGGAACTGCTTCTCTAGATCGGCCCAAGTAATTACTGAATTTGGAGGTAGTGAAATAAACCAAGTAAATGCTGATCCTAACAAAGATGATGAAAATAATTGAACTCTTAATTCATCTCTGTTAGCAGCTTCTCCACACTGGATGATAACCGATTGACATGTTCCATAGTTGACGTGTCATCTTGTCCAAAGAATTTGGTAAAATCTGGCACCTTGTACCGATTTGGGAGTGGAATCAAATCATATGCAGGAGGATACGGTGTCTGATAAGAATAAGAATTGACCTTGGGCTTTATCCTAAACTGATCTCTCATTACTTCAGCTATCTTATCAGCCCAATAGGCATTGGCATCCTACCGATGTGCAGGTTGGGGTTCTGGCATCTGCTGATAAGGTTCCACGTGTCTTTGGGGTATACAATCCCCAGGAAACACGACATTGGCCATAGCTTGCTGGCCGCCAATCTGTTGAGCAAGATTCATCGGCTGATTGGCTGGTCCTTGATTCTGAAAACCAACCTGCATCTGTCCCTACTGGAATCCTGCAACCTGATGATTCTGTTGTGTCATTTGTGGAAAGACAAACTGCCCTATCCATCCATTGTTACCATTCATTGGCGTAGGCCCTGCCGATGGCTGATAATTGGGTGTCATCATTGGGTTGACATACCCCGTCTAAGTCATAAACCTCTGGTGCGTCGGTAGTAGATCTGCCGATGCATTAGGCATCTAGAACGCTGGTATCTGAGAATTCCCTACCATAGGCTTTGCAGTAGTAGTAGTTGAATACTAAGGGTTTTGATTCATCGGTGAAACCCGAGGTACCAATGTCATAGGAGCTTTTCGTGCCAAGTCATGAACCCGAGGTACCTGAGATGTTCCAGAACTATTTGCAAAAAATTCTGGAGGCATACCATATCCCCACCAATTGGGAGGGGCTTGGCAATTTTTGAACACAGATCCTGACATTGCCGATGCCGATACATCTGTGTTGAGTTGAACCCGTCCTTCTGATGTTGCTGGATTAGATCTCATCGGTGTAGATTGCTCATTAGTCATCCCTAATGTGCTTGGCTGAGAAGTAGCTTCTATACCCACAACGGCCAGAGAGGCCGATGGAGCCGTAACCGATGACAACCTTGGCTGATGATAGGTCGGGCCCATGTATAATAATGGTGTCTGTCCTTCTTTGAAATTTCTAGCCACAGCGTTGAAAACAGTATTGGACAGCACACTGGATTGATTGACCAAAGCATGATTAATAGCATTGTCAACCATATCTTACAATTTACCAGGATTGGCTTCAAAAGTGATATGCCGAGGCATCGGCAGGTCTTGCTTCTGGATCACTTCGCCGCTCCTGTTGACGCTGAAGGATTTTAAGCATAGTTGCTTGTATTCCTCCATAGCCTTTGCCATCACCTGCTTCTGCTCATCCCTGAGATCAGCCTCCGTCACAGCGATGATATTTTCTGTGTCGAATTCAGTAGTAGACATATTGATCTTGATGATGAATACGTCCCACCGGGTGTCCCAAAAGATGTGTTGGTGCAAAAGTGGATCTACAAACACAAAGGGCTAATACCCGATTCAATTGTTAAGACGTGCCAGCTGATTTGACCTTACAACCAACAAAGATGCTAACTCGAATACTTTGGTCCCGACAACAGCGATGCGCCCGGATGCCACAGCCAAGAGGTATTCACGCAGAACTCGAGAACTCGGCGAGTATGACTCAGTGAATTCTTAAGAACTCGTAATTAAAAGAAAAGACGCGAGTTGACGAAGTCGTCGAAAATGTAGATGCAAAAGTAGATGTAAAAGTTGTGTATAATATTGATTGGATTGTTCTCTTACATCGCCATTAGGCCTATATTTATACTCTATCTTAAAGAGTTACAACCAGATACGACTAGGATTCTACTCCCAAATTAAAAAGAACTTGTACGTCAAATAAACTCTACCAATTATGGAAAACAACAATTTATCCATCCAGGATGATCGGCACATCATCATTGTCCTTCCGACAACTTCCACGTCTTCCTTCGCCATCATCGGCACATCATCTTCAATCGGCATCACCAACTGTCATATCAGCCATCAGCACTGATCCATCACTGTTCCCGGACTTAACCATATTTCTTTCCAGCCGCCTTTTCATCGGTATCATAAATCATCGGCAAATCCCTCAATGGTCAATCATCACTTTTCCACCTGTCGATCCAGGCTTTATTAACTTTCCTGATTTGTGTCAGAATACGTTGTCAACAAACATGGGGGTCGTCGGGAAGACAATGGTGGTGTGTCAATCACCCGGAATAGATAGATTGTTACTTTCCGTAATTGTTAGAGTTTATTTTATGTACGAGTTCTGTTTGGTTTGGAACTAAAATCCTAGTCGTATCTGGTTGTAACCCTTTAGGACAGAGTATAAATATAGGCCTAGTAGCGATGTAAAAATCCAATCAACATTATACACAAGTTTTACATCTACTTTTGCATCTACTTTCTCGACGACTTCGTCAACTCGCATATTGTCTTTTACTTACGAGTTCTTAAGAATTCATCGAGTCATACTCGACGAGTTTTCAAGTTCTGCGTGAATACCTCTTGGCCGTGGCATCCGGGCACATCGCTGTTGTCTGGACCAAAGTATTCGAGTTACCACCTTTGTCGATTGTAAGGTCAAATCGGCTGGCACGCCTTAACATTGAATCGGGTATTAGCTCTTTGTGTTTGCAGATCCACTTTTGCATCAACAGTTGTCCACATCAGTCTTCAACCCTTTCCATAGAAACAATTTTTTTAGTCTATGGTAAGTAGCATTCACCCCTGAGTGGCCCCCAATTGCTCATGAATGAAAAGCAGCAATGATCTTAGTTTTCAAAGCTGAGTTGTTGCCAATCCAAATGAGGTTGTCCTTCCTGATCAGGCCCTTATCCAAAGTGAAACCCTAAGCATTGGGACTACTGATGGCTAACTGAGAAAGTAATGTCTAAGCCTCCACATCAGTAGCATACGAACTTAGTACTTCCTGAACCCACTGAGGATGTACCAAGGAAACTGCTTGTAGGGCCATCATGTGAGGCATCCTTGAAAGTGCATCAGCAACTATGTTCTCTTTACCTTGTCTATAAATAATTTTGAATTGGAGCCCCATAAGCCTAGTCATGGCTTTCCTCTGCATATCAGAGTGCAGATTATGTTCATTCAAGTACGACAAGGATTTGTGATCAGTGAGAATTTGGAATTCTTGTCGCTAAAAATATGGTCTCCATTTCTCCACAGCCATTATGAGGGCTAAGAACTCCTTCTCATAGATTGATAGATGTTTATGCTTGTCGCCCAAAGCTCTACTGAGAAAAGAAATAGGTTGTCCCTATTGCATGACGACAGCTCCAATACCCTCAGAGCAAGCATCAGTCTCCACTTGAAACTGTTTCTGAAAATCTGGTAAATATAGAATTGTTGTGGTAGTCATTGGCATTTTCAACTTTTGGAAAGCTTTCTATGCTTCAGGTCCCCACTGGAATTGCTTGAGCCTCAAGACATTTGTCAATGGTTTAGCAATAATACCATAATTCTTAACAAACTTGCGGTAATAACTGGTAAGACCCAAGAATGCTCTTAATTCAGTCATGTTAGTAGGAGAGGGCCAATGCAACATATCCTGTGTCTTGGCAGGGTCAGTTGCCACTCCTGCATCTGAAATAATGTGTCCTAGGTATGCCAACGAAGCTTGAGAAAATGTGCACTTGGAAGCTTTGAGATAAAATTGATTGGTCGCAGGACTTCAAACACTTGCTGAATATGTTCCTGATGTTCATCCCTGATCTTGATATAAATTAGAATATCATCCAAGAACACCAACACAAATTTCCTCAAATAAGGTTGAAGGATTTGGTTCATGATGCATTGAAAGGTGGCTGGAGCATTAGTAAGCCCAAATGGCATAACTCTAAACTAGTAATGACCTTGATGGGTCTTGAAAGTAGTTTTATCTTCATCCTTGGGCAACATTCTGATCTGGTGATATCCTGACCTCATATCCAACTTAGTGAAAAATTTGGAACCAGCTAATTCATCCAAAATCTCCTCTGCAATGGGCATGGGAAATCTATTCTTGATTGTCAGAGCATTGAGCTTCCTATAATCCACACAAAATCTCCATTGGCCATCTTTATTTTTCACCAACAGCACCGGGGAAGCAAAAGGACTATGGCTATGAGTGATGTGACCAGCCTCCAGCAACTGCTTTACTTGATTCTCTATCTCAGTCTTATGTTGTATAGAGTAATGATAGGGTCTGGTATTAACAGGGACAACATCAGGATACAATGGTATAGCATGGTCATATACTCAATGTGGGGGTAACTATTTAGGTTCTTGGAAAATATCAACATACTGTAACAGCATGTCCTTGATATCCTCTGGAATGTGAGTAGATGTTGCCTGCTGGGGCACCGAGGTTGGACTGTCCACCAACACATAAGCCCACACATCATTGCCATGGATAGATTTAAACATTTGCTTGGTAGACATGGACGTAAGGGTCACTGGTGGTTTGCTCAACCCTTGCAAAGTAACCAATTTGCCCTCATGTTGGAACTACAACGTCTTGGCGACCCAATCACACTGCATAGGACTGAATTGTTGCAACCAGTCAAATCCAAGTATGGCATCATATGGTAGCTTATCCATAACAATCATATGCTCGGTAAATGTTTTGCCCTGAATGTACCATTGGAGATCCTTGACCTGGTGAGCAGTAGACATACAACTCCCATCGGCTAGCCGTATCTTCTGCTTGGGCATTGGCGATGTGGGTAGCTGAGTGATATGAACAAATTGAGAGCTCACAAAACTGTGACTGCTGCCAGTATCCACTAGAATCAACATAGTCTTGTTCTTGACAGTGGCTTTCAACTGAATTGAATTTGCACCCTCAGTGCCTGCTATATCATTTAATGATAACTGCCCAAAAGTTTCTGTCAACCTTTCATTAACAGCCATTTCATTGAGTAATTCTTCAGGAATCTCCCTGTCCAAGTCATTGACCACCAAAGCATGCAAATGTGGTTTGTTTCTTTTAGCACACACCTCAGCATGACCAAGCTCATACTTCTCCCCATATCCATAACACAGATTGTTAGCCTTTCTGTAATCTCTGAGTTGTTTGTCCCTCCAAAGGTTCCCATAGATAGAAGGTGGTTTAGTTTCTTGCTTTGGCTGTTGGACCCTTGGGTTAGGATGCCTTTGCTGGTATTTTATTTTGCTCCTCTCTATGACTTTGTGTTGGATCTTAGCAATAACCATGGCAGCTTCCACAGTAGTTGGTCTTTGAGGTTCAACCACAGCTTTGATATCTTCTCTTAGGCCTCTAACATAGTGAGTAGCAAAGAACATGTCATCATAGGAACATCCATGCAAGGTTACATCATACTACAACGATTTAACGTGAGTGGTATACTCCTCCACAGTATTAGTTTGTTTCAAGTCCATTAGTTCATTGAGAGCATGCCAGTGATCATCAGGGCCAAACGTAGCCTGCAGCTCTGCTAAGAATGTTGTCCATGTAACATTCTGATGATGAAGCTTGTATGTTTGCCACCACTTGGCAGCATTATCTTGCAGATGCATGCTAGCAGTCTCCACCCACAAGCTTTCTGGCATCTGATAGATCTGAAAGTAATTAACACACTTGTCCAACCATACCGTTGCTTGAGAACCATCAGTTGTGGGAAATAGTAACTTGGTAAGAGCATGACGAGGGATGCCCTCAGACTTCTGTGTTGGCCGAGATGGGTTGAAGTGGTGGCTGGGACCCAGTTGAACTAAAGCTTTACCCTTGTTGGTGAACACATTTTCGAACAACTGATCTTCCTCATGTGCAAGGACTGAATCTTCACTCACTGAGAAATGATCATTCTCAAACTGACGAATTGTCAACTGCGCCACTACTTGACCATTGGCATGAACTTTTTGGGCAATAAGACGCTGCTGGGCAGACAATTGTTGTTTCATCTCTTGCTGCGTAATGCCCACATCATTCAAATGTTTGAATAGAAGATCCAATTGCTCCAACAGATCACACCAACACTGCTCTTCAACCTGCTCTTTGTCCGCCATGTGTTCTAGTAAGAGTTGCGTCTAGGTCGAAGGCTTGGGTTGTTTAGATGGCGTCGTTGTGAAAGTGAGATCGAAATCAGAAAACCAATGATATGTAGCAACAGGTTTGGCCTAGCCTCCCCTATCGCGTGCTACACCAATACCTGACTCCTGGAACCAAGGCGCGATCGAGGGATTTTAGCACAGAGACGACGCAAACGACGCTCTAGAACCCAAATCGACAGACAGTTCCCCACCAAACGCCACCGCTATAGAATCGACTCCAACTTACGGAATTTTACACGGAGACAAGCGCTCTGCAACCCTAGGCTAAGAATCGACCGAAGCTAGAGAGAAATTGGGAGCGATGTTTGTGTGCTCACCGTGTTTCACGCCTCCAAACCGCAATCGCTCGATGCAGAACCCCAGTCGAAGACGATGTCGCCGCAGCCAGAGGCGCGCAGAGGTGCGCTGCTTCCGGATCCTGTCTTGCCGCCATCGTGCGCCCACTCGCAATTGGTGCTGCGAGTGATTCCCGTCATGCCGCCACCATGTGCTTCTGGTGGCTGGAGGATCGGATTGATCCAGCAGGGATTTGGTAGACCGAACTCGTATGGATCTCAATCGATTGCGACGGAAATTGGTGGCCGACGCCGAGCCGATCAAGAAATGAGCTGGGTGGGTAGGGAAGGGCCGAGGAATAGCTGTCTTTGATACCACCTGTTGCACGCCTGGCCGCCGGCGATCGCTCGGACGTGAGCGAGACGAGGTAGATACCATGGACGACGACGAGCAGAGGAACGCCTCTGGCTCTCGTGCTTTTACTAATAAATGATAATCTGTCTTTCTTACACGCAACAAGGGTCCTTATACGGTATGCCCCTTGACTGGCACGAAGGCCCCACTGGTCATAGAGTTTAGTACATCATAAATGATAATGAACAATTTACGCTATCATCCACCGTTGACGTATTCTCGAAGTGCGCCATCATTCCTGATGTGATGCCAGAGGGGTGGGCAGTGGCGCCGGTGGGATGGGGGCGGCGCCGACAGGGTCAGAGGCACGGAGCAAAACTACGTGGGGGAACCACAGCTTCTGGGCAGGATAAGCGGCGGTGACGGCGGCGAGCTGAGCTCGTAACTCCTCCCACTCCCACGATCTATTCGAGATTTATTTTTATTTGATTTGATTGCGGATCTGACTAATAAATAAAAATAGAAACAAAAACCTGTAGGAGGAGCGAAGGGTTGGATGTAACAGAAAAAGGGGATCGCCGCTGGGTTGGCTCAGGAGCAGGCTAGGAGTGCTGGGTTGGCTCCTCTAGGATTATATATATATATATATATATATATATATATATATATATATATGAATTAGAGAATAGACAGAGGTCTGTTGGCATTTCAGCTTCTCTTTTTCTTTCAGGGCCTATCCGAAAGAGAATCCAGAACCTCTTGGTCCTGAATATCAGAATAGGACGAACGAACCGGCCAGAAAGGGGATGACGAACATACCTTGTCTCCACATTGGATCCAGATCAGAGGGATCAAAAACCGCTAATTCGTATAAAGCCATCGAGCCAGCCCAACCAGAAACTAGAGTTGTGTGCATTATATGCACCGAAAGCAATCGACCCGGATCATTCAATACGACAGTATGAACACGATACCAAGGCAAACCCATGGAAATACCTCTGAGCCATATGAGGTAGGAAACTCTCAAGTACGGTTCTAGGAAAAGGAACTGCCTATTCCGACCGAGGAGAACAGGCCATTCTACAGGGCGATTCGGAAATTGCGGAAGCCTGGTTTGATCAAACTGTTGAGTATTGGAAATATATATATATATATATATATATATATATATATATATATATATATATATATATATATATATATATGACGCGTTTCTTTTACACGCGCGTGTAGTTACTCTCATCTATGTATCTCTAGATTTAAGGTGTATATGACCGGACGAAATGTATATAGACAAAGTATATGATCATACTAGACCATCTAGAGTGATATGTATGTTAAGTATGCATACATACATAGAGTATATGGTTATACTTATTGTATATAATATAGTAGTGGCATTTTAGTAATATATTTAAAATATAATTTTTTTTGAAAAATTTTCGCGTGGTAAGATCCTGAGTATCTTAATATGAGTATATAAACATACTCAAACTGATAAACAAGTATGAATACATACACAATGTAGTTTATGAAGATG